>NW_027210611.1:3942500-4580000 GCF_029030835.1 Brachyistius frenatus
GCCAAGTTTGCAAATTAGTTTCTCCAGAAATGCTTTAATAGATTCTTTAGACAATAAGTTGTGCGATAAAATAGATTTCAGGCTCATTGAAAGACTTACTGCATCTTTAATGACATGTTTTACTCGTTAAAAAAAGAAAAAAAACATTTATTGCGTTGTCTGACCCTCTTTGTTTTGTTGCTTCCACTGAAGCAAGACGAATACAAAACACAAACGGACCATTAAACTGACCTTCAAACTGCGCCCTATGAAAATCAAATGGCTGTCACCACACTGACGGGCAAGTTTACAGAAAAGGCAGCCTGTTTTCCTCCAGTGAGAATATGAAAAATACAGATCAGATGCTTGGTTTCATGATCCTCCTTTGTGAACAACTCACAACTCGAGCGAATACATCTATGAAAGCTTCGATCACAGAACATGAAAGGATGGAAACAGCAGATTCTCCCCTGCAGACTGGCTTTGTTGGCCTGCTGATGCGAGTGTTGCTTTTCGATAGCAGAGGATTCTGAAAACTTGTCATCTGATCTCCGACTAGACCGCACACATGCACACACGCACACATGCACACACGCACACACACGCACACACACACACACACACACACACACACACACACACACACACACACACACACACACACACACTCCCGTTTTACCACATGTATGAAGATAAAACGACCCCAGCGTTTGCCGTTGAGAGATGAGGATCTACCTTGCGGGTGGATCTTCTGTCTTTCTGCCTGTGGTCTCCGCAAACATCAACAGAAAAGTCTATTTTCCACTTTCGACTCGAAAGTTGCCCAAGTAAATATCATAAAATAAAATCTTGTAACTTGTTTGTAACCTTTCTTTTGAGGTAGCGGGGGCCTATATTTGACGATGGTGCCGTTTGATGGTGCAATTGATGGGAAAGTTCTGAAGAAAGTCCCAAAGCCTCAGAGGAATTTGATTACCTCCATCCATTATCTGCACAGCGAGCAATCGCGAGGCTCACCATCTGTCATCCGTTTCATTTGCATCGTCAACACCTGCCCTGCCTGTTTATGCCTTCACATTTTTTATAAGCTGCCTTTCATGGCAGGGAAAAAATGTTGACTTTTCCTTCTAAATACATTAATTCCACAAGTTCAAAGAACATACTGAAGGCGAACAACTTGGTTGATGTCTAATACAATTAGGAAGCTTTTCTTTTTATTGCTGCAGATTGGGAAAACATTTTTTATATACAGGCTGGTTTTATAGCTGACCGAACAATAAAGTGTCATAAATGATAGATAGATAGATAGATAGATAGATAGATAGATAGATAGATAGATAGATAGATAGATAGATAGATAGATAGATAGATAGATAGATAGATAGATAGATAGATAGATAGATAGATAGATAGATAGATAGATAGATAGATAGATAGATAGATAGATAGATAGATAGATAGATAGATCAGACACAGACAGATAGATAGATAGAATTCTCTCAATATCACGTCCTCCTGTTTGTTACCAACACATTGTGCCGCATACACTCGCTCTCCTCTCCTCTTCTCTCCTCTCCTCTCCCTCCCAACCTCCTCAGTCCTCCCCCATCCATCCATCCCGTCTCCCATATCCCCAGGTGGTGCCGACGGCTGCGGGGCCCATTAGCGACAGAATTCCTGCCTCCAGCAGGCCATGCGTGTCCCGAGTGACACATTTTTGGACCGGCACCAAGAATCCAACCCTCCGCAGACAGCTCACTTCCCTCTGCAGTCACCACCGTATGTGCGTGTGCGCGCGCGCGTGTGTGTGTGTGTGTGTGTGTGTGTGTGTGTGTGTGTGTGTGTGTGTGTGAGAGAGAGAGAGAGAGAGAGAGAGAGAGAGAGAGAGAGAGAGAGAGAGAGGCCTTGCGAACACAGCATGAGTCCCACAGGAAATGCTTGAAAGGCAGTATGGGACAGATTGGTGATGGCGCAGAATGGACTAGAATACTAAAAAGAAACTCAAAGATATTCCACAGCAGCGAGATCATACATTGATAAGATGAGTCTCCTGATAGGTTGGGATATTTTTTATGGTCATAACCTCCACAACACCCCCTCCAACCCCCCCTCTCCCATTGTGCATCTGCATGTGTTACGATGTAAAATGCATAAGAGTGTTCTCATTCATTTGAAACGATTTAATTGGATTTTGCCGATACACATTGTTGTTTGTTGATGCTCTTTGCCAGCTGATGCATGTGTACCAAATTTTATTTTACAAACACATTCAGGGAATGTTCAGGGAAGGGAACTACTTCAGAATGAGACTTTTTTTGGACTCATTTTGCATTCACTGCATACAGTGAAAGGTGTCGGCGTAGTCCTTACCTCGTCTGAAATGATCTACACAAGTGATATTTGATGGTCGATCAAGATTCGTATTAATCACGAGGAGGAGTGATTATGAAACAATACGTTATGAGTTAACAAAGAGCAGTAAGTCCTTTTAGTGTAGATATTATGAATGGATTCTTTCTCCATACTAATAGATAGTTAATTATGTACCTAATGACTCCTCACAAAGCGCTATATAATTAGTCTAGATGAGCCGAGAAAGTTCCTACTTGTTCTTACATGTTTAATGTTAGTGATTTCTCATTTCCAAATGGGAATGTGGGAGATGGTGGTGTAACATCACCCCCATTATCTATCTATCTATCTATCTATCTATCTATCTATCTATCTATCTATCTATCTATCTATCTATCTATCTATCTATCTATCTATCTATCTATCTATCTATCTATCTATCTATCTATCTATCTATCTATCTATCTATCTATCTATCTATCTATCTATCTATCTATCTATCTATCTATCTATCTATCTATCTATCTATCTATCTATCTATCTATCTATCGCTCTATCGCTCTATCGCTCTATCTCTATTATCTATCTCTGTTTATATTTACAACATTTCAGTAGGCTGTAAAAGCAGCTGGAATATTATCTTTTTTTTCTTCAGCAATAACAAGAAGAGCTTTCAAATTGTATCATTACCAATAAATAGAGCAATAATTGAGTTTTCTAATTATCCAGTCCTTTTAAATTCAGTGTGTTCTTTAAGATTCCGAATTTACAGTTTTCATACTGAGTAGTGCAACATTTTATTTGTCCAGCAAAGCACCCTCGCCGAGTCACTAACAGTTTAGAGAGACAGCTTCATCTCCCTAAAATAATGTTGAAAAAACTATTTCATATAAACACCAGCTTCAGCATTGTGTCTTCACAGGCGTCTCACTGTCGATGTTCACCTCTTCGGTGTCTCCTCTATTTTCAGCACGCACATATGATCATTGTAACACAGTGGCACACGGAAAACACAAAAGTACGGAAAAAAAAAAAACACATCTCAATACAACAAATTCATGTTGATAAGGAAGTATTTAGAAATTATGACCATCCATTCAAACAAACTGATCCGCCTCTCGCTTCGACCACACAAATCACATACAGCAAACTTTCACATCTCCCCCTCTGTTTGAGCAGCCTGCCGACGTCGGCCCGATTCACTTTCTCAGCGAGCAGTGCCAGTGTAAAACTCAGCATGTTGTGTAAATGTGTTTGAAATGACAGAATGGGAGCTGTGTCTGTAAGCTATTGACTGATTCGTTTATTTGAGTGTCCTCTTCCTGAAAGAAATGTGCAGTGTTGTCTGTTAGGTTGCCTCGCGTTTTAATCTTTCCCAAACGATAAGTCTCCTCACTCAAGAGCCAATTCAACATACAGACCCCAAAAAACAAAACTGCTTTCTTCCATATGAAATTCATCCTCAACAACGTCAAGATTATAGATATCTCCCCAACACTGCTCTTTAGAAAGGCCTCTGGAGCTGACCTGCATCAGTTGCCAGAGATATCAGTTCTTAATTTAGAAAACAGGAACGTGTGCCTTCTCTACAAATACATTTTTTGATATAGTTCTATGTAGTAATCTTCTTTTATTTGACTGTAGATGACACTTTAAATTACCCTTGAAAGGAGAATTTAAAACAAAGAAAGAAAACATTGTCATAACCTCTCAGCCACAGTGTGTGCTCTCTACCAGTTCGGTTAAATCTGACAACGTATGATCAGCTGCTTGTGAAATGTGAGATTTATTCGCTAACATTTAAGCAGTTAAGAGTGTTTTTTTTATGGCAGAACCAGATTATTATGAAACATTGATGTTTGATTGCGTGTAACAGTTGGCTGCTGTATTTTGCATGCAAGTTTTAAAACGGCGAGCATCCTGCTGAATTTTTTTTTCCTCTAAATTCAACTCAATACTTTACTTGATTATCTTAAAAGAATAAAAAATACATTTATGATTTTTTTTTTTTTTTTGTCATGTGAAAGAAGCCACAAAAGAATTTGGGAGAAACACATGTTGTTTTGAGAATCATGGTTTTCTTTTCAGGGAGTGCAAAAGTTTTAACGGCTACGACATTAGAGTTAAGAAAGACAGCTAGATTTGATATATATATATATATGGGCACACACACACACATATCCATGTTTATTATTAGCCGCCTGTATGCCCATTTATGCGTGAATTTATCTGGTTTATCCCTCCATCTCGGATCACGCTGTAGTCGTGCCCACCAGATGCTCACATTCACAGTCGAGGCAATCGAAACCACTTCACCCAGTAGCACCCGTCTCTCTGTGTCTACCCTGAAATAGGGTGTTGCTGGGGTGTCAGAGGATCACACCCCTGTATGTTTCCCACCTGCTCCGAAACCCATCCTACACTCTGTCGTATTGTAGCCGCACACACACACACACACACACACACACACACACACACACACACACACACACACACACACACACACACACACACACACACACACACACACACACACACACACACACACACACACACACACACTTGACACACGCCCAGCCAGAGTACCCCTAGACAAAGAGCACAAAGCACAAAGGTGATGTAGTGACAGATGCTCCTGTCACATGCTTAGCATATCTCCACCTCCAAAATAGTGCAACTGCCGGCGTCGGTCTGCCACTCTTGCTCCGCGGAGATCATCAGCGCTACTACTCATAACTCATGCGGTTCCACTCCCCGACGGATAAAAGCGGCTCTTAAACCACAATCCTTCACCCAATATTTATCCAATCTGACCAAATACTATAATTAATGCCTCTGTCTCTCCTCTCCTCTCTCCTCCAGGCCAATATATCCCCCACATCTCCCTCCCTCCCACCCTGCCTAACCTTTTTCAGTGCCAAGTTCACAGATAGAGAGAAAGTACTTCCTGTGAGAGGCCGGGCCGGCTGCCAGAGAGACTGATCCACCAATCTGACACGTTAATGAGATCCTGGCCCGTAGTACTGGAGTGTCAGGCCTCCTCTGCTGCAGCATCAGCCCTGCCGTGACCTGCAGCGTGCGCACACGCACACACACACACACACACACACACACACACACACACACACACACACACACACACACACACACACACACACACACACACACATCCACGCACACATGCGTCTCTCCTCATGTGTAATTTCTTTCACATGTGCAACCACATGCACAGAATACAAGCACAAATGGATCTGAGTGTCTCTCTCGCTCTCTCTCTCTCTCACACTCACTCACACACACACACACACACACACACACACACACACACACACACACACACACACACACACACACACACACACACACACGCGCACACTCTTTGAGAGAGGGGGGGGGTTCAGCTCCTTAAATCTGTCTAATTAAAACACCAAATCCCTCTACTCCCCTCACCCACCAACCCAATCCTCACTTCTCATCCCGCCACCCCCCCTCGTCCAACACACACACACACAACCACACACACTCGCACCCAGCCCTCCTCCATCCCCGCTGCCACCACCCCCGATTCCGCAGGAGAAATGATTATTAGGAATTTAATGGGGGAACGTTTCCCATCCCACACCATCTGGGGCTTGGGAATGGCACAAAATTTCAGGATGCTTGCCGACGTGGCGGGGAACATTATTTTCATTTTTCTTGACTGGTGCTCAGATATTCAGACATTGCAGGAAAATTCTCCTGATTACAATAAATTACCATAATATAGCACAAAGTAAAATATATATAAAGATGAATTTGTGTTTGTCTGTCAAACTTTTCTCAACTTCAGGGAGGATGGTTGTCATTTCTGCAACTCATCCCTATAGAAACACTAATTATGACACCACATCTCAGATTGAAAATGTACCTTCGCACAATATATACAGCCCCCCTCCCTCTCCCCATTGCTGTCCTTCACCTCCCACACAGAGCCGGGCCATATGCTCCCTCTCTCTCTCACTTTTTACTTCTTTCTCTCGCTCGCTCTCTCCACCGAGCTTAATGAGCTGCATGAATGTAGGGGTGCGTGTACACGTTTGACCCCGTGCTAAACTGCAGCACGCCGCCCCGTGAACCCCCGTGGGCGTGAAACACCCCTCCTCCCTCCACCCCTCCTTACCCTCGCCAGCCTCTATGTGAAGCCCCGAGAGGGATTTAAACCTGCGCGAACACACGGATGCGGCATACATATATTCACACAGGCAGCCTGGTCGAGCTAGTTAGATTGACATGGTGGGAGTCTCAGTGGATGGGACACATAAGGCCTGGTGGCGCAGCGCAATGGGGGGCTATGGGGTGGTTTGAGGGCCCCAAAGGGACCTCCAGTAACCCCTGAAGAGAAGGATGATGAGGAGATGAAGGCAGGAAAACAAGCCCTTCTTTCCTTTAGGAAAAAAACAATACAATATTTCTCCTTTTTTCAAAGTGGAATAAGTTGAATTTGTGATTTCTTAGATCAGCTGAGCGTGCCAGACTTTGGTTTTTGTTTTGTCGTTTATTTCATGATCTAAATCGCCATAGGAAAAATTTGTGCAGGTAAAAACTGACGCATTCCTCCTTTTTGACAAGCTCCCAACATCGAGGCTACTTTGGTGCTACTTATTTCTTTTTTTCGTTACTATATCCGTTTCATTTTGCATGATTGAATTCGGCATTTATCAGCTATATAGCTATAATTTGCTTTATATATTTGCAGAGAATCTGATTTTCATCTGTAAATGTAAAGCAACAATCATGACAATGATTGTAATAATGTTGAAGGTGCTGACATCACTTTCTCTGTAAATGTAGGAGACCCAACTGTTATTTTTCACACTTATTAGTTGAACTTCCGAGAAGTTGAATCATGAAGTATTTTGAAAACTGACAACAGGCTGCTGCTCGAGCAGATGCAAGAAATAGTTTGCTGAGATGATGCAAGTATTAAAACTAGATAGTGTCATACATGAGTTTGTGTTGAACGTTCCTGTCTTCAGTGAGACTTGGCTGGTCTTTCCTTAATCTCAGTTCACAAACATGTTTCTGATACCCATCATCTATCTGCAAGCTCATAAACTTCCATAGAGATGGCTGGTCATGTTTTCCGTGGTTTGGAGATTTAGAAGGTGTTGCTGTTGAATAATTTTGTTTTTGTCCAGTAGTGACACCAGTGTCAGCTTTAGTGACTGGTATTCTATCTTTAAGATTAACCGGCAGGGTTAGGTCTGTCTTTTGGCTTCATATATGCAATAGAAATATGGCTTGTGAGTGAGTGTGTGCGTGCGTGCATGTGTGTGTGTCATCATAAAATGATGTCCTTGTGCAACGAGTCTCAATAAAAAAAAATTGCAAATTTAGCTGC
Source organism: Brachyistius frenatus (assembly GCF_029030835.1). Taxonomy (NCBI): domain Eukaryota; kingdom Metazoa; phylum Chordata; class Actinopteri; family Embiotocidae; genus Brachyistius; species Brachyistius frenatus. Next base: position 3,950,212 of record NW_027210611.1, read on the forward strand.
TGTTGGTAGATCTTGGTGATTAATGCAGTAAAGGGAAAACAACATTTTGGACAGTGACACAAAAGAAAACACTGGTTTGCTGCACTTCACCAAGATAAATAATAACCCAGCATCTTCTTCATTTATTAGAACAATTTTAACGCTAAATGATTTCTCCACAAATTTTAATTAATTGATCTGCATAGGTCAGGTTATTCAGCAAAATTCTCTCCAGTTAGTGAAATTTAAAAATCCCCAAAATTAAAACGGAATAGGTGAGTTCAGCCTCCATTAAATCGCATCACAGATATTTACAATCATAAAAAGAGCTTGAAAGCAGGTAAATAACGATTTTATATTTTAATATATATATATATATATTTGAGAATAGCTCGCCTTTCTTTTACAACAGCAGTGTGCGTCTCCGGGGATTATCGGTTCCACTTTCGTCCAAACTGGGAGGATCAACTGGCTGCCTGCTCTGTGGCTGACTTCCAACACCTCGTGGGCATTTCTGACACGAATCAACCATCTGATCAGCCGAAATAAAATGAAATTATATCGACAAACCCTGTTTTAGATAAAGAATTTAAAAACTCTGCGTCATGTTTGACAGCCTCGTGGTTCAACGTCAGCTGTTAAATTTAAAATGACAGTGTGATTGGTTGTAGAAAATGATACGGACGTCTGGGCTTAAATGCGTCATTTTTTTTGGTTGTTTTTGTACATATTGTGGTAAGATTTATGTCCAGCAGTAGCGTCTTCTGCTGCTTCTACTCTCTGCTACAGGCCTGTACCACAACCTCAAAGGTTGCTACACGATTCAATTTCTAAAAAAAATAAATAAATAAATGAAATTACGCCCGAGGCGTTTTTTTTTTTATCTTGATTTATTTTTCTAACCATTTATATATATATTTTTCTTAATTGTCGTCTGCTGTCGATCATTTTTACAGAAAGCTGAGAAGCTGGGCTCCAACATAAAGCCTCTCACAGCCTCTTCATTTTATTGCGACAAAACACATCACAAAACATTAACACATTACTTCACGAATATTTCGATCCATAACGAGTTTTCAGGTGTGGGTGCGTGCGTGTGTGTGTGTGCGTGCGTGCGTGTGTGTGTGTGTGTGTCAGATAAGTAAATGCAGACATGATTTAGAAAGATCATCCAATAATCATTCATCATTCGGTTAAAGTTACAAAATCAACAGAGTTTATGAGCACAGTCACCAACATTGTGCAGAAATACATGAAGTGCATCACAGTTGCTCCTCAGCAGGAACAAGGAAGTGTAAAAAGTTCACACCAAACTGTCCAAAACTTCCATTTCGTTGCATATTGATGGTCGTCATCTCTCTTTTTTTAAGGCATGTTGTTCGGATTCATTGAAACATTTTTGTTCACCTGACATAACTGTTTTTTCCTTCTAGTGCTCCACTTTCAGCTGTGGTGAAATATACATCAATGCAACAGAAACAAACTTTAAATGTGTGGAAATTCACATAAAAGTTAACACTGTTGGATTTTTACAATATTTTTTTTCTATAATATATTATTCTCATTCAAATCGACGGACTTATATTAAATAAGCTTAAATAAATACAATAATAATTTACATTCACCTCGTTACCACACTATTTACTCCAAATACGAATGCATTTAATTTTGACAGTTTGTTTTCCCCACAACTTCCTGTATTTATAGGACCAATTCAGATGACATCATCATCAGGTCTCCTAAACATGCTCGTCTCCAAACTGGCTTTCTTTTAAAAATGATTATTTTCCTGTAATTGTCATCAGTTCAATTAGATCTTGGACTAAGAGAGGGAATATATGTCGTTTTTAATACGATAATATAAGATTGCATTGGGCTGCCATGCATAGCTCAATTGACCTTTTATTGCTGACAGAATCTCTGAACTCCAATCGTGTCTCAGCAAACTTCCCTGATGTAGTGGAACTATTTAGTTTCTTCTTCCCGGATTATTTCATTTAGGTGATTTTATATCTCCACAAAAATGATGACTCTAGTGAACCTTATAAATAGCCAGAAAATCGAATGAATTGTGCACTATATCTGAACCTGCTTTATCTGAACCTTATATTACCAACATGTGCAGTACTGCCTTCAACAAACACATGTAAATAATGTACTGTAACTGCAAAGAATTTGCTGCATCTCCAACGAATTATTTTACATCTGAGCTGATTAGAAACAAATATGTGGCACCGAGCCATTGAATCTTAATTTACTTTCAACGGCTCAGAAGATCTGTCTTCATAGTGAGATCTTCTTCTTTTCTTTTCTTTTTTTTTTTTCTTTCTTTTTTTTTTTTTTTTTACAAAGCAAGAACATTCATGTGGTGTCATTTTCTGTCTCGTGTTGACACAAATTTAGTGGAACGATAACCTGGAACAAGTGCATCCATCTCATCTAAACTGCTGGCTTTTTATCATCTTTAAAAAAAAAAAAAAAAAAAAGACTTAAAAACACAAAATTACTCTTTTAAATGGTGCATCAGCGAGTCTGAGTCCATTTCGTTCCACTCGCGACATCTGTGGGGGCAAATTGCATCGCTTCTGAAACGTGAACTTTGTCCAGCTGATTGATTAATTGTGGAAAGAGCCATTAACTTCCCCTTGTGCTTGGAAGGACTGGCTGCGGACGTGCAGATCATAGGGGAAACGGGCCTCTGGGGACACTCGGTACATGGTGTTGTGCGCAAGAGCCGTGCGCCCTGGCGCGCTGCAGTAGCGCATGCCATAGTGGCTGCTTTTCCCGTAGTCTGGCGGATCGTCGTGTTTTAGGGAGAAAATCCCGTTAAAGTTCATCGGCGGGCTCAGCTGGCCGTCGAAATGTGGGCTCCCGCTCTCCGGGGACGGGTTGTCATAGTAGGGCTCGTACGCGCCGCTGTAGCTGTAGTGTCGGAACGGCTTGGCGCTGTTGTCCAAGCTGCTGCCACTGTGACCGGGGGGCGTGTTCAGGTCTGAGCCGGGGTACGAGTACATGGCATTGTAGGGCGATCTGCCAGGAAACATGACCTCCCCGTTTTGGTCTGTGAGGAAGTTTCTCGCGTTCAGCTGCAAACAGCCAGCCACCAAGTTGGTCGTGGGCTGAGATAATCCTTTGCACAAAGTCTGTACGAAGGCGAGGAGGTCCGGTCTTTTCCCTGCGCTCAGAGTCTCTGACAGGGCCCAGATGTAATTTTTAGCCAGTCTGAGCGTCTCAATCTTGGATAGTTTCTGAGTTTTGGAGTAGCACGGCACAACTTTGCGCAGGCTCTCCAGCGCATCGTTCAAGCCGTGCATCCGGCTGCGCTCTCGGGCGTTGGCTTCATGGCGCCGTACTTTGGACCTGTCCATCTGCTCCTTGCCGGCCTTCTTTTTCCGGGGGCCTCGCTTTTTAGGAAGGCCGTTCTCATCCTGGTCGTCCTCTCTCTCGTCCTCCTCTCTGTCGGAGATGTCGTCCTCGGCCTCCCTCATGTCTGAGTTGGACCTGTCTGGGTTGTGCTGTCGCTCCTGCTCCAGGCTCTCAGGTAAGCTTTCACGGGAATAACTTGCACCAAACCGCGGTTCACACATCATATGAGGTTCCTCGAATGGCAGTGTCAACATACTTCCTATGAAATCAAAGAGGAAACTATAAGGACAAAGTACAACACCGACGTCTTTTGAAGGTTGTCAGTTAATTACCTTGTGAATGAATCCTCCCAAGAGGAAGAGTAACAAATTGGCAAGCAGGGCCAGTGTCACAGCTTTTCAAAGGCACTCAACTTCATTGTATTTGGACTTATTGTGAAAAACAATCACGTTTAAACCTTTTGTTACATCATTTTTGGCGATAAAACATGATAGACGTCATTTTTGGTTTTAGGTCTTAAAGTGCAAAAAAAAATAAAAAAAAATAAAAAAATCTGTCTACACATTTTGACAATGTAGAAGAAGGAATACAAGCTTAACAATAGTCAACAAATGCATTAGTAAAATAATACCAACCTCTGGTCAGCGTGTACCTTGCATGTTCCCAAATATCCCCTCTGAATCTGCGCTGCAGCGTCTTCGCTTGCAAACCACTAGATTACTAGAAAGAGCTCCAACCTGCGCACCTTCTTTTCTCTATCTCGCTGGGATCTGCTCTTCCTTCCCCTCTCTCTCTCCTTCTCTCTCTCTTCCCCTTCCCTCGCTCTTTGAGAAATGACACTCATGCCAACAGCGGGTACCCATGCCATCTGCCGCTGACGTCTTGTGGCAGCCTAGACCACGTGTTCAGTGTCCCATGGGACCTCCATTCCGTACCGATCATCTGGCAGCTCCGGTAATGGGCACCGGGAGGCCCGCGTTTACCGTCAGAAACACAGACCGGAGAGGGATAACTACGAATACCTGCATCTCCTCGTGTAAGAAAGATAAATCCATGTCTTTTTGTCCGGAATAAAGGAGGGATGTGAGGGAGTTTGCAGGTATTCTCTATAGATAGATAGATGGATAGATAAACCCTAATAAATCTCAATCAATAAATCTCAGTCCCAATAACTCTGAATTGTATTAATTTACATCTTGTGCAAATACCTTACCCAAATGTCTAATTAATTAGACTAATTATAAATGCAGTACAGGCAAAAAGTTGCAAGAAAATAAATGGCTTGCATATTTGCGCCAGGAGGTTTTCAGTTATACAGATTATATACTCTGTATATATAGACACTCTGTATGCATAGATTATATACTCTGCATATGATCTATATATAATCTGTTCATATTCTGTATTTGTCTTCCCTAATGTTCTGTTTGGGATCCAGCTTCAGCTTAAACGGCTCAAAGAAACACACCTAACAATTTTTTTAATTCTAAAATGTAATGAATTTCACAAGTTTTATGAGAATTGCTCATAAACACACTTTAATGGATTTCAGAAAATGACACATTACTTCTGTTCGCTGCGTAATGTCTAAATAACAATAGCTGCTCTACATCTGGGCTTCAGGTTGTAGTCAATATTTAATGTGCATTGCCTGTCCAAAATCCCAAACAACCGTCCATTTGGATTTCAGTTTTTAGGTGTTTAGGTTTGTTAAAAGTCAAACAGGGAGTTTGACCTCTTTTAGGTCTTCGTGACCCGAAACAACATCATAACACCATGCATTTCTTTGTCCGTGAAAGACTTCTGCAAACAGTTTGTGGCAAAGGGAAAGGTTAAATACTCTTCATATTTAACTGTCCTCTCAAGGAGAATGACTAAAACATGTAATTATAGGAGGACATCATTTCTTAATTCTAGGAGGACATGTTAGGTTTTAATAGAAACTGGTTGATTTTGCGATTCATGCAGTGGTTGGGTGAAAGTGAACCCAAAACAATGAAGAAGTAAAATCACTCTGAACTGAAGATGAAAGTTGATGGGATTTTTCGTGTGTTTTATAGAAGGAAGCCTGCTGCTCAACTGTCATGTTTGGAAAAGGACATTTACGAAGTACTGACTTCATGCCCAAACTTTTTGACATTTGCATGTTACAGCAACATATAGAACAGGAAGGCACATTTCTTAATGTATGTTTGTTGCAGAGGTTACATTAATTATTTTCATTTAAAAAGAAAAAAAAAATCTAACTTTCTACTTCACTGTAGCAACTTTTGTATACTGGTACAGATTCATGATAACAACAAAATAAAGCTGTAAAACGTTCAAGTCAAGGACAAAAGAAACACAAATCAGATCTCCCACTTACCTTAACTGGTATCTAGCCATGCATATAGTTTTGCTTTTGCTTTATTTTTTTTTAGATGGTTAACTGTGAGATCTCTGCAGCTGATCTAATACAATGGAGATAATGTTGATAACACTATTTTTATTCATTTTGTAGACCATTAACTGATAGTTTGGTCCATAAAATGTCAGAGAATAGAGGGAAACAGCTCATCACTTTTTCTCGAATCTTTGTTGATGAGATCAAATGTCTTGTTTTGTCCAATAAAACGTTCAAATCCCAAAGACATGAAGTTTAGAGAGAAATATAAAACCAGTGAATCCTCACGTTGAAGGAGCTGCAACCATCTAAATTAAATTTTCACCCAATCGATACTTGATTAATCGATTAATCCTTGCAGCTCTATAAGAAATTCCAGTAGACACCTTCCATGCAGAGGATGGTGTGAGCATAACAGAGGGGCGTGCACAGTGTTGGTACCTCAGTACCATAGACATTAAGCACACCCAGTGGAAAAGGCCCAGTGGCACGCTGCCAAATCCACAGTGGGGCACAGCTGGCACTCGATATGGGTATATGCACTCCTCAGTTATGTGGAACACACACACAAGCGCACACGCAAGCGAATGCCTGTGAATGACCTTGTTGCAAGGAGAATCAATTAAAGCAACTTATCAATCTCTCTGTATTGGACATTACAAGACATCGATCAGCAGTATGGGAGCCGCAGCGAGCTCATTACACCTTCAGAGTTCAGAGCACGAGAGACCACACAGGTAGCAGTTTCTACACGGACAATGACAGCATGTCCACACAGTGGTGAACGTGCAAACACTTAGCCTAATGTGCGTGAAACAGCGCACCAAGCATGTGTTCACACCAATACAGGCAAGTGTGCATGCGGACAAACGCATACTGTACACGGACACGTCCGAAATACACATATGGACTGAGGAAAATAATAAGAAAAAAAAAATCGCTCACACACACACACACACACACACACACACACACACACACACACACACACACACACACACACACACACACACACACACACACACACACACACACACACAGTCCCTTCATCACTGCCTTCCCCCCAAAAATGCATCAGCTGGTCTGCTGATCGTTCTGGTCCAGCACACACACACACACACACACACACACACACACACACACACACACACACACACACACACACACACACACACACACACACACACACACACACACACACACACACACACACACACACACACACCAGCATCTGAAGAGTCAAACTCCCCATCTCAGACTAATCAGTTGACTGCACTAATTGCAAATGCAAATATGCAAATTTATATTAATTAATTACTCCACTAATTAGTTCTCTTGTCTTTTCAGGTAATAAATCATGGTGTGGTTGAGAGAGAAGGAGAGAGAGAGACATGGCAGTGATCTTTTGTCTGCTAGAAATCCTCCTTTCGGGTCGGATTCTGATACTGTAATGTTTTCGGGACAGATTTTTATCAAACTGTCCTCTGCCAAGACTTCTCAACTTTTCCTCTCTTCTTCCACGACAGTTCTAACGGAGTCAATTGTTGCAGTTGTTATTGAACGTGTTATACTTCTAGCACTGTAATTTGAGAGGTATAACAAATAGCAGAGGTTAGTGAATCCGAGTGTCTCGCTGACAGTTCTTGCCTGTCAGCTCTTTTAATTATCACATTATCAGCTTTTATAGGCACGGCGCGCGGTGCAGAGCTGCAAATGAAGGCGCCGCACATCGCATGCTGAGTTGGAAGCGTTTCTCAATTGATGTCAGCAGTTAGAGGGAATTTGTGTCGGGATGATGAGTGCAAGGTGAAGTGGTGGAGAAGATGATAATGGTGTGATAATACAACACGATCCTGTCCAAAACACAAATCCAGAGTTACAGCTTAGAGGTAACTCCTTAAGCCCAACCCCAAGAAGCAGCTACAAAGCGAAGTGTTTTTAATTCTGACACCGACTGTAATGAGCCCTGTAATGTAAATTTTCAGTTCCTCAATGAACTAACAACTCCCCCTGTTTATATTGCATCGCCTTACACAGAGCTGCATGTACAATTAACAAAATTCAAAACACTAAGTGGAAATGAGGATGTGTTTATGCAGCGCCACATACAAGTAAGTGCAAGTCATTTATTTTGAGTACTTGTTGATACGTAGATGAACACTTCCGTTGCTGTTGATAATTATCTCAAATTCTTGTTCTCACACCACAAACCAGTTGTTGGCAGATTTATTGTAATTTCAGTAATTCCCCCCCAAAAAAATGCTTCCACAAATGTTGCTCTCTTATAATACCTCAAGTGTACATAGTCTTTTTCCCCCTTTTGTGCTTCATTAAAAACATACAACTTTAAAATCTTATTTCAAAGAAGGCAGAACAAAATTGTCTTATAGTAATGAACTCCAAACAGATAACAACTTTGACATGCATGAACCACAAATTAGGTTTTATCAAATACAATCTTTTTTGCATCCTGAAATCAGCATGTGGTCACGTTTTGGCAACAAATGTCTTTGGTTTAGTTCGAAGGAGCAAATTTCGGTTTAAAGTTAAAAAAAAATAAATAAATAAACACGTTTCATTGTCGCTGAAATTTAAAAAACAAAAATGTAACTAAGACTTAATATCTTTCCCAAACTGTAGTGATTTCAGTGCCAAAGCATTAATGTGAAAAACTAAATCCTGCGATACTGTGACCATATATTGTGGAGAAAACGAACTGATTACTTTGTCAGTGAATGATTTGCAGATACATGCAGTGAGAACACTTTCCAGCTTGTGCAGATACGTTAGTTAAAAACATTTCTTCATAACATCAATAAATTCCATACAAATACAGGAGGCATTATGTTTGTCTACCCCCCCCCCCCCCCCCCCCCCCCCCCCCCCCCCCCCCCCCCCCCCCCCCCCCCCCCCCCCCCCCCCCCCCCCCCCCCCCCCCCCCCCCCCCCCCCCCCCCCCCCCCCCCCCCCCCCCCCCCCCCCCCCCCCCCCCTGACTATATTTTCCGTTACTAGGATATACATGTAGTTTCTAGAAGACAGTTGAAAAAACAAACTGAAAAAAAAACCAATATATACATATATATATTTTATCACACACAGCATGAAAGGACATACATCCAAATTAAAAACACATTTTCAACTAAGGCAACCGTTTTTTACGGTTAACTTGAAGTGACCTTTTACCGATTTAAAAACATCTGTGTGTTGTTTGAGGTGGAACGTTTTTATGTCCTTTCTCACCTGTTTGGAGAACTGAAACCTTGAAAACATCAGAGAGTCAATTTTGGCCATTTCTCTGCACAAATGTGTGGAAACTACAAAGATTGATAGGATTTATTGATTAATTATGGAGCAATCAGTCTTTGATTGGAAATAAGTGCTGTTCCAGGTGTATTAATTGATAAGCAATAGTCCAATAGTCCTTGTAACATATTAAACTTTCCAATAGAAAATCAAGCAGTTAAAATGGAGCTTTACCATGTACAACGTTCAACTGGACTAATAACGATCCAATAATATCGTAACCTCACAGTGACAGACACGAGTTCTTTTACTTTTGACATGCTCATTATGTTTTCGAGGTAACATTTTCATGTTTATTAATTATGTATTTTTATTGTGTGGTTTTGCTATTTTTGATTTTTTTTTTTGTAAATGAAGTGAATAATTTTTCCACCAGTGGAAACATTTTTCTAATTCTGGCCATAAGCAGTGGGTAGAATTGAGGTCCATATTGTCAGCTGCCACAGTCGTGCTTCCCAAATGAGTCAAAAGGGAAAACCTGTTGTGAAACCCTCTTAGTGGTCAAGTTTCTTGCTGGTTTCAGCAGTGAGATCTGACACCACCCACCCTCCCACCGAAGGCTCACACGCAGTCCGGCGGATGTGCAGAGGAGGGCTTAGGATTGTGGGACTGATTACCAGAGGCCAGTTCCCGGACTGGTGTCCTCCAGCTGTGCTGTTCTACCCAATTAGAAAGTCCATATGCTGCCCCACTCAGCTGCTGAGTGGCCACACCTCCCACCCACACAGGTGGGGCATTGTGTGTTTCTGTGAGTGTGTGTGTGTGTGTGTGTGTGTGTGTGTGTGTGTGTGTGTGTGTGTGTGTGTGTGTGTGTGTGTGTGTGTGTGTGTGTGTGTGTGTGTGTGTGTGTGTGTGTGTGTGTGTGTGTGTTTGTCTTTGTTGCTGTTCTCTATCAACACAAACACTCCCGTGAGTGGTAAAAGGGAAGTTTCTCCAGCGTTGTGTTTAGATCCATATTTTACGGCAACATAATCGCCTCACAGATCTAATTTAACTTTGCGTGAGGGGTCCACCATTGCTCTACTTTCTTAATCTCATTTCTTCACATGCAAAGCAACTCCAACTGTCACTGCTCCTTTGATAACAAACACACAGGTATTGAGGTGGGTGGCATAGAAGTGGTAATAGTATTAAAATATGGGGATATGAATAATGGATATGTTTTTGAAAATGTATAATGTAAAGATGTTAGTCCCGTTTTCAGGCAGAGACGGGATGCAGACGTGAAATGTTGCTGGAGGCGTCCGTTTCTTTTTCAAAGCACAATCTGTTCACACGCGTTCAAAGTGGCAGCGACAATCTGTTGTGGTAGAATGCGACACTTCCATACGCAGAAAGTGATAAGATAAATAAAAATGTGTCAGATATCAAATTTAAGTAAGAGTCACATCTTTACTTTTGTATAAGTATTTTAATGAAATGGATGGTAAACTCTCTTTGCTGCACTGTAAAACAGAGGAGTTGTGTGACAGCAGTAACCTAAAAGAACTAAATGGCATATGTCAAAAGAAATAAACACAAGATTTCGCATTATTTCTCAGAGACTCTTAAAGCAGCCAGCAGGAGAGGCATTTTCACGTTTTACTCTGCGATGAAGAACCTAAAACCGGAGACAAAAAGCTCACGATATCAGCTTTTTAGCGTTTTTGACTTGCTTTTGATTCTCCTGAATTTTACACATTTTTCATAGCAGCTCAGGATTTTTTTTCTTTCAGTGCTGGATGGATTGACAGGGCTGTGATGTCGTTTTCTCACCTAATCGACACTCTTGGTGTTGATATGATTTCGTTCCCCCTCTTCCCATTCCTTCACTTTTTACTCATTAGCCTTTAACTGTCCGTAACCCAATCAGCTCCTCTGAGGTGTCTTCCTTTTTTAATTTTTTATCTTTTTTTTTCTTGTGATGTGCGTTACCTCCTTTCTTTTGTTCTGTAACGTTGAGTGAAGTTGAGTTCAGAGTTCCCTCATCAGCTGTCTGTCATCAGCTCCCTGTCGCCTCGCTGTGTTTGAATCCGCTTCTCATTCTGGACGAAGCTTACGTAAAAGTATAGCATGAACAGTTTTTGGCTCGCAGCAGGATTTCTGTTGAAGTTTCATGTCATCGGCACGAACGTGTGCTTTTCTTGCCATAGTACTGTTGACACAGATGATGCCACTGCTGCCAGTGTCATCAGTCACACACAACAAGCTGCTTTTGCCTGGTAGCTTTTACTTATAACTTTGGAGGTTGAGAGGAGCCATTGCTTTGGTTGCGTAACTTTTCTTTAAGAAGATCTAATTCAATGATAAAAGAAACATTTTGGGACATATGTTTATTCATTTTCAACCAAACAACAACAATAATTAGAGTCGTGGTTTTTCTTTTTAGTTCGTTGGGTTTCTTGTTTTACTTTGAAATCACTCTTGTGTTTGTGTGTTTCACTTCCTGCCTTTGGTTTTTCTTCTGCCAGTTCTTGCGCTCACCTGTGTCTCATTCGCCCAACAGCGCTTTGTGGATTTAGTTCTGCCTCTCCCCTTTTAAGTTGCCAGATTGTCTGTGTTCTTCACAATGAGCTCAGAACTTTCCAAACGTTTTGTTTCTAGTTAGTTTTCCTTGTGGATGACTTTTGCCTCTTCCTGGTTTTTGTTCGCTCATTGAGTTTTGGGTTCTTTGTTAGCCTGCAGTTTACACTAAAACTCCCTTTTGCTTGGAGTGCTTGCCTCAGTGTCTTGTGTTTGGGTCCACCTCCTTGTAACACTGTAAAATATAAGGATTGGATACCACGCTCGTGCCATAAATAACTGTTTTGACATGAATTATGAACCAGACAGTCCAGTTCTATTAACGGATCTGCAAAGTTGAAAGCTTCTCAGACACTTAAATACTTCATAGTGGCTTCTACTCCTGTGAGACATGGTTTTACAACTCTGGAGAGTCCTTTCTCTCACATGACCTTTGTGTTGGTAACCCCACTGTATCACTGGACTGGTTTCATTCAGATTATGGAGGTGGTAAAATCGGTCTATTGTCGCCTTATTAACATGTCTCACGTTTGTTTCATAGACCGAAATGTAAAAACATCAATTTGCGGTTTCACAGAGAGTGACATGCTGTGATTATTATTTGGTAAACAACAGCCTGGAGCAGTCACTTCTCAGAGTGCTTTCATTGTCACAAGTGCCTGGCAAACAGAGTGACTGTCGTTCGTCAAAATATACAACTCTACGGAACTCCTTCTAAAACCACGAATTGACCTCCTTGCTTTTCCATTTTTGTACGAACTAAACAAATACAGTTTGACATGTCCATTTATGAGCTTTAGGGATGTTTTTTGGTGACTTTTCAAACTTTCGTCAAAACAAGACTACCTGTTTCCTTCTCTTCTGCTTAAAGTCTGAAAGTTTCATAGATCATTGAATTATCGGACAGACATGAAAGAGGTAATGGTCTTCTTATCATTGCAAACAAATGAATAAACATATCTCCAAACAATATTTTTAAGAAAACACAACAAGCAGGTACGATGTCCTTATATGTATGACCTTAAAAGTTACCATATATTTATGAAAACTCCACGTAAGACTATGCAGCAAAAAAGATGTTACTGCACAGTATGTCAGATTATATAACATATAATATATAGCAGATGTTCATTTCATTTAGTCTACCTCCTGTGTCTAAAATAGAGTTAAAGTTGAATGTTTTCTGTGCAGAGCAGTGAAACTGATAATGAAAAAAAAAAAAAAAAGAATTCATAATGAATGAATTCACCCCTTAAAACAAACCCATCTGAAACGTCGCTGGAAATATCTCCACGTGACATCATGCCATCTGTGTTTAACCAGTTTTAGCAAGAACAAGCGACATGGTGTTGCAGTGTTAAATTGACTTGAGGTTGATTTGAAGGGGAAAATGTTGTAAGATGAATGGGAGCTCAAAATAGAGTCAACACGACAAAAGGAACGAAATATTCGCTGATAAATGGCGGTTTGAAGTTTTAGGAGTTCTTTGTTTGCCGTTAGTTTCAATGGTGATTGTGTTACTCAGTGTATATCATACGATAATGTCAACATTGTGTTTACGACTTGCTTTTGCTGCTATTCTCATGAAGCGCCTTGCAGTAAGTGTTGGGATGCTGGTATTTTTCTAATCCATCACTGTGGAGTCGCTCACAGCAGATCTTTGTCTGGAGACATCTGGGCATTGGAGACAATGCCCTCTGCGACATGTATCATCTGCTGCGTGTCACGATGCTGCCGCCATGATGAGGGTCTGCCCTGCCCCTTGTGCACACCTGAGGGGGTTACAGTTGGCAGGCACCACTCCTCACCTGACAGGCTTCCAGGAAAGAAACCACTTGGCTGCCAGCAGAAATAGCTTCCTCCTATTTGGGGGTCGACCCCTAGTGAAGATTAGGGAAGCTTGGCTCTTTAAGAGTTGGGCCAATTCCCAGACATACTAGCAAGCTCGTGCCACAGGGCCCTTTGATTCTGGGCTCTCGATCAGTCACTCTAACTGCAGCTCTGTGCTCTTTCCAGTGGACAGACAGGGTTTAATTTTTATTAAACGGCTTGATATGCGGTGTCTGTACTTTACATGCTGCATGATGTGGCTGTGTGTAGTTAAGTGGCGAGAGCATGCTGTCAGTTCTGGTTAGGTTAGAGGATGGTTTTGTAAAAGGCAAGTCGTGCTGCCTTCAGTGCGACTCAATCACATTTTTTATTCAGAACAGGCACAAGTGGCTTCACCAACTCGTTGATGAACAGATTAACAATTGGCAACAATTTCACTAAAAATGTCAAACGTCCCCTCGATTGCAGCTTCTCAAATTTGAGGATCTGCTGCCTTTTCTTTTTTGTATATGATACGTAAACTGAACATCTTTGGGTTTTGGACGGCTGGTTTTACAACACAAGCTACTTGCAGATGTCCCTTTGGGAACTGGCAAATTGTTATGAACATTTGTCTCTGTTTTCTGACATTTTATAAACTACTTGATTAATTATTTAACTCCAAAAAGTATCAGCAAATGAATCGACTAAGAAAATATTTTTTTTCTCGGCTGCATACCTCTTTTACTTAGTGTTTCTCATCCCCGCGGTAGGTGAGTTTTTGTTTGGGTATCGATGGGTGTATGTGCCTCCACATTTGCATGCGTGCATATATTATACATATGTAATGTGCAGTTGAGCGCATCCTTCCCGCAGGTGTGGCTGTTTTCCTTTTGATGAAGGAAAAGCAAACTGATTAGCAGGCCCAGGTAACATCAGAGCAGCAGTTCCCGCCAGTGGCTGTGTGATTAAATCACACAGAGCGAGTCTCAGGGAGCTGGGTAATGAAGGGACAGGCTGGTGGATGCCTTCACACCCCACCCCCCCTCCACTTCCTCCTACTCTTTCTCCATCAAGCAGTACTGGAGCTCAGCCCGAGCCCAGGACAGGAGGTGGGGTGGAGCACAAATACCAACACACACTCACACACATGTGATCACTTTGGTTAATGTGTGTTGATTTGAAATGCACTCTTCTTCACTTCACTTAACATGTATGTGGACATGTTCATGTGGGTGTAGTCGAAGACCTAAACATACGTGTCCGTCTCTTAGGCTCAAAAGTCACGAGCATGACTCCACAGTGCGCACACGCAAAGCAAGAGTAGGATTTATGTATCTGTAAATCAGCTTTTTCATGACAAAATGATGAAGCAATCACCACAGGATGCATACTCTATGCAACCACCCTTGACTGGAGTTAATACAGCAAGGAAACTCATTTGCACATTTTACTTCCAAGCAGATTTAATAGAGTAATGATGAAAAACAGCAGCTCTGTAAATCAACAGTGAGCACAAACAAACAAACACAAAAAAATCCCACAAATCTTTCTTTGCAGTCCCACCAAATTCCTCAATCAAGCCAAAAATAAGCATTAAAAGCTCCTTAAAATACTGTTGATGGCTTTTGGTTACAGGCAGTCCCCATTCTCATCCCTGGCAATGGTCTTTTATGGCCAGGGACCTAATACAAGATTTCTGTTCTAGTGCAAACACAGTGGCCATGGGCACCAAGGAACAGCTGCCGTATAATTGAATTAACATTCGCCTTCTGCTCCGGCACTCAGCGCTGTGCTGAGAACTCATACACATCCCTCCATGAGCTCCATCAACCTGCTCCATGAATATGCATGCTACTGGTGATAAATATGCATTCTGTGTCTAATGTTTGTGGAGTTTCCTATATGGCGGATAAAGAGCTATACACTGACTATCTTGGGTGAGTGACACGATATACATCAAGTCCGTTGATTATTTTTAGTGCCACAGGCCCTCTGAGGTTGAGAGCTGAGCTGTTTGTAGAGTCTGTGTAAATTAAGGTCTGACAGAGACATCTAGTGGATCATTTATTACCATGCCAGTCATGTTTTTTTTTTTTTTTGCAGTTAAAGCAAATGACATATTGTAATCTTTTACCGATGGCAAATAGTCTTTTGGAAAAATCATCTTTCTTCTACTATGATCATTTTTATGTAAATCTGAAAACAAATATTTGCCTTTCACTGATCTAATACACAAGTCTGAAGTCAACCGTCAAACCAATGCTGGATTTGTTTATAACGGTTAAAAAGAGTCATAGAAAGGTCGATTCACACAAATGTACATTTCAAAGGTTGTTTAATCAGGCTTGAATATTTTTATTTTGATAGCTATTACTAAGATTAAAAATGGTCGATGAGTTAAAGAATCTTTTATATCACTTTCAGACTTTAAAAAAAAAAATATTATTCATATTTATGTCAATCTCTTCAAGGCATGTGTGGTAATTTGACACATAGAATCTTATCGTAAAGAAAGACTCTAGGACAAAGATTAGGGAAAGGAATGTACCAAACAAAATCTATCTACAGCTAGTCCATAACAATATTGTAAAAGAGCATTGAATGAGTGTATCAGTCATCTGCAATGTAGGTTGTGCATTAAGGTGGGACTGACTGTTGAAAGAAAAGAAAAGAACAGCGTCGAGGTCCTAATGTCATGGTGACAAAACCAAATGGATGTCTGCCTGGGGAGGGAAGTGGAAGAAAGTGAGCAACTGAGGTGGGTTCACAAACTGTCTGAATGATTTTTTTTTTTAGGGAGTTCACGCAAAAACAAATATAATTTATTGAAACAAAATCATATAAAAACATCAATGGATTGCAAGCGGAGGGTGTCACACTTGCTTCAGAGTTGTTGGAAGTAGATAGAAGCAATGGACAGAGTGAGCTGAATCACCTGCTAACTACCTCAAGACCATGTTGACGTGGCTGGAGGAGTTAGCAGATACGTGCCCACCCACAGTTTTGTTTAACTTCATTTTTGTTGTTTATGTTCATATTCTAATGATATTTTGATTTCAGTAAGTTGTTAAAAGTGGATCTTAGGCTCTTAACTTTTCATCCCTGCGTGGAAATGACATTTAAGGTCAGAAAAACAAGTCAAAGGTCTCTGGGGACAAAACAGGCACAGCAGCACGAGGAAAATAGTGATGCTAATGCAAATTTCAGATTTCTGTTTCAGACCAGCATCAACAACTGACAGCAGCACCTTCAGCACCCATGATGTTACGAGTACCTCGGAGAACTGTTTGGCAGCGAGAGAGCATGAAGCTATAGTTTATCAAACTACAGGAGAGGAGGAATTTATATGGCACATTTAATACTCAACTGCAATGCAAGAGGCAATACTGTCTTTCAAAGGTTGTAGCAGCTGAGTTCACTGGTATCATGTCAAACAAGATGACCAAAGTATCTATTGGTACCACCCAGGTCTTGTTTGTTGGGAAGGGGGCTAAATACCCTGACACACACTGCTGAGCTGCTTCTCAAATTAATCCTCAGGTGCCCGCATATTATCCTACTTAAATGTGGCATATATCCAAAATCCTCTATCCTGAAGCTGACTTTGAAGTTATTTGTGTGAAAAAAAGAGGGGCTCATGTTGGCCCAAAAATATTGTTTTGAAATGACAAAAACCATATTGATATTAGAGGTCATATTCATTAAACTAAATCAGGTATAATGTTTATTCTTTCATTTTTGTATACAATGCATTTTGGTACTTCAGCAGTCCGAATTAGACAAGTTAGTCTTTTTTAGTATAAAAATTTAAAAAAAGGAAAACTGAAAAAGGAAGATTTTAGACTATAAAGACAATAACCATGAAACATATACACTTGATTTCTTTTGTCAAACTATCGATGCCTCATATTAACTTCGGATTAACTGAAAAAAATATTTTTTTGCACAGCAGGAAGTCTGGTTTTTGTTTCTAATCACATACATTGAGATCAAGTTAGGAAGTTGCCTCTTCATGACCAGTAGGACCAGCAGATAATAACGTCAATAACAAGTGGGTTAGTATTTAGTGGGCACGGGACTGTTGTTTTAATAAACTTGAAAAAATATGAACTATTTGCTGACAATAACTACAGCCTTATATCTCACACTTCCCAAAATACAACTCACTTGTAGTATTTTGTGAAAACAGCCTAGGCTCCACACCCTTACTGTGTTACACAGTATAACCATTTTATTTTGCAGCTCAGAATAACTGCGGTCATTTTTTCGGACTTGACAAAAGTTACCCCAGAGCCAAAGAGAATCTCTATGTGTAAAATCAGTGGAGTGTCCCTTTAAATATGATAATAGTAGAAATAAAGACAGGCACACATGATCTGAGCCCTTTGAGTCCAGATTTATTGATACGGCTGTGCAGTGACAGAGCATGGTGGCACACACGGCCGCCTGGCCGGCACGAGACAGTGACACACACATACATACATACATACATACATACATACACACATACATACGCACACACACTCAGTCTCACTCTCACTTTCAGTCATTCTGTCCATTCAGGGATGAAGTGGAGGGTAAAATAAGGCGGTTTACTACTGGTTTGTCCACCTCGTTGTTTGTTGAAATGTATTGGCCACTATGTTGTAATTTGTCTGCTGTTGATTTTCATAAGCAAACATAATGGTGGTATCAGCCTGATAAGATTTATGGAACACGATAATTGGATTTGAGATGTTCACTCAGCTTTATTCAGTCCACCACATCTCTCGCTCTCTCTTTCTCATGCTCATCATCAGAGCAGGTCACAGTGAGGAGATCAGAAATGCACATTAAGTATTTTGTGGCAGTTTCTCTCTCTCTCTCACACACACACACACACACACACACACACACACACACACACACACACACACACACACACACACACACACACACACACACACACACACACACACACGATTAACATCTGTCTAACCTCAGTCACTAGTACAGGTTGAGATCAGTCATTCAAGAGTGATTCCATCTAAACAAGGAAAGATAGCACGAAACAAACAACAAATAATGTGTTTTATCGTAACCATTACAAAACTCCATGTTTAGAAGTCTTTACATGTCATAAATACAGCTAAGTTTCTTATTATGGTCGGTATAAATTCCTGTTAAATATTCATACAGTAGGCTATCACAGTAGCAAGTGGAAGGTAGAGCAAACTACAAGACTGTACATGTGTTGGTCCCTTGATACAGACAATACAATCTGCTTTACCAAGTGTCAGGCAACCTATTTTGAGGATACAGTAAGTTTTGTTTAATTAAAATTTTCCTAAATTGTTGCACTTTAAATTTACAATTTTTCTGACTTCAGAGCTGGTGGAATAAAACATGTCAAATGGACTGGCAGAGGAGAGACAACGTGAAAAAGAAAAATGTCCGTACATCATGTTGAAGACATGCTTTTGGACAATTCGTCCTCTTGGGTCAAAAAAGGAACAAACAGTACAATTAAACAAAACAAAAACACGTACACTTTGCAGCACAAAACAGCTAGAAAATAGACTTTTCTAAAAGAAAAAGAGCAAAATATACCAATATGACTACTATACTTCTGCAACATCAAACAGCTGTCTTGACAAACAGACTTTCCAACAGTGACTCTTTACTGTGCAATGTTGTTGGAAGATATGAATTGGTTTGTTTGACTGTACCTGGATCAGCACAGATTCAAATGACATCACAGAATTGTTTTTTTTCTACAGCTGGAAAGTGTGAAATGGAAAATACAGATAGAGGCACACATTCAGCCAACTGGCTCGCTGACCACTGACTGTAGTTTTTAGGTAGAAAGTAGCATGTGGTTACGTTGCGTGAAAAACTAGGGTACTATTGTTCCTGGGAAAATTAAATAACGGGGAGCAGATGTTAAAACAAGGAGGATAACAAACTAATTTATAATTCCTAGAATTTGAGTATGAATTTCCATGAATTTGAGTTACCCTTTTAAAATATAGAATTTTTATACTAAAAGAAGACAAGGAAAACTAAATCAAAGTGCACAGTTTTAGGAAAAACATATCCATCCTAATGTAAATCCTGCCAAAATGCATCTTTTCTTTGCTTCCAATTACACATATTAAGTATACAGTAAAAGCTGAACCAGCATCGCAGGGGTTCAATATGTTACATATGCACGTAAGCAATATTTGCATCGTCTACACAGGACATTATAAGCCTTAAAAAACTGGCAAACAATCAAGTAGCAGATACAGTTTGGACTCGTAGCCTCAGATGCATCACGGAAGCATGATGGTTTCGGCTGGCTAACAGGTGTACGAGCACACTGTAAACACGTCGATTAAACATTACACCAACAACCTAAGGAGGTGAAGCTGGTGTAACGTAACTGCACTGCAGACGAAAAGAAAAAAACATACAAGATTTGTCTCTAATTCAGCGACAATGTTGACTCTTTGCTACAGCTTGAATAACACATAAGAAGGCATCGAGAAGAAGACATATGGCGTGAGGATATTAGACACATCTAGTGCATGATTCATATGGGACGCAAAATGCAAAACAAGTCATTTTACAAAAAGGTAAACAAAGAGAGACTTTATGTATTACAAAAAAAATAAACTTGAATGCATTTGCGTGCGTGATATGTCAGAAATGCAAAAGCTGCATTCTAATTTTTGGATGTTTTTCACGACAATTATTTTACAATATATCTAAAAAAAAAAAAAATATCCCTTGGTAGATTATGGATAGATTTCTACTCCTTTTCAGGTCCTTACATATACAAACGTTTAATATATACAGAAAAGACGACAAACACACACAAAAAGAACTCGATATGTTCCTGGCTGCAAGGAAAATAAATGCATCAGAACTGCACAATGTCTGAGGAAAGCACAAAGAAAGTAAACATGTTCTGGGGGAAAAAATTTGCCACAACTGTTGGTAAAGATGTGTTTTTGTGGTAGCTTCAGCAAGAGGCTCTCAACAGGAGATCCCAGTTTACTGTACACATACCCATATATCATAGTTGTAGCAGTCGTAAAAGTCCCTCTAATGTGCATCTACTGTGTATTTCACACTGATCTGCAGTTATGTAATCATTTGCAAGGACCGAACTCAATAACTGTAACACAAGACCTTATGTCTTTTAATAAGTCTAATAAAAAGATGCCGTGAAAGTGGGACTCGTACAACGGCTACATGTCTACGGTTGTGTTGAACATACAACTCAGGGCGAAGTACAAGAGTGACAAACAAAAACCAAAAAAAACAATAGCAGTCTGTCAAAGGTTCCTCCTGACTGCTGTCATTTTAAGGTCATAAAATTTTCTTCATCATCTTTATCATTAAGCAGGAAGGGATGAATAATGCACACGGCTCTGCATACAAGAACCTGGCAGGATAAACATAGTAAAAGTAAAAACAGTTGATTCAAAAGAAACACAAGAGGAAGCAAATGTGTCAGTTTCTCGGTCTCCTGTAGAGGGCAACACAGTCCAACTAATGGCCTTCCCGCTAAGTCTGAGTTCTCCCACATGGGGTTTTAAAAGCAGGATCAGGTCGAAAGAAGAGCAGTAACAGTTGCAGCATTGAGGCCATGATGCCCCCCTCCCACCAGCTCGCTCACTCCATCACGACCTCTGCTTTGGAGGAAAAGGAAAAGGATTATTATCAATTTAGGGGATTTATGTTTCAACAAAGTGATCAGCTATTACGGGGAAATCCGCCTGCAGGCCCAGTGAATTATCTTATTTCACTTTAATCTCCTGATCAAATACCAGAGAGTCCAGTCCCCTGCTTCCCATTATTAATACGTTGTCCTATTTAAAATGTTGGATGGAAGTACTGTGTTTTTGTAAAGCCATAAAACAGATATTTGACTTTAATTTTCCGTCAATAGTTTTAGGCTGCGGGATTCAACCCACCATCGACTGCTTTGTTCTTGTTGTCTTCACCCGCTGGAGATTCAGCCCCTTCTAACAGCTCTCCTGAAAAAACAGTATATAGTTGTGACATTTGTCATCTGCACTTGACTGATATATTTAATGACAGCAAACATTCACAAAGTCTCAAAGCCTCATCTCGAAGCGTTTTTATTTTTTAAGTAAAACATTTTTCAGACCAAGAGAGTTTTTATTTGAAACTCTCGTGCAGATTTGGTAATTGGTGTATTAAATGATGTACGATCTACACATCTGCTGTATTATATCTGATGGGAATTTGCAGTTAGCTTTGAATGTTTTACTGTGTAAATATAATTTTCTCCATGAAGACATAGAACAAGCTGATATAAAATATGTACGACACAATCAGGACATTTTTTTAAAAATTATATTTCAAATCTTGAAGCTATTCATAGGAAAATATTTTTTTTTTTAATATAAATTAACAATAACATTTCTCCGTTTCAACATTTGACATTGTTTTTGGTTTATTTTCATTAAATATGGGTTCATCTGATTTGCAAATCATTGCATTCTGTTTAGTTTTTTTTTTACATTTTACACAGCGTCCCAACTTTTTCAAAAACAAGGTTGTAAACAAACTGGATATCAGAAATAAAGTTGCAACAGTTAGTCAATAAATTGAATAGTCAATCGACCCCAAATGAATCGGAAGCTTTTCTGCGGCAAACATTGATACTACCCTTGATGTCTTTGAATTTTGGAGTTTTGATTGGACAAAACCAGACATCTGTATTGCACCTTTCGCTTTAAGGAATTATACTTTAGAGAGGAATTTAGAAAAAAAAAAAAAAAAAAAAAACAGGGCAGGTTAATCGATTAATCTCGTTAAAACCTTCAAATTATTTAGAAAAACTCTTATATTTCTAAGAGGGATTGCATTAACACACTGGTGCGACATCTGTATTGTATTTTATCAATATTATACCTGTAGAGAAATATCCTCATGTCACATCTATTAAGACGGGCGATGCTGTGGGATTACACCATTAAAAAGATTTACCGTTCTGCAGTGGGGCATTGGACTTCGTGGCGCTCCCAGGCTGCGCTCCCTTCTCTGTCTCCCCTGTGTTGCCATCTGGTGGTCTGTTGACCTCTGCTGACTCATGCGCCTCAACCTCCAATTTGTCCTCCTTTGGTTCAGGCTGTTCGGTTTCTGTGTGGACCTCTTGGGGCTCCATAGCCTCTTCCTGCTGGGCTTCCTCCTCCGCTTCCCTTTTAGCTCGCTCTTCTGCCTCTGAGGGTCACATGGAGGCAATTTAACAAGAGTGAGTGTGTGTGTGTTTATGTGCATTAGTTACCGTTCGTTACTTTAAATCAGTGAAGGTTAAGAGAGCTCAGCATTTTTTTTTTTTTTTCTGTTTTAGACCGCAGATTTTTCAAACTCTGCTGAAACTTAAAACCGGCATTAACAATGTTTGGCCACTGGGTGGCAGCTTAAACAAGCTGTACAGATATTTTTCACTTTTAAATTGACAAGTACATTTATTTGGAAGCAGATGTCAAGCAATTTCAGAGAGACGTTGTCATTCTGTCACTTAATGCATTCAGGTCATATATTCACTCTGTTTTAGCTCTGTTTTTGGTCTTCACCAAATATCTGGCTGCTAAATGATTCATACGTTCACTGGCTCTAGTTGCTGACTAAGTCTGTTGATTGTTTTTGTATTTTATCAACTGAAAACAACTGCCTTATGCAACTGAATGCAGCACTCATCAAAACAACTAGAGGTAACCAAAAGACTAAACTTGATTGTTAGCAAAACCCCAAATAATAACCTGAAAATGCTAAAACACTCGTATATAAGCATTTGTTCCAGTGTTGAATAAATATAATCATGATAGCTGCAAAACATTGATCATTGGCACATTAACGGTCCTATTTTCTAACAAACACACTGTAGTTCTAATCAGTGGCTCTTGTATTGGTCAACAACTATTTAGGAAATAATTCCTTTGGCTAGTGTTTATGCTGTTGACTTGACGATAAATATTTATCTCTCACTCATAGACTATTCAATCTAAAGTTAATATTTAATTCCTTAATGCTCCTTATAATAACCCATCAACTTTCCAGTATGTAGATATACCAATATGTAAATGTTAACAAACTATTAATTTTGAATACACTTAAGTGCTTGTCTGAAAAATTGAAATAACTATAAAGTGATGTAAACGTTGTCCTTATTATTGGCTTATAACTGACATAAAACATTTACAAACAACAAATAAGGCTAGTGAGTTACAAATGATAAACTATCTCTCGGGGTTTTTTTTAGAAAGTGGTGTCAACTTGATTAAACATATGAAATAGAAATTAATGCGTGCGCTGATCAGCAGTGGCAGATTTTAACATAATGAATCAAAACAGATCATTTCCTCACAAATTCCACACTTCCACAGGTCAGTAAAATCCCTCTGTGATTAAGCTAAGAGCATTGCAGCGTTATAAGCCAATTTTCTCCACTCTGGTGGATTTCATGATCTGTTCGGACAGATCAGTTTTACTATGGCCACAAATCATCCCCATTTGACCAGATTTACGGTTTGTACGGATGTACAGTACCTTTACCAGCCTGTGCTTTCCACCTCTCTCTGTTCTGGTAAACCTCTTCGTTCCACAACGCCTTGAAGTTCTTCATGTCCACCACCAGCAAAGAACTTTGGCCTGAGGAGCTGCTGTCGGAGCCCATGCTCTTGACACTGCGCCTCTTGGCTTCATCTGAGCTAATACTGTTCAGACTGGACAGATAAAAATTTAAAAAAATAAGATAGAGGAAGGCAGTTAAAACAGAAGTCTACAGTCATAAAAACAGCTCTGAGGGAGAATTTTTAACATGAACTTGCAGGTAATTTTGACCAAGTTTTCTATCTTTGTTTAGCATATTAGCGTGCTAAAATTTTCGAATCATCAACAGACACAAAGTAAAACTGAGACTAAAGGGAAAGTCATTACTTGAATGGAAGTGTATGAATTCAGAGCCTTTTTTGGAGACAATCCCTCGCGTTTTTCTGACCCATAAGCCATGTCCACTTTTATATAGGCCTACAGTCAATGGTTTCAGCCCACAGCGTCGCTCACTGAATCTATGGTCACAATAAACTTCCTGTTTTGGTGGGACACAGTTGTTTTTCGGTTCTTCATGGGGGAAGGAAGGTTTTGGAGGTTTAATGAAAGACACTGTCAACTTGCATTATGGGAAATGCAGTTGTTGTTGTTTTTTAGGTCGAGCCAAGTCAGAGTATTTATGCAGCTACTGCTTCACTTTTGACCATTGTTTATTTCTTTATGTGTGTTGAGGGTCTTGAGACTTTATGAAAGTGTGATGGAAAGAACCCTTTAAGTTTATTCCAATTCATCATGTAGGGTATATGAATGTATGTAAGAAATGTTTCTAAAATCCTTCTAATAATTGCTGAGATTAACCACAAATGTCAACATCACGGTGGCACTAGAGGAAAACTCGGGAGGCCCTCAAAACCGGTAGGTTTCACCCTCTGAGGGCTAAGAATGCCCGTACAAAATTTCACGGCAATACATTAAACTGTAGTTCATTTTGGAGTTGTGGACTGATTAGCAGATCAACATTGCCTGGAGTCATATTCCTGTTTTGGCTAAAAAAAATTTTTTTTAAAAACACGAGTTTCAGATGAAGCTGTATGTTGAAAAAGAAAAGAAGCAAGACAGACGGATAAACAAGAGGCAGGCAGAGACTGCAGACACAGTTTATAGGTGATTGAAAGCAGCTATAAATGCTGTGAGGGAACACTGCAAGGAACCAAATAAGCACCCGGGTGTGTACGGAGACAAGGAGACTGCACAAGTGGTAACACTATCTGCGATTTCCACTCGGTTAACTGTGACTGGAGGCCCACTGAGTGATGCTAATGACTGCTGTTGGGGAGA
Source organism: Brachyistius frenatus (assembly GCF_029030835.1). NCBI lineage: Eukaryota > Metazoa > Chordata > Actinopteri > Embiotocidae > Brachyistius > Brachyistius frenatus. The sequence continues at coordinate 3,975,447 of NW_027210611.1, forward strand.
ATGTGGATGCCGACATTGACGTGCAGGTGCAATGGAAGATGCAGAGCCAGACTCCCTAAGTGCTGCATTATTTTCCAGTGAGATAACTTCACAAGACACAAAGTTTAAACAAATAAATAGACACAAAGTTTTTTAATTATCTTTGTCTGGGTAGTTTTTTAACGCAATGGCAAGTTGTGCTTTCTTATTTAGATGCTTTCACAGGCTTGCACACAGTGTACCTGATTTAATGCGATGACGGAGGAAAAGTATTGAGCCAATTAATTAAACCGGTGGGGACAACATCTCTTCCTTTTGCAGCTAAAGAGGCTGTTGTGTATGCCTGTCCGGCACCAAGGCCCATTCTTGATCAGGGACGGTGAGGTGAACTTCACTAACATCTCTAAAATGTCAATTTCAAGGTGTGTGGCTCTGCCTGATGAAAGGTGGAGACATTTCCACGCACAGAAATGGATTACTCATGGGAGACTCATCTGCTGTTCCCAATACTTCCATTAGATATGCTGTTGGTGCAGAGGAGCTGCTGAGTTTTAATCATGTCATTGGGTGAGCAGTTAGTCAGAAAGGTGTGAGAGCTGAAGGGTAGAAAACAGTACATTTTCCGTCGTTGATTAACCAGGCTTGCCGATTAATATCTTTTCTGATTTACATATAGTCACCCACTTCCATCTGCTCAGTTATGCTCCAGAGCAGCATTTAAAAATCCAAACTTTTCATTCACAAATATAATCTCACAGAGAAAGAGCTGCAGCTCACCTTGAGCGTCTAAAGCCGGCAAAACCTGCATGGGAGGCCTCGTCAATGAGCGGCGTGACGATGCGCTCCATCATGTCCGTCAGCACAGTGAAGGTGGGCACCACAATGAAGTCTATGAACCCTGGTGGTAAAGATATCAGCAAACATAATGTTAGTCTATATTCACATTGTACTGTAAGTGTATCCAAAGGCAACTGGACTTGCATCTTTAAACTCTCGTCCAAAAGGCTTCTTCAGTTCTAACTGAAAATTGTATTTAATTTCTAACTGTTAGACTAGAGTTTCTGTGTACTGACTGACCTCCACAGAACTGAAGATGCTTTTCGAATGAGCGGTGAAACATCCTCAAATCAAATAAATGCAGTTGCCTTTGGATAACACTAAGATTGACCATGAAATGGATGACTGAGAATCTTTACAGACCTATATTCACATTCTTTACTTAATTTGAAGTGTTTAAAGCCCAGAACAATCACTAAGAACACTGTGGAAAACACAATTTAATATAATTGATTTATTACATTATTATTATTATTGTTATTACTTAAAAATGGATAGCATCCCATGGAAATTGTTTGATTTTTTTTTTTTTTTTTTACAGAAGCAAATATTTGAACCTTTATGAAACTGAGATTAAAAAAAAAAAAAGGTTGTATACTTGGAACCACACCACAAGTTAAATTAGATTTGTCATTATTTATTAAGCAATAATATTAGTAAATGTCATTTTTTTTCCCCCCTGCGGACGAGGTAAGGACACAGTTGGCCTCAGTAGCTAGTACTGACACCTTTTTAGCAGAAATGACCTCATGCAGGCGTTTTGCATCATAGCCCATCACAAAGACTTCATAACATTTTTGACCATTCTTCAAATCAAAAGTGCCTCAGTTGCAAGATTTTTCTCAAAAGACATCATCCTATCCTGGAGTAGAACTTGCGTCCCCGTACGGGGAGAAGCCACTCACCGATCTGGGACTGTGCCACCATCGTGGACTTCCGGTCGCAGAGAGGGGAGAACGGCAGCCCGAGCTCGGACTCTTTGTCCCCCTGCAAACACAACAGCTCCCTCAGTACAGTCATTTAGTTGCTAGAAAAGGCTACCGCACCCTTCGGGCATGCGCACGCATCTCACTGGGCATGTAGACGCTCATAAACCCACACTTACCCCCGCACGCCATATGCTCACACTTCTATCAACAGACTTTGATTTGTCTGAGCCCCACCCAAAGTGCTTTTGGGCCACAAATGTGTTTCATTTTCTTTTCTGATTTGTCGCAAACAGATGAGTTGTGGAGTCGGGAGACAATGTTCTTTGGAGAAGCTATTTATTGACAATCCGTATCCCGAGAGACAAAGGCCTCGTGAAAGCAGCCACCATGACAATATCACTGATAATGAGAACCATGTGGATTAATAATGGAAGAGATGAAAGCAATGTGGCACCATTTAAACCAATGTAATTTTTGAAGACATTTTCAAATACATTATTTATTATTTATAGCCTAATGCAAATTAATTTGGGAGGTAGTGTTGTGCCAAAGCACCATATTAAACCAATGTTTCACAATTATTGTCATTATTTTATCCGTCATGTTTCACTGCAACTTCAGAAAAAAACAAAAAAAACACGGAATTTGTACTGCATTGACAGAATTAACAGCTTTTGTTGACAAAGCAGCCAGCAACTAATACAATCATAAACACAGCAACAGAGAAGCGACAAACAAAAAAAAGACAAATCAATTTTACTTTACTTCAAATTGTGTTTGCACCAATACAGCAAATAATTCACGCAGCAAGAGAATAGTATTCATCATACTTCGTCTGGTGACAAAGCTAGTCTTTTATTGTTGATCTGTGGATGGACCGTCTGCTCGGTGCTTCACTCCCAAATGACACAGTTGTGACTCATGACATGCTAGCTTTACCTCGCTGAGTTTGCACTGCACTTTATTGTCGTTTATTTTTTGAAGGAGTACCACAAAGAGCTTTTTGATTAATCGTAGTCTTTGCATGTTTTCTGCTGTTTGTACTGTAGCATCTAATCTCACAGCGTCACGTATTACCAAAGCCTGGAAGTAATGTGTTCTTCTTCTTCTTCTTCTCCTTTTTGTTGTCTATTTGATTTTTTTTTTTATTTCCTAAGGAATATTTTAAAAAATTGTAACCCATTCCTAATCTGAACCACAAAAGCACTAAAGCACATGTTTGGCTGCTGTCATCCTGCATGCGACTGTGACCTGACGGGTGAACCCACTCACCTGTCTGAAGAACTCCTCTAGTAGGGAGGTGGTCCAGCGGTTGTGGAGGTCCCAACTTTTGGCTGGGTGGCTGATGTCCGCCGTGTGCAGCAGCAGGGACAGGGCTTTGGGTTTGTCGATGCTGAGACGGGGAACATTGCAGTACGTTAGAGAGTTGTTTTCTGGAAGGGTCCGGTACTCTGGCTTTTTGTTGTTGTTGTTGTTTGGTTGTTTGTTTTTGTTTTAAATTGATTTGCTCTAGATTTTGTATTTTGACAGAAAAATATATTAATAATAGGTAATTGAAAAATACCAGTTGGGGGGAAGGATAGAAGTAAATGTCCCAGGCAATGGGTGTACCTGAAGACACCAAGGCAGTTGTTTGTGTCACAATCCGTGCACAACATCTGACACTTTGTGCAGCCTGAGGTGGGATAGCTTTTTGTTGGCATCATAGCCTACTGTGTACTCAGTGGCTAGAGTACAGCCCCAACACTGGGCTGTAGATGTCGTCCTCCATCCCTGACACTAGATTCAATTACAAGAAGGATCACTTTGCTGCCAGTATGGACAGAAGGAACAATTATTGAAACCATGAAACTGTGCTGACATGCTGATATGTTTTACGATAGACTTGGCAATATATATTTTGCGTACAGTGTGCACCAAGAACTTGAACTGACTAAATTTACTAAGACATTACAAGAGAGGAGTGGGACGTGAGCTGCAGGTCAAACTGCCGCATGATATCCCATTCAGCCCTAATAGGATGTGGTGCATGGCTGCAGGCTAAGTATAAACACATCACTGCTAAAGATTTGCTTACTTGCAAATTTACCTTTAGAGTTCATGTTTAAGCAAACAAAGAATATATAGTTTCATTTAAAAAATTTAAAAAAAAAAGAAAAAGGCAATTTCTTAAAACTAATTCTTCTCAAACCGCATGATATCCCATTCAGCCCTAATAGGATGTGGTGCATGGCTGCAGGCTAAGTATAAACACATCACTGCTAAAGATTTGCTTACTTGCAAATTTACCTTTAGAGTTCATGTTTAAGCAAACAAAGAATATATAGTTTCATTTAAAAAATTTAAAAAAAAAAGAAAAAGGCAATTTCTTAAAACTAATTCTTCTCAAACCGCATGATATCCCATTCAGCCCTAATAGGACGTGGTGCATGGCTGCAGGCTAAGTATAAACACATCACTGCGAAAGATTTGCTTACTTGCAAATTTACCTTTAGAGTTCATGTTTAAGCAAACAAAGAATATATAGTTTCATTTAAAAAAAATAAATAAAAAAAAAAAAGGCAATTTCTTAAAACTAATTCTTCTCAAACCGAAGAAAATAGTGCATCTGGTAGGGACTATTTGCAATTGTAGATTAATACACTTTCCTTAGTATTTCCAGCAGCAGAACAGTGCATGTGGGATTGTCTTAAAATAAACTAGTGTGTGTGTGTGTGTGTGTGTGTGCGCGCGCGCGCGCATATTTATGGTGTAAAGAAACATGACAACTAGTACGAGTGTGTGGCTCGCTTGGCACGGGCAAATGCAAAAATACTTCTCTGCTAATACGTCTTATTAGCATGTGTATACAACCGCGTGCTCCGTTGGCAACTCAAAACACCTCCATCTGAAAGGAGGGGGAGAAACAGTCCCCCTTTAATCATGCTGCCTCCATTAGGCTGGCCGGTCCTCTAAACTGGAACACAGTGTGAAGATGCACCGTCTCACCTCATCAGAAACAGTCGTGTCTGAGATATGACCTGATAACCATATCCAAATATCATGTTTAATGGACAGATGCGTGAACGGACAGAGTCAGGCCAATATGGAAAATAGGCGGACAAATGAAAAAAACACACACACACACACACACACACACACACACACACACACACACACACACACACACACACACACACACACACACACACACACACACACACACACACACACACACACACACACACACACACGCAACGCAAGGTTAAACAGAGGTGAGAAAGACGGCTCACATTTCCCCTCATTCCAGCGGAGGCAGATTGGGTTTTAAAGTGCACTCTAAGCAAGCCTGCAGCTGACTGGTTTGAATTACTTCACATTAGAGTCTATTCAGCATCGCAGCTCCCTGCAGACTGCAATCGCTTATTTATGTACTTGTGTGCATCTGTGTGTGTGTGTGTGTGTGTGTGTGTGTGTGTGTGTGTGTGTGTGTGTGTGTGTGTGTGTGTGTGTGTGTGTGTGTGTGTGTGTGTGTGTGCGTGCGCGCGCGTGCACCCCATACTGTAGCTTGATGATAACCTTGCACTCAGCACTTTTTCTTTATATTCACAAACACTGGAAGCATAATATTGTCGATCACAACATGTATTCTTCGGGAAGCTATTTATCTCCTGAGCAGTTTCCTGAACGCGACGCGTGCTGAGCGTTATCACAGTGAAAGCAATAATATCCTGAAGGTCAAAGGGTTTCTTAGCTTTCTCTTGTCTGTGCGGCAGCTACATCAGCAGCCACGACCCGTTTGCGTCGTATGATAGTTTGCTTGATAGCTCTTTTTTAATTTCTGTTCTAGGTCTGCATGTACAGCGGGTTTAAGTCACTGCCCACAGCATATGTGAAAAGGAAGTTGTGTCAGGAAGGAGACAAAGATATGCTAACCACAACAGTCCTTAAAAAGTCATTACAGCAAGGAGGGGGAGGGGTACAGTGTAAAGCTTGTACATCAATCTGTCACGTTTCTTTATTCTTTAACTACTGTTTAGTTTTGAAAAAGCAGCACTTTACATTTTTGTAATTCATGGCAGCAGCGTCACCTAGTTTAATTCATCTTGTAGACGTTGTCGATTTTTATTAGTGCAATTTTTTCTAAGGTATCTTGCTTTTATTTTTCCTTTTTTTTCATGGCTTCTTTGGGGTTTACATTGGGTTTTAAGATGAAATTGTATATTCATCATCATTTTCTTGATATTGTAGATCCCATATTAAGCCATCCTTGGTAGCTCTATTGCAGGATGAGAAGTGCTACATGTGTCACTGGGAATCCTTTGAAGTCCTTTAATGTGTATTTCACAAGTCTTTGCTATGTTAAGATATAACTGTGGATTTATTGCAAATAACGAAAATTCAAACAGTGTGTAAAATGATTACATATTTTAAAACTATGTATTGCTGCACAATAATCTATATGGAACCTGTGATCGGATGATATGAGTTTCTTTAATTATACCCATGATTTGTTCTCTTGCTTAAATTGTTAAAGTTAAGACCAACAAGTCCAGAGCCGAGTGTTTTGGTGTGCAGCAAACGCCTTCCTTTGGATTTCATTCTCCTCGCTCTCCTATTCTTAACCACAGTTTGACTGAACTATTTTCCTGTGCAGAGGACTTCTGATTTTTTTTTTCAACAAAATCACAATCCCCATAATCAATTTTTTTCTTCCATTAATCCATTTTTAAAAGAGAAAATTACACATGACGATAGAAATCTTTAATTTGAATGCAGTTTTGATGAATAAAGCCTAACTCGGGTTATTATCTGCTACAATTTAGAGATCCCCTGCATGCCTGACATAACAGGCGATTAGTAGACGGCAATGCAGCTGCGCACAGAGAAGCCTCCTCTACTCAGACAGACATTAGTTTGAACAGTGAAATAAGACGTTATAATGTAAGATTTATTTAGGATTAATCTACATAGGCAGGCTGGGCTTGTATGGGAAGCTGTATATTGTCTGGCTAACACTGATATAAGATTTACTCCTGCATTAACATAGTAAAAGTTGCATGCTTTGAAACAAAAACGTATCGATGTGGATGAAGTCTAAGTATCAAAATTGTGCACCGAATGACAAAGGCATTTTTTGATCGTCGCTAAAATCGACTGAAAGGTGTAAGGAAATATTTATGTGAAAGAATACAAGCAGTAAAACAAGAGTGCTGGTGAAGACAATATAACATTTTTTTGTGAAAGATGAATGTTTTCTTCCCACTCATCAGCTGTAGCAGAACTTCAGCACGCCAGCAAACCTGCCAGCATTTTCTAGCGCCAACTTTTTTTCACCGCAGTGTGCAAATACATTTCGCCCTGCCAAATCTGGTGTGACTACACCGTAACTCTGCTGCAGACATCCAGCACAGAAGAAAAAAACTGCCTGAGAGGGTCAGTATTTATACCCTGCTGGACAACACTGTATAATGCATGACATTTGGTACTATTTGGCAGCAAAATACTCGTTTCTCTTCTATTCTTTATTTTGATTAAACAACAATAACTCATCCTTTGTTTGTTCCCTATAAAACATGGCTGTTTACTGTATTTCTCCATGAGTACCCCCTTCTGAGCAGGGTTAATTGGGTTGTAAAAAGCAGGTGGTATGTAAATAGTGGCTGATAGTTGGATTAATGGGGATGTAAATTGCGCAGGCGAGGGCAGGCAGTGTCAACAGTGCTGAGGGAAAAAGGCGACTGACCCTTCGGGTTGTTGGAGGAAGTTCTTCATGGCCTTAACCTGCTGGAAGTGGCAGGACATATCCGTGGCCAGAACCATCTCCACCACCAGAGCCCGCAGCTCTCTGGACGAAAACAAAGGAGAGAGAAACATGAGCCACGTGCAGCTTGATGAACTGTCAAACTCACAGGTAATAAGAGACGGCTTATTTCGGAAGTCTCTAAAGTGAATGAAGACTGATTTTGAGAGCTATTTATGAAATCTGCTTTGACAAGACCCGGCTTATGCTATAAGAAATCGGATTGCAGCTGTCGTCTTTAGTTTGTTGTCACATAACAGTTCCATTTAGTACAAAGTTGTTGGACCTTAAAGGAAATCAATTTTGCTGATTTTGACTCTGCGCCTCCCCTGAGCAGAGTAAATGTAGAAAAATAGGAGATAAGTTTACTTTGAGGCTTGAAAAAGGTGCGAGATTGTTCCGCTTGACCTGCCTGGTTTCATGCCAGACACTCGTATCTGTCTCTATCTGTTCTCACAGCATATTTTTACATCCGAGTTTAAAGTTCCCTTTTCTGTCACTCAACTCTTTCCACTTCCTGTCTGTCTTTCTTTTATGGTCTGTTTGTCTCAGATTGAACTGGCACTTGAACCACAATGCAAATTCTTTTTGAACAAAAGTACTCGTGCACAGAACAACAGAGTGTTCTGTATTGACTTTGTGGCTTATTTGGATTTATTTTGAGCACAGTGGAACACGGCCTTCTCACATGCCTTACAGATTTATAGATTATGTAAAGCAGCTATTTACATGCTGCATGTAAAAGAACATTTTTATGGAGGCAAGTAATGTTGAAGGATGAATTTGTAGCTTTACTTCCTGACTACAATTTAAACGTTTTAACATGGTGAGAACCAAACCCACCACACACGTTTGAGTTCCGTGCTCGGGCCACTTAAAGTGGTGACTATCTCTTCAAGTGGCCCATGTACATTATGGAGCGTTTGTACAACAAACAAACAAACCGGACTTTGGGGGTCAAACATGCCCAGGCATGGTGTGAGTGTATCCGATGTTTCACTGACCTCCAGTCGTCCTTGGAGAGGTTGTACAGGATGTTCATTTCATCGTCGTCCTGCAGCAGGCGATAGGCTGCGCTGACATGGTGACTCTCCAACACTGAGCGGTCATTATACAGGATAGCCGTGTCTGACCTGTCAGTCAAAGAGAAAGCAAAGCAATAGCCTGTTATTAGTCTATACTGGGAGAAAAAAAAATTAGAACAAACATGGAACCTTTACTTTCTCAGGAAAATGTGTCATCTAATGACAATACAAATGTGATCAAACTGATTCCAGCATGTGACTAAGACCTCTGATCTTTCCCTCTTTTGTGTTTCATTTATTTGCCCATTTTCTTTTTCTTCAGTTCACAAAGTGTCAATAATCTGGAAAAGTTTCCCTCCCTGAAATGTATCTTGATTAGAAAAAGTATACATTTGGAAAAAAAAAAGTAATTATTATAAACTCAAAGGAATCTGGATACCTTATTAAGAAAATTGACTATTCCAAGTTTATAAAATGAAAATAAGCATAAATTGAAGAATATTTAATGAAAACAGTGTTGGTAACAAACCAACTACTAAATTTCCAAACAATAACAGAATGTTTTCTTTCCATCTCAAGTTTTCATGAATGAAGCCGTTGAGGAATTTTGAGTGCTGGAGGACAAACAGACTTTTTTTTTTTCAAGGGCACTGAGTCTGAAGTTCATCTGGACTCCCATTCTGCCTCAGTGTTATTACTGCACTGCAGGCGATCACAGTGTGAATGTAAAGCCCCCATGCTGTAAATTACAACATTGATCGGTGGAGTCAGTGCCATGCATTTTTGATTTTATGATCCATTACCTGGTTTGAATGTGGAAGTTGTTTGTGGTCCCCGTGTGCTCATAGTCGTGAACCGCCGCTGCGAAGATCATGGCGAAGATCTCAAGCTCGGTCAACCAATGCTGGGGGCGGGGGCGGGGACGGGGACGAGGAAGGACGAGGACGAGGACGAGGACGAGAGGGATATTAAGAGGATCATATAGAAGAGAGTAGGGTGTTGAGGAGGAGGAGGAGGAAGAAGGGGCAGCGAGATGGAGAGGAAAGAGACATTGACAGGTAAAAGAAATGAACACAAGAGGAGAGAATGGACAGATATTAAAGAAGAGAAATGAGAAAGCAGTGAATGGAAAAAAGGGGAAAGCAGGGAATGGTCCATCAGGGCATAAAATGGAGGAGAAAAGTGATATAAAGGATGCAGAGAAGTAGTTGGCAAGAGGAATACATTACCATCAGGGAAGAAAGAAAACAAATGGGGGAGAAGGAGACAGAGGACATGTTAGAGAAGCAAAAAGCAAACCTTCGATACGACATGCACAGTTGAATGTCACATTTTAAACTGTCACTTTATCACTCTTTAACTTCCTCTTTATCTCTTTGACAGTCTCTACCTGGTTTGTCACTGTTACCAAATCTAAATGAAAAGCTCAAGCTCTCTTTAAATGCTGCCACAAAATGAGACTAAACATTAGAAGTGTGCCATATCATATTGTTCAGGATCATATTGACATAATTCCCAAAACAATAAAAGTCATAGTTATTAAGGCAATATTCCGCACGTCATAACATTGCACAGAGTAACAGTAGGATGTATGTCATGTGAATAACTTTCACACAACAACAGTAAGTAGGACTGAAAGTTGCTATATTTTATACAGAATTTGAATCTCACTCCTCAATTGTTGTTGTTTACAAACTAAAGACCTGACAGATAATTGATTTGGGTTTTACTGAATATTTGAAGGCTAACTACCAAGTTTATGCAGCCAAAATCTTTTTTTAACACTTTGTTGCATTCTTTGTATTTTGTCATATCGTCAAGACCATCGTCATCGTGGAATATTGTGATTTTATTTTAGGGCCTTATCGCCCACCCCTACTACACATTGCACTTGCAGCTGTGATTCATCACAATAGTAAGTAAGACGATGATCTAAAAGTAGCAGCAAACGGTTCCAGGAATACTTTGAGATAAGTTTGTCCGCATTCTGGTAGTGACGTCAATTCTAGCCCTGCAACCATTTCTGCTAATATTCAATTATTGGTATATTGGCCAATTTTTTTGGTAAAAAAAATCAATAATTTGTTCTATCTATTAAATCTATTGATTAAAAGTGCCTGTTGTAATTGACTTGTTTTTAAATTTACTTTTACTTAGATCAGTTTACTATCACCTGCAACAAAGAAATGACATCTAAGAACCAGACGTGATGACATGTTTAATGTTTGCATGTTTGTGCTTTTATTTTTTTTTGTCTGCTCATGTTTAATCTGTGTACGTATGCAGCATCTATACACACCAGTGAGTGGGCATTTCCCTCTGAGATGTGCATGAATGAGAGTGAGCTCACGTCCACATAGCAAAGATTTCGCTCAGGAAGCCGAGTCGATATTGATGACTAATTAGCAGTGGGGGAAGGGGGAGTCATTAAGAACAGGGTGGGTGCAAGATGGCCAATCCAGAGCTCAGTGTATTTCCTCGTGGGCCTGCTTCGTGAATGACCTGTTGATTGTTGATTTAATGGAGTCTGGAGGGCCTGGGAAATGATAAATGTTGTTCTCCTGCTCTCCCAGGAGCCCGTGGTTTTAGCAGTAATGTGGTTTACTCCACGAGGCACTGCCCAAAGGAACACACCATGTCGACAGCTGTCGCAGCCACCTTATTAAGGTGATTAAATAAAAACACTAGAAGCGTGGGCGGCCGGCTGGCTGGCTGGAGACTTTGAACTGGTGGTTTTTTTTAGGAATGAATGCAGCATCAGAAAATGCCCTAAAGTCACTCCACTGGGAAAAAGTGAAATATAGGTCACCAAATGGAAAAGGAACAAAAACCACATGAAATATGGAGTAGAAGTGAAGCAATGTTGCAGCAAGAAATAAAGGATACGTAAAATATTTGACTTCAAACGTTGAAAAAAGGACCATTACCAAGAATCACATTTCCCCAGGCAAAACTGGAATTAAAGAGTGATTTACTTTGGGTATCTTGTTTTTTTCCATGAAAGGACAGTTTGTGGATTCTCCAGAATAAAAAAAAAAAAAAGAAAAAGCCATATTTAGAAGCTGCATGTCAGACAAAGCTGCAATTAGGCTGGCATACGTCAGCTGACAGAGATGTTCTGAATACCATGTGGATAAAATCCCCTTGATTTCACAGACTAAGCTTCAATCCAATGAGCTTTCTTTCTTGGAACTAAACCAACATGTTCAAATGTTTTTTTGTAGGTTTTTAGCAGGTTAGTGTCGTTAGCGTCGTTAGCTCCTGATAACTCCGATAACATTATGTCGTGTAACCTGTCCGTGTCCTACTCACCACCATGCCGGTCTTGAGTAGCAAGTAGTGTACGGTCTGTGTGACATCGGCAGCGTGCATTAGATTGTGGTAGGGGTTTTTATGTTTGCTGTATCCGACCTCCAGGGCCTCCACAAATGACACCACCGCAGAGATCGGGATCTGACATCAGGCAAAGCAACAGGAATTAGCTGCGAGTTAAAAAACCCGCAAACAGCAAGGAACTTCTCCAACCCTGATGATTTTAAATGACAACTGCATACAATTTAAATGTGAGCAGCAATCTGAAATTGATGTAATAAAATCATAGTGGATAGGATAGTGAATCATTTAGGTTCCTGCAGACTACAATTACATATTCATATCAGCTTCATTGCCTGTGTCATTTACTCTCAGATACTGTCACTTCAACTGCAGTGTCCTCAGCTATAAGATGCTGTGGAAAATGAGCTCCACTACTGTCAGACGATATGAAGTATGTCCAACCCCCACATGAAACGGTCATTGTTGAAATACAACAACATTATCGTCCTCCTAGGAGACAGGAGTGTACTCCCTTCCATCAAATCAGGCATGAAGCTTCTTATTTGCACTGAAAAGTTGAACTTTGTCCTTCTTTTCATGACATCAACAAAAGCATATCAGTGACCATATAGCCTTGTGACTTTACCTTGAAACGACTAATGAGGTCGTATCTTGTGAGCAACTCGTAGAATATGAATTTGAGAGCGTGATCTCCGCTGGCCTCATTCAGAGCGAAAACGTCAAACGACCACTTGTCAACGTTCTGTGTGAGAGAGAAGAAATTCAAATGATGACATTGTCCTTGTCAAACAATGAAGTCATCCTCTACGACAATAGGGGCTTATGGGCCAGGGGAGCTGTTTTATAGTTATAAGAACTATGTAAATGGAAGTACCCCTTTTTATATCTGCACAGTTCTTGGGGGACTTATTTAGCTTCTACTTCAGGATTGGTACATTCCCACTGAAAGAGGAACTAAAGCGACGTAAGCTTACGGTTCACTGCTTTACCTTGCTGTCAGACAGCCCTTTCCCACAGGGGCAACTGCATCATTATATTCCACTCTTCAGAGACACCAGACTCCATTGATAAAAAGTCATTTTACCTGCAGAACTTGGGAGTAGGTTGTCTACCGCTGCCTCAAATGGTTTGTTTGTTATTTTGTGACTTTGGTGGTTTTTTAACCAGTTAGTTCAGATCTGACCTAACTCAAAAGTCACATAACAACACAAAAGAACCAATTGAGGCAACGGTACACAAACAACTCCTGTGTTCTTTGAGGTAAAATACAAATTTTGTGAAAGGAATCTGGTAGCTTTAAAGAGAACAATATAACGATGAATTTCCCTGACGGAAAAAGCTGTCTGACGGACAGACAAAGCCCTGAAAATATTTTAAATATAGCATGCAGTTGACATTGATTTTTTTTTTTTTTTTTTTTTTAAGGTGGCTAAAATAGAACTTGCTGCTGACCCTGACCACAGCAGAAGATTGCTGACGGCGTCTATGCAGGACAGCTGCCCGATTCTCCAAACAAGGGACATACCAACTCTCATCTGCTGCAGGTAACACACTGACTATGGATACGTTCCTCACACGACCCTACTTCAAACAATCCCAAACTAAAAAAAAACAGATCAAATCATGAACAAACAGACTATTGTTGTTGCTATGTATTGTACAGAATAGACATTGCCAACTGATGGCTGGCTTATGTTATTTCAGCATTTCAGAACGTAAACAGAAGATATGTAGTTCCTCTCAGGGACTCCCCAGACTGTTTAATGCCAAAACATCTTATAAGGAAAACTTTCAAAACACAACCAAAAAAAACACCAAATATACCCAAAAGGACGGTGCTAAAAATCAACCTCTTCAAAGTAAATCACAGTACAGAGTCTTGATTATGGCATGTGTTTGTGTGTCTACATTTTTCGAGTGGAGTTCTTTTTTCATATCGGAGCGTTTACGCTCAAATGTGAGTGCACATGTTAATACCTTCAGCACAGATATAACAGAAGCCGGGTAGCTGAGTCCCACCATGTTGGAGGTACGTCGGTACATCCTGTTTGGGCGAGATAAAAACATCAAATGAGGAGCACCACAGAGATGAAACACCAGAGGTTAGCATACGTGCCCCAAACCACGTATGCAAGCTTCCCTACCAAGACTCACTTTAAACCTTCAAATCAACACAACTCAGTGGGAAACTGTGATAGAAAGGTTAAGTTGAGCAAAGGTAGATGCTTCTGCAAGTCTTTTTTTTTTTTTTTTTTTTTTTTTTGCACATGAAAGGTTTAAGGCTTTATCCATTGTGAGGGATACAATATAGTTTAGCTTTATCACAAACTACAAAACGGGCTGTGTAATTTCCCCTGAGATCGGCTGACTCATTAGATTCAGTTGTCTTGTTGCTTAGCATCTGAAAAGTGTTGTAGAATACAGCAAAACTAATCTTGCAATAGTTTCTATAACTGCAACTACATATTAGGCTGGATGTTTAATGAGGGAAGGTGACTATCTTTTCAAATAAAAGAAAATGGTGGACAGCTCATGCTGCACCACTCTGGTCCACCTTTTCATTTTCATCCTCATCCTCCCTTTTCCAATCTTTGGTCTTTGTAAAGACAGAGTGCCTTCTGTAAAAACAGATTAAGAAAGATTACAGCTTACATGTTGGAGGCTTACTGAGTTAAACAAATGCATGTTGCATGTTAGTATGATAAAGCCCTGCCTTGGAGAGAGAGATACTTCTAACTCTGAATGATTGTGCTTAGCCGGGCTCGCCAAGGCCGTGATGATGTATTGTCGACTCGGGTGAGGGGAGCCACCATGCAAAGGATGCACTCGCATTTCCAACAGATTGAAATTGTAAAGGACTATAGCAGTTTTGAAACCAAGCAGCACTGCTTTAGATTTTGAATTATTTTGTTCCTCTTTCCAGGCTTTGGTCATTTTTATTGACACATGTTCATGGAGTTTTAAGAAGCATGCACTTCATAACCAATTCAAAATAATCTAACCTTGAATTTATACATTGCAAGATACATAAAGTCGATTGGCCATTGGCTGACAGTCTTATCTACTGTTTCTAGTCTCCTGTATCTCGGCCTTTCACCCAGTATCAGCGGGGAAAGGCTCAGGCCCCCTGTAACCATCTATAACAATGCAAAGTAAAGTGTGTCTGTTAACATTTGCTAGAATACGTCACACATCACAGTTTCCCACTTTTACATTTTCAATTGACAGAATGGAAAGATTTCATTCACAGCTATCCAAACCCACAAAAGAATACACTTCAATGCCTTTTTAATAAATGTATTATTTGATTAAGGGTTTGATAATAATTATTTGACAGTCTGCTGTAGTGCAATATGGGTAAAATCTCACGAATGAAACTATAGCCAATCATAATGTGCATAGCATTCCAGACGTATATAATCGATAACAAACTTTGAGTAGGTGTGCCTTGATGTTCTGGTTTCACCTTTGATTTGCCGATAAATGGATGGATGGATGATGCATTCAATAGATATCCGCATATATTATCATGATAAAATAGTAAACATGGCTGGTGGATTTGCCTCTCTCACCTTTACTACTTAAATTGTTGTTTAATGTATTTGGAGATACAAAAAAATGTCTCATAATTTATAATATTTGTGATATAGATGCCATTATGGTGGGCACCACTGTAGTTATTGATATAAAAAGATTATTTTATAAAATCTAAAAATCTAAATATAGGCTGAGATAAAAAAAAAAAAAAAAAATAGACAAGCTTCAATAAGCTTGAAAATCTAAATTCAAAACGTTAAAACACCTCTGTTTAAAAAAAAAAATGTCAATAATGTAAAGTGTAGCAGCAGAAAAAGCTCTCGAACGTGTACAGCTGCACTTGACCATTTCTTACGCAAGGCCAAATGAAAGTTGTTGATAGAATTGCTTTCAGTCGCTCGGGGCTGCACTGGTTTGGGTTCACCAATGATAGATTAGCCACTTCAGGGAGAGAAAGATAAAGGTGACAGTCCATATGAATTATTTAAGATTGATGGCTGCTTGCTTGTTTGTGATTGTTGATGTGGTTTGTCAATCACAAAACAAATTTACCTCTCAACAAATATGCCCGCCTGAACTGCGTGGACGATGCTGCGGAAGCGAGGTTTTTCTTCAGTGCGTCGCAGCATCAGGCCCATCTGTCTGGTAAAGGTGGAGGCCAGCCAGTCCCGCACCTCTGAAGGCACAGATTCCGACTGGATGTCGCTGAGCTCATCCTCGGTATCCACCAAACGCCTGTAAAAAGGGATGTAATAAGTACGAGACAGGAACAAAAAAAAAGATGCCAAAACTTCAGGCTTAATAAAATATATAGATTTTATTGCAGCGCTACTCTCACAGAGGATAAAACTCAAATCCCAGCACTGTCCATCAAATAATATCACCTCTTATGTAACATCAAAACATCTCGGGCCTCTTGAAACACCATGATGCAGAACTCAAATCCAATTGTGGGATATAAGTCTCCACGGCTACCCTGTTGTGTTGACATGTACGAGGGATCAAGAGCAAAGCCTGCAAACCCTCTGAACTGAATACATGTTGTTATGGCAAAGAGAAAGCATTCACATCACACTGATAATCACGGTGCTACATGGATTCTGCACTGGATACTTCATCATCCTCCATCCTGGAGTGGTCATGCCATTGCTGACCTTAATCTGGCTGGATCTAGATGATGATAAATTTACATAATTCCATAAACCTGGTCATATCTCCCATTCTGGACCTTAGTTCAGCTGTTGACATTTAGTGACCCAGTATGTTTCCTAACCTTATCCATACCTTAACAATTAGTTGCCATGAAAACAATGTTTCCATGAATTTAGCCCAGTACTTTTCTATGTCACTTAACCAGAAGGGCAGCAGATTAAAAAACTGCCTTTTCAATTGTGCAATGTACTGACATTAAGACTAAGTCTCCGATATGACGTATTATTCAGCTTGAGGTCTTGTTAGTTGTACATATTTATCTTCCCACATTTGCCACAAATAAATTTAGTGGTGGAGGAAGTACATGTATTAAGATGATTAAGAAGATTTAGTTTACTTTTTTTTAAAGTGAAAGTTGTAATACCACACTATAAAATTATTCTATGACAAGTAACATATTGAGACTATCATTTAAATAAAAGGAAAGGACATAGCACAATTGCAAGCAAACAGTTGCTTATTTTCACACCCAGCAGTTACAGAGCAACATTAACATCCATTTTGGTGTCATGCCTGTGTCTACCTGATGAATGTGAGTCCAATATATGCGCTGTATATCTGACTCTTTAGAGACTTAAAATGTTAAAAGTAAAAGCACTCCGAAGGGAAAGTACTTCCAGTTGATGTTATTATATTACTAGATATTTAATATTGATGCATGAACATGTAGTAGGAGTATTTTGATGTCGCAGCTGGCTGAGGTGGAGGTCATTTTAACTATTTATTTACTTTTGGGTACTTTATGTACAGCAACATGCCATATCTAATAAACTATGTATAATTTACTATAAAATCGTGGTCAGATGATTATGTAATAATTGAGAAAATTCTAGTTTTGCAAGTAACACGTATCTATGCAGTAGGGATCTGATATTCAGAAAGTTTTCTCTTAACAGTATCCCACCGATAGTCTTATCTGACTGGTTAATATATCACAAGGGAAAGAGGAATGCTGAGAGAGAGATGCATTGCTGGCAGTACTGAGCTTAATTTTTTCATTCACCTTGATTGCTAATAATGAAAAACCTATGCTAATTCTATTGAGAGTAAAGAGTACAATGTTTCTCTATGAAATGCTGTGGAAGGTAATTTGGTGCAGTATCTGAGTAGATGTACTTCAGATTAAGATTTGGGTGGAAGTTTTACATAATTTCTGATATGGGTAATATTCTGTAACCAAGCAGAGACTAAATGGTTTAAATCAATTGCAATACTAATTACAGTCATCAATTTTGCAAAGTCTGGCCGTTGTCAGCGCTGTGCCGTGGTTCTCAATTAATGAAGCATGTCAAAACTTGTCCCCCGGTAGAGACCTGTTGTTTTCTTACCTCGTCTCCTCGATGTAAACGGATTCCAGCACAGACGCTGCATACTCAAGGTTTTTCTTGAGGTCAGCGAGGGAAGCCTCTCCTCTCTCCAGTTGCTTCACCAGACATCGTAATCTAAAACAGAGATCCAACAGTCATTTAACAAATGGGATTACACTCAGGGCCATCTTGACATGATAAATTAATTGCAACTGATATTGAATTAATGCCGTCTGGGTTCCTGCAGCACTAGGCAACATTACTTTTTCCTGGGAATATAAACCTTTCCGCTCAGTGGAAATCACAAAGTGGGGCAGCAACAGACAGACAACAGAATACAATTCAACCTATGAACTGAATGTAACTGTGCTCTGGGATATGCAGGGTTTCCCACCGACGCAAAGTGACTAAACAGCAGAAAATCAAAGAAAACTGGATTCTCAAACTTTCAGACACCTTGTTTTTTAGACTAAAACAAGGAATCTTGGACCATGAGTGAGGATGGGACACATTTTCTCTTTTTATTTCTACAGTATACTGCCATGAAAAAGAGACATTTCCTCCCTTTACTCCTCTGACTTAATCTCCTTCTTTGAAAATATTTTCTTCTCAAATGATTGGCGTAGGTGTAATACTATCCTACGGGTCTTTATTATAAAAGACATTCTGACTTGTCAAACATTGAAATTAATTAAAATGTTAAAAATGGCTGCATTCCATCAGCATACATGAGTGAGCTCCACAGCGCTGGTGTTTTGCATGCTGGATCACTACAGGGACACTTAATTGGAACTAAGCAATCGTTAACGTTATTAGTTCCACCTGAGCTTTTCCTGCTCAAAGTCAAAATATCCGCCGTCTGAAAGGTCTATTTAACTCTAAAAATTGCACGTCTTTGATGTCTTCAGACTCCGCTTTGATTTATTTGCATGTGTTGGCTATTTAATATAAAAATAGCATTAATATTGCAGTTCTAGGTGCTTCTATGAAATGGCTTTTGACACCATCAATGTCTCCATTTTGTTAAACTGCCTGCTAAATTAGTACATTGTCACTTGTTTTGCCCTCGATTGGTTCGGCTCCTACTTTTTCTTAACATTTTGTGCACTTTTTAAGGACTGTGTTGCGCTTTATAAAGTTAGGTAATGAAAAAATGGTATAAGCATTTGAGGTTTTTGTATGTAATAGTTTGCATATCGGATTGAAAACATTATGCGTACAGTTTAATGGCGTTACAGTAAATTATAATGATGCACAGTTTATCTTTCAATGTAGGATTAACAGAAAGCTATTTACTGATACAATTAAAAAACAAAAAAAAAAAAAAACGGTACACTTGAGTGACATGGCAATATACTATACACCACCTTCTCTGTATTATATTTCAATATAGATTTACTCGTAACCATAAATAAATGTGTTTAGTGTGTCATTTCCTTATATTTTCATGCCCTCAAGCCCAAAAATAACATTAAAGGGAAAAGCGACTTCAATTTTGGCACACTGCAACCTCTTGCAGTTCACCACCTGCTGCTGTGCTGGAGGTCACGCGTTCCCTTTCACAGTGAATGCCCAGAGAGGCTACGCTTGTTGTTGAATTATTAAGCAGAGAGAGGGGAGAGTGGGAGGTTTCCGACGCACTCATTGATTACATTTCCTGACAGCATTTGCTGTTTTTACTACCTAAAGGATCCAAAACGTTTATGTGAAGATGTCTTGAGAAAAAAATGCTTTTTATAAAGATTTACTTTTGTCCATTTATTCTTTTTTATGCAGTGATCTCTGCCAAGATGTTTAACACGACAAAGAGCCTATAGCCAGGCTCTGTGAGGCTGCACTTAAACACAGCAGTACTCTGAAAAACTGCTCATATTAGCATGCTATCCTGCTCGCAATGGTAATCTGTTTAGCATAATTTTATGTGGGTTATCATGCTAACAATGGCCAGCCTAAGGACAGCGGATTGGAAATAAATCAGTTTTGCAGATATTTGGTAATAAACTAAATGCACATAATCAAATTACTGGACAAACAACTTTTGACTTCATGATGGTGCGAGATGATAGGAGCTGTTAATATCTGCATTAAACAGCTGTGGAAATGTTTCTATAGAAAAACTAAATGTCAGCCTCACAATGGTGCTAGAGGAAAATTTTGAGGGTCAACAATGTCATTAGGATTCAACCTGTGGTAAACATTTTTTTTTTTTTTTTTTTTTACCAAATTCTATATAAATCTGCTCCACAGTTATCCATATATTTAAATGATAGCCTGCTAGTTCCATAAAATCAAAATCCGGGCCATCACTGAAGTCATTAGAATACGATGTCTGGGAACTATATGAACCAAGTCATGGTAGATTCACTGAGTAATGCTGGATTCAAATGGAACTTGTGAGCTCGTAGTTACAAAAAGGGAAGTCGTGTGCACCGTATGCTTGGCGTTCAAGTCGTAAAAAAATAGTTGCTAGGCAACGACAACATGGACGCCGTCTAGAAGCAACAGAGGATAACAATTTAGCAAGCTAACAGGGGAATAAAGTAATGCAGGAATTTCACATCATATTGTACCAAAACCAGAAACATAAACCTTGTGGCGACGCTAGACATTCGGGTTTAATCCTCTGGAGAGCACGAATCAAATAAAATGTAATACCAATCCACCAGACTGATCTTGAGATATTGGTGGAAGGACATTGCCACCCCTTGAGCACTGCTGCTAGCCACAAATAAAAGGGTAAACAATTGATCTGATGATATAAAACATTCGCATGAATGAGATAAATGCGCTCCTTTGAACCACGACAACAGCTGCTTCACGTGCTGATATCTCTCTTAAGCTGCTGACAACTATTTTAAGAATCATAAGGAAGTGAATGGATGAGCTGCAACTCTAGAATCACTGCATGTGTGATTTGGATGTCACTAATGATGGTTATTAAGAACAGCTGTGTGCCAGTGAGCCTCCCTGCTAATACACATGAATACAGAAAATACCCTCCCTCCTCAGAAAATCTCACTGTCAGACTATAATTCACCACTGATGACATTTCTTCTGCTGGCCATTTGCTTTGACTTTGTCTTTTATCCCAGTTGTGCTCATTTGGAAAGATGAATGGCATTAGCACATGCATTGAAAGAAACGTCTGTTACAGGCTCCTAGTTTTTGTTTGTGTAACAATAGAATAAAATTGATGTCAAAATCAATTTTTGTTTTTGGTCAATGAAAAATGATTTCACTAGATATGGAGCATCCAGGAGGGCTTTATTGTGAGAATAAATTATTTTTATAAAGTGTTGAGAATAAAGAAAAAGCAATTTAGAGTAAGATGGATTTTGTTTCTTCTCTGGAGAGGCTGATCATCACCTGGTGGTGAGTTGGATCAGATGGCGGGGGAGTCTGCTGTAAAGACCTGGCAAGCCCAAGCGTGTAGTGAGGGTAAACTGTGAACGTCTGGCGGAGGAACCTGTCTGAGTGGACCACGTTCAAACCCTCTATTGTGGATGCAGCCGCGAGGAGTTGTGGTCGGAAGGTCATCGGTGCCTGTCGTGGCGGCAACCCGAGAACCCGGTGGTGAACACCGGGGGTGAGGGAAGCTGTCAAACTTAAAAAAGGGAGGCCTTTCGGGCCTGGTTGACTCAGGGTTCTCCTGAAGCACCTGAGAGGTACCGGCAGGCCAGAAAGGATGCAGCTGCGGTGGTCGCGGATGCTAAAACTCGGGCATGGGAGGAGTTTCGGGGAGGCCATGGAGAAGGACTTTCGGTTGGCCTCAAGGAAGTTCTGGCAAACCATCTGACAACTCGGGAAGAGAAAGCAGGGACTACCCCAGGCTTTTGTCAGCGGGGGGTGGGGTGGGGGGTCGTGACCGAAAGAACGAGGTCGCGGCTACAAGCGGCCGAAATTAGTTTCCTCCGTAGGGTGGCCGAGCTCAGCCTTAGGGAGGGAAAGGAGCTCGGACTTCAGGAGGGAACTTGGAGTTGAGGCGCTACTCCTTCGCGTCGAAAAAAGTCAGCTGAGGTGGTTCAGCATCTGATCAGGATCCTCCTGGGCGCCTCCCACTGGAGGTTTTCTGGGCACGCCCAACTGGCAGGAGACCCCGGTGAAGACCCAGAACACGCTGGAGGGATTATATCTCCCGGCTGGCCTGGGAACACCTCGGGATCCCCCAGGATGAGCTGGAACATGTTGCAGGGGAGAGGGAAGTCTGGGTTAGCTTGCTTGGCCTGCTGCCACCGTGACCCGACCCCGGATAAGTGGAAGATGGATGGATGGATGGGTGGGGGTGGATGGATGGATGGATGGATGGATGGATGTTGTCCTTTTTTTTCTTTATGCATTGTAGGATACAGGGAAATCTGATATGACCATTCAAAAATCATCTTGTCAAGGCTGTACATTATTGAGACACTCCTTTCAAAAAAGTAGAAAGAAATGTTTGTGGTGATGAGGTGAGTGCCAGGATGTACAATAAACGAATGTCTTTGCCAAGCAGAACAGAATTGGGAGGCGACACGCCAGGTTAATAGCTCAGGTCAGGCCCAAAGTATCTCCTGGGCAGAGAGCCACCTGAAAAATTCTGTTTAACCCTGACAAAAAGCCGGTATGGAGTCACGGCCATGTAATTTGCTGTGGATAAATACTTAGCTGCGAGGCAGTGTAATAATTTCCTTGATGCCTTTTATTATCAACGACAAGCACATCTTTTCAATCAATTTTCTCCAATGCACCACAAAATGAAAAGGGCACCTTGTAAAAGCCAGACCCGTTGAATCACATGGATCAAAATTATAAATAAGCATACCAAAGAAAAGTAAAGAATAAAAAACAGAGACTAATGCATTTAGAATATTCTAAACATGATGTGATTTGTTTATGGCTGTAAATAAATGTAAAGCATCAGAATATTGTAATAATTCCTCCCGATTGACACGAGAAATTTTTGTTGCTTTCAGATTTTATGCTTTGTCCAACTGCCAGTCTGAAAATCCAAATATTTTCAGTTTACAGTGCGAAAAGAAGCAAATCCTGCATTTGACAAGATGGCTCCATCAGATTGTTTGGCATCTTTGTGCAGTAAATGACTTAAATGGCTAATTAAGTAATAACATTTCGAACAGTTAATTCTATTAGTTGATTAAGCACATAATGCTGTAGAGTAGCACAATGGAGACAGAGATATAAATGTGAATGCTGACACTGGTGAGAAGTTATTAACATAAGTGTATATAAAGACTATTGCTTTGAAATAATTTTTGTTCAAACTACTATCCTGAGAATATTGCTTATACATATACATGAGATACAGTTGACAGTAGTGATAAATATGGTGGATGTATTGGACTGAGCTGGCACTGTATGTGACTTACAATACAGGCATTTGAAAAAATAAGTGAATCCTATAAAAAGTGTTGACTTCTACACCACATTTAAACCAAGCCAATTTTGTATCCTTTTTCAAACAACGCTTATTAGTGATACTGGTGATATACTGAAACAACTGACACATAAAATTGACATTTTGTCATTTTATAATTTGAATAAATAAAGAAACTAAGATCAATCACAGTGAAAAAGTATGTACATTTATCACACCTTCAACTCCATATCATTGAATCAGGGGTTCCGGATTAAGTGGCAATGATTCAAACCTCTTTAGGGAATGACTGGAGGAACCTGTCTTATCTTAACCTCTGATAAATTGAGTCTTGTGTCCTCTTTGCAATCAAATTGTTTGGTGTTATCATGCCAAGATCTAGAGCTCTGTAAGACCTTCAGAAAAAAGGTTGTAGATTCTTATAAGTCTGGCTATAGGGATTTAAAACCGCTCAAAATAGTTTAAAAATAAATCATTTCCTTTCAAGGTAAATCAAGTGGCATAGATTTCACACCACTGCCAATTTGTCCAGGACTGGCTGCCACCGGCTCCAAGAACAGCAAAATCTCCTTACAGAATATGTACGTGACCTTTGTAACTGTTGCCGCCAAAGTTCATGCGTCTACAATCAGAAACAGATTGCATACAAAGTGATCTATATGGAAGGCCTGCCAGGAGAACACCTGAAAGATTAAAATAGAATACAAGCAGCTTAAACGTTTGTCTCTTTTCAGTCTGAATAACATGGCGTCATCTACAGACTTCTGCAGCCCTGACCATAGCTGAGGTTCAGGGTGTTTGATGTGTGCTGAAGCGATGTCTCGTGTTTGACAGCTCAATATTTCACGGGCAGTCGCAGTCAGGCGGGGGTCAGCTGGTGAAGCCTGACCTGCAGGACCATAAAATGTGTACTTGAGCTGTCGTAATGTGAGAAATAAAGCTGCAGTGCCAAGCTGCATAGCTCATTAAAGACCTTTAGCTTAGTAGGTGAACTGTGGTTGAATAGCGAGCTACTGCAGACAAACAAGTGGATTAGCACAATGTTCTTAATGGTGTTTTTGACTGCAGAGGTCAGGAAGGAAAAATGCATTTACATGAGTGTGACAACAGAAAAGGAGATGGAAATTTCCAAGTGAAATTTCAACATTCATGATTTTACAACTCCGTCTTGGAAACGAAACAGTAATCATTTGCTGCAGCTATACAGCTATTACTCCCCAAGTAAATAATTTCACTCATAAACTCCCAAATATTGTCTCATGGATGTTTTTTTCTTTCCTCCTCTAAATTGTCAGATTTAAGCAGGCCAGTGACAGAGTGAAGCAGAGACATGCGCCTCCAGCTGTCTGCTTCTGTATCTGAAGATGAGAGATTTATTTGTTTTCCCTCGTAGGGGTGAGCAGATAGCAAAGAGAGGAGATTAGAGTCTGAGTTCAGGTTGGGAGCGTTTTTCTCCTCCATTCTTTTTTTGCCCCCAGTTCATTGGCCTCAGCTGACCTGCTCAGAGAGGGGAACGGAAAATAAATGAAAGGACTTGAGCGATGTGGTGTCAAAGTAATGCCACCCGGCAGTGTACAGTCAAGACTCCACAATGCTCAGGCTCTCGACAGCTGTTGTGACAGGCAGATGTGGGAAAAAAAAAAAAAGGGAAATTAAACAGAAGAGGGTAACGTAGCAATAGTTTTCTCCTCCCTCGAACAATTGCTTTGTCACTGAAGCAAAAAAATAAGATAAAAACACTCCTTGCACACCCACTAGGAAAAACATTTTCAAAATGAAATGTATCCCATTCTGACCTAACTCATTATAAAAACAGGTCCTTTTCTGCTTTGAGAAGCTGCAGCAACAGCCGGAGCTTATTTTCCACACAGCCAAACACAGAGGACGCCGTAAATGGGGCTGGTTGAGCAGAGGGGTTGGAATGAGAGCACTGCCTGGATGAAAAACATTGGTCACGGCCTGCGTTCCAATGACATGCTAGCCTAGATGGTGTGTAATCAATGGCCTGGTCAATGCAATCACCCGGGGAGATTAGCGTGCTTTTAGGGAACACACACAGGTTTGGGGCTGATAAGAGGAAGGACGCCTGTAAAAACATGATGACTGAGTTAAGCCGTGGTGTCACATATTCTGCTGCCTGCACCGTGATTTGTGACTGCAGCGGAGAAGAGATTCATCAATAAATACCGCAGTTCTGGGGAATTTTAACGAGACAAATGGGGTGAAGCAGAGGCATGGTTTAATATGGAGTTTGTGTCTGATTAAACAACAACTAAAAAAAACAGCTGTGCTTAGATCAGAGTAGTTTTTTTTTTATTGATTATGACAAATAGGACAGGTTTTAAACTCTTCATCTAATCCATTGGTTGAGCCTCTGCAACATACAGAACTGTTGATCAGCTGCTATTGACAAAGAGAGATGCGCTTTATCATCAGTGATTGCAGCATCTTATTTTTTTTCTGATGGCACTGCAGAAGGTATTTCAAAATAAATGGCATTACACAAGACACAATTTGTAAAAAAGTGAAATCTTAAACAGTATTACCTTATTGGAAGTAATCCACTTGCAGAAAGTTTTAAATAAGTGGAACGTAACTGGGTTTGTTTTGGACAAAAACTAACTTTTTTCTTTTCAGTCTTTGATGTGATTAGTCTGGAAACCTTGTACGCATAAAGGTTCACTCAGCTACTCTGAAGAACCGACCAATCGGCGACCAGTGGGTGTGACAACTTTTGATCAGATTGAAGTCAAGGGTTTATTTTGAAACGTGGTTCCGTGCTAGACCTACAGTGGGGTTAATGCTAGATGAATCCATATGAACAGCTGTGGCAACGCTAACAAATATTAAGGAAAAACAATGATTACGGTGGAGGGTCTCTGTTGGGTACAGCTTGGTGACTTTTGACATAAAACATACGTCATGTGGTCGTCAATATCGATTGGTTAAAGGCTGCTCCATTAGATTCAAAATGAACCAGAGGTCCAAGACCATTAAGATGCAATGACTAGAAACAATCCCTAATGGAGCCTGACCAGACCCATATATTCACAGTCAATTTGGGTCACCAGGCTGCCATTAGTTAACAAAAGATTCCTATTTTAGATATATTCACTTATCAACAGTATGTTGCAGAGGCTCACCAATGATTACCCAGCAAACAAGTTTTAAGTTCAGTTTTATGTTGTTCTAAAATGAATGAAAAATATTGTGAAGAATATATGGTTCATATTGTAGAAAAATGCAAGAAAGAGTTTAACTTTCAAAGCAAGCTAAGTCATTTTCTTCAAAGCACAGTCATGTGTTCTTTCTGTGGGTTTAATTAAAATAATATGGACCAAATTTGTGAAAGAGAAATTATTAAATTTGAATGCATTGTTGCACATAGAAAAAAATGTGTCTTGGATTCCGAAATATCTCAAAGACAGACATAATAAGTAAGCCTTTTTAAAATGTCTCTTTCCTTCTTTTTTTGTGTTATTGAGCGTGAGCTAAATGCTTAATTGTATGAAAATACAAATGTTAATGTAACACCCACATTGAGCGTAGGTGGCCATTCAGCCTTGACCGGGAATAACCACAGCAGGAACCGGCTGACTGTTTCTGCCGCTGTTGATGGCTCCAAATAAAACTTACAAACACAGTTAAAGTGCATGCACACGCTCTGAGCAATATTGATAACTCCTTCAAAAAGTTCCAATATCTGTTCTAAACAAAGCCTTTCCCGTGGGAGGTTGCAAATGACAGATGTGACAAGAATGACGTGGGACAGAAGAAATCTTAAAAAAGATCAGTGGTATGCTGAATGCTGCCCACTCATGTCAACGTCTGCCAATCAAATCCAATAAATGAAGTTAAAAAAAAAAAATCATCCATAAAACTGTGAGCACAAGAGACAAAGAGAGAATCTATCCTTAATATCAAAACCCTTTGTTCATATCGTAGAAGTGAATTCAGTGGTTTCCATTTTAATGCAACAAAAACAAAAAAACTACACGTTCCCAAAACATTACTGTAGATCCAAAACAATATTACAGACATTCAGTGATTAGACCCTGGAACATATTTACTGGTCAGCCTTCCTCTTTTATGCAATGCGCCAAACACAAGCTCATGAGCTATTTTAAGAAAACAAATTTCTGTCATCTTTGAAAATCTATAAAATTGGCAATGCTGTAAGACACAATTCTCTCATCCCAGTACCAGTGGGTTGTTTTGAGCCATTATTGGCATTATTTTCAATCTATTATGGTCATTATGTTATTCTTACTGTGCCACAGTGTTTGACACAATAAGCTTTTATGTTAAAAACGGTCAGAAATGTATCAAATGGTTTACAAAAAGAAGTGACATTTACAACTTAACAGGGTATATTATTGACATTGTTTTAGGTTTTTCCTACTTTGTGTAGTGGGTATCATTAATACAGTTTATATTGACAGAAATCAGGTTTAACTTATTAAGTACAGATAAAAATGATCGATGGACTGATGCAGTATAATTATAATAGCACAACACTGCATGTACATAAAACAGAAACACCGTGCCGTTACGGCTTGACTTCAACCTTGCACACCATCACCTACAGCCATCAGCTTTATTTACAGTATGGCAATAAAGCCTTTAGTTGTGTAGCATCTGAACTTTGGTTCAAAGCCGCTCAAGGCAGGATTTTTGTGGAATTCAAATCTTATCTAAAGAGGGCTGTAAAGGGCACAGAAAGTCAGTCCGCCTCTCATTCACATGCTGTGAATTCTTCTTTTCTTCCTCAAATAAAATCCAGGTGTTTGGTTTGACCACTGAATAAAGGAGTTCTGATGGAAGTCGATTAGTGAACATACTTGGAGAGAGCGGGGTTGACACTGCAAGATCACTCGTTTAGCAAAATTCAGTCCATAGTAAAGGACATTCAAATCAGGACAACATTGAGACAGATGCACACATGCTTCATTGTCATACCATTTTGGATATTAAGCCTTAAGAAAACCAGCTTCAGCAGTTTTCAGCCTGCACACAGTGAGTAAGTGAAGCAATGAACCATTTGGCAACAGCACAGGGTGGGTGTTTGATTTACCAACAGCTAAGTCATCATTTAAAAGGTTGAGCATTCATCTGCCATATGGGCTTTTATCATGCCACTAAACTCTTTATAAATTTCCAAGGTGCATGAGAAATAAAGCACTATAAATTCACAATGCAATTCAAGAATGTTAATTCATTCACATCCTCTTATATCCAAATGAGGTTCCCTTTATGGTATATTTAAGAGCGGCGAACGCCCTCAGTCAAAAAACAAAACGAGTCGACCAGAATATTTCCCTACAACTTGTAATTCTGGCAATTATTTCAATGATAACAATGTTTTAATCAAACTAACTGTTGAAATCTGTTAACATGTCAAGGCAGCTACATTGAAATCTGCCAATCTGCCAGTAACATAAGTTTAGCTAAATAATCTACAGCATCTGATCATCTCAGGTGTTTTTTTGCACGTGACTGTTTTTTATTGGTTTTGACATGGTTTGAGATCTCAGGTCTTAACTTGGCCAAAACTAAGAAAATAACATCCAAATTGTAATATACTGTATTATTAAAATTATTATAAATATATATTATAAATATTATACAATTATTTTATAAAGCCACTCTTTGTAAAACTTTTAAATGCTTTGACTGTTGCAAAGGTAATATCAAAAAAATGACTGCAGCAGACGGCACATAATGAAAAATTCTGAGCCGTTATCACCATTTAACATCTTTATCCTTAGTTAGTGGGTCAGAAAGTTCAAGTTGTGTTTTTTAACATAAATTGTCTGGGTATTTGGATGTTAAATGAGAATGAGAATGAGATGAAAATTCTTTGGATGAATATTTTATAGACTGAAGACAATGAGAGTGTTCTTTAATGGGTAGTATGGCACCTCATCTTCCATGCAGACCAACAACATAAAGAGACAACATTAAGTTTTGGCCACAGATTAAAGAGGCTAACAATGATCATACAAATGCATTTGGTGTGGCAGTGGTTGTACTCTCATACTGTATGTGTGTTAATGAGCAAATGTGCCTGTATTTGTGTTGCGTCTGCAAGAATAAAAAGCTTTTCTAAACCTAAACTACATTTCCTTTAATCCCAGTAAGCAATTTGTGAGTTCTGGGAAGTCATTTGTTCTGCAGAGAAAAAAAAACCCAAAGCCATCAGCTTAAAGGGATAGTTCAGATTGTTTGAAGCGGGTATTATGCGAGTTGCTCAGTGTACTACCTGCAGTAGATGGCAGCCTGCATGTCCCCAAGTTGGAGAAGCAGGAATGGAAGCTAAACAATGTATTGCATTGGATGGGCTGAACAACAAAACATACTTTAGCCACCTAGATAAATCAAAATCAGTTCAAGTGTCTATTATATTTGAAATGTTTTCACCACTTTACCTTGCAGTCAAAGAGATTGCTTAGCTCCTGTGCTATTACAGTTCCATGCTTCTTCAAACTGGGAATCTGCCAACCCCCATATGCTGCAGTTAGACTGCGTATTAGTACCTCATATATCCACTTCAAACGAGCCAAACTCTCCCTTTAACAAAGTGCAGTCAATAAGCATACAAGCAGCATTACAGCACAGTGACAGTCAGCACGATATCAGAAAAACATTAAACTTTATGTACCTGTATTTTGTATGTGTGTACTGTATACTAGGTGTGTTGTGATCAGTGAGACTTAGTCCACACGTGACAAGAATAATGTAGCTGTGGTCCAGTAGGCAACACCTAATGGAGCATGAAAAACATTGACAGCAGCCAGAAGGAAACTCTGAGCTGAGTATTCAGCCAGGGTAACACACAGCCGGCAAGAACATGTTTATACCTGCTTTAAAAACACTTTAAAAAAAATATCCTGGTATGAAAGAAATACATACATAACCCAGTTAATTCAGATTATAAAATCGGATATAAAGTCTCCCACTCTGTTCCAGATTTAACCTTAATCTCAACCCCTGCATGTGTTAATTTTTGCTATTGTTAAAGTTTGATCAACTATTTTAATATATTTCAGTTTAAATGGTTCAAACTGATTCACACAATGCAAGTGGATATCAAATTATTGTCAGAGTAATGTTGAGACTGACTAATCCAATTTGTATAATTATTATTACTTTTTTTTTTTTGGTTTAAATTGTGTACAAAAAAAACTGAAAGCAAATTGTTGGAAGATGGTTTATGTTTGAGGTGGATTGTTGGCATAAAAAGCGGAGAACTTTGATCCCGGAGCCCAGACGTGTGACTATGTGTAGGCAACAAAACACTATGACTGGTCTCCCACTCTGTTCCAGTGTTTGAATAATGATCAGAAAAGAGTTTTTGCAGGACGTACGATGTCACAGTGAAGTCTACCTTTGACCTTTTAGATATAAAATGTCATCACTTCATTATTTTGTCCTGTTCAACATTTGCGTGAAACTTTGACATAATTGGTGTAAAACATATTGAGTTATGGCCCCAAACGTGTTTTATGAAGTCACAGTGACCTTTGACCACCAACTTCAAATTAGTTCACCCTCAAGTCCAACTGAACGTTTGTGCCAAATTCTAAGAAATTTCCTCAAGGCGTTTATGAGATATTCCCTGCGTTCCAAATCGCATAATATGTCTTTTTTTACTTTTAGTATGGACTGCAGCTACCCTTAAAAAGAATGTACTGTTGCATGTAGTATGTGTACAATTAAGCAATATTACACGAGAGCGTGTGCTTTGTGATTATTGGCACAACAGTAATGTGGTCAGGAACGAGTCCGTAAGCATCCCTGAAGTGCATATTATATGAAATTCAATTCCAATTATATATTCCCTGAAGGTGGAGTGATATTTCCAGTGATGAGCAGGGTGTGTTGTTATGCTGATTTGAGCACGTTCCAAATGTGCAGTTGACCAATCAGATCTCTGGGTCGGAACTACTTGCTGTATAATCGGGACATACTACTTCATCATAAAAATGCGTTTTGAACTTTTACTCATTTTGTCATATCCGTGGGTCAGAACAGCTCGAGTAGCATGCTGGCCTGCATACTGCAAAATAAGACCGGATGTAGTCGGACATCCTGGTACTTTTGGCATCCTACGTTTAACATACTATGTATTGGGACATACTAAATCATTTTTTGGCATACTAAGTAGTATGGTAGTATGGAATGCATGGTTTGTTCAAGAGAATGTTCCGGACATAAGGCTGGACAACACGAAAACATCAGCTGTAACTGTGAATGCATAGAAAGTCCTAAAAGAATGGAACCAATTGTAGCTCAAAGTGCAATTTACTAAATCCACAAAAATGTCAATATTATACTTCCAGATTAAACATTTAAACAACTGGGTGGGTTTCGCGGCTCTGATCCAGCTGCTTTTTGTCAGTCCACACTGCTCCTCTCTTTCTCAAAGTGAAATCTGCCTGAGTAAAACCACTGAGAATAACACAAGTCAATGAACATGCATGAAACCTGAAAAAGCAGACATAGCCAATTAATGCTGCCTTTCCATGATGAATTAACAGAACCGTTAAAAAAAATGGTAGCAAGGGAGATGAGGTCAAATAGCAGCAAATGAACTCTCAGTAAAAATGCGAGTTCACTGGAACGAAGACACCACTGCAGAATCGCATAATTAAGGATTAATGGGCTCAGTAATGACTGTATTGTCCGCCTTTTCTTTTAAGCCTCAAATGACAGCACTTACGGGTTTGAGTAACACATTATGGAAATAAGGGAGTGTTGTAGAAAGTTGATGTAGCAAACCTATTATTTCCCGTTGCAAAGACCAGTCACAGATCCCGGTGCTGCTTGAGACATGAAAGTTTGACGTGCAGATACAGATAAACTGCATTTCAATCGAAAGTTACACTATGGCTTATTCAGTGAACTTTGATTACATTTTAAAGCCTTTTATCCTTAGATTCATAAACCTCTGAATATCTTTGAAAAACCTTTGGTGAACTATTCAATATACTGTATATTAGTGATTGTAAATTTAGGAAACCAATGTGTAATACATTAGAAGTCCAGTCCAAACCTGTAGTAATGACTGTGCGTGTGTGTGTGTGTGTGTGTGTGTGTGTGTGTGTGTGTGTGTGTGTGTGTGTGTGTGTGTGTGTTGTGTGTGTGTGTGTGTGTGTGTGTGTGTGTGTGTGTGTGTGTGTGTGTGTGTGTGTGTGTGTGTGTGTGTGTGTGTGTGTGTGTGTGTGTGTGTGTGTGTGTGTGTGTGTGTGTGTGTGTGTGTGTGTGTGTGTGTGTGTGTGTGTGTGTGTGTGTGTGTGTGTGTGTGTGTGTGTGTGTGTGTGTGTGTGTGTGTGTGTGTGTGTGTGTGTGTGTGTGTGTGTGTGTGTGTGTGTGTGTGTGTGTGTGTGTGTGTGTGTGTGTGTGTGTGTGTGTATTATGTTGTGTACAGTTGTAATGCTTCCATGCTTTAGGCAAGACAAGGCACGGCAAGTTTATTTGCATAGCACATTTCAACAACAGGGCAATTCAAAGTGCTTCACATAAAACCATTAAAAGTATCAAAACATCAGGCAAACGAAAAGGACATTTAAAAACAATTAAAAACAGCGAATAAAACATTTAGTCAATTATAAATGAAAAACTTTACATTACTGGCATTTTCCAAATACATTTTTAGAATGGCCACCAATCTCTTTGTTTTAGACTTACATACATTTTCTGTTGACATTTTTGAAATTTGACATTTAACATTCATAAAGTGTTGTATGGCGTTGGAAGACCAGAACTGCAGCAAATATCA
This sequence comes from Brachyistius frenatus, assembly GCF_029030835.1. Classification (NCBI taxonomy): domain Eukaryota; kingdom Metazoa; phylum Chordata; class Actinopteri; family Embiotocidae; genus Brachyistius; species Brachyistius frenatus. Next base: position 4,008,546 of record NW_027210611.1, read on the forward strand.
ACATAGTGATAAGGATAAAGTGTATATGGCTTTTCCTTGCATTAAAAACGTTGTGGTCAGATGACATAACTGATTTAAACTGTTTTGATCGTTTTACCATTAATTCAACGTTCACTGAATGATCTTTTCAAAAATATGTTTTAAGTCCGTCCAAGTCAAACCAGCACCAGCCTGCAAGATTGGAAACCACCTAAAACTATGTATGCATTAAAAATGAGTCAACAGCAATGCTACGTATACCAATCTGTGTGAAATAAGGACAAATAAAAAACACAGACTCTTTAATATGCTAAAAGTAACATTTAACAGACTTTATTTCCACCAGGCCCTTGTTTCCCAGGTAGTATAGGGAGAACATTATCTACAATCATCACAGAGAAGCAACATGTGGTTCATATTTGCATAAATAGATGGAAATGCTGTACCCAGATAATATGCCGGTGTTGTTCTCGCTATTATACTTGATTAGCAAAGCCAGCAGAGTGGAGCAGCTCTACCAAACATTCAACACACCACCGAACAGGAACTCAGGTCTGCTGAAATGCAACAGACAAAGAGACGTTTGGAATTATGGAATTATAGATTACAAAATTCAGTGGTCTGACATGAAACAACCCAACTGTGCTAATTAACCTCACTGAGAATCTGCACAGCTCCCGTCACTCCAACAATTCACACAGGAAATGATAAACATGCAGAGCTATGGAACATTCATATTTCTTTCTCTATAGCATGTCTTCCACTAAAGTATGACACCGTTCTGTCCTCACCATATGCCATGTAACATATGTGCCACTGCAGTATGTGCACTGTATGAACTCACACTGTCTTTTCATTACTATATCAAATTCCTGTGAATTTATTGTAGAGTGATTCTAAAAGTTATGAGCCTCAAGAATTACAACTAAACACCGCAAAATAAAATAAACACATTGTAACTTTAATCTCTCTCGCACACACACACACACACACACACACACACACACACAAATCCCCTCATTAATTTCCCCTGAGTGACTATACCTACAGTTCTACTGTCAAACATGCTCTCTCCCTTGACATGTGTCAGTGCTTGAAAGTAATCCCTAAAAAGATGCAATGCACGAGTTATGTAATCTGACAGATTAAAGTGCATCCCATGGCCAGTGTCTGTAGTAGACCGAAGAAGAAAGAAATTGTAATTGTAAAATCTGCTGCTGTCAGGTTGAATATTTGTTGCCTTTTACTTTACCGTGTTTGACAGTTTAAATGTTTTATGACCTCCCAGTTTTAACCAGCCTAATGGCATTTTTTTTTTAATAAGTGTGAAGTGTAGTGTTAAACATTTAAATTACCCCAGGTGGCCCTGTCTACTTTTTTGAAATTGCCCAACAGCATCTAAATTGTGGCCAATGATTCAGGGTTGTGAATCAGGTTAGAATTTTAAGTTAGTAGTAAAATAGTGAGAAGAACATTTAAACATTTCAAAATGGGAATTTCTTTCAGGCGAAAGAGTACGAGTTGGGTATATGTGACAGTTTAACACTTTTATATGACGCCTGTCAAGCCTTCCAGTGTAGCATGCCAAATGTAAAATGTACCTCTTGAAAGTCCTGGAAAGTTTAAAAACGATCCTTCAGTCGATCGTTGACTTCCTTGTCAGCTTTAATGAAATGTGTTGATCGGAGTATCAATTAGTCCAAGCTAACTAACAAATTTTACTTCATGAGTTGGTTAAAAACAGTCTCCAGCTGATTTTGAATATTTTCAGCTTTCTCATAGCCAAATGAAAACCCTGTTTAAGTGTGCTACATATACATTTGACAACTAAACACTGGAAATCATGGAAATTCAGTACACTGTAATAGACATACGGCTGATGCTAAAGCATACTGGTCTCAGGCGACACCTTAAAAAAAAAAAGCCCTCGTACTGTTCACTGTTATAACAAAAATATAATATCACTATTTGTCTGTAAAATGCTTTCTTGCTTGCACTATGAATTTTGTACAAGAAATAGATGAGGATGAGCAGAACAGGACAAAGCTGCTATTGTCTGATAATGACGTTGTGCATTTGGACCAGTTTAGTGTTGAGCCATGGGTCACCCGCATTTTGGATTTAGACCTTAAAGCTGTTGTTACTCACATAAAATACCAGAAAATAGCTTAAAGTTATATTTTTTAGGCATATAATACAAATAAAATGTACGCTGTTACACAGACTGTGTAGTAGGAGTGTATCTTTTCAGATCAGACATGCGAGAGACAGACTAGAACTTTACACTTGCCATTTTGTACTCTTGTCCCTAAATTGTTTTGAGATTTGATTTGATTGTGTGCCATGTTTTAGCAACTGAGGAGGTGAGGGGTGGTGAGTCACAGCAATTTGGACATTAACCACCTCTCACATCCACATTCTTAGACCAGAAAGGAGGGGGAAAGAACTTCACGCACAAGCACACCACTTGTGGAAATTATAACAAGGGTTTTTGCCAACTTACATCTAAACACAGACCTCGGATGATATAACTCCAGGACATACCAGCTAACAGGGTAATGTGCAGCTGTATATGAACTGATAAGTCAAAACATTATGACAACCCTAATATGCTGTTAGTTATTTGCGTTCCACCAAAACAGCTCCAACCTGCCAAGCCATGGGTCCTATATGACTATAATCGTCTGACCATATCTGTTTGCCCCCTTCCAGAGATGCTCAGGTCTTTACATTGATCATTTCTCCTCCATCCTTCGCGTTGACTTCAAGAACCCAGACCTTGACAATCACCATTGGTGTCAGATAATTGCTGTTGCTCTGTGAGTGAATGTTGGCTCACTGCTACCACCCAGATTCACTCTTGACTCGATACAATTTTCATTTACAATGTAGAGTCATCACAAGTAGGCCACTTTTTTAAATGATATTTTACAAATACCAAAAAAAGCAACAAAATAGCTGAGCAGCTCACATGCACACAGGATATAAAACATAGAAGAGGTATTCCGTACTTCAATGTGTAATTTGGGTACATCTTTTGGTGAAAATAAGGCAAAATTAAATCGAATAAGTATTTTTAAGTATTGAAAAAAGTGCTTTTTTTTTTAATATTCTCTTGTAAAATGTGTCCATGAGAACTGTGTTTGTTTATATTTTGTCTGTTCATTCAGTGGAGTCCACCATGTCCCCTGTTCATAACAGGGTCATTAAATGCCAGTAATTCACTTACCACAATCTAATTAGGTAAAACCAGATTGTTAAAGGTCATTGGATTCCCATGTCAGATGAGTCATGCAGACCAGAGATTACAAAGGCTTTTTGTCTCTCTCTGTCAGCCACAAAAAAACACACACACACACACACACACACACACACACACACACACACACACACACACACACACACACACACACACACACACACACACACACACACACACACACACATTAAGTATACACACATACGCTCACAGTCATGAAGCTGGAGGAAGTGGTAGAGTCTGCAAAAGTAATATCGAAAATATACGTTTCGCTGCTTCAAATGGCAAACTGTCAAATGCATGAAACAGTGTAGAGAAGCAGGTCATTCTCCCCAAACTGTCACCAGCGTGCCCTTGAGCAAATCACTTAACCCCAAGTTGCTTCAGTAATGCAGCTAAGTGGCCAAAAGTTTTTTTTTTTTTTTTTAAAAACAGCTACCCAAAGTCAAATGTGTTTAATGAAGTAAGTCAGTTGACGCTGAGCCGCAATCTAAGAAAACGAATCAAAATATTCATACTTGTTAAACACCAGAACTAAATAGGGGTTATAGAAATAGGTTCCCGCTCACAAATACAACATACTCACATTCTACAATTAGATATATTTGCTGTGCGACACTTAAAATTTCTTAATAATCTAAGAATAGCAATTAACCCAGGGACACTATTTTTAGGAGTCTTTCCAGCCCTGAGTAGCCAGCACCGCTCTGGATGCCAGCAGCAGGTGTTGCCATTGCCAAATGCTAAAGCTAAGCTAATGATTTTAACATGGATTTCTTCCAGCACTGACGGGCCAATGTGGGCACATCAAACTAAAATCTCTGTACAATAATAACCACCTCAGGGCAAGAAAAAGTGATAGAAAACTTGCTTGTGCTGTGGAAAGTATAGTTCATTTGCGGAGTAATTCAAACACAATTACAGCTGAGGAGTAAATAAAATGAAGTAGAACAAAGAACAAGCTGTGTAAAGCAATTACACAGGAAGACAGAGAAAGGTAGCTCAAAAGAAAGAGAGGACATTCACTGTTGTTTATTTGGGCAGGTCCCAGCGAGATGTGAAATAATTCCCTCTGTTGGTTGTAAATTAGATAAATTTATTTCACACTGTAGATTTAAAAAAAATGCTGTTTCAGTAGCAGGCAGTGGGATGTATCAAAACGAATGGCTCCAATGTAAGAATGGTGCACATACACAATTACTAGAAGCTGAAATGCATCATATTTTCCTACCTTGTAGATTATTTAATATAAGCTATCATGTATTTATGTTGGACAGGAAAATGGCCCATTCATTGTGGCTGGACACTCTGAGACTGAAATAATACCTCTGCAAAATAAATGTCTCTACAGACAGACTGTATGCAGAATAGTGTGTTATGGACTAATATAATATATATGAGCGCAGAGACCAACGTGCACTCCTCCCAAATCTGAACCCAACCCATTGTGCAGACCCATGTGTTGTGAAGTAGAGCAGTATGCTATTTAGTAGTCAGACTAGTTCCTTCTTTGTTTTGGCTGGCTGGTAGTGGGCGGGGCTTGTCAATGAACCTGTTGGCAACTGCCGCTGTAGACGGGACCCCACAGCCCTGTGCCAGGATGTCATTATTGTAACAGTGTCAAGAAAGCTAATTGGTTGATCCAACGCCCACGTAGGCTCCGTTCTACTCCAAGCATTTGTCTGAGCTTGCACATTTGCAGGTTGTAGCCTTTCCACTGGTGCATTACCTTTTTCTCTTCTGACCTTCATAATTTGACATTCATGGTGTCCCAACTCAATAGCCTCTCTTTACTGTATTTTCCTTTGAGCACCTTCATTTTTGCCCGACGGATGTTGCTCATCTCGTTCTGTCATTCCTGCTGAGCTCCTCCTTGAGCAGCTCATTGAAGCCTTAGAGCATGTTTACCTCTTTCAGCTCTAAAACTCTTCTGCTTCCGGCTGTTGGATACCCTTCCCCCTGCGCTGCTCCCGGTGTTGTTTATCGTCACACAGCGGACAGGGAGCCCCACCTACACCTCTTAGCTTTCTTGGCCAAGTTCCTGCAGCTGAAGGCCTGCTCTTCTCTCCAGTTGTCTATGTTGACCCTCTCTCCCTCCCAGGCTCTAAGTTTCATGCTGTGCTCTCATTTTTTTTCTCTCTTCATGGAGGGTTTGTTTGTGAGCACCATCTCAACAGACCTTTGGCGGAGCTATTTGATGTTCGTGTAAAGGTCAGTTTTCTCAGGATGTTTGTCTGAGCCTGGGTTCTCACTGAGCAAACACTGACAGAGCTACCATCATGGTGGTCACTGAGCTGTTTCTGAAGAGTCTCTGCAGAAGGTTTATTCTCCGCAAGGGCCTTTTTGGCAGAAGGTCTCATTTCCTCTGACGAGAGTCTCTTGGGTCAGGAAAGCATTTTATTGCTCTACTTCTCCAAGTCCTGGAGGATGGAGCTGTTGGCTTGGCGCAGGCACTCAAAAAATTATCACTGTATTTGAAAATAAGACAACTGAATCAGATGTATCTCCAGTTAATTGCAAATATGCTGCAGTATTCCCCTCATGTTTTCTCTCTGTCATCAGTGCTGTCCTCGTCCTTCCTACTCCCCTCAGAGCAGCTTTCACTTCCCTCCCTCTATGTCCCTACAAATATAAGGAATACGGATTAGCCTTTTAATATTGATTGCAATCTATCTTGGTTTCCTATGTGCAAAATCAACCCAACTTCATACTCTCAGCTCTTCAGGGGCTTAGTTGCAGCAGTAACAGTTTAACTAGATAACAACTAACCGTAAACCAACACAAACACATGGATGAACTGTGTTGATGAACAACAAGTAATATTTTGATTGTCTTTGCAACTTACATTTACATCATTCTATCATCCCTAAAGACCATGTTATGCCTTGGTGCACCTTCTGTATGAGTGTATGTGATTTAATTCCTGGAAACATTTATTTTCATGAAGCTTCAATGAACAGGGAGAATACTAATTTTAGTGTAATTTCACTTCAGCTGCCATTATCTCAAAGGACAGACCCTGTGAGTTTGTATTTCCACAGTGCTGACTGAGGTTGTTTTGCACTATTGGAGGAGTAAATTGTATTTATACCTTTCTAACATTTGACAAGAATGCATCTTTCAGCCAAATTTCACTGGATTTACACTTTCTTTAAAGATTGAATTACAGTGTGAATGAACAAAATACTCGTGTCTTTAAACGAATGACCTTGAGAAAAAAAGAAAGTACTTTTTTTTCTTTTTTTTTTTTTTCTTTTTACAGCCTTCTCTTGTCTTATGAGAATAATGTGTCGGAGAGACAAGGTGTTAAAATCCTTGCTGCTGCCTGAGTCACAGCTGTCTGGTTTAGAATCCCAACACAATCTAACATCATTACTGTAATAAACAAAACAAAATAGCCTGTTACAGTACAGTTCAACCACATGTTTACTGCATACCAACGACAACGAGATAAAATAACCTTAGAAAACCTAATGTTTTAACATCTCTGATAATGTACGTAACATAAAGAGTCTGTACACCCTGAAATGGTAATAAAGCCACAGCTGGTAACTGATAAAGATGTACAGGATGGCAACAATAGACACCTCGGCAGGAGAACATATAAGACATAAGATAATGTGTGACTGCTCTATGTTTACTCCAGGGAAGTTCCAGCTAGAGAAATGTTGCCGTACTGGAGCATCGCAATCGACTTTGACTGTCCTTTCATGGGTGACTTGAGTATGTGTTATCTCATGTAGGAGACCCAGAAGCCCTGAGAAGTGCAGATGTGAATGTTGTTGACAGATAAAGAGGAGGTTGGGCCGACATAACCTTAAACTACAATTACTGTAAAGGCAATTACATCCCTGGAGCAAAAAAAAAGTGGCATAGGTGACTCGTGAATGGTCAAACCCACACACACACACACACACACACACACACACACACACACACACACACACACACACACACACACACACACACACACACACACACACACACACACACACTCACAGCCCAGTGAGATAACTCAATGAAATAGGAGCGGCAGAGAAAATAGCGCTTTCAATTAGATTATCTGTTTGACTCGGAGCCAAAGCACCAACATAATAATAGATAGTGCATAATGCTCTGAGTCAGAGATTATTACAGCAGTAATCCAGACATAGTGATGGCCAACTATGGCAGCCCCGGTGTTACTTAGACAATGAAAGCAGGTGTGCCAACACAGAAAACAAAGGCTGTGTCCAAAATACAGTGCCCTATCCTCTTAAGCTACATTACCTCCATGATGTTATTGGAGAACAGATATGTTCATTGAAACCCACGTAGAGATTATTCCGTTTCGTTCTAAAACGCAAAGAGGAGGAGACAATGGGAAAAGAAGAGGAGAGGGAGGGTGCACGATAACTCAGCTCTCTCTGTCCTTGTCCTTGTCTCACACACACAAACACACAACCACACAGATAGATCAATAAAAGCTGAAAAGTGGTACACTGTGGTGAGCGAGGTCATCAATGGGCTGTCCTTCAATCCCTGGACAAACAAGGACATCAGAGTGCACTTTATTTGGCAATGCACCACTTCACACAATGCAGACATTCATGCATTTTGCAAACGCACATACACAGAAAAGACCTTTCTGCATCCTTTACTCGCAGCGAACCACTTTTCAGCCTAGTTGGAGTGGAGGGTAAAATGTGGACATTTCAGCATTTGAGCAGCAATAATTGTCCCTGGTAAAAAATATGAATACCAACTTTCTGTGAGAGTTTTTCTCCAGGAATTGCTGGAAACCCCATAAAAATACCTCGAGTTAAGACTTTGTTATTCACTCAGATATTATGCGCAACTAGATATTCACCACAGTAAAGGATGTTTTTTCATCAACCGAAGAGAATAATTTTACAGTTTGAACAGAGAGTTAAAAATAAATACATACATATTTAGGTCTTAAATAATTTAAATAGCCATTATTTAACTGTTTTTTTTAACTTATTTATTTTTCAAATCAAAGTGGACACTTTAATCAGCCCCATCTATTTTCCCCACCGATTTCCCATTGTTCCTGAAACAGCGCGTTTCTTAGTGAGACAGCTGTTTCTAAAACCTACACACAGTGAGTGCTTTTTGGAGTCTGCTTCGTACCACAACAATCTTGTCCTTACAATTCATCTTTAAACAGATGCTGCTGCAGCCTCGCTCCTCTAAACTGCTACCATTTTATGTGCTGTGTTGAAGCAAGCGGACTGAAACAAATCCACTCTGATATAACATATGCACAAAAATGGCCTCTGATTGTGTATTTTCCATTAGTGGGTACAGGTTGTCGCTGATGTACGGCTCATTTATAACAAAGGCTATAAAATATTACCATGGCAACATCAATAGTGCTATAATCAGTTAAAAGGAAGCAAAATAAGGAGCACAGATTTACATTGAGAGCATCCATAAGTTAATTTCATGAAGCATCTTTAACTAAAGTGTCTGACTTTAAAATGAAGCCTTAACGTAAACACTGTAGTATGTCTTTACATTACGCCACAAGGTGCATAAACTATACAAATATGTATTGACATCTCTACTGTAGTTTTATTTCAAAAGAGTGTAAGAGGATTTGGTCTATATTTTTTCTGCCAACTCAGCATCTCTTATTCACTGAGCACTTCATTAAGAAAACCTGTACACCTGCCTATCATTGTAATTATCTAATCAGCCAATCACATGCCGGGGGCTTTGGTTAATATTTACACCAGACATCAGAATGGGGAAAAAGTATGATCTCTGAATGTGACTTTGACGGTGTTTGAAGGTGAGGAGTACCTCTTAAACGGCTCATCTCCCGGGATTTTCATCACTACCATCTCAAGAGTTTACTCAGATGGGTGTGAAAAACAAAAAAACATTCAGTGAGAGGCAGGTCTGGAGAAGCAAATGCCTCGAGACGCCAGAGGAGAATTGGTAGACTTGTACAAGCTGACAGGAAGGCTACGGTAACTCGGATAGTGGTTTGCAGAATGTTTTCTTGGCCCTTAATACTAAAATAATCATGATTTTAATGTCACAGCTTGTCTGAGTATTCTTGATGACTATTTTCATTCCTTTATGGCCACAATGTACCATATTTGAATGGCTCCTTCCAGCATAATAACGCCCCATGTTTCAAACTGGTTTGGTGACGGTGAGTTCAGTGGACTTGAGGGGTCATCACAGACACCAGATCTAAATCAAGTAGAACCCCTTCTGGGATGTGGACGAATGGGAATCACGCGGCATGAATGTGTAGCTAACAAATTTGCAGAAGTGATGTGAAAATCTCAAAGGAAGGTTTCTAACCTCTTGTGGAATTTGTGCAACAAAGATTGAGGCTATTATGAAAGCAGAGGGAGGTCCTACCTAGTATTAATAAGGTGTTCATAATAAAATGCTTGGTGACTGTATATAGTGCTGTTTAGCTGGTTGTTCCTGATACCATCTACTCGTTTATGTACACCAAAGCCTCGTTATCACTTTGCTTTGAAACAATAATCTTTTTTTGTGTGCTTTTTAACCCAAAATGTAATGAAATGATTCAATTAAACAAATCTAGAACCTTCTAGATGCTTCCGAACATACCACAACTTTCGATGCTAAAACAAAGCGAAGGCAAGCTAAATGTAGCACCTCTAAACCAGGTGTCATTTTCTACTTGTTTTGGAGGGCTTGTTTTCTGATCCTTAGCCCCGGCCTTTTCTCCCTCTCTGCTTTGATTCTCTCTTCATCTGGATATCGTGAAGTACATACATGCATTCTCAGTCAGGCGGACTGTATTTGGGTGAAGCCGTTAGGAGGTGACAACATAAGGTGATAAGCTGTGTTTGGGTTGTCGGTGAAGTCTGGAAAGCAGAAGGCTCACCTCCAGGCCTGCCGTACCTTTGCCAAAACTTGAGACTGTATTCCTGGCAAAAAGGAGTCAGGCACTGCTGTTTTATTTAGCCTCCCTAAAATTAAAACAACTCTTTTGTAGGCTCTTTATCCTCGTGGCTTGGTTTTGTTTAGCTGTTTCACAGACTGACACTTTCAAGCTATTTATCTCCAGGTTTTAACTCTTTATTCCTTCAGCTTGTTTTAATTTTGACATATTTTTGTAGATTAATTGTTTTTGATATTCTGTAAAAAAAAAAAATCTTTTCTTTGTAGGACGTTGCTAATGAGCTCAGCGGTGTTTCTGCTGAATGAGTGTGGCCCCCGTCCCCCCATACAATACAAAGGGATTTTATTAATGCTACATATGAAATATTTTTTGTATGACTGATAAGTTTGTGTCAAAGCCAAGACCATTTTTCTTGCCTATTATTGACAAACATAATGTATTTAGATGGAGCACCAAGCAAAACCATCTGCTTGACAGATATAGATTGCTTGGATGCCAGCACTCTTGTATCTTACAGCAGTCAATGGACCAGAAGCTGGTGTAGGAGGATCCTTTTCCTCTACTATCTTAGCAAATGCTATCCCTTTAAGCCATCTTGAAACACCAAGTGTCTCCATTAAACTCCATGGTTATCAAAATTTGCATGCCATTTATGGCTCAATTACGCTGCATTATTTTCAGCAGGAGCAAACAGCAGTGGAGAGGATTGAGCCCCCTGGGTTCTTCTCCATTTTCATGTCTTTGCTGCTGCCCCGAGGGCCACTTATTTACCTCAGATTGTTGAACTGGGAAAGGAGGTCTCAGTAAGATACAACCAGTTTGCTAATGAAGTGCATACTGGAGTAGACAGATTAATGAAAATGATTCTGACAAGCATGCAAAGTGATTGCGGAATCATTTGCGGAATTGTTTGGGGGAAATCTGGGAATCTTTTTAAAATTCTTAGTGCTCCATTCGTATCCAGGGCTTATAATTGCTAAATCATGTTAAAATAGCATCCTATTGCTTTGCAAGTAATCGTTTTGAAGCAAACATCAATTTAACTCAAACAGCTTAACGTTAGCTAGAGCTGAGGCATATTAGTATTCCAAACCAGTTTATACAAATATGCAGTATAATTCTCCTGTTTTTTTTCTTTAGTAAAACAAGAGAAGAAAAAAAAGTTCTGAAACTTGAGAGAAGAGTGAAAACCGGCATTGTTAGCGTGTGTGTCTGTTACACAATTCTCTTTGGGTCAGCCACCTGCAGGAGCTGCAACTAACAATTATCTTAGTTTTTTAATATGCTGAATATCAGCCCTGATAAATTGAATACATGTTGTGTCTTTAAAATGTCAAATAGTGAGAATCCATTATAATTTTCTAGAGCTCTTGTTTGTTCCCATTAACAGTCCAAAACCGAAATATGTGCAGTTGTGTATATACAATATATAACACAAAAACATGACATTTTCAACATACGATTAATGTTCTGTCAAATTACTGAACAAAGTGTTTGTTTACAGTTGTGGTCAGGAGTTAAATTATGATTGAAAAAGTGTGCAACATACATGTATGTGGCTGATGTGATCACTAAGGCAAAGCTTGTATATCAGACTTTCAGCCTGCTTCCCTGTGAAGCTACTTGTCGAACGGCGAACTGATGAACTTGAAGTTTATTTTCTGGGAAGGATGTTTAGTCCAGCATGTCCAAAAGAGCGTTAAAAAAAACTGTGACAGAACACAGATTCCTGTGTGTCTAACTGGTGTGATTTCCAGTTTTCCATAAAAACATTTAAAAAAAAAAAAAAAAGACTTGTGGGTTTGTACACATGCTCTCACAATAATATAAAAATAATTTGTGCTTTATCACACACACCAAAAAGCAAGTGTGTTGCATATTTTGCAAACAGTAGCATACAGCTTATATAGTATTATTAGTAATGTAGTGTATATTAGTATTTCATACATTCCTTTCCATCAAGTGACACGTTTCACTTTACAATGTACTGTCCATTGTTCACATAACAGCAAAGCACCACTTTACTTATCAGGCATTAGTCGGACTCATGTAGAATGTTGGTTGAAACCTGCCATTGACCAACTATTTTAATCTAGATTCTCCCAACCTTCAGCCCTCTTTGTGTCACCAATTTAAAAATTCACGTGGCAATGGGAAAAAAAAACCCAACAACAATCACCGAGCAGCAACCTACTCGTTGAAAATGGCAGCTTTTGACAAAGATTTTGTGAAATAAGACAGGCCTGTTTGGTTCTTTTCGGTCCAGGATTTAGACATTTTAATGCCAGGGCTTGCCTCCCTTTGTAGAAATGTGCCACAAAAGCACCCCTGTCCCCCAGGCTGGCATAATTAAAACAACCAAATGTGGCACAACATAAGTTAAACCAATACAATAGCCCTGCAGTAAACATTTTCCATTTTTGACGTGATAATGTTAAATTTGAACAGCAAAGTGTCAAAGACTTATTACACCGCTCTCCACATTTTCTATCACCCAGCTGTCTGGGAACATACAAATTAGGTGCATATTAAATTACTGGATTTGATGAATTGTGGGGCACCAGACCAAATATAACCAAAAATCAGACCCAGCCGAGGATTTTATGTTCATAGACATGAAGCAACACTTCTCATCCAGTCCTTCATTTGATGTACTGCTTGAGGATGTGTTTCTTGTACATTCAGCTATATGTTTATCTTGTTTAGCTAAAGCACTGACACAGACTTTTATCTAACTTTTTCCAACTTCTGGTCATGTGAGATCAACACCAGCTTCTTTCAAAAAAGTACTCGAATTCTTCCTAATAGCACTGGAAAGCTCACTATACTTAAACAATGCCTTGATCAATATCATTAATTATTCATTCTTCTTCTCCTGCTTTAGTAAGAAAAGCTTATTTTGGAAAAAAAAATTGTCTTTCACGTTGGTTATGACAGAGCTTGTGGGCCAGACGTTTTTTGACTGGGTAATCTGGAAATGAACGAGGAGATAGCTGAATGGAAAGAAAAGCACACACACACACACACACACACACACACACACACACACACACACACACACACACACACACACACACAGAGACACAGATGGCTGGAGGGCATCACACGAGTACACGCATTCAGTTTGCACAACACTTGAGGAGGCACACCGTCTTTTTTTTTTCCACATTCTCACAGTGTAAGCAAATTTTTTTTTTCTTTCTCTCTCTAAAAGTACACGAACAGATGAGTCACTTCATAACTGCCTCTATCCTGGCATAATGCCCTTTAAACAAACAGTCAGCACAGACCAGTGTAGAGTTGGGATGGTTGGAGGAAGGGAGGATATAAACAACCAGATTAAGGAGAATCTTCGCCATAAATCTGCGACATCATCTGCGGGGAGGGGAAGCCTGATGGGCTGGACCTGTGATAGCCTGTGACGTTCATTTGCTCATCTCTGCCGTGGCCTCAACTTAGGATAAAAGCCTATCGTTTCGGCTTTGTAGTCAATCTTCGGAATAGCAATACACTTAGCTCAATAATGTCTTTCTGAGGCAAAGAGGGAGAAAATAATCAGCGTAGAAGCTCTCTGCTGTTGAATGAAAACGCAGCACTCAACATACAACATCTCTGTTATGATGACTCTTGAAGCAAGAACAACAATCAATTGGAAAGTGATTTGCCTCTTTGTGTGCACCTACTTAGGGGTATTGTTTGGCCTGAATGGAAAATCCATGGGAATTCATCAGAAAATCCAAGGTCCATTTGTGTATATGTGTTTCTAAAACATTCACGTGTGCAAGAATTGCAGATCTGAGAATATGCGTGTTCCTCTGTTTTTAGTTTTTTCATGTTTACTGGTGCACAAACTCTCTCAGCACCTACACAGAAAACCGTTACGCGTTGTGAATGGTGCCAAGTCAGTCGATTACCTCAGGAAAGAAAGGAGCACCTGATGTGAAGCAGAGGGGAAGGGAGTCAGAAAAGGGAGGAAAAAGGTCATTTGAGAAGAATGTAATTAGATTGGTTTGAGTCGGGTAATTACCCCTGTAATTGTCAGGTAGTAGAGGAGAAGACAAGATGGGGTGAAGGGAGGAAGACGGAGACAAAGAGGGAAAAGCAGGAGAGGTAAAATCGTCAATGTGTCTGAACAGGAAACTAAAGCAAGAAAATAAACCACAAAATTTCAACATTTACACCCTAAAAGGCAATTTATGATAATGAAACATTCAAAATCAGTGGATGATTTACTGCTGCATTAGATGGTGTTACTCACAAAATGGGGAGTCAGAGACAAAAACAGCCACAAATGGAAAACTATTACAGAAGAAACACAGTCGGTGAAGACCGAAACTGATGTCTTAAACTCTTGTCGGTTCAACTCGACGAACCAACTTCTTCTTTCAGCTGAAATCTGAGCTACATTTAGAGGTAATCGTATGTGCAATGGGCGAAATTGACTCTAATTCTGCTTATTGCAAATACTGTAACTTATACTGGTCAAAATACAGGTAACGTTTTTTATTTGTCTGGAATTAAATAAATCAGTCCCACCATTTGATGAGATTCAAAATAATAATCTATTTTGAAAATACCCTGACTGTTAATTAATTGCAACCGTGAATCATCTCTGCTTTTAAATAATTATCTTCATTGCTGCTCTAATGTCTGCTCAATTACTGGTTTGCATTATGAAATATGATTGTATTTGTTCCAGTAACCAACTAATCCAAACATGAAACCAATAAAAGCACTGCAGTGTTGCACCAAATGAATCATCTTCAATATAATAGCAGTGGTGACTGACAAATGGTCCCCAACCACAGAAAGTGAGGCCCGGGTAATGGCATGTAATGGGCTGTTCTTGAAAGGCAGTCACTGCCTGAATTTGCTCCCTTGTTTTTGACATTAGCCAAAGAGTTAAATTTTCCCTCGTGAATCTCGACCCGATGATATCTCTCCTCTTCTCATTGCTCTTGCTCTTTTTTTTTTTTTCTTCCTCTGTCAATGTGCTGATTTTCTTCAGTCAGCCACCTCTCTGTTGGTGTTTGTCGGTAGTAGCCAGGCGTACCTATGTACCTTTAGATGTTTTACTCTCCAAAACGTTCTATTTATTACGCTTTTGGTGACATTTTGGATTATAAATTACCATTGCCGCATTTTCCGGGGACATTGCCAGGGCTGTAGAAATACTGCGGTCATAAGTCCCAAGTGCTACCCATTTCCCTCCACCCATCCAAAACCCCAAACATTCTGAATTATTTGGATTTCTTTTGACTTTTCATGTTGTCTTTAGTCTGGTAACTGCTCAGTTTTATTTTCTGTAAATGTCCAAGAATAAAGGCCGGTATATACCAAACATAATTATACCAAGTCAAATAATATAGGAATTAGCATATACATGTTAAAGCATATAAAATGTTAAAAGTGTAAATTCTCCCAAAGTTAGTAGAGCCCCCTCTCCCCCAAATTCCACAACCTCAACGTCTTCAATGGTTGCTAATACTCTGGTATTTTCCACTTTACTTCTTAGAAAACACTTGTCAGTCATTGTGGCCAGTCCTGAGAAGTTTATCTCTTCTAGTTTGTTAATGAAGTTTGAATTTCTGTTGGTGTTAATTTCTTCAACTGCTGCTCCCAGAAAAGAAAAAAAAAATAATGACTTCCTACTTTGCAATTCTTTAAACAATAGAAATAGAAATCTGCCTATAACTTAGTGTTCATCAGCAAATACCAGTCATTGTTACAAGTAAGTGACGGGAGTGTAAAAAGAGCTGAATTTTTCTAATTAATAAGAAGAACAACAGAGAACTAAAAAA
The DNA here is from genome assembly GCF_029030835.1 of Brachyistius frenatus. Classification (NCBI taxonomy): domain Eukaryota; kingdom Metazoa; phylum Chordata; class Actinopteri; family Embiotocidae; genus Brachyistius; species Brachyistius frenatus. Next base: position 4,024,483 of record NW_027210611.1, read on the forward strand.
AAAAAAAAAAAAAAGGAAAGGAAAATTGAATGCAAATCCATTAATTAAATGCAATCAAGTAGAGCTTAGATTTGAGACTCGTACTCCAGTCGGAGAATCACAAACGTGAAAAGAACATCAGATTTGACTTTGATTTGAGGAGGTAGACGCTGTGGCAGCCTGAATCATCGCCGCCACTACAAACACGAGCTGCAGCCCTGCGCAGCTTCCAAGGCTGCAGTCTGAACAAACACAGCAGCCCTGGGAGAGAGAGACAGAAACCTCCCGCACAAACACACACAGTTGGGAACTGTGCTGACTGCATAAGGCCATTTAAGGCTGGAGGCTTGCCTGGATCAGATGGCAAAACACTTAAAGCTTTTAAAAGCCGGGCGACAAGGAGCGACCACTGCAGCATATTTAAAGGCTTAAGTAAAAGCCTGTTTCATTCAGAGGGGCATTCAGGCGCCTGTCAGGGAACACAAAGAGATACTCAAGCCCTCTACTTGTTGCTTTGTTGGTGAACAATCACTGTAAGTGGTGGTGCTCGGCTGATCAGTGCCTTTTTGGTAAACATAAGGGGAAATGTTTTTTTGTTGTTTTTGTTTTTTTTTTCTTGATAAGTGGATACAATCATATTACTTTCTGGCCCATTCAAGAAGCACAAGATTAAGCAGATATTTGTCAAAGAAGTAACACATTTTTGAGTCGACCGCTCGCAAAAACCGTCCCCTGAACAGCGATTCTTCGGTCACGGTTTAGCCTAACGTCTGTGTTTATAAGCCAAGTATCCCAATAAGGTTTGGACACAACAACATGAGAACAAAAATCTGTAATCTAACAAGGCTAGTACACTGTAACAACCTTCTCCATGAGTTCATCAGCTGGTGAGCATGTCAGCTTTTTTTTTTTTTTTGCTGAGAAGATGTAGCTTTAGCTTCAGACAATGAGCATCATATCGCAGCCTAACATTTGTAGCCATCGTGTGCTTATTTGAGATCCACTTTATAATTTTTTTTTTTAAGAAAACAAGACGGTCCATGACAGACAGTTAGGACGACGCTGACGGTTAACGTTACCCTACTTACAATTTAGTGTGCGGAAGACAGACAAAAAAAAAAAAAAAAGCAAACCTTTATCTCCCTCCGTCTCAAATTCATTGTTTAGAAAAAAAAAATTAGGAATTTCAAACGCTAATCTGTCATTGTAAACTGCATATGTGCTATGAATGGGAAAACTTGACAGCCGTAGCAACAGCCACAAAAAGGGGGGCGGGGCTAACCAACCTGTCAATTGATGGAAGAGAAGATTACAGCAGCAGTAACCACCTTAATTTAAAAAAAAAAAAATGGCTAAGGTAAAGAAACGGGAAACTGCTTCCCTGCCGCCGCCGCCAACCCCGAAATAAAACACACAAACACAGACTAAATGTTTCAGTCTTTTTTTTACCGCCTCACTTCCATCCCTTTTCACCCTCCTTTCTAAACAAACCCGCTCCTCCCTCCCGTTGCTCCAGGCCACCCTCCGACGCGGATGGGGCTATCTCTCCCCTCCATCTGCGTGCGTGATGGGGTTGTCCTGGCGCGTTGGGTAACGACAATGTCCCAGTGTTCCTCTCCGCCAATTAGCCCGGCCGTAATTACACAGACACGTATGGGAGCTGTCAGTCAGCCGGCTCCTCCACACAGGAACTCACCCACCCAGCAGAGAGAGACAGCGACAGCTCGCTCTCTGCCGTTCCAAAACCGGCCGCACGCTGTGCCAATAAGAAGCACGAGGAGCATTTTGTTCAATTACTCTAACTGTGCAGCAGTCCCACAGTTCACGGGGAAATGCCACGAAACAGTAATAGAGCTGCGCCTCGGCGACATATATTTTGTTTTTGTTTTGAGCTCCATTTAGCGTAATAGTTGCAACGTCCCTGCTTACTAAGTGAACGCGATTTGTGTCAATGCATCCTTTCGATCGAAGCAGAAGCGGTCGACTGGTGCAAAAGGAAGTCGTGCATTATATGTAAGAATGGATTGTCTATGGTGTCTTATTATTTCAAGATGATGATATTTGAAAGTTGAAAAAAAAAATGGTTAGAAGCTGTATTTGTAAACAGAAGATAGGATTGACTGTGGTGGGCATATTTAACCTTCAAGTATATGGCTGGTGATTTTCTATATTTTTCTCAGAGTCTACAAATCCATAACCAAGACAAAAAAAAAGAAACACAAATGAAATGATCTTATTTTGTAGCCTGAGGTTTTTTTCTCTGTGCCATTATAACCCCAAGAGCTTCTTTAAAAAAAACACTCACTTATGTGAAATAGTTCCTTCGTTATGATGATAATGTAGATTATTTTGAGTGTTAATTCACTGAAAATTCCTGAAAATATTCCCTAACAAGTGCACAATTTACTCTTTTTAGTGTAATGTTTGATTAAAAAAAATCCCCCACGCCACTCTACACTGTAAAAGTGCTTGAAACCATGTATGTTTCATCCAATCTTAAAGATGTCTGTCCGCAGCAGGAAGTAATGTGCTTGGGGCTGAGTGCCACAGACAGGGGAAGTTGAAAAACTGTTGAGAGACAGACTAACACACTGTTGCTCTTTGTGTTTTCTGGCCTTCTGCCTTCATCAATGGAAACTGGACACATCCAGTTGTGCACAGAGGAGTAAACAAAGTGTCCCTTTGTGTAATGTGGATGAGATGGAAAATTAAATGCATTTTATATTCTGCTGTGCACCATCAAGTTGGGCGTTTTCCTGAAAATGTCTGCAAGACATCTCGGCCTGTTCTACACAACAGATATATGTCGACTTTGGCACAAGTTCAGAAGCAAAGATTTGTACTTAGTTCGGTTTTTGTTGAAGGACAATCACCGATGGTAATGGTGGGGTACGGATGACTAGCAGTGCTGTATGCAGGTTGCAAATCTAAGCATCAGTTGTTGAATAATTCACTCAATCATTCAAAAGGTTATATAGCATATTTTGCAGAAAGGTAATGCGGTGCACTTACATTTAAATGAGCCGAGCTTGTGATAGTGTAGAGATGTATGTCTGGGAAGATTTTCAGTATTGGTCATTATTACGTCTAAGTTTTTTTTTCCGAAGGCAACTGAACTTGCTTGACGTTCTTGAAGATGCTTCACCTTCAGCTCTAACTGGCTTGTGTTGAGTCCCTCACTTTTAACCTCTCATGGGGTTGTTAACACTTTTGAGAGTTGTTGAGGTCATGTGTGGTTCACTGACTCTGTTGGCCATCATACAGCTTGTTAGGGTCACATGAATCATAGTCTGCATGGACCTCGGGACTGCTTTGTAATGGCTGACAAATGTCTCGTAGACCACCTTTTCTGATTGGTGATGATCTTTCTAGTTTCATGTAAATTGACGAAATGTGTACATTGCCGTCCTTAGGTGAGTGTCCACCATCCCCTTACAGAAAGCCACATGATTTACCACATGTTGCCACACATAATAACATGAAGATAATATGGGGAAATGTTTTTACATGGGAATCTACATGACCTTCGCACATTACACCATGAAAATGTTCCAAAACCATGTTTCCCATCACATGTGTATGTGGTCACATGGGATTGCGTAGATTTTTGCACGTAAAAAATCACGTGTTTTTTCTGTAAGGGTCCTTCAGACCCAGTGACAGCTGAGTCCTGACCGGAGGAATTTGCTCTACTGTATTGTATAATGCATGTTCAAGAACTTCAAGCCAATCATTAAATCCTCATGGGCATAGACCTCGGGCTAATTTTTAAACTATCGGAGCAACCATTCGGCAGTGAACACCATGTGTGCCGAAAATCGCACTGAAACTGCTACAAAGAAACACTTGACTTCAACTTCATCACACTTAGCCACCCCCACTGGTCACTGATTGGTCCACCCTTCAGAGTGGCTGTGCAAACGTTAATGCCAATGCGGTTTCCAGACTATAATCACAGCAAAATAAACTGAAGCTGTGAGAAATAGCAAACATCCACCATGCTTAACAAAAGAAAAAAAAAAAAAAAACTGGCTTCTGTAACTTCTAAATCAAATCAAATGTGTTTTTTTTTCTTTTGGAGATGTCTCGTCATAGAGCCATTAAATACTGTATGTCCTTTGCACCAGGACAAAATACTCACGTAAAAAGCTGAAGACAAAAGAGTGGCATCGAAAGCGTGTTCAGTGCAGGGAAATCGTTAACAAACAATTCTTAAATCGACATTACTCACTTATCTAGTGGCATTAATCCCCTTTGTAAATAAATGCAGTGAAGGCCCAATTAATGGGGAGCCTGATTTCCCCTGAGCATCTCCAACTAAACAAAACAAAGGAAAGTTTGGCACTCAAGTTATTTGTTCGCCTTTCAAGTCCTGTGTGTTGTCTATGGAAAACTGTCACCATAATTTCTATCGATTATGGAGCCAGTTATGTGGGAATAATAACAAACTGTGAAGGTGAAGGTGTGTTTTGCTTGTTCAGCTGCAATATGTGTCTCTCAGGAATGGGAGTGGATGGACAATAATTGTAATAATCATAGCAATAATAATAAGAACTTTTATTTGAATTGCACTTTCAGAGTTGCAAAGTGCTGTGCAAGAAACACAACAATGAACAATGAAGAAAGAAAACAAAAAGGCGGGAGTAGTTCCATGAGGTCCAGTGAGGCAGTCAAGTGGGAGGAGCAGAGGGAGACGATCAAGACACAAGGAGGTGGGGGAGGAAAGGAGATGGTGGTGCGCGTGAATAGGAATGAGGGGATGATGAGGGGGAGAAGGAGGAGGTCCAGAGTCCCAGCAGCGAGTCTTACCTCTGGGACGTCTTCTTGTACTTGCGCCTGCCAGAGAGAACAAACATGAGGACAGTGAGGCATCGGAAAGACAGAAGACATCGGGGTTATGCAGGAACCATCTGCAACAACGGATTCCGTTTTAGAACATGTGAGGGATTTAATAGGATTTATCGCAGTCGCAAATTTTCACACGCTTATAATGAATATGAATATTGAATGAATGAATGACTATTTGAAGTGGTCCAACCCTGTTGTATGAGCCAAGTACTGATAATCTGATTTTATTCACACTTGTTTGATTAAAGAATTATAATCCTTAATCTGATTTAATCTAAATTAAACATGTAATAATGAAACAAAACATAATATACATTAGTAAAAGTGAACTTTATGCAAATTTAAAATTACAACATCATCATACTGAGAGGTCTGCAAATGCAGCAGAATTTGTAGCTTGATGTGGGAATGTAGGAGCATCAATAGTGCAAATAATAAAATCTCACGAATGCACACCTGCTCATGTAAAGAAAGCATTTATTGAAATGAAATAAGTAATTTAGCAGAAGCTCAGTGAATCCAATTTGGAATGTGTACGAGAAACTTCACAGAAAAGATAACATGAGCAACCAGGAGAGTGCTGCCGGATCAAATGTGAGCATTTATAGTAATTATATTTAAATTAGGGAAGAAGTGAACTTTAATTTGCACTGTTTGCTTCCTTCTATTTCTCAGCAGTCATAACTTTAAATTGAATTCACACACAGTAGAAAAGATGACAAATGCTTACAATAATTTATGCAGATGAGGGATTTAAGTGAGTCGTAATGATATGCAAAACACACACACACACACACACACACACACACACACACACACACACACACACACACACACACACACACACACACACACACACACACACACACACACACACACACACACACACACACACACACGTCTACTCCACTCCCTCACATCCCACTAAATGTACCACCACACACACTTGGAACCCTACACATTAACACACATACACTGTGCTACCACTTACACCCTAACATGTGGCCTAAAACACACCCACACCTCCATGAAGTGATAACAGCATGGCTCTAAAAGCTGAGTTCATATACACACACACACACACACACACACACACACACACACACACACACACACACACACACACACACACACACACACACTTACTGCACTCATAATAACAAAGTAGGGGGAAGGATGGACCCTCTACTGTTCGACTACAGACGTGGATTTAAATTCCAGTCAGGCAGAATTCACAGCACTTAGCTCAATTTGTTTCTCAGTCGTTTTTCTGTATCAATCTTTTAGAGCTCAGCATTAATCTGCAAGCCAAAGATGTTATCTCCTGTAAAGAAATGTTAAGAGCTCCCTAGAAACGAGTGAAAACAAAAGACTAAATCAATCATCCGAGCTTCCTCAAGAAAATACAATGAAAATAGTGTCACAGTCAGATGGTTGTCTTGGGAGTTTCAAACTGAGGAAACAATACAAAAAGAAGAAAGGAAGAGATATTTCCTCCATTTCTCACCTTCCTTCCGAATCTTTGTTTCGCCTTTTGCCCCTTACCACTCTTAATAAGCTCCCTGTATGTCCATGAGTCAAGAGATTTTCTTCATCTTTAATATAGTGTCTTCAGCATAATGAGGGTAATTCCAGGAATTACTGTAATCATAAAGGTCACATACTGTATGAATTATTAGGTGAAATGTAACCTTAAAGTAAATGTTACGGCCTTTTAAATGGCTGCCTGGACGGCTATCGTCGGCTTGTTTTTCTTGGGCAGTGGAGGGGGATGTTTTCAGTGTTTTTACTTGAGTAAAATTATTAATACCACAGGGTAAACACACTCCATTAAAAGGCTGGCACAGAAAATATTACTTCAGAAAACATACTTTGAATATCAAAACTACACCATGTGGAATATGGACCCGCTATAATGTCGCATACCATCTCATTACACCAGGGGTGCCCAAACTTTTTGGCTCAGGGGCCACATTGACGTAAAAAAATTGTCATACGGGCCAGCATGAATTTTACATGCTACCGACAGGGAATGCTTTTTTGTATTTCCTTTTATTTTGCTTTGTTTTACTATGCTGTCTGCTGCTAGGTAGATCTGATAACTGCCTGATCTGGATAAATGAAGATTATAATACAAATAAATTGAATGCAAGTAAAGTATTCTATGAAATATGACTCAAACTCAAACCTTTATTCACCAGAATCAACAAATAACATGTTTGCATTAATGCGAAGGGTGATACTGAGATCTCGACTGCAGTAAATGGGGCAGGTCTGGCTCAGAAACGGTGGTTTTAATGCGCAAGATGTCACGCAGGTGGGAGTCACTTAGTCTTGTCCTCACACGGTTCTTATTCATGTTCATAACTGAGAATGTCTTCTCGCACAAGTATGTCGAGCCAAACAAGCTCAACATTTTCTTAGCAAATGTTCGAATCTCTTGGAACCTGTCTTTATCCAGCTGCTGGTAAAAGTTGACAAGAGGGAGTTGTTGGTGCCGGCTGCGACACTCCGTGTCACAATGCAGCTCAATGAGCTCCAACTGCAGGTGGGCTGGAACGTCACTGGGATCCACGGAAAAAGGAGAGGAAAAAAGCGTGATGTCCTTTTCAATAGTTGCAAAATCACTGAAACGCTGTTGAAACTCCTCAGCCAGAGATGAGATGTTTGCGGCATACCTCCTCATTTGTGCACTGATATTGTGCGCTGGAAAACGGGTCATTATTGCTTGCAGAGGTTGGAAATGTGTGGTATTGGGCTGCGTTTGTGACAGGTGGCTTTGGAAAAGTAGCAGCTTGGTCCGAAAGGCTTTGATATGTGAATACAGTTGGCTTATCATTGCATTTTGCCCCTGAAGGCTCGTGTTCAAGGCGTTCAGATGTCGGGTTATGTCAACTAAAAATCCGAAATCAGCCAGCCAAACAGGATCGGTTAGTTCTGGCATCAGTTGTCCCTTTTTTTTCCAAGAATTGTCCAATTTCCTCTTTAAGAGAGTAGAAACGCTGCAGTGCAGACCCCCGACTGAGCCATCTTACATCAGTGTGATACACAACATGTCCGTATTCAGCGTGGATGTCCAGTAGAAATTGTTGAAACTGGCGGTGGCACAGGGCTTTGGATCGCGAGAGTTCGGCCACAACTTTACTGCCATCCTGTAGTGAAATATAAAATTGCTTTTTTTACGCGTGTATTTTAGACCGTGGACAACAGTACTGGGGGGGCCACATATTATTGATTTTATGACAGAGGCTTCGGGCCAGTGGAAATATGAACGCGGGCCGCATTTGGCCCGGGGACCGGACTTTGGGCATGTCTGCATTACATTCACCACTTGTACCTGCTTCAAATGTTCTCAATCCATTCAATAGCCGTTATCATTTGTCATCTTTCCCTTTAGACTGGGCAAACTGCTCCTCCTGGGCTTTGAACTCTGCCTCTGTCTTAGCTTCAGTATTTTGGTCGCCGGCTTGATCTTTGCAATTCAAGCCATTCCTTGGAAGTGAAGTTCTCTGTTTGCTTCACAACCTGCCTCTGCGTTGTGCGCACGGGTCGTCCTTTCCTTGGTAATTATGACAGGATCAAACACAGAAATTTCACCCCGGAGGCCGTTATTCATCAAAACAAAAGTCAACATTGACTCATTTTAAGTTACATACATAAACCTATTTAGCTTAAATACTTTAAGTAATGAAACTTACATGATGCATGTATGTAGTTTACGTAAATAACATACCTATCTCAACCCAAATCGCAATCTTTTCTGAAACCAAACAAGTCGTTTTGATGCCTGAACGTAACCAAATTGTGACAGTGTCAAAACGTTAACTACATGTCTTTTTATCGTTACCATGATAACGAAGGTCTGGTATGCTTGTCACAGTTACTTAAAGGTCATATATTGCATATAATAGCCCACTGAGAAATCTTGGAGGTGTAGGATGATACTACTAACCATATATATAGCCCCAATGACAACTGGGCTGACCACATTTGAAGCAGGTGTTTTTAGCTGCTTCACGTGAAACTATTTGTTTTGAGCGATTTCATATTGGGCTGCAACTAAATGTTATATTATAAATTCATTCACAGATTTTTTTTAAATTTTTTTATTTCTCAATTAATTGATTGTTTGGTTTGTTAAACTTCAAACAAAAAATATTCTGAATACATTTTCTTGTCACAAAATCTGAATTTTTAAATGATCTAGTAACTAAAGTTAAATTACAGTAGAGTAAAAAGTAAACTATTTCCCTCTAAGATGAAGCACAGTAAAATAAAGTGGCATGAAATGAAAATACTCAGGTAAAACGTTAGTACTTCAGTTCTTTACGTAACCATAGTACAGTTGAGTAAATGTACTTGTAATCTCATTTATTTTCCATATCTGTCCTCGGATTATTTTCTTCTTTTTTTTTTTTTTTAGTTAATATTTTAACAATCAGATGGTGTCATAAAGCGGTCAGCCACCCACCTTGATCCTCCTTGGGCCAAAGCAACATTGCCTTACCCTTAAGCGAACTCTCTATGATGAACTGTTGATCAATTAATTAAATAATTCATTGATTTCCATTAATCAGTGGGTGATGGAGAGGTCGGGTCTGTCGCAGTGATCTAATTTATTAATGGAAAACCATTGGAATCCATTCACTGATGCAAAAACATAAAGGGGCCATTTGTCAGAGGGAAGTAATAAAACACAACACACATGCCTTGATCAGAGGATGTCACCGGGCATTACACTGCGTCATTGAAGGTTGAGCCTGTAGATAACTGTCCGAAGCAAATGCTCTGTCTGTCTATCCATGGATGATTGGTGTACTCTGTGGAGTACCCTGTGCCAGAGACTGTGCTGTGATAGCTATCCAACACACACAAGCACACACAGACGCACACACACACACACAAATCATACAGCTGCCAAACAAATCTCCCAGGATAAGCTGGCAGCACATACATAAATGTCAGCAAGCTGTCATATACACTCTCAAATACACATTCAATCTGTATCATCCACATGAGCAGATGCCCAGTCAACTTTTCCCCATTTCACACACATACACAGTTCATAATGTCGATGGCTCCCTATACACAACATATACTGTGTGGGGTGTCAACATCTGTGGGGGGGCTGCCTGTCATTTGGAGCTCCCCCTTTTCAGACGGAGGCTCTTTGTGAGATTAAAGGCTAATGTGATCGCTGACATGCAACAGGAGCCCTCAGAGCGCCCAACAAACTGCAGAGTAGCCCCAATACCAAAAAACAAACAAACAGGGCCCGCGCTCCTGCTACATTCATCTGACTCACTATCCATCAACTATCCAAAAAGGACAGATGTTATGATGGTGTCCAAATGGAAGAGACAATGAAGTCATCCGAGGAAACTGGATGTGGCAGAGGAGGAGGATGGTGGAGGGACGTACGAAGTGGGCTTTTGACACTAGACTGAGAGAAACAATGGCTAATCACACAGCAAGAGAAGCACCGTGACAGGAAAATAACAGAGTTTTAAGTATTAAGGTGGTGTGGGAGTAGAAGAGGAGAGTAAGGCAGAAAATCGTCCACACCTCAGTTCATTCACTCTTTCTTTGTCTTTGGTTGCGGGAAAGAAACTGTATTTCATTCAGACCTCCAGCAGTAACATTAAAGGTTTTTTTTTCTCATAACCCAGCCCTCCCAGCAACAGTGGTGTCTCCTCCCCCTGCTGAGTAAGAATGATGAGAACTGAAAATGGATAAGAAAAAATAATTCACACTTCAACTTATATATAAAGTGTGTGGGGCTTTCTTCTCAGGGAGAAAGGTCATAGAGGTGTTGATTGGTTGGCGGATGTGGCGAAGTAATTTAGTAGTATTGGAGTATCTCTAAAGAAACTCTCAGAAATTATAAATTTGATGCTCAAAGAGGTTTTTTGTGTTATTTAAAGAGACACAGCATTTGGTGCATGACAGGCAAAAGACTTGAAAAATGGGAAAGACTCTTTTTCTATGCCTCAGTTTCTCGACCGAAAATACAAATATTTAGTCGCTGAAGTTTAAATTATAAATTACAATCACAATTCTAAATGGATAACAGGTGTCTGTTGCATGTTAGATGAGTTGTGAAAATGGCATCTGGCATTCAGAGTCCACCAAAACAATAACTTACTGGTCTTTCTTTGTAAAAAAAAAAAAAAAAAAAAAAAAAAGAAATTCTGGTGCATGAATATATATATATTTTTAAAGTACTTTAAATGAACCAAAATAACAATTTTTTTCTTGCATGAAAAACATGAGGAACTTTTATTAGTGTAACCTGAAAGTAAGCAAAATCCTGTAAGTTGAACAAAGCTGGGCTTTTATTCTGGCATTGTTACGTATTTTTAATTGAAATATGTATGTAATTAAAGAACTACAGATAAATTCACATGTAAATATTAAAAGCCTGGTTCAAACACAGACAGACAGACACGCACACACACACACACACACACACACACACACACACACACACACACACACACACACACACACACACACACACACACACACACACACACACACACACACAGCTTTGCTTCACACACTTGTTGAAAAGAGCAAAAGTGGGTATACTCACAGTCCCCGGAGCCTGAGCCAAATTTTCTCAATCTGTTCCGGCTGGAGGTACTTCAGGGCCGTGCTTTCAAACTGCTCGATCTCTTTAGTGGGAGACTCCATGACAAACAGAGTTCCGGACGAGCCAACAAGAGATCAAAAAAAGGAAGAAAAAAAAAAAAAGTTTAATCCCTCTTAAGTTTGAGCGGTGAGGAAGACGCAGCACGGAGCAGAGGAAGGTTGTGATGTGGTGGAAACCAGGATGTGACTGAGGTTTCCTCATTCACATTTGCTTCCGCAGCTGCAGCAAACTGTCTTCCATCCTTCCCTTTTCTCTCTTTTTTTGTTCTCTCCTGGTATGTGAAAGAGAGTGTGTGTCACTCAAACTCAACAACAAGCCCAAGCAGCTGTGACAGTCATGAAACAGTCCAACTGCACCTCTTTGCTTTCTCCCTCTCTTGTCTTGCTCTCTCTCTCTCTCTCTCTCTCTCTCTCTCTCTGTATCTCGGTTACTTGTTCACTTCTCTCCTGTGTGAGCACAGGGGTCCTGGAGCCTTGCCATGCTCTCCCAGCAACAAGGGATGCAGACGGCAGGGCAGTGCAATCCGGGATTAACGTTCACTGCCGAGCTCTCCACACAAGAGGGAGGGAGGAGAAACGGCACCAGTCAAAGAGAGGGAGGAGTCTTGGCTGATAATGAGAAACCATGTTCTATTTCATCCACTGGGAATACGGGAGGGAGTGAGGGAGAAAAATGAGCAGGGATGCGGAGGAACAGGAGGAGCGAGACCTTTCGGAGGAGAGATGACGAAGGTGCGCGTGCCGTGCGTTATTTTCCGGTTAAAGAAAATACTTTCAACAGGACATTATCCCCCTGAGGCACCCCGTCAGTCGCATAGCTGTTCATTTTCCTTTTCATCCTCTTATTTGCAAACAGTCGCTTATTTCATCGGGAATTTAAAACCAAACGTCATCCATCAGAGGCAGGCTACGGCAGAGGCAGGCTCCATCAGAGGCAGGCTCCATCAGACGTAGATCAACGTCTAAAGAGATGAAAACATTCACTGCAAATGTGACGGCTTAAGATCTGTTACGTATTCATCTGAAATGTAGATAATACATTTGCTGTACAACATATTAAATGCCATGCCAAGGGGGATTAAATAGCATGCAGACAGTGCGCTGACACTGATTTGACAGATTACTTTGATCCTTTGGGCGCATTCGGGACCGCCCCCTTATTCAATCCCCCAAAATACAAGCATTGTAATATATGTGAGATATTATGCTGTCTGGCTTTTTTTCTGGCTCTCTGTAACATACACACATCACAACACACCACAACATCTGTACACCAGTGTTCTCTGCCACATCTTTACGGTTAGAAATATTTTTTTCATATTCATTTGATCTGACATTGAGGTGGTTACTAAGATGGTAGTTTCAAATTAAGACAGTTTTATGATACCTCCTTGTATAATTAAAGCTGCTTCAATAATTATATACAAACACAGTGGGTGCCTAGTACTGGACATCCTGGTATTTTTTCTCTAAACATTTTTTGAAGAGTTTCACAGCAAAGTGTGTAACACATCTGCCAGTCCACTAGGGGGCCGTGTGTATCAAAATGTACTTTTCAAAATCGAGTGGTTAGGTTTCGGTAGCAAAAGTGCTCGGATAAGGTTCGTAAAACATTTCTTTAAAAAAAAATCCATGTCTCTTTGTTTTTGATTTGTATCCTGGCCTTCTGCATGAAGGTCTTCTGTGAGACCCATCCAACCAACCCATCCTGCGATGGTCCTATGAGGACTTTAGCAGTTTTGCACATCATCAAATTACTTCCGTCACGTGACCTTTCTCGCATGACCTGTGTCGTGTGACGCGCGTCTACGTTTCACGCCGACACGAAGCCTATAGTAACACGCTTTCCTATAGTGGACTGGCGGGGGTATTACACTCTTTAGCGTGGTAATGGGCTGACTTTTTTACAAAAATGCCAGCTAGCTGATAGCAGTTTCAAAATTTTTTACTTACCTGTCACTCTTGTCTTAGGAGACCCAGTAAAATGATGCTTTTTTTTTACAGTGTATGCTGGAAATATTCGGTGCAAACATCATAAGCTTTTTCAGCCCCTTAGCTCAGTGAAGGTCTAGCAAAAAAAAAAATGCCTGCTTGTTTTTTTCCAAGTCCAAAAGTTGCAAGGATGACTCAACCCACTGCCCCCTCCTCTTTTCTCCCCCCACCCCCCCCTACAATACTCTGCGGCCTTTCAATTACTTGATGCAGGAGGCAGGGATAATGCCAGGGCGCCACCTCAAAGGGGCTCCGGCTTTCATCTGCTGAGATGGGTCCTTGGTGAGGAGGGGGAAGAGAGGTTTGCCTGAGCACCATCAACCTGCTGATGTTCTCTTCAAAGGTGCACTTATCCATGTCTCTTTCTCTCTGTCTTTCAGTGTCTTTCTCCTCCTGGCTGCCTTTCTTAAATCCATTCTGTATCACTGTGCTTTTTCTCCCTCCATTCTGTGGAGGTATGCTGGCCCCTGGAGATCTCTTGCCACAGGCAGAGATGACAGGTCAACTGGAGGGGAAAGCGCAACAGCAACTTCACATTCGACTGCTCGCTGTTCACAGATTTACACCACATGGACTTGATGTACAGTGTCATCTGAATGTGTAAGTGTGGCACTGAGCAAGGTTGAGCCAGGCCACAGAGGTTCTGTCACCACAAAGACTAGATCAATTTAAGCTGCACTGCACTCACGATCAGGAGTTTATGCATAAATAAAAGAAGGTACGACCAGACTGAGGAAACAGTAGCAGCTTATGAGAATCAAACCATAGCCAAAGGTCCATTTTTCAATTACCTTCAAGTTTTTTGAACACTTACAAACTTACAATCCAACATCCACGTCATGCAGTGATTGCATTCACTGAGTTTAATTTTGTCCAAAAGTGTGCGCCATTGCGATTATCACAATAGATTGTATATAAAAGTGGATATAGTCTCTGGGTCTGAAAAATGTGGGCGATGCGGAAGTCCCTTAAACTGCAGTACCACCGAGGGCCATGAGGGGTTGGCTCCAAAAAGACTCATAGACTCCCATTCAATTTCTCATGAAATATAGTCTATAAGTCATTATGGTCTCGTTCACTAAATCCACTCCTTCTTTTTAGTTTTCTGGTGGTCCATCTGAAAATAATCCCATCATTAATTTGATATTAGACCTTAAAAAGTGCCATTTTTGGGGGGGTGTCTGTTTGAGTGACAGACATGTGGTGTAGTCAGGTTTCCGCTATAGTTAGGCGGGCGTATTATCTTCGGAGATTGAGTCAGATTCACTGCTCGCTCCTCCCCGGGTTAAGACTCAAAATAGAAATATGGCAACGCCCAAAATACCGAACTTGAGGCAACACAGACAGCACACTGCTTCCTGCGCTGACACTAAATGTCCTCAAGAAAAGTTTAAAACAACAGGAACTCAGTATTCATCGCTGTTAATGTGGATTTCTAAGTTTCATTTGATTGAAAGTTTCATTGCAATTCTGATTAATTTGAACACTATTACTATGACCAGAGGGTTAAAGAGAAAATATTTATAGCAGCCCACATTCACTAGAAAAACTCCTGTGATGTATGAAGCAGCGGGATCAAGAATGCAGCCTCGTTGAAAGAGACGTGGCCTACAGCCTTTGCAGCAAAAGAATCTCAGACAATACTTTAATTACATTGCCAACTGATGAATGAAACACCTTCAGGAAAAAGCACCGTGCACCAACATGCATTGGAGAGAGCACGATACAACAATGTTGAGTATGTGATGAAATAGTAGGAATAAACAGGTCATTTGCTTGTTGCTAATTTCCATACCATGCTGCACTGTTGCCAAGGAATAGGACTGTAAAATTGAGACTAATTATCAGTCTGAAGAAGATAGTTTAATAGATAAAAAGCCACACAAAGCACACAAAATTCGTCACATAGTCGGGTTAAAATAGTTCAAAGAGGGAGAAGCAAAAAAAAGCCAAAAGTGATAAAAAGCTAAAAGCTTTGCCTCGGTGGTGGTTGAGGGGTGGGAGTGGCTACGCAACAATATGTCTGAATGAGTGATTAAGGAGCAGAATTTATTCAACATTTCATTTAATTTTTAGACTGGTGAACCAACACAAGAGCTGAAACTGATTGTGTCCCTTCATGTAATGATAATCAAAATACACCCCGGATTAATTACAATTACAACAAGTGCTCACAAAAAAAAGACCCCAATGAATCAAGTCTTATGAAAATGAATTATTTGTGTGACTATGACAGAAGGACGTGCTGGAAATTATGATCTACTAAGGTATTCTTGTCACTGGGCTCGGGCTCCCTCGGAGCTCACACATTGAAATCAAGACATTAACAGCCCCGGCCATTTGGAGGTACATGAAAAATTCAAATCTCATTTAAATTTCCTGGCAAGTCGATAAGGATATCTATGCATCAAAATAGCAAGCGCCTTTTCAGTAATGACCACATTTTGTTGGAGGTCATCCATCACAAAAATATGATTCCACATCTATACTTCATTCCTCTTTTTGTATGTGAAGTAGAGGAGATCCAAAGATGGGTGGGAGAAATGAAGGTCACCCGGCCATAAAGCTATATTTATTTGCAGAGTGATGTAGGTGGAAAAATACACCTGACTGGAAACTTCCGATTACTTCATCCTCTAAATAGATTCTGACAGGTCAAAGGTGATGCAGCCGCAGAAGTGAAGTCTGAGGGGAGGAGGGAAGCCATCGAGCTGGAGTAGCGTAAAGACATTTTACACAAGAATAAGTCTTCCCTTATACAGCGCAGCATAGACTAACTACCTGAACTGGGTGTTTGTTCTGTTGTTCTGTTGTTTGGAGTACCTGGCAAACACTTATCAGTCGTGTAGTCAGTGGGTTCCCCACTTGGGTCTAGGCTGACATCATTCGAAGACGATGTGATGGATTACAATGCAATTTTGTAGAGATATTGATAGTAAAATCTGTGCCATTGATTTAAGACCAGGTTTTTGCTTTCTGCTGCCTCCAGATATGCTCAAGTACATTTCCTATTTAAATAACGTGGTCGCTGGACGTGAAAATGAGAGTTTTATCTAGCAAAAGACACTCATGTTGCGTTTGACGTCATATTTGATGCAGTTATAAATTGGGGCGACGAGTTTTGTCCTTGCTGCAACCTCAAATGAGCAGAAGGCTGACGTACTAACAGCTTGTATGTGCCTGCATGGCCAACATATTAACAAACACTCGCTTACTTACGTTAATACATAGAGCAATATTACTCTCCCCTTGCGGGCATATTTCTGTCCACCGGTTAAATACAATTCCAGTATTTGACCTCATTTCAACTCTAGTTTGGCAGTTTGCCTTGTCAAAAGGTCAGCTGTCCTCAAATACACCTGGTTCACAGCTACTATCTACCATTGACCCTGAACGCGTAGAGCACAGTAGGTTCTTTAAGCTTATTAGCTGGAGACACCTACAGAAGGAGTCAACTGTGGGCATTAGTGAAAGCTGTTTGGGAGGCAACTATGTGGACTAAATACAGACTGTTTACCTAACCAAAGAGCTAAAAGCATCTCAAAGGTTGTAAATAGACCCTGAGATGGGTGTTCATTTCATTTTAACAGCACTGAATGTATTTTTGGAAAAATTTAAGTCGGTGACAATATCAAAAATATCTTAAAAGTTGAAAACATGTTTTTGACACAAAAAAAATATTTTTAAACTCACTATAATAGGATACAAGCAAATACCTTATTTGAAACTATTTGAAAATGTGATCCGCTAGAATGATACTATGCAACATGATATTATAAAGATTCAAAGAAGAGTTAGGAATTAAAACATAAAGGAAAGTCTCTGTGCTCACCTTTTTAAGATGTTTAAGATGCAGTTTAAGATGTGTGTACATAAGTACCATTTTGTGACATCACACCTTGTTTGGAAACCAATTCTGTGTATTTACACTTAAGGCTTTAGGTTTCTACATACATAAGCTGTGTACGCTGCATATGGGACAAACAATTAACTTTGAAGTAGACATCTTGTGTCCAGCGGTTAAAATGTTTCGAATGAAAAATATTTGCATATCATACATTCTGGATTTTCCAATGAGTAACAGATAAGTAATATTGATAAGCTTGAACAAACCTTTTGTCATGGTCCATGTCTTGACCCCCGTCTTTCTCCTTATGGTTCCTTTGTCTCCCTTTTCCCTAGTGTTTCCTGTTTTATTTTGTAATTTTCAGGTCTGGTCGTTTCTATTTCTTCACTTCCTGCCCTTATAATTGTCAACTTTGTGATTTTACCCCACCCTGATTAGTTTCAGCTGTCCCTCATGCTCCTCCTTTCTGACATGAGTCCACGTCCTTCTCACATCACGGTTTGTGTCTCTGTTTCTCTGCATTCAGCCAATATCTTGCCTGTTTTTTTTTTTACTTCTTCTGTTTCTTGGCCATAGTTTGCTCCCTGTGTTTTTTTTCCCATTACTTTTTGTATCTGGAAACCTTTTTTTTCTAGCTCCCTCGGTTTGGTCTTAGTCTGTTGAGTTTTTTGTATCTGTGACCTTAGTTTGATTTAAATCCACCTTTTGTTTTGAACCTTAGAGTTGTGCTCTTGATTCCTCTCTTTGTGTAACTGCAACAATTGTATTATTCTAATCACAGCATTTTTATATATAACACTTGTTAGACATTTTGGGTTTTATCCAACAATCTTGAAATAGGTTTCATGAACTCCAAGCAGAGAGAAAAAACTCACTGAGGACTTAAATGTCTCTGTACAAAGGTCAACCCTGTGAAGTATCATCAGCAATATTAGGTCATGCCCAAATATAGATGGTTAATTTGGAAGTAAGTTTACATAAAAGCCAGTTTTCATTAAGGCCATGTGACAATGTCTACATGTTTGATTCTTGTTTTAACTTGTATATCCGTTGTCAGTCAATAAGGGACTCCAATGTTCCCTGAAAAAAAGTCTGTGATATATGGTGATTCTCTGTCCACAGTCTCATACATTTTAGCAAATTTATGCTACGTAGACGATATCCTCTGCTGCCCCCCTGTGTGCCCTCCAGCTTGTAACCGCTGCGGTTAGACGTGCAGAGCAAACAAAGGCCATCATCTCATGTCGTGAAGTTAAGAGTCAAATAGTTCTCAGCAAATATCGAACAGTATTTTTGCTTGAAATAGTCACCCCGTGCAGGCAGTAACACGAAGCATTGCATCGAAGTTACATCCAGAATGATGGCGTCACGCGTCCCACAGCAGTGACACAGCTCTTTAACATCATAACTGTGAGGTCACGGCTCGATCATTTTGATCTATAGCTCTGCCTTTCTCCGCGTGTGCTTCCAGTCACTCTGGCCAGCGGAGGCTCATTAGCCAGCTAGTGAGGCCAGTGATGGAGCTTGTTGCTGCACAGGGGATGTCAGTGGGGATCTGTGAACCTGCGGCTGCAGCCAAAGGAGGGGTCAGCCTCCGAGCCTGTGGGCTGCCACGATGGAGACAGCCGACTTAATCAACTACAAAGTTCACGGCGGCACGCAGCTTCCAATTACCTGTCAGATAAATCTAACTGCTGAACGTAAGTGAGCCTGAAGTGATTCTGGTCACTGCACGTCAGTTTGTGCACCAGCTCTGATGCTACAACTAAATGTTGTTAAAAGCAAAACGGCTTTTTTTTGTGGACATGTGGTGAGAAAGTATGTATTTTATTTTTATTTTTTTTAATTTTTTTTCCACAAGTCACCATTAGCCCCTCGTCACCTTTGGAAGCTTACAAGTCCTTATTTTCAAAAAACTGATCCATTTTTGTTACAAGACAGATTTTTGGTTTTGACAGTCTCTTTTTTTTTGTGGAGTAAAATATATTTTCTTTCATTATTGAATCTGTTTTCATTACTCATTACTTATCAAAAATGTATTATGCATTGATTACCTTTTTTTTTTCTTGTTCCTTGTCTTCTAACAGCCTCGCTATTTCTAATTAGTTTATTAATATATGTTAATACGGGAAATGTTGATTTTAATGTGAGTTTAATCACGATGAGTCCCCCACCAGCATTAAAATCTTAATGTATTAATAACTAAAGTGGAACGCAAAGGCAATATTTTTCTGATCTGTAACCAGAATGAAATAGGTTTCATGTTTTTTTGTTTCTTTTAAGATTTGGCTTCCGTAGCAGTAATTCGTCATTTTAAATAGAAACAATCAATCAATCCGTGAAACTATTGAATTGGATGGAAAGAAAGTGCTGATTAAAATGATGATACAGATGCTCCTGATCACACATTCAAATAACGTTTGCACTGTCAAAATCATCTAGGTAATGTCAGCAGGAAGTGGCAATTAAAATATAAATGGTGTCACTTGATGGCATTAATAGAGAATGGTCAAATTAAATTTCCAATTGAACTTGTGTTTAGTATAAAGCAATTAGTAAAAAATTATGCAATAGCAACTCGTCAAACTGACTATAAATAGCACTGCATATATTAAGCTGCAAGAAGCAAATTGCAGGTGATGTGACTTAAGTTAAATGATGACAAGTTTCATTCAATAAACGCCACAGGTTGCATGAAGAGACAGTGTAACCTATTCAATTGGTGGCCAGTGCTTGAAAACGCATAAGGCATCCCTAATGAGCAGAAACAACAGCATGACAGCAGCCCAGCAGATGAGTCAGCATGTGATTATACACTAATGGCTCCATATTGTTTTTTAGTCCTTCACTGTGTGTGTGTTTTCTGTTTGACTAAGCACGCATTCAATTGTGTTTCAACGGCAGCTGTAATCCTAAAACAATTTCAGCAGCAGCCGCGTCTCTAAAGCATCGGGCTGCCTTTCAGCTGATCCGAAAAAAGGTAAATAAGTCGCTTTGTGAACTAACGGAGTTAACCGGAAAATAAATTTCATTCCATCCACCTGGACCTCAGCTGACTTTTACCTCCATTCAAATCCAATTTATGACAGTCGACGCCTCGTGTGCTTTAACTCACTCACTCCAATCCTGCCTGCTCCACGTCATGGGATCCCTCTCCATTCTCCAATAAAATCTAATTATCATCACCTGGAGGATAACTGGCCTCCGAGGAGACACTGGGGTCACATCATTTTATGGATTACTGCTCGTTGCACGGCCATTTAATCACCCTCTACTGTATTCCTGCCACTTGTTTTTCATTTGTAGATCCCTGCGAGTCCCTGTGGATTTGCCCTTTATTAACCACTGATGGCACAGCCAAAGACATCCTCTTACTTTAGAGGGATTTCCCTGACAAAGGTTTAAGGAAAAATCACAGTCATTTGAGGAGTGTGAATGATATTTCAAATCCATGTATCCCCCTCTTCTTAAGACATCATTCATCAGCTGGAATAAATCATTCACTGCCAAATGAATTCTAATAAACAAGATATTGGAGTATTTGTTAGCATATTTTACTTTTATTTAAACTGGCACTGAAATGAATCATTCCCTTGCTGGCGAATAGACAGTTATGCAAATTATTCATCCTCAGCCAAAGATTTTGCTGCGTTTGCCTCACGCTTGGCGGTCGTTCCCCTCACTGATTACAGATAAATCTATGGCTTAATATACGCCACTGAAATAAGTCAGTGTCTTCAAGGACAAATGAACTGTTTCCTCTGAGGAAGGCGAGAGTGCTATTAGCTGCCCCTGCACTGGCTGTGTTTTTTTTTTTTATTTTTTTTATTTTTTAAGTCTGGGCTATAGCTTTTAAATGAAGGAATAGGCTCTGTCCAGTCAAGTGGGAAATCACTTTCTCCTTTTCACCACCCAACTCTAGAAAAAAAATAAAAGAATCTGTGTTCTGGAGAGGGAGACCGTGGCAGACAACAACACCACTGTAATTGAAGATAGCGTAGAGAAACACCGGAGAAGAAGCATGTGATGCTGCAGTTTGACTTTGGAAAGAGGAAATACAAAAAAAGAAAAACAATGCATGGGTGGGATTTCCACAATCTCATACCAAGCAGCCCACAAATTGTGCATCTCGGTCAATGATTGCTGTACACACTTGCTGAAACGGAAAAATAAAAAGCAGTGTAAATCGGCCTGCCATAGCGCTCGGTCTGTTTTGCATGTTATCAAAAGCTTGTTATCGAGTAGTGGGTGCATTTTTAGTATCCTCTGACAAATGCTCACTCTTTGCCACCCGCGGCATTTGTAACGGTCTCCAGAGCCATCAAGGTTAATTGGAATCAGGCGTTAAAAGACATTTAATATTCTAAAAGTGACAACAAATTATGTTAATGGCGGTTTGAAGTCCTTGTTATCAAGGTGGAATCAATCATGGCCACGTCTCTTGAGGTCAGCAACCATACATAGCAATCACCACCGTGTGTGTGTGTGTGTGTGTGTGTGTGTGTGTGTGTGTGTGTGTGTGTGTGTGTGTGTGTGTGTGTGTGTGTGTGTGTGTGTGTGTGTGTGTGTGTGTGTGTGTGTGTATCAAGAATGCGAAATGTCATACAGAAGACCATCTTCTCCATAAAACCCAAGCAGAGTTCAACTTCAAATCTTGCCATGTTGATAATCAAGTTTACACTGATCCAAAAATACAATACAAAATGCAGAATGAAGCCAAATTGTAAACATCGCCTCGTTTCTGGTCTATCTAGTACCCCTGAAAAAGGTGTATCGACTGAATCCAAATTACTCCTCGGTAAGATAATGAGCTGGACATGGCTGTCGATGTCGCGCTGCAGCCTGACACGGGATTCACTTCATGATAATTAACACATAATAAACGGTTAACCATTTTTGGGCTGACAGCAGCAAACCTGATGGCAGTTTTCTCTGTGGCATCTGGTTCGTCTGTTGTAGGAAGATCGTCAGCCAGGATCTCCTCAGGACTTCGCGGGTCATTCAGGGGGGCCTTCTGCTCTTTGCCTTTGATCCCCATCCCCGCCGTGATGGCATTCCACAAAGCACTCTGGGACTTTGAACCTGCAAAATAAAAGACAAGAAAAGCCTTCGTGGTGTTACAGTCATTTGGTTACAGTATCATAAGGCAAGCTTTCATTTTCCTTCCTGATGTCACTTTGTTGATAAAAAAAGAAATGGTGAATAACTTGTGTCATACAGTGGAGTGCACACAGTAGCTCTCAGAACTCAGTTAAAGGGAGTAAA
The DNA here is from genome assembly GCF_029030835.1 of Brachyistius frenatus. Taxonomy (NCBI): domain Eukaryota; kingdom Metazoa; phylum Chordata; class Actinopteri; family Embiotocidae; genus Brachyistius; species Brachyistius frenatus. Next base: position 4,047,068 of record NW_027210611.1, read on the forward strand.
GATTGAGTGCCTCTGTTATACTGCCCCCATGTGGACGAACGCTGTCAGTGGCGGAGGCTCTTTAAACGTAATTCCCTTTCAACACAGCAATGTTACTATTGAGGAAGTTTTATCAGCCTTCATCAGCTCAAAAACCATTTTTAAATCCCATGATGTCACCAATTACTGTATCGTATATTTGAAATTATAGTTCTATGAATAAGTAAAGCATCTTCTGGAATACACTGAAAAGATTATATTTGTTCATTTAAGTGGACTGTTTTTTTCTCTCTTCTATTTACCTTCAGTAGTACACTTTTCCTCATGTTGACAGAGGTATATGAAGTATTGTTAATACCGGTGAAATTGTTTCTGGAAAATCTAGTTTCAACATGGATTTTTAAGCTTCAGCAACATTTTCATTTCAACATCCATTCATCTCCAGTTCATGGAGGTGAGTGGAAATTTCTGACACTAAAATCTCATTAATTCTTGGTAAAATGACCCCTAAATGCTTTAATCTGACAGGTGAAATCATCTGAAGTTAAGTAACTAATAGAGTGCATATCACACTTACGTGCAAAACTGGCCTGAGGTCTGGCGGAGCTCTCTGCATCTTCATTTGCCACTGGAGGAAAAACAGATCAAACAAAAAGAAATGTAACAAAGGCAGCAGAAAACTGTTTATGAAGAATCCTACCTTCAAACTCTTCTGCATTCAGTTACTTTTAAATGTAGTTTCCCCTTTTTTTTTAATTTTATTTTTTATTTTGTAAATGTATTTTGTTCTCTTAGATTTGTTCTTTGATTTGTTTGTATTTGTTCTATTTTCTTACATGTGTCAAACACCACAAAAGCTAAAAACTTTCTACAAAATGTAAATGCATATTTGTCAATTCCAGAAGTCAAACAAATACACCATGTGTACACACTGATCATATATTAGTCTTAACTACTGCTAATAAACATTCCTACATCCGAATCTGTGTTTTGAGAATAAGTTGTGCCCTTCAGGTCATTAGTTCAGATAATTACCGTTTATCCTACATGCTGCATGATTAATGTAAATGAGACTCTCAAAATCCTGCCCCTCACTGGTTTGCTTATCTATGTTTATCGTTCTATTTTATTATTTTTTTTAGTCAGACAGAAGAGTCAGAAAGATAATTTACTGCAACATAAACCCTGGAAATGCCTTGAAGTGTGATTTAAATGATTGTGAAGGTACTATAATTGTTGCTGTCACTTCTGAGATTGGAGCCCCGCTGTAAATTCCTGCCCACTAAACACTGCACTCAGTATGTAAAACCTGTGCAGAACAACCAAATAATTCAGTCAGCCGCAGTGTTAAAATTACTAATATTTACCCTGGGTGGAGTTAATTAATCTGATCAAAGGTGAAGCGATCTATATTTATGAGAGAAGAGCTTGTTGAACTTTGACCTGGCTGAGCTGCAGCATCAGGACTAAAAGAAATGCACACCAAATCACTAACTCTTCACTATTACTAACCGCTGTGCCCGGTTTCTGTTGTAACACATGTCATGCTCAGAAGTAGATGCTGAGATCATATGAACTGGTCCATTAGGTACTGCACACCAACACAAACTATAGTGCAGTACCTTATAAATACTGAGGGCAATGTTTCAGTGCCTCAAGATGTAGTTCCTCTTGTGGCCACTAGATGCTGCCTCTAAAATCTCAGACTAAGACTCAATAGAAAAGTTCCTCTCTAACAACAGAGTCAAATGCTTTTTTTTTTTTTTTCCTCAAGAGCTTGAATTGTGTCATGGTGATAATTTAGAAAATTACTAAATTCTGTTAAGGACAGAGTTAAAGCTGAAGGAGGAGTGGAGCACGTTCGCCTTGATAGACCGTCTCTAAGACTATAAACCCAGACACTGAGTGCTACTGGCTCAACCCAGCTCAAGGCCTTCCTACATCCACCACTACGACGCTTATGTTAATTATACATTATCAGAGGGTGGGACTGTAATATCTTCATACCAATATCAGGTACATTTGGATTCATGAACAGAGATCAAAGAAGAATGGAAGAAAAATCTGCCAAAAGAGGTTTGCAGAGGATTCATCTAGTCTGTATTTATTTTGTTTTTGTTTTGCCCCCCCCCCAAAAAAAATGTTTTTACTTACAACAATGAAGAGACTGGTTTGTCAGGCTATCAGAGAGGTCTACCTTTTATTGGAGCATTTATTGTCCAATCACATGTGCCCATTGCTGCACACAAACCGTGAAACTCATCAGAGGAGAAAACTGCAGAATTGCAGCGCTCTGGGTTTTAACAAGAAAGGATTCTATGTGCAGGGGTTTAAGACATGGTCAGAGAATTATATTGTAGACTTTCCCCGTGTAATTGGTTATACTCGCAAAATTTCCATAGTGTCCCAGTAAAGGAAGGAAACGGTGACTAAGAAGTCATTTCGGTGCATTAATGTGCAGGTGAAGACAGAGACGGCTTTTATATTCCTGTGGAAAGCTACATTTTGTAGTTTACGTCAACTAATTCCTCCGACTCTTTTGAACAGTCCTCCTTCAACACTTCTAAGATTTAATTTGCGTCAAAACTTAGCAATAAATTTGCACCGATTGAGTCACAATTTGTAACAAAAAAATGCATAGTTTGAAGGCGATTGCACCCATAAAACATTGCTGAAATTCATGGCACCTGCATCCTCAAGGCTTATTAGTACCTGCAGCCCGTTGATGTCTGAACTCTTGGGAGAACGATGCCCCATTTCTCTGGCCTTTGTAACGCTAACTGTGAGTATGATAAAAAAAAAGAAAATTACCTTCCACCACATCCTGCAGATATCTGCCATCAAAGAACCATCTGATACACCGTTTTCTAAAACCCTCTAACTGGGCCACCAAAATCCTTTTTGCTTTTAAATTAAGACTAGTTCATGCAATTTTAATTCTATTGGGACTGAAAAAGCAGTGGCAAAATGCTTTAATATTCTGTTAATGTAATCATCTACACTTGTCCACCCACCTTTAAATTCTGTGAGTGTGTAACGTTCCTGTGACTGCATTTCTAGTTTTGTCCTTGTGATCTGGAGTTTCTTGTGTTTCATGTGTTAGTCAGCAATTCCACATTTATAATTTTTGTCTTAAAATTAACATCTTATTGTAGTAAATAGACATTTGAAGACATTCTTTTGCTGCCACGCAGGCCTTACAGTCATTAGATTACAGATGACAAAATATACCACAGAAAAACATGCCGTCCATCTACTATCTGTCATGGTTCTTCCTTTTAGTTTGTTGGGTTTCCTGTTTTATGTTGTAGTCACTGACCCTGTGTCTTGGTTTACTTCATTTGCTGCCATTGCATGTTTCCTTCTTGTCTAATTGTCTGCACAGCCATGATTAGTTTCAGCTGTCCCTTGTTGTCCTCCTCTCCCTTGTGCATTTAGTCTGTTTTTCCCCACTCTTACAGTCAGTTTTTCATTTTGTCTTCTCTGTTTTCTCTCTCTGTTCTTTTTGTGGAAGATTTGCATGCCTAATAATCCTTTTATGATTTTTAACCTGAACCTTTGGCTACCACCCCAACCAGCTCCATGTGTTTCAGTTGCCTTTTTGTGTGATAGTGAACAACCTCCTGTTTATTATCTTGACTTTTTTTAATTGGCTTTTTTTAATTGATTTTGTATTGCTTCTTCTGCTGACCTCTTGGGTTGTGCGTTTGCATTCTCTCCTCTGTGTTGCTATCTACTTATGAAGCTCAAGTCTGGTGAGTGTTGATTATGTGCACTACATTTCTAATGCTGGACACTAAAGTGTCAACACTGGTTTTTTTTTGCCCCCACTTAAACTCCACTGTTTGTCACTGCTGCTGTTTTCCAAAAAGCGTGTCTGCAGCCTGCATACACATTCAGTAATATTTGTTGACACACTGAAGTGAAATGGGAAGCTGACAAATCAAAATGTTTTGAGTGCTGAAATGACAATGCGTTTTAATATTCATGGTGAGCAAGCTTTAATCAGAATTAACCTACAGTTATTTCACTTGAACAAAGTCCTGTTGGGAAACCAATGACTTGTCTAGTTCAATCAACTTTGAGTTCCTGATTCGTGGTTTGTTACACCACCCTCCGAGAAAATTTCCTGCTGACTGCTTTAGACTGTTTAAAGCAATTGTACCTTCAAATTCTTTAGGATTTACAGTTGATTTTTAAATATAGTTTCACCTTTTTCTTGGATATTTGTTCCCTTTGATTTGCTCTTGTGTGTTCTATTTACTTTACATGTCAAATACCATAAAAACGGTTTCTGAAATATGGAAATGCATTTTTCACATTTCTGAAGATGGAGACGGCTTCTGTGAAAAGCTACATTTTGTAAGTCACTGCAACTAATTACAATGACTGTTCTGAACAATCCTCCTTCCACACTTCACCGATTCATCTTAAGTCTAAACTGAGCAATAAATTTGCACTAATTAAGTCAGATTTTGTAACAACAAAAAAATGCTCTGTAGTTGGAAGGTGATTGCACCCCTACAACGTTGCTGAGGACCTCAGATGTCTGATCCTTTCATTCTGGCCCACAGTTGGACTAAATTCAAGGCATCTGCATCCTCAAGGCTTGGTAGCTGCAGCCTGTTGATATCTCAACTCCTGGGAGAACAATGCCACATATCCATTGGCTTTTTGACACTAACTGTGAGGATCATAAAAAAGAAAATTACCTTCTACCACATCCTGCAGATATCTGCCATCAAGAACCATCAATTTCCTGAAACCCTTTTTCCAATTGGGACACAGTCCTGTTTGCTGTCAAATTAAGACAAATTCATGCAATTATAATTCTCACCGAAAAAGCAGTGACAAAATGTTTTAATATTCTGTTATTGTAATTAACATCATCTACACTTGTCCACCCACCTTTAATTTTTGATCCAGGGACTGTATTTATAGTTTTGCCTTTGTGATCTGGAGTCTGCCGTCTTTATGTGGCGACTGCATTTTCCATTTGTGTTTGTGAAAGAACATTTACAAGCTTCGAAGAAGCTTAAGGTGTTTGTTCAGCATTTCAGTCTGCATTGTACGTGTAACTTTGTAGGCCTCAGTAGTGAGTTTCTTCCACTAGCACATAATACAGACCCTTCGTCATCTTCCTTTCATTGAAGGAATAGAGTTTCATTTTAGCTTATAGCATTTATGAGATTATCCTCAGATTGTGTGCGTAAATAAATAAATGTAAGAGGAGGAACAAGGTTAGATACAAAAGTTAGTGTTCCAACAGTGGGGTTTGTAGGGTGAAGGTTTTGATTGCTTGAGCTTCTGCCTTTTGTATTGTGAGTTTGCATTCTCTCTTGGGAAGAATTTGGGAAGCTTAAGTCTTAAGTGTTGGCTGTGCGCACCATGTTTGGTACAACTAGTGCTGGAAACTTAGGTGTTGACGCTGTCAGTGTTTTGTTTTTTCACTTAAACTTCACTGTCTGCCACTGATGTGCTGGTGTTTTCCAAAAAAGTGTGTCTGCATTGTGCTTACATATTTAGTAATATGTGTTGATACACTGAAGAGAAATAGGAGACTGACGAGTTTTAATATTCACAGTGAGCAAGGTTTGATCAGAATGAACCTACTCTGATTTCACTTGAACAAATTATTGTTGGGAAACCAAAGACTTGTCTGGTTTAATCAACTCTGTGTTCCTGATTCGTGGTTTGTTTCACCACCCTCCTGGAAAATGTCCTGTTTACTGCTCTAGACCATACTAATAGGGGAGCAAAAACTTAAAAAGCATTACAAAAAAACATCAATTGCATAGATTTAAGTCTTATCTATTGTTAGTATGTATACTAAGAAACCACATGAAAAATTATACACTTAAAGGCCAGTGTACAAGGACCACTGCTTGTTAAAAAAAAAAAATGTCTTCCTGCATCACAATCTGGGGACATGGAGTTTGACAGCCATTATCGTAACAAAACGACGGCGTTAAAAACTACGAGCTGATTTGCAGCAAAGGTTTTCTTTTTCTTTTCTTTTTCTTTTTTTTTACCAATTTAAACAAAGTTTCAATATGCATGTCATCAGAGGAAAGAAAAGAAGATAGAAAAACAGCATTGTGGTCTCACCATGGAAACAAAAATAAGTGTGTATAAAGCTTGTGTGTGACTTCACCACAATGATGTTTGATAGTGTGCCCTCCTGCTTTTAGCTGCTTTTCTTTCCATGCCAAACAAGCAGACAGGCACAGCAAGAAACAGCCTCAGAGTTACTATTGGAAAGATAATCAAAGGGGGAGGGAGGGTTGCACTTAAAATTAGCAGTTTGTACGACATGTTGTTCGACCACATCGGAAATCAAAAGCAGGCATAGTAGTTTTGAACGGCCTTTCTGGAAGGTTGAGTGAAGAGACAGAGAGGGTTTTGTGATATCGCTTAAATATGGCTATGACTGAGCACATTATCTGTAGGAAGCCATTCATAGCATTACACTTGGTAGTTTACTATAAAATGGACAAAAAAAGAGAGTAGTAGTGAAGTTATTTTCAAATAATAACATATTTAATTGAGGTGACGTACATAACGCTACTCATAAAATTACTTATTTTAACCCAATCTGTGATCTTTATCTAAACCCAACGATGTGTTGTTTTTTTCTGCCTAAACCTCAGGCACCTTGTGTGTGTCTTTTGAGATGCCAGTGAGTTGTGACAAGATGACAATATTTAACTCCCAGAGATGAGAACATGTTGACCAATCCTGCATCAGGTAATTATCAAGGGAGGTGGTCTGAAGCTTTCTGACTGACATGCAGCCCTTTCAAGAGCATCTTTAGCCAACCTGTACAGCCTTATTTTTGCACTGTCTTGCAACAAATGTAACTTCATAGCAATTACATGCTTATTGTCTGACCAAATAACCTTGTATTCAGTCTAATATGTGGGAAGAAGAAGGGAGTGCTGAAAATCCAGGACTGGTTTAATTGTCTGGTAAGGTTACATCATATATCAATTTACAAGGTTAAATTTGGTACATTTTTCTCTTAACTCATACAATAATGTTGTAAACTGCTCTATTATAGAGTCTGCAAAAAATACAAATACAAACATGATTTAGGTAGAGAAGGTCAGTGAGGATTTTCTTTAATCCCAGATGTCTGAGGGGTGATATTTACAGGCAGAGTGTTGACATGTTACCAACTTCTCCTGTTAGGTTAGGTAGTTACTTTATTAATCCCCGAGGGGAAATTTTGTATATATTATATTTATATCTATAAAGAAAAGCACCCTGTGTAATCCCAGATTATTATATTTATATATATTTATAGACTTCAAATATTCTTAAAACAAGCAATATTTTTACTAACAAATCTATACACACCGTGTCTACATGGTGTGTATTTTGTGAGTTTATCGTAATTCATCACTAATTGTGTTTGTTTTAGATGTGCTATTGAAGATAAGACCCTTTATTGTTATCTATTGAAGTTTAATTTTCATGCCAGAGAAGGCAAAATAGTTTTAGGTTTTAGTAGAGAAAATTCAAGAGTGTATATTTCTTCACTTCCCAATGAACATAAAAATAAAAGAGATTTCTCATAGTCTGGTATTAGACTAACAAAGTCAAATTCACTGTGAATATATGGGTCTGGCCATGCGCCATTGGGGATCGTTTGTGTATCTTAATGGTCGTAGACCTCGTGTTCATTTCGAAACTATTGGAGCTGCCTTTTACCAATTGGCATTAACCAACATATGGCATGTTCTGCGCCAAATCTCACTAAGCTGTAAACAAGAGACCCTCCCTCGGTGTGAGCACAGTGCAACATCATGTCAGTACATTAAAGACTTTTTTTTTGTGTGTGTTAGGCAATGTTCTTGGTCTGGTTCAAATCCTCAATATTTGCTAGCATTGCTACAAATGTTCGTATTGCTTTATCACCTCTGCCGCCATTGTTCAAACTACATTTAGAAACAAGTGCTTGACCTAAACATCATCGCACTTAGCTACCTCCACTGGTCGCTGATTGGTCCGCCCTTCAGAGTGGCTGGGCAAACCTTCATGTGAACAGAGTTTCCAGACTTTAATCACAACAACTTAAACTGATGCTGTGAGCAACAGGCTGGCGGATCAGGCATGTTCGGGGAACAATACTCCAGGAAAAGATCAAGAATCAAGTGTCGACAGCAATTAAGAAAAAACAGACAAAAGAGCTTGCCATTAATTGCAACTTTTGTTTTTAAACATGCTTTGTTCAAAATTGGCACCCAGAAAAAAACTGAATTTCACAAAGACAAATTCTGACATAAATTGAAGAGAAGATGAATCAAAAGAAATGGTTCAATTGGATTAAACAAAAAGCAACAACAAAAAAGACTTCATGTCTGCATAAAGATCAGAGCCTGAATGTTCAGTACCGATTAGATGAGCTGAAAAGTTCAAATTGTTTTTCTCCACATGAGCCTTGTAACACACCAACAGAAACATAAAGATAATAAGCCTAACACATGACAAAACACCTTAGTTGGACTCTGAGCTGAGGCTGCAGGCTACAGTTGAGATTCAGAGTTTAATAGAGGAGAAAACACAAGGAGTCCAGCCAGGCAATGAGGTATCGGCGCTTAGGAGTCACGCTTCAGAGGAGGTGTTTGGTAAAATGGTGTGCAGACCTAGGCCCAGTGAGCAATTGATTGTGACACTTGTAGGTTACCATGACAACTGCCATGCTTGTAGGTAGTATGGCCGCGATAAAGGCCACATGTGATTGAGGCAGTTTTTTAAAGGTAAGAGAATATAGTCATGTAATCTTACAATCTAAAGTCTATTTTTCTTTGGGATTATAAAATGTTTTAGTGGAGATTTTAATGCATTTTTTTTTCTTTTTTAAAGGAAATCATTTGCAGCATTTCTCTTCCTGTTTTTCATCTCCTGTGCCACTATAAACCTTGAGGCTTTCCTCCTCTTTATCAATAAAATCAAATCATTCAGATAAGCAATGTGTGCAACACACGACCACGTATTAACTGTGTCTTATGTTATAATAATAGCGCTGAGTTTACAGTGGCCCTCAGTTCAACCAAAGAAAAAAAAATTCTGTTTTGTTACAAGTGTACCATGTTGAAACTATGCTGCATCCGTATTATTGGTTACTGACCAGGCTGATAAGGAGAAGTTGGTTTAGGATGTTTTGGAATCGGTTAAAAGGAGACGTCTGGAAAAAAGTTCCAAACTTGACAGAAATTTCAAGCATAAATAGAGTACCTGGTGTGCATGGACTCAAACATTTCCTGTTGTGTGCTTCAGCTTGCATGTCTCTTGCAAAGAAATGCTTGAAAAAAAAACTTGCAAATTAACATATGGACTGATGTATACACTATTAACATCTTGTGATAAATATAGTTTAAATGTTAAGTAAATACATGTATGCCACTATGTTCACTATTTGATCATTTTATGATCTCTGCCAATAGTTGCTGGGCAGTTTTGTGTAAGCTTATCTGAGCTCGTTAACTTAAAGTCTGTAAAAGCACAAAAATGAGCTGAAAAGACACCAAAACAGAGAAAAGCCGAGGCGAGTGTTGAAGTTGGGCGATGACCCAAGAGACTACTTTCACATAACACATAGTCATCTGCATGAAGTTAGACTGCAGCAACTTTAACAAACCGCACAACACAATTTAAAATATATACAGCAAATATCCATATGTTGTCATGGTAAAAGTTTGAAGCAAACTTTCTATTTTCCTCAGATTACCAAACAAGACTGAGCAAGACTTCGACAGCACATTTTGTTTATAATCACAACTTGTTCTTTAGTGACACCAGGTTAACACTGCTGTGTACAAAACAAAGATCTCAAACAGATTCTCATGAACTACAGCCAGTTTTAAAGGGACACAAATCTTCTCATGTCTAGCAGCACAGAACCTTCACATCGCTCTATTTTCAACACCGACTCCCGTGAGAGTTTTCACAAGTGCCGCAAAAAAAAAAAAAAAAAAAAAATAGATTAGCATGGTGGCGCATAAGTTCATCAACACTCTGGTTATCAAGACAATAGAATGAATTCCTGGTGACGTCAGCCGCACGCAGCTTTGTCTGAAGCCCCCTTGTTACCATGGTGTAGTTGCATTAGAGAGGCAAGAACCAACTTCGGTAGAATGGACTAATGTGCCAAGTTGTGCAGAGAAGCTGGAATGTGATGTGTTTAACGATGCCGCTGTGTCGGTGCCAAATGCTTCATTTGCACTGCCTCACACTCTCTGCGCACACATGTATTCCTCTGCTCTTCTCACGCACTTTCCATGCATCTTCCTCACATACAAACACACTTAACCTTTCCTCATGCTGTGCCTGTCCGCTCAGATTCTTACCTATGGTGATGTTGAAGCCATCAATGCTGAAGGTGGCACTCCGACCCTTCCTAAACCGATGCTTTTTAGAGTTAGCCTCCATCTCTTGGCACCCTCCGGTCGCCCCCTTGCACCTTTTTTTTTTTTTAAATCTCGTTCTTAATGTGTCTTGTCAGTTGCGGTGCGTTGTTTCAGTTTCGTTTGGGTAACTCTCCTCATGGAGAGAAAGAAAGCTGCCGTCCTCTGACTCCGGTTAGTGCCGAGCGCTGGAGGAGAACTGTCAAAGACTCACCACTTCTCGTTACAGACACCGAGAGGGAGAATTTCTCTCAAGTCCTTCTCCACCCCCTGTCTTTGTTGAACATATCTTATTCTCTCCGTTTTCTCACACCTCAACGGGCTCATTTCAAGGACCTTACCGCTCTTGATTTGTTTTTCTTCTCTGTATGTTGCTCCACCCCTCCCTCCCCGCTCTCTCTCCTTGTTTCTCTTCCCCAAGAGGTACAGTAGGTGTGTGTGGTGGTGGTGGGTGGTGGTGGTGGTGGTTGGGAGGAGAGGACAGGACATCTCTCGATGTGTTGAAATGAACGTGACTCCTCCTACTGTCAAGAATTTACAGCAAAAGCGCTGGAAGTTCAGAGTTGGCCTTTTCGAGTCTATTCCTAGTTTTGCTCACACACCCTCAAACATACAAAAATGGACTCTAAATTCATGTAGCGTCACACATGCATTTGTACATGAGCACCAAGAGGAAAGAAAAAGGTAGAAACGCAGATGGGTAGAGAGGGAGAGATTATGTGTTTAGTCAAAGGCAGTCATTAAATCAATGTCTCTGCTTTTCATTTTGCAGGAGTTATTTGCTCAGGCGCAGACAGATGAAGGCCATTACAAGCATACATACTGTTCTTTTGACAGAAGAAGAAAAAAGCCTCTACATTGTCATATTTGTGAGAGTGCACACACTGCCTCGACTCTTTATTTTTCCTTTTCAATGCCAGTTGATTATGTGACACTGGAGCACAAACACTGCTTTCTTTGTTACAGTATATCAAATCGACTATCCAGTTAAAATCCTCCCTTTGTGCTAATTTAAACTTAATTTCATTATACAAATACCCATCTCCTCACGTATGCTAACATATACACACACATTTGCACACACCGAATTAACAAAAGATTAAAAAAAAAAAAAAAAAAGCTCACCACATTAGCGCCACCTGACATTTGGGTATGGAATTTTTTTGTTTGTTTTTTCAGTGTTTCATTTCCCCCCTGATTAGTGTCTGCGAGGGCTCTTTATGAAGGCTTCTGCCTTGTTTTCACACCTTCTGCCAAATTCAACACATGCGCTTATAATGGCACGTGCACGGATCAGAAGACATGATGTCGTTTAAACACAATTTCAACTCCTAATTTAAGTACAAATCACAGTCATCTGCTAGCATCCTCTTGGTGCTTTTACTCCTAATGTAGCAGCTTCTTTACACTTTCTGCAGAATGCTCATGATCTAAGATAATACTGATCTAAGTGTGTTCATTATGTTTCTTTCTTTCCCTCTTTGTTCTGTCCGTTCCTAATAACAGACGCAATCACTTTAATATATTCGAAGCGATGTGACAACAAAGGCAGGGGATTAAGAAGTATTACCGCATCCCCACTTCATTAAAGAGCTAATAAACAACCATGACAACGAGACATTATACAACTTAATAGGTTGTTTTTTTTTGCAATTAGGCTCGTAGGTGCAACATAATCACTGGTGGGATTTCATTAAGAGGCAACTTTTATTTTTGTATTTGATTGTACAAAGTGCTGCACTTATAAACTCTATTAGAGTGACTGGGAGGTGGTTGTGGTGGATGACAGGCGTATTAAACGCCCAGCTACCCCACCAGAGACCATCCATCGAAACTCCCATCTGTGACTCGGTTTAGGCAACAAAAGCATTTTGGATAAAGTTATGGAAGTTTGGTGGCACGTAAATAAGCATATTGTGTCTCAAGTTGCTGCCTTTAACCAAGACCTCTGAGTTGAACTTAACCATAAAAATGTTCAAGGTGAGAGCGTCGGTAATTTCCAACATTGCATGAAAAAAAGGTTGTCAAAATATTAATATCCTAAAATGTTACCATTATTATTTGTGAATTGCGACATGCATGTGTGCATGTGTTTGTTTGTCTTGGCACGTGCATGCAGCAGTTTGTGTGGTTCGTCTTTCTGAAAAGACGAAGTTCTTGGCACAGTCTCTTCAAGAGCTACATGCTTATTACCAAACTGTTTACGACAGACCCGATTTCCTTGTTACTAAAACCGATTCTGAAGTACATTTGTACGAGATGTTGTACACGAGGCATCTTGTGTCACATGCGCAAAGCAAATCATTTGGATTGTTTTCATAGTTTCACTTTAATGTAAAAATGTTATTTTATTCTGGATATATAATTTGAGAACAAAAAAATGCATTATTTAATTGAATTTGTTTACAAAAACAGTACGAACAACATTAAAAAAAAAAATCTGCACAGCAATCATATGCTTGATGAATGATCAAACACTGAAAATGTGCGTGTAATATCAGAGATCGATCTTCCCCTGATAAGTAATCACTTAAGTGTCAAATAGGAACCTGCAGTATAATACAGTCGATAGTAATTAATGCATAACTTCTGAGTGATGGAGCACTTAAGGTGTTTAGGGAAAAGGATATCGATCACGATCGGGACAACTATCCAGTTGTAACAGAGCCAGTTTGAGTCAATCAGTGCAGTTCCAGTGGACACATTATACACTGTTCAGATAATTACCTTCCCTCGCATTTTGTTTGCGAGCTACAGTATGAGCTCTTTATGTTCTTCCTCTGTCAGCCGGCTCTCCCCAGCCTCCAATTCATTCGGCATGTAGCAATTTGTGAGGATGCTAATTTTGCAACACTTGAGCAACATCAAGTGGCTGCCTGTTCCAGGGCAGCTTTTATGTTAACGACGGCATGTGTGGGAATATTGTTAACTTTGTTATCCTTTCCTTTTGTCAGTAGACTCACGGGTAACCATTTTGTTTAAAATGCCCAGACTGGTTGCAATGTGTGTTTAAGCCTAGCACGGGCTCAGTTGTGTCAATATGATTGATGGTATTATCACATTACGGCACAGGTCTCTCACTGAGCTTGGACTGAATAGAGTCTCAATAATGTGTATAATTAAGAGAAGGAAATGTGCGATGGGGCAAGATTTTCTTAGCATGCAGGTGTCATGGTCAAAGTGCACTGCAGTGTGTTCGAAGCTTCCCCGTTTAATGCATTTTGGGGTTACAGAAGTCAGCGAGGAAATTATATAATACACTTAACTGAAGGAGCGTGCTTCTGCTTTTATTTGTATGATGCTTTGGAGGGCTACATCGTGTTCTGTGACTTTATGCATTTCCCTATGAAGGCAGCAGTGCAGGCTTTTCATAGAACATTCAGTCAAAAGCCTGAATAGGTACAAATGTAAGCATTGTGGAGGCGTACAGTAGTTTGATTTCTGCACAACTGGCCAGACTGCATGAACTCCACTAACAAAGATGTTTTGCAGACTGCCACGGTCAGCAATATAATATAAATTTGTATAACACAAAGTGTTAGTTGGATCTTTTTTTTTTTTTTTTTTTGTCTTTTGCAGAGATTTAGACATGTTAATGCTAAGACCAAGCAGCAACCAGCAGTAGCATCACCCATTGGTTTGTGAAGCATCGAGTTCGTAATTTGGTCGGCGGCACCTTGCCAGTCCTGAGCGTTTTGGAGCCGGTAGTGACCATATTTGGGCGAGATGGAGCTGGAAGCTGCGTCCACTTTTATATGTATGCGATTGTGAAACATTTGGATGGGGGGAAGGTTAGTCCTAACCCTTTTAGCAGAATGATGTATGGGTGCAGCCAGACCACTCTTTAGGACTAGCATAGTGCAGTGGAGATAGGTCTGGCTCAGCAAGACTACTTCGTAACTGACGATATAAAAAAAAAAAAATTTTTAAATACGACAACAACAAAATATCAAGATTGCCATTCGACAAGACAAAGAAAAACATAAAATCCAGACACTTGCAGAATTTGAAACAAGCGGCAACAGCGACGTCACCCATTGATTTGTGAAATCCCGTTCTGAGGCCTCGAGTTTGGATTTCGGCCATCTCGGTCTTGCTATTTCGGAGTCAGAAGTTACCATATTTGGACAAGCTGGTGGGGAGCGAATGGTGGATCTGACTCGATTTGATTGGGAACCCAATGACGCCCCGCCCACCGATTAGGGGAAACCTGACCGCACCACAGGCCTGTCAATCAAACAGACATGCCCACAAAAATTCAGCTTTTTATTGTATAATATCTCATTTATGACCCTATTTTCAGATGGACTGCCAGAAAACTAATGAGAGTGACTTGAGCGAAAGATACCATAATAATTCGTGGAAAAAAATGTATGGACGTAGAATTTCACGAGAGAAGTTGAATGGGAGTCAATCCCTAGCGGCCTTCAGTGGTATTGCAATTTAAGGCATTTCCGTATTAGTGGTATTTTTGTACCACTGCCCACAAAAACGTGTGTCACTTGGGTACCGTTTTTGATCAAGCAGTGAAACTTGGAACACTTACTCATGAAGGTTATAGCTTTCCCTTGCTCCATGCATCTTAGGATGCTTTGTTTTGTTCACCCAGGACAGGTCACCAGTCCCTCACAGTGCCAACACAGAAAAACAGACAACCACTCACGCTCACCTCACACCCACAGTCAACCCAGCACGCACGTCTTTGGACTGTGGGAGGAAGATGAAGCACCCAGAGAAAACCCACACAGGCACAGGGAGAACATGCAAACTCTCCTCCACTTTTGCCCATTAGATAACCAAAACAAGGTAGTGAAGTCAAGACAAGTCAGTACTGCATTACCAGAAAAGCTGCTGAAGTATCATCAGTAACAAATATAGGAAACAACACAGTAATCAGTCGAAAAAATAAGTAACACATAAAGTCCACACTCCTGTGGACTTTGTGTGTTACTTTTTTTTTTTTTTTTTTAATTGCAAGTATTAACAGTAACTTGTGTAGCAATATATTATCCCCTGGCAGCTGTTGTGGATCGGTGGATAGTTTGATTAGCAGGAAACTGAATCAGACAGCTAAATTCCCAAGTCAATAAACACAACACTGCTATGACATAAAGAGTACCATTAGATAATGCTCCAGCAAGGGCATTTCAAATGATAAAACATGTCTGTCAACATTGCTTGGTCACAGATCTGAAGCATGCGAATTTAACTGTTACAGAAATATAACAGTAGTGGTTGCTACTAGCAACAGAAAGCTCAACTAAAGCCAGCTGCTGCTGAAAGAGAGGGGGGGGGGAAACAACTAAACCTGTCATCTTATTCACAAAATTGAATGTTGATTTTTGTTTGATCCCTTTATAGGTGACTACTTTTACAGATGGGGCGTGTGCCTTAATGAGGGAGCATGTTCTACAACAGCTGCTTGGAGAGGTGTATCGTCCACCCATACATCTACTGAATCCTTGTCAAGATCCATTTTCTTCAAGGGTCATTACTAGGGCAACGTCACTGTCACCAAGCAACGGTAAGACCTTTCAGACATATATTGCATACAATACAGAGGGAGACAAAGGGTTAATATGGCAGATGGCCCTCATTAGGCCAGTTTTTATCTGTATACTGAAGTCATTTTACTGTCTCATTTTTTTTTTCTGTCCGTTTTCACCTGCATCTGTGCTTGTCGGAATAATACAGAGACTGAACTCATTCAGCTTTGATTGAATATCGGTTTTGCTCTAGTGCTTATTTTTTTTGTGGAGATATAAACAAACTTCTCTCTTCTTTTCTTTTTTTTTTTTTTAAACAAGCCAGTACTACAGTAGATTTTTGCCACAAAAACACACCTGCTTGCTTTGCTGATGTCCATTGAGGATGAACTATTGCTCAACCTTTGATCTGGCCATCAAACACAGGGACAGGCCATCACCAATAGACCTTAATTATTAGTGAAGATAAAGGGGAATTGAGGACTAACTAAGGGGATTAGAAAGAGTCTCTGGCACCACATTGAACCGAATGCAAGAAGAATCCCATTTTTGTTTTTTGGTGAGTTAAAGTCCCATCCACAAACTCAGTTATTGTAATGCTTTTCATTCATAAGGTTCATATATTTTGTTTAATTGAAACTCAACATACAGTTTAAATATGTTTACTGGATATTTTTTTTTTTTTTTTTTTTTTTGACATTGATAATCTGACATTTCATGTAATTCATCCAAACATATTTAGGTTTGGGTACTTTTTTCATTTTGTAATTTGTCCCAGTAGCACATCACAATTCAAGACAACAACTACGTAATCGGACAGAAAAACAAGCTCATTAGAGGTCTCCCCTAGACTATGGAATGACACGCACTTTGTCAGTCCCCACACCACTGTCACCACAGTGACATACTCGTGTAATTAAGACGCACAGGGTGCCAGGGAGCTTGCCTTTTCCCCTGCTAAATACTCATTAGAGGCACCTTTAAGGGTAATGTTAGCCTGTGTTGCAAACCTGAGGGAAATGAGCTGACAAAACAGAGAACTCCATGAACTGTCATCTGAATCCTGCTGCACAGACACCCTGAAGAAAAGAGGGGGGGTGGGGGGGAAGAGTCCTGAGCCATATTGAGCACAAGTTTAGCTAATGATTTTTCCACCAGCATGGTTCCAGATCAAAGACGCAAAACCAGTTGGGTGAGTGTTAGGTCTGCAGGGCAAGCAAGTGTAAACCTTTTCATTAGAGCCAGACATCTTACAAACACCAGACATCCTCATCCCAACAGACCAAAGCAACTAATCTGTGCTATTTGGACTGAAAACTACAGCAATCCTGCACTTCTCATTTAAAATGTCACACAGATTAGAGACGCAGCAGACTGTGTAAACTGTGGCCCACTGGTCACGGTCACAAAGGAAACAGTGTTTTGATGGCTCTAATGCCAGAAACGGTGTTGACAGTAAAAACAACACTGTGTTCTGTAAATCATGTGCTCGGTTTCAAATGTTGTTGTTTTTTTCCTTCTCTTTAAAGGTCCCACATTGGATAAATTCATGCTTCGATTTTATAATTGATTTATTTGATTATAAAGCAGCTTGCTTTATAATCAAATAAATCAATTATAAAATCTGGTTTTGTATAAATAATGCGAAAGTGTCTAAACGCTCAGTCCACAGGGAAATGCACGTAGCCCATATTCAGCAACAGAGCTGTTTGGACTTCTGCAAGTTTTTATATCATTGTAAACTGAATTACAATCATTTTCTAACAAATTATTGACAAAAGATTGACTATTTGCGAAAATAATCAGCTGATTACATGATAATGAAAAAGGATTGCTCGGTGCAGCCATCATTCAAGCATATTTTTGGTTGTCAGGCTTTAAAAAAAAAACATGTATGGAAGCTAAAAAAACAACAACACTGAAACGACCATTACAGAAGCGCATGGTCAAGGGTGTGTCGCGACATTCCCCCATAATACAGAAAATATCTCTAAAATGTTCAGTACCGATGTACAATGGATAATAACTGCCTGTGGCAAACGCATTGAGGTTTTAGCAAAGCAACTAAAGCTCAAAGGAAAATGACTATTAAAAAAAATGTCAACAACATCTAAGACAATGGATGTGAAGCAGAGGCACCAGTGTTGAAGGACATTTATCCATGACCACAACACTTGCGTACGTTTACCTGCGCGGTGTGATCGTCACAACACTTCCTGCATTGTTGAAAGTAACGAATGAAAACACACATTAGCAATAAAGGAGACGGAGTTGCTGTTATCTGCTGTTCCTGATTTATGCACCCTGTCCTCCTTCACCTGCATATTCTCCTCACTCTCGAGGTTCTCCTCCCACTGTGAGGCAGATGGAGGAAGAGATGGGACACATGTTTGCCACATGGGGTGTACATTATGGATCCAAATGTAATTTTTAATTGAAATCAATTACTCATAAGATGTCATCAGGGTTTTTTGTTGATTATTAAAAAAAAATTAAAAAAAATTCTTAGAGTTCAGTTTTGGTTATTATTGATAAAGTTATTTACTTGTGCACTAACAAATGATTTTCATTCCTTTTCTACCAGTCAAAAAGACAAATGTCAGAGTAAACAGAGAAATTAGTATTTTGTCCATTTAAAGTTTTACGTGCAATCTCCCCCTGATTCACTTTAAACACTCAAATGTTTAGTTTGTTTTAAATAAGATTAGGACTATAACCACTAATCATTTCCAGTAGGTATATTGTATTCGTAAAAGTTGAACAAACTAATATTTTATTGATATCGTGGTGCCTGTATTCTGTTATTATTTTTTTTAAGTCACAGCAAATCAGCTGCAGGTTTTCAATTACAAAACAGATTTGCAACCCGAAGGCCATCTAATGCCTTTTCATTTATTAATAAAGCCTGCATCATCGTATAGCAGTGGAAACAGTGGCAGCAGTGGAATACATTGGTCTGCCTTTGTAACATCACTACATTGCACACAATATAAAGACATTAATGAAGGGTTGTCCACATTTTTTCCTTCAGTGCATGATGGGATTTTTATACATGATGGCTTCCTCGGATATTCTTGCTGTTCACTTTGGGCCTCCAATTTCTCATTTATAAGCACAAGTATATCAACATTTAGACTAGTACGTGGTTTATAGAACAACATAATGTAGTTGAAAGCAGATGTAAGTGTTCATGGTTGCATTTGTCAACAACTATATCTCCTCCTGTGGGCGCTTGTAACGTTAGGATATTCTATAAACTGACAAAAAATGACAATGTTGTAAAAAACATTCATTACATCTGCTTATCATTATGCCACACTGTGTTATGAAGCATGTTTTGAATGTTTACGCTAAATAACGGCGCTTAAAAATTGTAAATGGACTAATTTTAAACTCTAAATAATTAACTTTTTGGAGAATATATTCTTACACTTAAAGAAAATGACCATACTTTCAGCATGCTGCTGGAAGACTTTTGCTTTTTGAACAAACGTTTTCTCCCCCTAACTAGTATTTTATTTTATTTTTATGCTGCTCAAAAAAAATGGCAAATAGAAAATCTATTAGAAACGTATACTGTACATGAATTAGGAAAAAATGTGTGACACGATGTCCTCTAGCACAACCCACTGCTTTGCATCCAAATGTGCTATCGTAAAATACCATTTCGTATGACTAATATATGCTATGAGAATGACTTCAGCTCCTCATACACCACGGGAAACTCTCTGAATATGATCTGGTTTTAGCGCTAGTAATGAA
This sequence comes from Brachyistius frenatus, assembly GCF_029030835.1. NCBI lineage: Eukaryota > Metazoa > Chordata > Actinopteri > Embiotocidae > Brachyistius > Brachyistius frenatus. The sequence continues at coordinate 4,066,704 of NW_027210611.1, forward strand.
ATCGAGACCAAGGTAATTGCAGTTCTTCAACCTCACTACTATCACAGAATCTCTCCAATCAGTTATATTCACACCTGACCGATTGTAAGACAGCTCCTGACACACAGGTCATGTTCTCAGGGTATCTGAAACTGCATTAACACAGTTAAAAACACCTATCGATATTAATCATGGGGTGTATAGTCTCATTTGGAATGGCAGCTTAGATAATAGCCTCTAAGTCCAAAGTTATCAGAGCCAAAGTCAGACTGCTCTCTGCCATCTCTTAACTTCATAAGAAGTAAACCCCTCTGGGTCTGTCTGACACTGAAGGGACCCAACCAGATAAGCTTGTAGGGAGGTAGGTGTCTGTGTTTTTTATTCCTCAGGAGGCAGCACACGAGTGTACAGTGAGGTGAGAGTCAGGGAGGAGTGTCCTCAACACACATGAGCATCACTGGGGAGCAGGGAGGAAACTCAACAGGAGTCTACACAGTCATATGGTCATGGAAACACAGAGGTACAGATGGTATTTTAGGAGGCAGCCAGAGAGAGTCGTTTTCCTCTGGGACAGATATCCAGGGAGTTGGAACTAGAGGTGGCAGCAGTGGAGTCAAGCAAAGATAAACAGGATTAACTGAAAGAAACACTAAGTAACATAAAGGTGAAAAAAAAAATAAATTTTTTTTTAAACGGCGTGTTCATGGTAAAAAAAAAAAATAATAATTCTATCGCAATATCTAAAGGGAATTTTGACCAAATACACGACTGAAGCAAAACTGCAGTTTGATTTGTTGATTTGTACTTACGACCACTACATTTTTTTTATATATTTTAATCTGAACAGATCAGGCGACTCAAGGTGATTTCAATAAAAAATTTCTACATTTGTCTCCATAAAAAAAACATCTCTGCCCAACTGCCCTTTCACACGTGAATTTCTTCAAATGAATAGGACTGTCAGTTTTAGTCTGAGGGACAACGCAAACATCAAAGAGATGCTTTGGTAGTGGAGATATGTTTCATTGAGGCTGGCCTTCAAAGAGATCAGCATTCATTCTGTGAATAGCTTTTCTTCGGGAGCATAATTCACATGATCCTCTGAAGTGACCAGTTCTCTCTCATCTAGAGACAAATGCACAAACTGAACCACAGTAATCAGCAGTATTAAAGTAACACAATGTCCCCAAAAAACTTGAAAATGTCGCTTATGTGAGTGAAGGATTAAAAAAAAAAAATAAGTGAATTTGCCCTGTGAGTGGCCGTTTTTATGATGGCTTAGCTTTTTTGGCACCCACAACTCTGTTTCTCGCACTTTGAGTCAGTGCACTGTGTTGTTGATCAAAACAAAGAATTAAAGTGTAAAGACAAATACAGATGGCTGACTGCATGTCTGTGGTGCTAGATTGTACTCGGGTGCTGGTTTCGTTTGCAGGATTTAGGAGGCTTTATTGGTAGAAATGGAATATAATAGTCCTTATTATGTTTTCATTGGTGTATAATCACCTGAAAGTGGTCCCTAATCCTATCCCTAACGTTAACCTCCCCAAAACTAAGCAACCAATCACAGGCCTAGCGTCCCTTCTGTCGATCCAATCTAGCGCCAGCCAACAGACAAACCAAACACGGGCTCTAGAGAATTTTCCACTTTTTCCATACAATAGAATCAAAAGCAAAAAAAAATACTCTGCCTGCAGAATGGCCCGTTATGTCATTATTGATGTGAAAAATGCAAGCGGTACCAATGTTCATATATTGACCAGTGTATATATTACAAATAATCGATAGGCTGGTCAACAGAAAGTTAATCACCAACTATTTGAATAAACGATTAGTTGTTTTAAGTCTAAAATGTTCTGATAGCAGCTTCTTAAACATAAATATTTTCAGATTACCTTAGTGCTTCATGACAATAAACTGAATATCTTTTGGCTGTGACATATTTATCAGGACAAAAAAAAGACATCTTAGGCTGCAACTTAGGCAGTGAGAATACACCAGTGAACATTTTTAACCACTTTGTGAAATTTTAAGGACCAAACAGCTAAACGATTATTAATTGACAGATCAATTAATAATGAAAATGATAGTTATTTGCAGCCCAAAGAAATCATCAAGCTGCCAGTTACGTAGTCATAGATCCATAACGTTGTGTAATATTGTAGTGTAAGAAAAGTAGCCTAAATGTAGCTGTAGACAGATGGAGTAAAATGTACTAATATCGGTATCTGAAATGTACACGCATGCTCCCATAAAACTACAAACTTGAGAAACTGTATTACAACTTCCTACCACGCTTCATTTATAATGTATTTTACCGAATGTCCCCACTTGTGGGATTAATAAAGTCAATCGTATCTTATTGATGGTTGTTTTTGTTTGCTTCAGCTGCTCTTTGCTCCAACAGGTGCCTAACTTCCATGACTTGGGGTGGGGGGGGAAGTACGGAGACATTTCTCGACACAACTCACCGCTCTGTGCCTTTTTCCTTGAACTCTGTTTGCTTCCGTCGGAGTCTCGTCTGCTGAGGACCTCGGACAGCGACTGGCGGGAGCTCTGCCGCCCGGTTTGGCTGGACACGTTGAACCGCGCGTTCTTCTTCTTGGTCCGGTCCGATTCCGGAGCGGACTGCCTCCTCTCCGGATCATGGTTCTCCGGCTCGGAACCCACTTTCACCAACGCGTTCCTGGTCCTGGTGAGAGCAGAAGTCACCGAGCCCATCACCAAGAAGAAAAGGGGAGGGGGGGGGGGACAAAAAGTCTAAAAAGCTTCAGTCGGATTCGGTAACTTTGCTCATTTGACTCAAAACCTGTTGAAACTCTACTTTTGTTCTGCTCTTCGCGACAAAGTCTGAAGAAAAAAAAATGTTCTTGTCACTCCTTAGCTGTCAGCTTCATTGTTAGTTCACTGACAGCAACCTATAAATGTGATTACAGGACCAAAAATCGGAGTTTGGACGGATCTTGTCTGCACATCTTTCTCGATTTCCTCCGACAGACACGTCACATGGAGAAAGTTGCTCTGTCGACAAACACGCTGCTCTCCCGGGACAAGCAGGCGAAAACAAGCCACATTAATTACCCGACAACTGTCCCGGATTATTAAAATCAGCGACTGCCCTCATTTTAAACAGGCATTTATAATTACAAAATACCTGTAGTTTGGCGTTGTCAAACTTGCGTTTAACGAGGGAGAAGTGATCGCGAGATTTGGACGCGGTCAAATAAATAAAAATGTGGTTTTATTGTGAAGCTGCTGACTATTTCTGGATAAACGTAGCCGGTGTCATGCCAAAATGTGACCGTCTGCCAGGAACTGACCGTCTTTTGCGGGAGCGCGCTCAGCCTGTTAAAGCAGTACAGCCAGTGTCTACATGTCTGAGACCAAGACCAATTAAGACAGATTATAGTTCACTCAGTCCTTTTTACCTCTTAAAATACGTGTGTTTTAAAATACGTTTATGAAAGCATTTTTAAAACGGGTATAAAAGGGTTGAGTGAGTTACAATTTGTGCAATATGACTTCTTATTGATATCGACATACGTTGAGGCAGAAACGGCCTTTCAGTCAACAGGCAGGACTTGAAATCGCTTTTTGGCAGCTGGAAAAAAAAAGAAGCATGTTTTGGTTATATTGGCCCTTCATACGTATTTTAAACGGGTATAAAGGATTGAGTGAGCTATAAATTGTTCAATATAACCAATGAGTGAGATCAATGCACTTTGAGGTAGAAACAGCCTTTCAGTCAACAGGCAGGTGAAAAACTGCTATATTTTTTTCTTGATAATATTGGGTTTTTAAAAGTATTTCTGCAGGTAAAAAAAAAAAAAAAAAAAAAAAAAAGGCTGGGCTATAATCTGTCCGACATAATTAACCCTATTTGTGCTATAAATCGACTAAAAACGACAGGATTAGTTAATAATCACGCCGTCCGCATGATAATTGTGTTAAAGGTTACCTCTTTATTTTATATTGCCTCTTTTCATTCATTACAATCAATTACAGTCGAATAGACAAAATTGATGTAAAATACCAAACGCATATAATCATGGAAAGCAGCACTGCCTATCTTCGCGGAAATGCACGCGAAAACAAGCAATATTGCAAACACTTCTTCGTCCACAATTGTGAATTTTCAGTCAAAAGAACCATGTTGTCCACGTTATTGCGGTTAGATCTCAATGAAAGCAGCTGCAGACATGTAGACACTGGCTGTAAGTGCTTCAACAGGCTGAGCGCGCTCCCGCGAACGACGGTCAGTTCCAGGCAGACGATCACATTTTGGCATGACACCGGCTGTAAATGATCCACCAGAGGGTTCAGCTGCACCTGTCACCGACAGATGGCAGTCAAACAAAGCAGGTTTTGTACCTTGAGCAGATGCAGTTTCCTGGATTTGTTCGTAAGTCTTTGGTGACCGCCACAGCTTCTCTGTTTTGTTTCGTTTTTGTCTTAATGTACAGGGTTCAAGACCTCCTACGTATTGATCGTGATTTTGTGATGACGAAATTCAATTTTGTTCAGTTTACGCTTGACAAAAACAACTTATTGTATGCTTGCACTTTATACACTAGTTGAAGAACTATTCAGAACCTCGAGTGAAAGTAGCAGTGCCAGTCGAGTGTAAAAGTCTTCTTTAAATCTGCAAAAATGTGCCAGAATATATCAAAAGCAAAAGTACCCTTTGAATGAAACTGACTTAACTGTGTCCTCTTTTTTTTTTTTTTAGTCTGACAGTGACTCAAATACCACAAGTTTGACACTGCAGCCAGTTTGTTCAAATCTGCACAACTCAATGCAGTCCAGCACACAAACCTTTTGTTGTTTTCGTTGTTGTTGCTCTGTCAAAAATGTTGATGCCATCGAATTTTATCTCCGAGACCAAAAATGGAGGCTGCTAGTTGTGCATTGCATTACATTGAGAGGTGTTTCCGCTACTCTGTCTCCCTTGTATATGTAGATACCTTTGAGTTAAAGCTGGTAGCGGGTGGTTAGTTTGGAGCTACAGTTGCATCAGTCCAGAGATCCTGCTGAAGCCCGAGAATATGAACAAACTGTGCTGTGTCCCCACCTGCTTCGGGATTATCCCTTTGGAAGGCAGTGACTGAAAAATGATTTACCTACGTGGATTACAAACGTCCCATCATTATTACTTGCATCATAATTAGCTGATAATGCAGGTTAATTTACTGCACAGTCAATCTGGATGTTTTTACCTCCATCAAGGGCGTTATGTTTTGGGTGCCATTTGTTTGTCAGAAAGATGATGAAAATACTACCGGCCTGATTTTCACGAAACTTGGTAGAAGCATGTAGCCCACCATCCTGTTATGCTCAATGGCCAATCACAACACGGTGGATCACATGCAGACAGCGGTTTCTTGGGAGAGAACTGGAAGTCATATAACATCGCAACAAATGTAAAAAAAAATATCCAGACATGCTGTATATAGTGGTTGCGGTTGTATATTGCGTTTCATAGACAGAGATCTGCGCTCTCCAAGTGCCCTTCTAGTTTATTATTTTGTCCCTGCATGATTCATTTACCCGCTAAATGTCTCTTTAGTGTCTTACTTCTGCTTTCAAAAACATAAAATTAGTTATGCAATGTGATGCAGGTGATGTTATTACCTGATTGAGAAAAAAGGAAAGGTTTTCAAATGTATTGCTAGAGTTGAATACAGTTATACATTCATGCATTGCTTAAATTGCAAACAATTTTCATAATGTTTTAGCTAATGCTACTTTATTATCATAATGCGATGAGGCATTACACCTTGAGCACAGTATTGCGTTACAGTCTTCATTGTTTATTGCTGCATACAGGCAATTGTGACATCTTTAGCATACAGGTATCTTGGAGTGTGCATGCTGTATCGATCAAAAATACTACTTTGGTCACAAAAATATTTTTGTAGACCTCAGTGAAGGTTGCTATGTTGTGCTGATTTCATTATTGTGTTTAAACAAGTGTGACAAAATACTTTGAGCAGAGGAGGAAGCAAAATACAGTGTGTGTCAAATAACAGGCTTACTGGATCATCACATGTAAAGGCACTTTTCGAAAGCTGTTTGCTGTTTGTGTGTTGTTGGTTTGTTTGCTTGCTTGTAGCTCCAGTGAAATGTGTTTCTCCTTATTGCTTTTGTTGGTTGTTTGTCAAAGACAAAGACATTATTAGTCCATGTCATCGTGGTTCTGGGTTGACTCATTGATCACCTGAGCAAGGACACAGAGGGCAGAGAAACAATGATGAGCGGAGGTGTTCCTGAGCCCAAGCAACATCAGAAAACTACTTGATTAGAAAATCCCTTCAAGCTTATTCTACCTGACCATCCCTGGTCTCAATGGTCTTGATGAGAACTTTCTTGGTTGTTGAAGTTTCAACATGGGGTTTGGAATCAAACATGGTTTCTAAGAAAGAGAAAAAAAAAGTGGGACGTGTCAATGCCTGGCATCCCTGCCATGAAATCAACATGCAGAATGTGTTCTTACCTCTCAGGTTTAGAGAGGAGAAGTTTGGCAGGGGGGTAGAGATTCTGTAAATGAAGGAAGAAAAGCCCACAAGTTTATATCTGCATCTTTGCTGATCAAATCAAATGAATGCTCATATCTCTCAGCTTGTCACTATAACGGTCTTTAATTTCTACAATGCTGAGTTTTTGCAAATGTAAGGCCTCCATCCATCACCTGCTCTCCTCTCCTTCCAGCAGCTTCCTGTAGGTGGCAATCTCGATGTCCAGGGCCATCTTGACATTCAGGAGGTCCTGGTACTCCCGCAGGTGACGGGCCATCTCGTCCTTCATGTTGTGAATGTCCTCCTCCAGACGGCCGATGTTATCCTGGTACCCACCCGTCTCCAGGGAATAGTTGTCCTCTATCTCTCTCATCTGGCGCTCCAAGGATTCATTCTGGGAGAGGTAAGAAAATGACACTCAGGCTGAGAAAACAACTTGTTTCATATGAAGATAAAATGCAAAGGATATTTTGCATTTGAAGGCATTGCTCTCTTTAGTGGCAGGTTTTTGTATACTACATTGTAAACCTAAAGTTGCACACTCACAGTTCCTTTGAGGGCATCCACCTCACATGTGAGTGCCTGAACTTGGCGTCTGTAGTCATTGGCCTCCTGCTTGGCCACTCTCAGAGCATCGTTATTCCTGGTTGCAGCATCGGTGAGGTCAGCAAACTGGCAACCACAGTGACAAAGAGAGAGGAGAGATAAACAGAGCGAGAGAGGGAAAAAACAGAGAAATCAACTGTTCAATAAATGATGAGTCAGAGGTTGAAGAAGAGCGAGTATGGCAGATCTCGTGAAGAGTGGAAATGATGAAAGATGTGGCCACGGCGGAGGCTTGCAAGCGGTTTTAAAGCAGCACTGTGTTCACTGAAACTGGAGTCATTGATGCTTGTACCTGTGTTCAAATGTCATAAAGAAAAAAGGATTATACTTTACTGGTTTTCAATGCCTAATTAAACATTGCATATGTTGTTGTTTTTTCTGACAGATGAGGCAGTGGAAACAACAGACATATTTTCAAGTTAATATGGTGAATTTAATAGCAGTCAGTTGCTTATTTACACATCCAGCAGAAACAAACAAACATTAGGATTCATTCAAAGTCTTTTTATGCCCTCCAGATGAATGTTAAATGTTATATTTACTCTCCTCTTTGCTCTGTTTTTGGTCTCCACAAAAATAGCTAAAGGTTCAGCTGCTTAATGCTTCGCTAATGTTCACCGGCTAATCACTAACTTTGTCTGTGCGTCGTTTGGTGCTTGGCAGGTAGCACAAGTTTTTAGAGGTTTTCAGTGCAACAACATAAACCACGGTTGTGAGCCATGAAGAACAGTAAAGTTGTGAGTTGTAAAACCAAAACAAAAGCTAAGGGATACTAAAAGCCTGGGGAACTGGAGAGTCTTGTGATAATTTACCTTTGGTTCATCACCAAAATTGACCCTTTTGACAAAGATGTGGTCACATGGTCCATAGTTAATAGAAAAATATTGATTATAGCCACTTTAATTATCATCTGAAATGTGCTAAATAAAATTATATTCAAGCTTTATTTCACTTTTTTGTGTTTCTTTTGAATTTCTTCAAACATTATTTACATCGGTTGTGTTTTCTCTGTAGAAATTATTTACCTTGGATTTGTACCATTCCTCTGACTCATGGATGTTTTTGGAGGCCAGGTTCTCGTACTGCAGACGGACATCCCTCAGAGCTGCTGTCAGGTCGGGCTTAGCCATGTCCATATCCACCTGCACGTGCTGCTGCTGCTGCTGGATCTGGCTATGCAGCTCCAGCATTTCCTGCAACAGAATCAGCAAAGCTTAACAGCATTGATTTAATGTTTTTTTTATTTTATTTTTTTGTCTGCTCTTCTGCAACGCTGCTGGTTGCATTAGGACTGCTTTGATGAACTAATTTGGCATTTAAGCAGATTAAAAAATATTTCAAATGATTTGGCCTAGTTTTTCTGAGGGTGCTTTTCACTTATCAGGGAGTACACGTGCAGTCAACTGATTCAGCTTTGGCCACAAAAAAAGGAAGCTTACCTCATCATGCAGCTTCTTGAGGAAGTTGATTTCCTCCTGGAGTGAATCGACCTTCCGCTCCAGGTCCAGTCTGGACAGGGCAGCATTGTCCACATCCTGTACCGTGACACTTACTCTTAATAAGGTGACTTGTGAAGGTGACATGAATTATGCATAGTGTGTTTGCTGATACAGGAAAAAAATAAAATAAACACCCTTTCACATGCTGTAAAGAGCAACTCACACAACACCCACACACACAAATGACCTATTGTGTAGTCGGGCAAGGTCACAAACAAATGTATCCAATAAAAATCAACTGTAGGCACATGACGTGTCGCTGCAGATGTTGGCAACAGACGAATAGGTGTTATCTCGTGATTTTCATGTGTTGTATACGTTGCAGCAGCAGTTGGGTCACGCTCCCTGAACGCATCACAGGCAGATTTAAAATGGAGAAAAGTAACTAAGTGGATTTACTCAATGTATTTCTATTGTATAGTACTTTATACGTCTAGTTCACAAGGAAATATCTTACTTTTTCTTATCGACATTTCCTCAACACTTAGACTTTATTTTCTAAATTAAGATACTACATGAAAAACATATGACGAGCCTATAAAATATGGTGCATTCATATTAAACGAGTGTATAAAGGAATTTGGCTCCAAATTGGCGACACTTTGGCAGATTACTTTAGTATCAATAGAAAGGATCTAAATAAATCATCCACTACTGCAGATCTGCAGGACAGAGTTTGTAAAATAAAACCTGAGGCCATTTATTGTACAATAAAACAAGCAAAGTACACGATATAGTTGCATGTCATGCCTTCAATGCGATTTATTCCGTTCCTGTTTAATTTGATAAATGAAGCACTGCAGAACAGCCAGAAAGTATTAGGGATCCTTAATCCCATTTGTTATTGCCTAACTGCATTCTTAACATGAAATTCGCCACTGATTGTTCTTGTAGATTTTCGTTTCTTCTACTGCAAGCTCTAATTTTGTATGTTATTATTTTATAACTACTTAATTAAGCTTTAAGGCAAATTTTCTCTTCTGAACATAATCATATAAAATGCACTCCAAACAACCCATTCTGGTTGATTTTATTGCTCTGTGGCACCACACCAGTGCTGTCCTTTGTTAGGGCGTTGGCAGGCTGGTAATTGAGGTATCAGCAAATGAAGCAGCTTGGCCCCTGCCCTAATGCCACAAACAAAGTGCGCTATTCAGCAGGGTTTCCCAAACAAGCCCAAGGCTGGAAGAGTGACTGTCTGCCTGACTGAGCAAGAACCCGTTGCAGGCCCTGCATTGTTGTCTGTGTGCCATGGGGACTTCCTTCCTGCCATTCATGAAGACAGGGTCACGATCATGGGACATATTGATAACCTAAAGCATTCTTTAAAAAGCATATAATCACTGGAAAATGTCATTATATTCCGAGCAAAATGCCTTTTTTTCCCACTTTTTTTTGTACTATGGGACGCATTTAAAACTATTTGCTCAACTCATCAGCTCTCCATTATTCACCGTGAAAGCCAGTGACAGAGAACAATCTCTGACAAGACCATAACAAGGGAGATTCTTATGCGCTGATGCTGTCCCAGAACGAGACAGCCGGATCACATGGTGGCTTGTCTTCTCGCTCTGATAACCACATTGGATCCACACTGTTGTTGTGCTTGTGTCCAGCTTATTCACTGTGACCAGTCAGACTTAAAAAGATCTCCTCTCATTGCAGGCCTGATTGAACTCAACAGCCACAACTTAGCCTTTTGTACCAGGCTGGGGTCATTCGCTGCACTACAGCTATTTTGGATCATGGCTAGGACCTACTGTTGTGCCATCAGAAGAGTGCATTCCTGTTTCTGCAGGTCATGAAGAGTAATTAGATAAAGAACACCTAGAAGAGAGAAGGGACAGTTACACCTCATACTTGTTAGAAGTGAGGCTTTTAGAGAGAAATTAGGCTGATCTCATTTCTTTGACATCATTTGGGGGTTTAAACCAGGAATAGATGAGAAGGCGTGGCTGTGGAGGAGCATCAGCATCCTCTGCTAAGACCTAGCAATTCACATTTATACCCGTTAAAATTCCCATCCATTACAAAAAAATATGATAAGAGGAAGAGTTTAGCCTGACGTCAACAGTGAGAACTTTATTTCCAAGGTGGGAAATACTGTACCTGTCTGAAGCTCTGCATGTTTGCCTCAGCCTCCTCCTTTTGGGAGATTTCATCCTGCAACCTGCAAAGACAGACAAAATGTGCACATTTTATTACAGCAGCAATGGGGACTCTCCCCCACCCCACCCCCTGCAAAACCTGCCATGACCATTTTTTTTTTTTTTTGCCTCTACTTCTCTTTCACGCACGAAAAATTTTGAGAGAAATAAACTGAACTGAAACACAAAGCTGCGGCAGCTCTTTTTGCGCAGTCCCTGGCACGCAGTGACTGAACTGGCAAAAGTTCAGCCGGCATGGAAGTATAACTAATAATGGGATGTGCATGTATTGATTATAGATCTGACCTACACAACAAAAGAAACGATACATGCAGAGGACAGAAGTGCCACGCCTCCTACTTCTCTCTCAGCCGGTCGATGTCATCTGCCAGGTTGTCCCGGTGAACTTCCACCCGGGCCTTCTCGTTGGTGAGCTGGTCCACTTGACGCCTCAGCTCCCGCATCTCGTCCTCGTACAGATCTCCGACCCGGGACGTGCCTTTGCCCCGCAGCTGCTCCAGCTCCGCCAGTAGGATCTTGTTCTGCTGCTCCAAGAAGCGGACTTTCTCGATGTAGTTGGCGAAACGGTCGTTGAGCGACTGCATCTGCGCCTTCTCGTTGGTGCGGTTCGTCATGAACTCGGTGTTTATGGCGTCGGACAGGGCGAAGTCCAGGTTCTCGGAGGCCAGCCGGGGCATGGCTGCGCTGCTCCGGAGCCTTTGGGTCTTCACTGCGTATACGTTCGGAGCGGAGGAGAGCCCGAAGGATACCCGGGAGGAGCGCACTGGGCTGGAGAACTGGCGGCTCGAGTAGCTGGTCCTGACCGCGGCTCTCTCCCCGCCAAACATCTTTTTGTAAGAAGAATGTGGCGTTGTTCTATAAGACATCTTGCTTGATTATTTTCAGACAACCAGAACAACGTCACCGATCTGGAAGTGCTCTTGTCCCGACAGCATCAGCAGAGTGCGCCTGGGAAGGCGTTCCCGAAACCATTACTGATTTATAGTCTCCTCCTTATGCAAATAACTCAAGGGCTGCTTGAGTGACACATCGAGAGTCCAATCCCAAATCGGAACGCACACATTTTGCATTTCAAGTCCATAGATACAGATCCTGGATCAATATTTAGGCCAAATGTCTGCGCACTATAAAGTAAGGATGTGAGGCCATGGCATGTCCAGTTACATCTAAGATCTTATATCTGGTCTCACATAAAAGACTGTCCTGAAAAAGTACAACATGGACTTTGATCTCCAAGGGTTTTTAAGCTCAATAAAATATTTTTAGGGACACAGAAGTTTATGATGATAAGGTTTTAGTGGAGGAGATCCCATATTTGTATTACTTCCAGATGGAAAAAATGGCATTTGTGTTACCATGAGAGCAGAACCACCCTCACGTCTAATTTAACATAATGCAATGCTTAGAATTGACCCATGATATTTGATTAATTCATTCAGTAAAGTTAGTTATCCTCTTGTCTCTGATAAACACACACTCTTTGACTTCTTTGTTTGTTCCTTTTTCAAGTTTTCAGTCAACTTCAGGCAGCATGGTGTCATAAGACAAAATTGTCACCCACCCGTGTAGATAGATTAGAATTTAGCAGCTTATCTGTGTGTGTGTGTGTGTGTGTGTGTGTGTGTGTGTGTGTGTGTGTGTGTGTGTGTGTGTGTGTGTGTGTGTGTGTGTGTGTGTGTGTGTGTGTGTGTGTGTATTAGAGGGCATGTGGGTATTTTATTGTAATGTCAGAGAATGTATTAAGGATTTTCTAGTCAGCAGCTTCATGTTAATCAGGTTTAAAGACCATCACAAGTCTCTGATGGTCTCAGAGAGAGAGTGAGACAGAGAGGTCGGGGTGGAGTACAAATCAAAGTCATTCAATACTGGCAGGTTTGCCGCAGCCTTTGGATAGCAGCCGTGTTTGCAACCGTGTTTGCAGCCTATTATTTCCTCAGACTGACCTGCAGCAAAAGATAAACATGTATCAGATGTGTCAGTCGCAACTATTTATGTCTAAAAGCTCCTTCTTTCTCTCACTCTGTCTCTCTCCCCTCTCAGCATACAGAGCTGTCAGTGCTGCAGTGCTGCTGACTTGCTGAGATTCAGTGATTGTGAAGGGAAACGCAGGGCAGCAGAGCTGAGCCAGTGACACTCTACACCTCCCAACCACGCCGCACCGGTGCTGGTGGGTATACTGTGCTCCTTAGAAAACATAAAAAATAAATTAAAAAAAAGTCAGGGTGGGAGATCCAAACTGGTGTAGTGATGTTTGTTCATGACACTGAAAGATGCACAAATATTTCTTTCAGAGAGATATTCACGTTTTTGCCTTGTGGGTGTGGGCGGCTGCAGTGATTTGACGCTGGCATGCTGCCCCGGAGATGTGACTGTGAACGGGATAAGCCCAGCTTCTCTATGAGCTGATCATATCTTTGTGAAGCACTGCAGGCGTGCAGTTTTAAATGTCAAACTGTGGCTTAACTTTGTAAGACCATTTAATGGTTTTGGTTGTATCCTTACTGTCCTTATACTTACAGTACCTTTCAGATTATGTAGACCTATTATAACCCACAAATATGAGCACATTTGCAACAATATGTGAAGTATCAAAGGTACACTGTACTCAGAATGGCATTATATTATATTACTGGAAGATTGTTATTGATGCATGAATATGTAAGCTTTACTTTTGATTTAGTCTTTCAAGATTGAACCCATTAGCACTTTGTGTTTTTGTGTAGTTTAATTAATAGCGTATTGTATGACATTTGAATATTTAATCCTAATTTCAAAAGAAGCTGCCTGCAAAGTAAAAGTACAGTGCAGTTGAAAGTACTATATTTTTGTCTTAAACATAGTGAATTATTAAGAAGCATAAAATGGAAATAAGAAAAGTACAAGTGGCTAAAAGTTGTACATAAGTACAGAACTTGAACAAAACTAGATTGTAACATTTTGGAAAGTACCACTAAGTAAGCAGAGCACAGTAATTTACGCAATTACATTAAGAAATCCAGTAAAGTCCTGGTATCAGGAGTGCGTAAAAGCAAATCTACTTAGCTTTGAAGTTATTGTTGGATACAAATCTCTCTGTGAAACGGCCCTGTTTGAAGCCGGACCACAACAATCTCGTAAAGTGCGTTGTAAGTAAGATTAAGTGTACATGTGTTTTTCATTTCTTCTTTTTTAAACAGTCTTTGAATTGATTCACTGTCTGAATGGGTCTGTGTCTAAAGCCAGCGTAAGATATTACATTTCTATGTTTAAAACCGCTATATAGCTTAGCATGTTGCTCAAGAATTAGCTGAGGGAAGTACTGAGATATTTTATGAGTACTTGCAAGTATCTAACTTGTTAATAATAGCTGGTATATTACGATGTATCAACATATAAGCAGTATTTTAATATTTTCTAAGTTAGTAACTATATCTAATCTATAAATGTGCATTGTTTTGATGAGCATCTGTTGAAGATGTAAAATCGAAATCTGCAAAGTAAACAATGTTAAATCGTAAACGTAAAGTATCAAAACTAAGCTGTCAGAGTATCAAATGGAAATATATATATTGTATTGGAAATATGTTGTGTAAGGATAAATAAAGTAACCAGATAAACCCAGGCACACTCATTAAAGCCTAAAATAATGCTCAAATGCATCAAGCTCAGTGGTACTGGAGGGCCCACACAGGAGCCCCAGTATGAGTAAACAGTGCAACCCCTTTACTAAAACCAGCGATGGAAATTCACATGATAAACACTGACTTAGAGGCAGGGGGGGGGGGGGGCATAAAAAATTCCAGCTCCCAGACCCATTATGATCCCGCTCTGCCACTGTTGGCCACAGAGACAAACAGAGGAGGCCGGGATTGTCACAGACAGAGCAGGGATTGTGTATTGCTGATCTGTCACCTAACTGCAGCATCAGAATGCAGACAGTGGGCACGTAATTATTGTTTGTAGCCCGGTGCTGGCCGGTGCCACAGTTTGGGCCCAAATAGCTCCCATTCTTGGCAATGTTTGGAATTTATCGTTCGGTCCTTTTTATTGCTGAGATTCCTTTTTTTTTGTCCAAAGCAACAGCGTTGTAGGGGGGCTCTTTAACACAAGCAAGAACCAAATAAGTGGCGGCATTAGTCAGAGTCAGTCAGCCCGTAACGGGACAGGGCGAGAGATAAGTTAAATCTTGTTTCAGGGTGTCATCGCTTTAAAACTGCAGGCACTAGGCAGCAAAGAGGCACCCTTTGTTTCATCTCCCATGATGGTGAATCACTGACCTGCGAGCCCAGTCGCCATAGCAATCGTCCCCAACATTACGGTTTAAACTGAGACCGATAGTCTCAGAGGCTGTCCTGTTCACAAACCCACACAACAATTTAGTGGTTCATTTTAATGTTGATTGTAAAGTTAAAATTTGTGTTTGTGCCAATTGCAAAAGTGTGTTTCTTTTTGAGTTTTATATTTTTGCCCGTTAATATTTTTGGAGGCGGCTGTCTAATAAATTGGTGAACTTCTTTATTGGTCATGACAGAGCAGATTAAGTGGAGGGAATGATGCAGCAAAATGTGTTTGTTGCACTGCAGTGAGTGCACAGAGAGCTGACTGAAGTAAATCTAAATGTGAAAAAGAAAGGTTGTAAATTCATGCAGGGGCCCTCTGATATTTTCCAGGTCTTTCTGTAATTATCAGGTTTTTATCAGTAGTGCAAAGTAACTAAGTGCATTTACTTGGGTATATTGTACTTTGTGAGGTAGTTGCATTTTCCTTGAGAATTTCTATTTTCTGCAACATATTGCGACTTCACTAAATGGACGTTTTATTGAACTGTGTTTATTTTATTTTACATTAAAAATGCAGCTATTTTTGGTTTGTGAAAAAAAGGGGTCCATTGTCACATTTCAAGTTGTTCACAGACTAAAGAGACATTCCTCCTCTAAACTTCTCAGATGAATCCCTTTGAAAAGATTTTTCAGTGCCCAAAGAGATCTCTCAAACCTTTCAAAATAAAGCAAAGACTAAATCCACAATCCACAAAATGGAATTGAAGTTCTCCCCTTAACAATTGTATCATGAGCCCTCATGTTTACCTTTGGACCTTTTGGAAGGGGCCCAACACCCGGGTTTGAGCCACTATGGACTGAATTACAGAACTATAGGGTAGAAAGTAGTTAAAGTTGGCTCCACTGCAACAACAAGAAAATGCTAATTACTTATTATATTATATCTTAAATGGTAACAATTTACTGCAGAAGTTCATTTTGCTGACACACTAATGTACTCCGACATCAGATTGAGTTTGAATGCAGGACTTTTGCTTGTGCTATGTACTTTGATTAGTAGTTTTACTAAATAATCTTGATACGTCTTCAACGTCTAGTTTTCAAGAGGAATTTACTCTTCTTCACTTGCAGTGAGTTGTTTTCTTAAGCATACTCAACTTTTTTTTGTCAGTTGTAACCAAAATCTGCAGAGTTCAGACAGGGTGCTTGTTTTGGGGAATGAAGCTTCCACTGTATAACTTTGGACCATCGTAACAACAGAGGAATTAAACTGCAGGGGCTATTTTCCAAATCTCCATAGTGACTGACAAAATCCTTGGAAAGTATCCAGAATGGTCACTTTGTAAAGACCTCCCTCTCTTTGTCCCCCTCCTTCTTTGTCTCACTCTGTGCATGAGTGTGTTTGCAGGGAGTGATTGGGTCAGGGACAGGGAGGGTAACCACACACACGCACGCACGCACGCACACACACACACACACACACACACACACACACACACACACACACACACACACACACACACACACACACACACTAATAGCTTGAGTACATCCCAGCATTTTCCTCTTTCATTACTGTATAATCATCATGTGTAACTTGTCGTGACATGTCCATATGAATTATTCCTATCCTAATTAACACCTGCTATCATCTGGTCATTCTTATTTCAAGGATAATATCCTCTGGTCACATATTTCAAGCCAGTCTGTCGCTGATGATCACATCATGTGTCACTTGCATATGCCTGACTGCATTGGGGGGGGGGGGATTCAATGACACGGAGTGACAGCTGCAGATGACACTCACTCTCTCCTCTGTCGCCTCACCTGCCCGAGGATCAGTGGATAAGATTGAGACAAACCATACAAGTGTGGAGAGAATGAAAACATACTTATAATACCTGTTCAGACCTTGCCATATTAATATTGTTTCCAAATTCAAAATTATACTAAATCATCTTTTTTTTTTTTTTTTTTTAACACCATGACATGATTGTTTGAAGACATTTGAAAGAAACACTTTGTATCCAGGCTGGGCTCTAGTACTCTAACGCCTAGAATAAACTAAGTATTATAAGCCCGAGGCTCATTCGGAATTCACATGCTTCACTTAGTTAATAACCTAACAAAAGTCAAAAGTCACAAGAGTCCAGAGATGCTACAGGCAATCATCACAAATGGGATCATTTTCACGAGTTTATATCTTAACCCTAAATGCTTTTTGTGAAGCATACTTGTGTTTGTATGCCGTGCTGTTTTTTCTTTCTTTCTAATAATGCATGAATTTGCTAAAGTCAATAATGTACTCCATCAAGCAAGTTTGTCACCTAAATCTCTTTCTGCTGTGTAATAAGTTGACAAAGACGCTGACTGAGTTACTGATGTGATGATTGATTGATTGATTAATTTATGGATAGAGTAGTTAACAAGCAAATGAAACTATGAAATCATGTCTTCTTTAGCAAAACTATACTGCTGTTAAGATTAATTCACAGCTAAAGATAGTGAAACAAAAACTGTATGAAATATGTTTCTTCTACTGTGCATCGGTGAACCTTTATAGGCTTGAAGTGCAGGTATACTTTTAATACAGATCAAAATATATGTTGAATATTTACAACAATACAACTTCAGCTACACACCCAGCACAGGTGTTGAGAGAAGGCACATATGGAAACATAAAACTTTGTAACAACATTTTTCTACCACTCGTTATCATGAGGATTCTTTTACAAGACCAACTGAGAAATTCCCTGAGAATATATCTGTGCATTTATAGATAGTATAACCTTTTGTTATTGTGTCATATTAGTTTAATGTCTGTCTTGTTTTAACCAGGTAGTTCTTGGTGAAACACGTAGAAATGTACAGACATTTGCATAAATTTAGCAGAAACAGTGAACACAACACTGACCTTTTCATCACCTTCTAAATTGATGTGGTGATCGTTACAGGAGCAAAGCAACATGATCGGTCTTTTGGAGTCGTGTTTGTGTCCACCTCATAAACAGGAGTCCAATATTTACTTTGTTTTTGCTCTGTTTCTGGTATCCACCAGCTCCTGAGGGAAATATCTGGTACTTTAGTTGACCCCTATGTCTCTCATTTTGGAGCATAAATCTGGGTAACAGAGGCAACCATCAGTTTATAGTCAACCAGTAATGTTTGAAAAACCCAGAGTGTTGTTTAAAGGCTCTTCTGCAGAATCCCCAAAGACTCCTCTAAACAATAGGGATGAAAATATATACTGAATAATAAAATACTTTTTTAATCATTTCCCACATTGCAACACAGTTTTATATCGAGGTAGCTAAGTGAAACTGACTTTCAATTAATGAAGGGATTTTGATTTTAAATCACCTCTTAATAAGTTGACATAGCCTTTTGTCAAAATCCTGTCTAATGAAATAAACATGTATTCACATTCTTGATGAAATGAAATGAGCAACAAAATAAAAGCAATACAGGCAATAAAATCTGCTTTCTTTGGCAGATACAGTCATTTCTCTGATGTATTGTTACTACATTCAAGAAGAAACGGATGACTTGTGGTAACACTGAAGTTATTGTGTGTAAACGTAGATTTTTGACCATATTCAAACCTAAATAAGAGGCACAACTCTCACCAGTCACCACACACATCTGAAGGTCTGGTGAGGCTGCAAAAAGGTTTGTGTTCATGGATACTTAACAATTACAATAAAACTTTTCTAGTTGCATCACAAAAAAATAGCCACAGTCAAGACTAACAGCACAACGTGCACAATCTTGTGTGTATATATCTGTGAAATATGATGTCCTGCTTTCATAGTATGGGGCAGTACTGTCCACATCTCACTTGTAGAGTGTCCAGTGAGTCCTGTGCTTGCAGTGCACTCCCTCCCCCAGTAGATGTCCTTCTTGACTGCGCCATGGCTGAGGACTCACCCTCGGGATGCACTTTCCTGTCTGGGATTTTAAACTCAACCGATGCAAATGAAGACGTGCTGCCGTTTTTGTTCGACCAAGTCTTGGAGGTATCGATAGGTGACACCCTGATGCCTCCTCGGCACAAGTCCTTTCTCACACTTTTGACACTGGCATTATCCAAGAAGGGGTCCGAGTCACTTCCGTGTGGCATGTTGAAGTAGTTGCACTTTGGAGTGGGAGGCTTCGCCAACTCCTCGAGCTCTGACGAGGATATGGCCGCAAGGGGGTTGGTCAGATAATGAGGCGAATCCTCGCTCGTGTTCTCCTGATCCGTGTCTACGGACGTGCTATCCAAATTATTGTACATCCCCAGGGACACCGGAGGAGATTTTCTTATGAGATGGTTCTCTTTTAGGAGCCATCTACCTTTTTCAATCAAAACCCCATCACTTAAGCCTTTTTCTGAGGAAAAAGAAATGCGCTGTACAGGATGTGTGGTGGCTTCGGCCTCCGCTTTTAATGAGCTTGCAGCACTGAAATAAGACAGATCCTCCTTTGAGGCTTTAGAGCCTGAGTCATTAGAAGAAAAACTCCCAGCGCTTTTTAATTTGGTACCCTGCAAGTTTTCTGAATTACTACAAATGAACAATTTAGAGTTGACCTGCTTCACATGTGTTCTCTCAGTCCTGCGCGCTGAACGAGTGTAGGCTGGGGAAGGTTTCCATGAAGCCTCCTCTCCGCTCTCTGAGAGAATATCTAGAGAATCCTGAGTTTTATATCCACCGCTCTCTGACGTTTCTGGTCTGTAATCAGATAACTCAGACGTGCTGGGGCTCGGGAGGCATTTAAAACCATACGAACTATCCTGTCTCTTTGGAATCGCAGTGGATTGTAAGACTCGAGTGTTTTCTGGCTCTAACCGAATATTCCCCCGAGTGTCGAATGTGAATGTAAGTGAGGAAGACTGGAGGGCGTTGTTCACAAAGTCCAGTAGCTCCTGTGATATTTCCACTGGATGGAATAAACTGTTGCTATTTTTCTCACACCGCTCCGCTCCTTCATCTGATTCGAGTTCATTGACAGTGTCTTTACCGTTGTCATCCTCACACTGATTCTCAGGGGAAGATTTGGTTGGCGATTCAGTCTTCTGTTCTTCACTTGAGACCATTTCTAGAACGTTTTTACAATCCGTGTCAGACTGTTCTTCTTCCTCTATGTATTTATCACTTTCTTCTTCGTCAACATCCTCACCATCTTCCTCCTCCTCTTCCATGATCTGCTCTTTCTCTTTTTCATTTCCCTCAACATCTTTTTCTTCTTCCTTCTCTGTCTCCTCAGTAATTGCACCTGTTTCCTCTTCCTCCTCACTTATATTTTCTACCTCCTCTTCCTCATAACTCTCTTCAATAACTTCCCACATATCCTTCTCCTCTTTCTGCATGTCAGTATCTTCCTCCGTTTCCTCCTCTACATCCGTATTAAAACGATCTGACTCTTCATCTTCCTCCTCCTCTTTCATTATCTGCCGTTTCTCTTTTTCATTTTCATTTCCCACAACATCTTTTTCTTCTTCCTTCTCTGTCTCCTCAGTAACTGCATCTGTTTCCTCTTCCTCCTCACTTATATTTTCTACCTCCTCTTCCTCATAACTCTCTTCAATAACTTCCCTTATATCCTTCTCCTCTTTCTGCACATCAGTATCTTCCTCCGCTTCCTCCTCTACATCTGCATTAAAACTATCTGACTCTTCATCTTCCTCCTCCTCTTCCATTATCTGCTCTATCTCTTTTTCATTTCCCTCAACATCTTGTTCTTCTTCCTTCTCTGTCTCCTCAGTAACTGCACCTGTTTCCTCTTCCTCCTCACTTATATTTTCTACCTCCTCTTCCTCATAACTCTCTTCAATAACTTCCCTTATATCCTTCTCCTCTTTCTGCACATCAGTATCTTCTTCCGCTTCGTCCTCTACATCCGCATTAAAACTATCTGACTCTTCATCTTCCTCCTCCTCTTCCATTATCTGCTCTTTCTCTTTTTCATTTTCATTTCCCTCAACATCTTTTTCTTCTTCCTTCTCTGTCTCCTCAGTAACTGCACCTGTTTCCTCTTCCTCCTCACTTATATTTTCTACCTCCTCTTCCTCATAACTCTCTTCAATAACTTCCCACATATCCTTCTCCTCTTTCTGCACATCAGTATCTTCCTCCGCTTCGTCCTCTACATCCGCATTAAAACTATCTGACTCTTCATCTTCCTCCTCCTCTTCCATTATCTGCTCTTTCTCTTTTTCATTTTCATTTCCCTCAACATCTTTTTCTTCTTCCTTCTCTGTCTCCTCAGTAACTACACTTGTTTCCTCTTCCTCTTCCTCACTGATATGTACCACCTCCTCTTCCTCATAACTCTCTTCAATAACTTCCCACATATCCTTCTCCTCTTTCTGCACATCAGTATCTTCCTCCGCTTCGTCCTCTACATCCGCATTAAAACTATCTGACTCTTCATCTTCCTCCTCCTCTTCCATTATCTGCTCTTTCTCTTTTTCATTTTCATTTCCCTCAACATCTTTTTCTTCTTCCTTCTCTGTCTCCTCAGTAACTGCACCTGTTTCCTCTTCCTCCTCCTCACTGATATTTTCCACCTCCTCTTCCTCATAACTCTCTTCAATAACTTCCCTTATATCCTTCTCCTCTTTCTGCACATCAGTATCTTCCTCCGCTTCGTCCTCTACATCCGCATTAAAACTATCTGACTCTTCATCTTCCTCCTCCTCTTCCATTATCTGCTCTTTCTCTTTTTCATTTTCATTTCCCTCAACATCTTTTTCTTCTTCCTTCTCTGTCTCCTCAGTAACTGCACCTGTTTCCTCTTCCTCCTCCTCACTGATATTTTCCACCTCCTCTTCCTCATAACTCTCTTCAATAACTTCCCTTATATCCTTCTCCTCTTTCTGCACGTCAGTATCTTCCTCCGCTTCATCCTCTACATCCGCATTAAAACTATCTGACTCTTCATCTTTGTCCTCCTCCTCCACTTCTTCATGTATAGTTTCTACTTCCTCCTTTTCATCTGTCTCCTCTGTATTTTCATCCACTTCTTCTTCTCCTCTTTTCTCCTTACTAATATCCTCCACTTGTGTCTCCTCAGTTTCCCCTTCCTCACTGTGTTCTTCCTCATCTGCCTCTTGTTCAACCTCGTCTTTTATATCCTCTTCGTATTCTGTCTCCTCAGCCCCCTCTCTCTCGTCTGTCTCTTCGACACTATCATATTCTCTTGCCTCCTCATCCAATAATCCTTCCTCTGACTCCTCAGCCACTTCTTTCTCTCCTAATCTAGCCCTCCATTCTTCTTCATCCACCGCCCTTTCCTCTTCTTTCTCAATATATTCCTCGACACTTCCAGGATCTATCTGTTTTGTATCTACATTTTCCTGGTCTGACTTTGTCATTGTCTTTGCTTGTTGGGTATAAAGGGATTGAATTTCATCAAGCTCTGCTGATTGCTCTGTTTCATCTCTGCATTGATTAAGAAATTGCTCCACATCTTCCTCTGAGTCTGACTGGTTTTTCTCAGTCTCTACAATTGTGCTCTCCTCCAGGGGGTAAAAACTTTTAACCTGTTGGAACGTCGAAGTAATCTCTGCTCTGAGGTCTTGCGGCATATTCAGCTCCTCCATCAGGTCATTGATGCCCAATTGCTGTTCCTCAAATACGTCAGTGCCGCCTTCAGAGACGACGTCCAGTGCAAACTCAGTTTCTGAGAACTTGGGAGAAAGAGGTTCACTTTCAAGCCTTTCCCTCAGAATCTGGAAATCCTTCCAGCGTGCTCTGAATTGAGAGGTTGCTTTGTCTTGTAAATCAGAAAGACTTGCCTTCTGTTCCTCCTCATCATCAATGACAGAAATTTTCTGCAGGGATTCTATCATTAACATGGCCTCTGAGGTGGTCCTCGATTGGCTGGCTTCTCCTACTTCGTCTTTCAGGCTGTCTCTCAGAGTCATCACCGACAAGAACGAAAGGAAGGCTTTACACGATGAGCCAAACACTGAGGCTACTTGTGTTTGGAAATCAGGAAGGCTGGTGGACTTCTCAAGATTGGATGTTGTGTTGATGTCAGATGCTCTTCTGATATTCTGAATCGATGAACAAATTTTCCGCAAGACAGGTTTTATCTTCGCTTTAGGGTTCAAAATGCTGGATGACGCCTCGCCATCATCGACTGAACCAATGACCTCGGCAGATTTGTGTTGCCTCAGCATGTTCTCCTGCTGTTCAGCATCACGTCTGACATTTGGCATGGAAACGCACAATCCTCGTATTTTCATTTCAGTATTCAGCAGAGCTGGCCCTTCAGGGAAAAGAGGGACTGATAGACAAGATGTGTATTTATTGACTGCATCACTGGTAGATGCATAATATTCATCTAAATTAGTGTTGGATTCAGTCTTTTCATCTGACTCAGAATCACCGCCTATCAGAAACACAACCTTGGACCGAGGTTCTGCTCCATCTGTATCTCCCTCCACTACATATGGCACTGGGTCTGGGCTGACTTTCTCCAACCAGTTCTCGACATACTGGTGGATTTCGGAAGGCGAAGGGTTGAGAGAAGGCATGGAAACACTCTCCCTCAGCTCTGAGGTGTTTTTGGGTGGCATTAGTCGGTTTTCCATCATGGCTTTTGGCTTGCTATTTCTTCTTTTGCCTGGCAAAAGTGATTTTTTGTTATGTAAAATGTCTGACATGTTCTTTTTCATTTGAGGCCTTCCAGTTGAAGTATTTTCATTATGGTCATTATATTTAGCAGCCGAGTCATTCATGCTTTGTCTCACGGGTTGTGTTTTTTTCAGTTGTTCGGTACTAACTAATAAGGCCGAGTCCTTCCTGGGCATCTTTTCATCTTTAACTGATCTCTTAAAATGAGGCATTTCTACCTTCTTCTCTACTCTTTGACTTTTTTGACCATTTTTAGCACGTTCTAATGAATTCAAACTATTTTTTCCCAGGCTAGCATCACTGCTAAGCTTGTCAGCAGATGAACTTTTGCTGTTTTTTGAGGGCCTAATTAATTCCTTTGTTTTTTTATCTAAACCGTTTATTGAAGGTAAACTCCTCTGACTCCTAGCAGGCCTAAACACCTTTTTCTTCATTACACTTTTAGCAGTGTTGTTTTTTTCTAATTCCTTCTGAATTTCTGGGTTTGTCGCCGTTTCAATTCCGTTCTCGGTATGCGCAGGCAGATTGTTTGTAATATCGTATGCCGGAGATAGTGGCTCTGATGACAGTGATAACATCTCCTCTTTCTGTCTTTGCAGTAAGTCAGCAGTGGGTGGCTGCCAGCTACAATCTATATCACAATCATTACTAGAGGAAAGAGGCCCTGATTCGATGGACGGTTGACTTTCTGGCAAAGGAGTGGAGCTATGTAAAGGACCGCTGTCTGCACTGCAATCTGTATTTGCCACATAGTTGTCATAGCAGCCTTGACTCTCATAAATGTGCATCACAGTCTCTGTAATCTCCATCCCGTTATTCTGGATCTGAAGGACCTCCGCTACTCCTGATGACCTCATGGAGGAGTTGATGCGTTTCTTGCTCGCTCCTGCAGACACTGTTTTTCGAGGTTTTGGGATTGGTTTGTTGCTGCTGCTGCTGCTGCTGTGTTTGACGACGCAATATCCCTCAGTTGTCTCACCGTGAGCGGCCCTCTCCATGTAGGAATAATGTCCAAGGGTGCTCTCTTGAACCCCCAACTCTGTAACCATTGTCACGCTCTCAACAGACACCTTCTTGTTAACATGCCGAGGACCTGGAGTAGGAGTGCGTTTGAGACTTTTGGTTTTTCCCGAAGTTGTAGAAGTGTAACCTTCATGTATTCGCTCATCATCAAAGCCCACTGCCTTTTCATCTCCAGCAGGATAGTTCTTTTCTTTGGTTTCATCCTCACTCATACGAGAGGAGTCTTTGGCAACGGCATTGTTTGAATCAGGTGAGCTGTTGGCTGACCCAGAAATAGAGGCATGAACCGTCCTCTTGGTAAGGTTAAGGCTGGAGCGGCTGAGCGTGGTAGTCCAATGGAGCATCTCCTCTTCCTTAATGGTCAGACGAACTTTCATCTCCACTGTCATGGTGCCGTCTTGATTCACTCGGAACGACTTTTCGATGTCGTCATCCTGAGGTACGACGCAAGAATGATGGCCATTGTCTACCCTCCCATTTCCACACGTCTCCGCTGACGTGTGATGGTGGTCGAACGATGCATTGTGGTGGTTCAGGCAGCTGTTCGTGCTTTCATTTTGAGACTTGTTTATCTGGTTGACAATATATCTCTCTGATGACAAGGAGAAGTTCCTTGAGCCTCTTCCACTCGAGAGAGATTTGTTCTTCGCTTTGGTTGGCAATGATGAAAATACAGGAGGGGAATAAAACGAGAGAAACAATTACTTCGGAACAAATGTCATGTAGTTTTTATATTGGTTTGATGGAACTACCTAAAGAAATAATTCAGCATTATGAGAAATATGGTATGAGAAGTTTTACCACTCTTAAATTTGTCTTTTAAAAATTAAGCTTTAGCCAGCAGCAGATTAGCTTGGTCAGTTAAATAGTTTTAGAGTTGATGGAGAAAATTCAGGTATCTCCAAACCAGGTCAGACAGAACCAAAACTATCTCAAGAGGTAAGGGAATTACTCTGTTTTTTGACAATTATAGTAAACTGAAACTTTAACAAGGAGTAACTACTGAATTTCACATATAAATAATACTGTAGGATCATCATAGATAAACAAAAGTGATGACATTGTTCTGTCTTTTAGCTATTGTATCTCTCTGATCACCAACTACTTAAAGATAAACTTAATTGGATGACAGCAATGTGTGCCAACAGTAAAATCCTCCATCTGTCTCTTAAGTTTTCATTGTTTTGACTTTTACATGCATTTACCATTTCTGACTATGTTGTCCTCAGAATACCTGACACACTTCTTAAATTTTAGAGTACAACACACTTCACAGTCTACCAGTTAGACTTATTAACACTTACGTGCTCCAAGTTGCAACACCGATGGTTCCACAGTGTCCACGAACATGGCTTGTGCCATCTGGCCCGTTCCGTGAAAACTGTGGCTTCCTAATCTGAATGGCTCGTTGCCCGCTGCCACCACGACTCCAGAGCACAAGATAAGCGTGGCAAGACCATCAACCTGAAAGAGGAACAAAAACAAGTTTAAAACGTAAGGAGCGTCAAAGTCAAAGGAAGCAACAGGGTTTTCTTTAAGTTCAATAATAGTTACTGTGAACTGGTCACTGTATATGTAGTCACTGTAAATACACTCCTGAACTTTACCTTTAAAAATTAAAAATGTAGTTTGCAAAGCCACTTACAATTTGCATGAACGACAGTGCAAACCAGTGATTACATCTTATAAGTTTGCAATGATGGATGTATTTTAAGTTTGTTTAAGGACATGTGGGATAACAGAGGTATGACTCACTAGGAAGCAGATATTTTGATGGCACCTCTTAATACTTTCTTGGAAGACTTAGATCAAGCATAATCACAGGGGAAAAGCCCTGATCTTTTACCTCTGAAATATTCATGACAACGAAAATAAAGCCCAAAAACAAACCTCTAAAAATTATTTTATAAAATCTATATATCAGTTCTCTGCAGCTATCATGTCCTTCTTGGTGGCATCTAAATCTTTATGATTCTATCATTTTCTAAAATTGATTTTGTGTGGCGTGACGATTAGATTAAAGGAAAGTTTGAGTATTTACAATTGTGTGACCACAGGAAAGACTCCATATACTAATAGAATCACGTAATACAGCCGAAAACTCTGAACAGGTGAAGTTGTGCATTTGGAGTTGAGATAGTTTTTTCCTAGATGTAGAGTGATCTGCCACAGGTAAAAGGGTGATTGTCAAAGTAAAGAAATGGTGGAAAAACACTTTCTTGTTGCGTGTTTGCTTCTGTCTGCCGTCAGCTTTTATAAGCCTTACATTTAAGACTATCCGATTTGAGTGAACCGGACGTATCCTTGCTTAATATAGCCTTCGGTGTCCTGATAAAGGAAGTAAGTTAACGACAACATCAGAAATCCCAAGAACTGAGATGGCTTGGTGTTAATTAAATTAAAAAGTGACAAATGACTTGAATACTTAAAGACATTGAATCGAAACTTTGTTTTCCAATATCTAAACCTGTGTCCCTGTACTAATATTAAATTTATCTTATGGTATATGCCAAGTATTTGTAAAAATATAAATAAATTGTTTATAATATCTAACTCTGTCAGTAAAAATATTTGGAATGACTCACCTTTATTTAAGATTTAGATGCCACCAAGAAGGACATGATAGCTGCAGAGAACTGATATATAGATTTTATAAAATAATTTTTAGAGGTTTGTTTTTGGGCTTTATTTTCGTTGTCATGAATATTTCAGAGGTAAAAGATCAGGGCTTTTCCCCTGTGATTATGCTTGATCTAAGTCTTCCAAGAAAGTATTAAGAGGTGCCATCAAAATATCTGCTTCCTAGTGAGTCATACCTCTGTTATCCCACATGTCCTTAAACAAACTTAAAATACATCCATCATCCTGCGAGGCAGTTACATGAATTTATCTAATCAAACGGGATTCAGAGTGACGAACCCTCCCATCATGTAAAACTACCCTTAAAATGTAGCTACTGAGTAGCTAGGAGAGCAAAAATACTCGTAGGTGTGTTTTCAAAACGTGTGTGAAGTTCAGTTACTCATCATTCATTCATTTCTCCCTTGTCAACCTCCTAACCCAACAGGTGGGCGAGGGAGGCGAGGGTGTAAGTAAACCGTCCTCTGCAGCTCCAGTACAATAAACTGTACTCACTAAACCACAGCAATTTATGAGTCATCCAATCAAACCTGAAGGACTAGATTTAAATCCCTCGTACTTGTTTTCATTTGAAAATATGTCACATTACTGAAGCTATTCTGCCCTCTAACTTGTTGTCGGTTAGTTTAGCTCGGCATAAAGACGGGACAAAGGTAAAAACACATAGCCTAGCTGTGTACAAGGGTAAACAAATTAGTCTACTGCCCCATCTAAAGCTTACTACTGAACCATCATCATTTCATGTGTGCTAGTGTCACGATTGTTGCCTCACCTTGGCATGAAAAGTAAGGTGTTATAGATTAAGCCATCCCAAAGGTTTCAGAAAAAAATACTTGGTTAAAGTTAGGTACAGAAGCTACTTGGTTGGGGCGACGAAAAGGTATCTTTAAAAAAATAAATCCACGTCACATTCCCTTAGACTCGAACCCTTGTCTCCTGAGCTCCATCCAACTGTCCCAACGTAGGTAGGTAGGTAGGTAGGTATATACTTTATTACCTACATCTAGTACCTTCATCCTTTGTACTTTGTCCAATTACCTCTGTCACATGATCTCCTTCTTTGACCCTGGTCATGCGTGTGTGTGTGTGTGTACTTATTACGGCTAGGTGAGGCCAAACGTGACATTGGCACGATAACTTTTTGTGGACTTTGGCACAATATTGGGGTCATTAAACACACTGCTTAATTAAATGCATGCTTCGCTATCCCTGCTGGTACATATTTGCAAATATAAGGACACCAGGTTAAGATAACACTTCAACCATTTCACAGCCCTATTGATCGACAATCATTCCAATTTTCAGTTTTCCAACCACTTACTCTTCTGCCATCTGTAGAGTAGAGTTTCAGCACTGGGAACGCCATTATCTGGGACAGGTAATCCAACAAAGCATCAAATGTTGGTGCCGTTCTTCTCTGCAGCACAATTGTGCGTTTAACAGTGGGTTCTCTGTTCTTGATGACCACAAGCCTCCTTGGTGTCCGTACTGCCACCCTCTCAGTGACCCTTGCTGGCCTGTTGGCGACTTCATTCCTTCTGCTAAAATGACCAAATCTGACTCCTTGATGCCTTCGTCGCCCTGCACTGAATGGTCTCGTGGTATTCCAAGGTACCTGCCGCCGGTTCACTTCTTCCATATTTAGTGGCTTCACCTTTTTCTGATCAGAACACACATAATTTCCTCCATCATGTAAGTCATCCAAAGCCTTCACCAGATGAGTTCCTCGAGGGGTGGTGATGGTCCTCACTCCAAACGGCAGAGGCACTTTCTTGGACAGAGCATCCAGTAGACCATCAAATGTCTTGAAGGTGCGGGCATTGATGACCATCCGGTGCCCAGTGAATTTATAGTCACCGCTTTTGTAGAAGCACACTCTTTTAGAAGCTGACGGATCAGAGATGGTCTGAGGGGGGCGGGAGGGCAATGTCTGGCCACTGCCCGTGGACAATCCTTGGACAGGGGCATCCAGGACAGGTGTGTTGCTCATATTGTAGTGTAGTTGTGGCTGGAAAGAAAGAACGGAGAGGGATGCTCAGATGTTAGACGGAGTTTCACTTTCCCTATAATGTACACATGTATACAATCACATTGGACTTAAGGTATACCCAGTTTATTACTTCGATATTCAGGTTTTTCTTGTTTAGATCAAGCCAACATGTGTTAATGGTGCCTGTGGGATAAACGGAAATAGGTAAATCCTTATTCCTGGTAAAAGAGTTTATTCTGAGCAGCCTTAATGCAAAACGGATTTTCCATTCTGTCCTGTCTGGATTTAAAAGAACTATCTTATTACCATTAAGTGAGAAGATAGACTGTACACTATTTAGTCCGTTGATATCTTTTTCAGAAAGAGACCAAATATCACGTGGTCATTCTTGTATTTTCTCCTAAAAAGTAAGTATCATCCTAAAATCCTGCATTGAAAGCAGCCCTATACAAATGACATAACTAAATTGACATACCAATTATTGTATTATTCATTGTTAAATCAAACCCACCTAATGCTGCAGTTCTTCTGAAGTCGGATGTGAAACTGAATCAAATTAATTGGCATAATTACAGACGACCACATTTCATCTTTTACTGGGAGTTGTTCCTCAGTGGGTTATAAGAGGTTGTTTTTTTTCATTGTGCCATAAGTAAAATAAAGTAGACATACATGAAGCAGATGCACAACATAATTCTTTTTTCTTTTTTTTTACTCGGTAAATGCTGTATTGCATTATTCGGTAAGGCTATGCTGTTATTTAGTATGAATGGGGTGAGGTATGAATGGGGTGGACAACATAATAGAAACACCCGGTTTATTTAATGAAACACGGTTTAACATTAATTACCCTAAAAAAAATAACCAGAAAACATAAACATATGTTGTACATTAAAAGATAACTTATTTACATCTTTAGAGCAAAGGGCTGTTGTTGTTTAGTATATTGAGAGAACATGGACAATCTGTGGAACAATGTCATAAATACATTGTAATTCACCACATTTAAACTAATATCCCATAAACAGTACTGTGAACAAGTCTAAGTCAATGTAGACACAGGCCTCAATCATATACACTAATCAGACAAATCACAACTTGTAGGTAAAAAAAAAAATCTAGCTGACCTACAACCAAACATGTTGATTAATGTAATGGTAAAACAAAAAAGGCTTACCGTACAGCTCACATTTCACCTTAATCATAACGGGTAAAACAACAGAAAGTGTGCATCTGTTACTCCTCCGAGCGCTGGTCAAAGCCTCTCAGCAGCATTCGAAGGCTATTTTTGGACGTCCAACATCACGGCCAATTTGCCTAATCTTTGCTCACACTTAATCAGCATTTCAAGATAAGGTGACAAAAGGAGACCCAGAGGAACTGTGCCATAGCAGACTAGAAATGTATACTTGTATTTGTGTGGCATTCAAGAATCTCTTACGAGTGTATTTTCCTTAGGGCCTGGGACATTAATATTATTTGTTCAAAACGGCTAAATTTGTATCATCTCTTATGTATCCTGCAGAAAATCTCAATAAAAAAAAATTAAAATAAAAAAGAAAGAAATTCAGAAGTCTTCTCTTCACATGCACTAAAAAAATAAAAAAAAATAAAAAAAACAAACAAGCAAGAAACCCACTGAGGGGATGAATGGATGATTAAGTAAAAGGCTTAGTAGGTGCCAGGATAAGCAATCCAAGGGGAAGCGGGTTAGTGAAAGTTCATGAAAGTAATGAATATTATTCCATCTTTACTGCTCCCAACAGATACCACAGGTGGCTGGGACTAGTTCTAATTTGCAAGCAGCCTCCTTAATCAGATTTAAGAGGTCTTGGCCTAATCTGGATTAGGTTAAAGTTTCTGAGCACTTGCTGGCAGCGTGAGGCAGAATAAGGTCTTTAGGGAGCACTTTTACCTCACAGCAGGTAATGGAAATCCACCATCAGATCTTAGAACACACGGTTCATCAGTATTCGGACCTGTCGAGTTTCCTGCTGTGTGTTATTGGTACAAAAATAATCATAACGTTGGAAAATCCGCTGCTTTGCTTGCAAACTGGGAAGGTTGACACATTACATTCATAGGAACATGTCGTGTAGTAGACTTTGAATTTTGGCCTTTTAAACCGTGGCTAATTGCATCAGGAGATGAGAGGTGTGTTACTGTACTGCAGTGGACGGACAGCCATGCCAGTTACCAACTGTCCCTGACTGATAGGAGCTGCTAATTCCTCCCATCAACATGTGCAGTGTCCTGGATGATGGGGGAGGGATTTGTGTTCAAAGGAGGTCCTGTTCAGGTCACACAAAGACAATAAATAACCCTTTATATTATTTGTTCAGAGAGTGATTGATCATAAAATAAAAGTGCGATTAATATTTTTTCAGGCGCGTTACTATTACCTCTTGCTTAAAAACAGTATGGATTTCTGTTAGAAAAATTACTCAGAGGCTTGGTTCAAAATCAAACACATCGGACATTTATTCTTGCAAGAAGGAACACATACATGCACCCTCAAAGAGAGGTGTCCAGCAAAAAGGGGGGGGCCTTCCCTCCTCTGTAGGTCAGCTTTTATACAGTGGGACAAACAGTAGATCATCACACCCATTCCCTTTGTACCTGCTTTTGTATGGTAATACAGAGTTGGTTGTAGGGCACAGGGGAGTCGTCAATTAGATGCGGAAAGAATCACTTGTAAATAAGACAGAAAACAAAGGAAACTTTTCGGGGCCTGCTTGACAAAGAGCCAGAATGCAAACAAGAGGAAGAGACAAATCTTTCCTTTCCATCATATCCCTCCTGTTTATACAAAGTATAACATAACATGTACATAAAAAGGAAAAAAACAAAAGAATCTTTCCATCATATAAAATAATTTTTCTATCAATTTGCCACAGTATTTGACCATTTGGTGATACTGTATTTTTTATTCACTGTAATTACCAGCGTACTACATTTTTCCTTGGTTAAATTATTTAAATCATTTGCGATGATTTCCTTACCTTCAATCACATGCTGATATGTTTGGATTAGGAAGATCCAAATTAGTGAGTCAATCAGTGCTACATCAGTGCAGTATAAGATCAACAGTGTGGCGTCACTGTGGCCTGGATCCTTACTCAAAGGTCACTGGTTTCATTTTTGCCTTCATCAAAAGCCAGAGTCCAACCAAAGGCTCCCTGAACAAGACAGAAACTCTTTAATGGACTTTTAATTACACTCAATGATACATTGTTAATTGCTGTTTGGAGCAAAACTAACACACACTGTATATTGATCTGTTTAATTTAAAGAATAAAATTGTAAACGGCACCAAACTGACAACATAACTGTCAAAACAAAAACCTAAATCCCTGGTTATCGTCTTTTTGGCTTAAAATGAAGCCATGTACAGTTGCGATTCATTGTCAGCAGTTTCCCATGTCCGCTCAGTCCTGCAGAATATGATGGATTTTTATTTTTCTTGTTTTTTGATTTGATCTTCAAATGAATTTACCTCCTTAGTCCCATGAAAGTTATTTAATGGATTATCTGAAAAAATACATATAACTCTGCATTGATGTTTTTTCTTTCTCCTCTGAGATATCCTG
This sequence comes from Brachyistius frenatus, assembly GCF_029030835.1. Classification (NCBI taxonomy): domain Eukaryota; kingdom Metazoa; phylum Chordata; class Actinopteri; family Embiotocidae; genus Brachyistius; species Brachyistius frenatus. Next base: position 4,099,597 of record NW_027210611.1, read on the forward strand.
TGACGCCTTATAGGGATCCTAAACTGGAAATGGTATTTTCAGTTTGTGACAATACTTGGGCTTCAACTTGTTCTTATTTTTCTACTGATTATCTTAACTATTTTCAAGTCAAGTATCAGTATTGTCATTATAACAACAGTTACTATTAGTAATAAATAGATATTTATAAAAAAAAAAAAAAAAAAAAAAATCTGAGTCTGAGTTCAAAGCCACTGTGTAATACTTGCTTGGTAACACTTCTCAAGTGTGTAGTTGGTAATTGAAGAGAAAATAGTGATCCACGTCCTATGGCAATTTCTGAGAGCTCCAATTAATATTTTACAATTGGTTTCTTCACCTCCAAAATTCTATTTAGTACTTCAACTGACTTTTAATAAGAACAAATATTACATTTGAGAAGCTTAAGTCTTTGGATTTGGGCATTTTTGCCTAATTAATTAGTTAAAATAATCATTATTTCTATGCTTTTTGATTTTCTGTCAGTGGACTTATCAATCAATCAATCAGTACTTTGTATAGGCTCTGGATAGCAACCATACGAGTAAGTCTTTTAAGCGTATCCAAGAGAAGAACCAGCCATATTTGTTTGAAAAGTTGAATGGTCTTCAGCAACAGTCTCTTGTTGAACCAAGATCCAAGTGGTACTTTGGCGCTCTCTATCGACAGTCTGCGATACTGACAAAAAAAAATGCAGGCTTTGTGTTGGTAGCAGGAGAATAGATATTTGTACAGAACTTTACAAAGTATAGATTTCAATTGAGGTGCTCTTAAAAACGTAGTCTGATGACGACTACGCCTAAATGACAGTTCCAGGTGTGTGTGTGTGTGTGTGGGGGGGATCTCTGGCTCAGAGCTCGATTCATTCCCCTTGATCCCCCGTCTCGTGCCATCATCATCTAGTTGGGTCTGCTACACAGCGTAGGGGCCAGTGTGCGGTCCCGGTCCGCCAAGTAGACGCCGCCGCCGCCGTCACCGCTTTGACTCCAGCGGCGTGGTCTTTTGTCGCTAATTTTCTTTCCGGTTCGCTCCAAATACATTTTTTTTTTCACTGCACCGAAATCAAGTCCAACATGGGCAAAAAGGAGGAAGAGGAGATCATCAGAATTGCGAAGAAGATGGATAAAATGGCGCAGAAGAAAAACGGGGTGAGATGACTTGAGAGGAGCGGGGACTTGAACGGTTTACCTTGCCCCGCCGGCTCAGCCGACCCGGGCTTGATGTCGATGCGTTTTGAGTTTCACTCCTTTGTCAAACGCAATTCTGCATCTGTCTGTCATTTCACCAGAGTCCCGGTTCAACCATTCAGATCGCCAGTTAGCTCCGCGGCTAATACGCCTGCAGTTTATCAGAGCTAGCAGGTCTGTTTATGTTCTATGGGTTGCTAGGAGTTAGCTACCTAGCATCTGCTAGCTTTGTGCCTCGCATTTTGTAAATTGTCAGTTTTAGATTTTTATTTTTTATTTTTTTAAATGGCTTCGCGTCGCATCCTTAAGTACATTGGAGTAAAATAAAAAAAAAGGTACCCCGTCACTCTTCTGGTGTAAGCGGTGTTTGGGGAGGGGGGGGGGGGATTGTTTTTAGCGGCTAGGTAGCTAACCCATGTTGTGTTTACGGTTAGCCGCCTAGCTTCTGTAACTACTACGTTAATGAACGCGCGTGTGTTGTATCAACTCATTTATCGATTATTTTCCTCCCCAGTTATTCATTTGGTTTTAAAATGTCAGAAGATAATGAGGAGAAAAAAAAAAAAAAAAGTTTTGTTTTTTTTACAAATTTATGGAGCTCAAAGTAAAAAACTTGGGAAAGCACCAAATCATCACAACGATTAAACTGTTGTTGTTTTTTTTACAATTTCTCTTATTTATGGTTGTAGAATAGTTGTTTGCCAATTGACTTAATTAAATGTGTTGGTGTTTCCCCCTTTTAAACATAAATGTTGAACACTTACAACCACATATCGGTTGTTGTTGTTTTTTTTTGCCCGAATAATAACTTGTTTATAAATCTTTGAGGGCTCAGTTTAGTCCAGCTCACTTGCATCTGAAATATGTCTGCAGTAACTCCATGAAGAATATTGCAGTATCTGTTATACTGATGCAGTAGATGTTATCTAGTATTGATGGAGCAGCTCGGGGTTTGGGGAGGCTGACATGCTCTATACTTTCGAGACTAAAGCTTATAACTTGGCTTTAAGATGAAGCTTAGAGTTAGTGCAGACTTTAATGACTTTGAACCCTCACCTCGCTCTCCGGGCGTTGAACACGAGTGCATGTCGTTTTACCATTTCCGTTAATACTGACATTAAATTGGTATTGATATTTCTGTTCTGAAATTGATATTTTAATGACGTTGTTCTTTGTTTTTGTTTGCCACAAATGTTATTTTTAAGATGTATTGGGACTATGTACCATGGTGATTTTACACTATAAATTTTTTTTTTTTTTTTTTAAACCTGTTGAATTGAATTACTTAGTGTGTGAGATGGGTTAAAATGCACATACCTAAAACATCCTCCCTCCCTCCCCTCTCCTCTGCAGGCAGGGGCTTTGGATCTATTGAAGGAGCTGCGCAGTGTCCCCATGACTTTGGAGCTGCTTCAGGTATCTTCGCTCACTTGTTCTGAGGCCTTACTGTGGACACAAGCAGCGCTGAAACTCCCAGGCTCTGACACAATGTCTCTCCACAGTCTACCAGAATTGGGATGTCCGTTAATGCCATCCGTAAGCAAAGCACAGACGAGGAGGTGACGTCCCTAGCCAAGTCTTTGATCAAGTCGTGGAAGAAGCTTCTGGGTGATTATCATTTTTCGATGATAACCATACTTAAAATTGTGTGATTTACCGGAGAGATTTTTGCGTGACTCAAGCTGCCTCATTTTATCAAAGCCAATCAAGGTATGTTTTTTTTTTGTTTGTTTTTTATGGGCAACCTGTAATCATAATGAAGCCAAAGCCAGTTTTACATGTTTTTTTTTTTTTTTTTTTTTGTAACACATTGCACTCCAGGTGCACCAGCTGTCAAAAATATATTGTGGCTCTTTATTTAACATTTGCTGACACCTATTCTCAACCCACGGCGTTGAGTAAGTGAGCTGTTCAGCAGCACAAACAAATGAGCAGCAGCCAGCAGTTTCAGTCCAGATTTCAGTGAAGACTTCTCACCAATAGCAAGCATCAGCCAGAAAAGGTCAGAGATAAAAAAATAAATAAATTGGTTTATGAGGTTAAATCTACGCGTGTGCAGGAGGTTAAATTTTACTTTTATGCAATGCAGGGGATTATATTCAAATCTCCTCCATTTTCATTTGGTTTTCACCACAAATGCTTTATTACTGTATTAACTTCATGTGCAATTTTCAATTACCAAATTACTAAACCGACACATATCGCTTATAATACCGTGTCAGCTTTTAAAGTCATCATGCTTCAACTTCAGTGATATTTTACAGCTGGATTTCAAAGTTTCTTCTTTTGTGAAAACACTAATGCATATTTGCATATGCTGGTTTGATTCTTGGACCATTGTTACATACCTCCCCCTCTCTCCTCGTGTTTAACATGGATAAATCTTTAAGAAAAGATCCACGCTGACAATTCTGTCTCCACAGATATCATAAAGAAACACGTAACACTATTAAAAAAAAAAAAACGTTGAAGGCTTTTTTTCTTCTTTTTTTTTTTTTTTTTTTTGTAACACAGCGCTCTTCAGCTGTCAGGTCAATGAAAATGTTGACGTTTCTAACTTTGCTGTCATTTGTAACAGTCTCACTTAGTTCATATTGATGCCTACTTGATTTCTATCACTTGCGCTCCAGATGAGCCTGGAGGTGATAAATCTTCAGATGAGAAAAGGAAAGAGCAAACAACGCCTGTAGTTTCTCCCTCACAGGGAAGCCCGGAGGCAAAAGAAGAAAGGTAAGGAGAAAAAAAAAAAAAACATCGCTTTTATATACGTTTAGCATCGTTGACCATTTGAATGAAGAAATGGAAATACATTTTCTATACTTTTGAAGTTTTGTTTTCAAATGTGTTTTGCTTCGTTAACTGATTATAAAGTCTGTTATTCCTCCCACAGCAGCTCCAGCAGTAATTCCAGCAGCAAGAGCGAACCCACCGAAGTTGCTCCCAACACGTTAATCAACACCTTCCCTCGTGCCCCGGGCACCTCGGACTCGATCAGGCTCAAGTGCAGAGAGATGCTGGCCAATGCTCTGCAGACTGGAGGTACCAGACTCGCCTATTATTGTTTTACTCATGGTTTCTCCACTCGTTTTGTCCACCCTCTGATATTTTGTCTTTTTCAGATGATCATATTGCTATTGGTGGTGATTGTGACGAACTTGGAGCACAAATTGAGGAATATATCCTTTACACCGAATGCGTTTCAAGTTGATGCTTGTATTTTTTTCAGGATGTCATGAGATTCTGGAAATTGTTACTACGTTTTCAGTGACTAGCGTTTGTTTGAATACCAAACATGTGAAGAATTGATCAATTTAAGAAGCTAAAAACAAAGAATCGTAATCATGATTGGTAAATGATTAATCATTTATTGAAACGGAATAATGAACCTGTTAATCCACTGAATGTATCAACACGAACACCTTAAAGGCCGGATTGTCCGTGTAGTTTTAGGTCTTGCTTTTTGTAATTAGGCATGAAAAAAAATATCATTGACAGAATTGAATTCTTTGACTTGCCATCACGCATCTTCCAAGAGTTTAAGAACACAGACATGAAATACAAGAACCGTGTGCGGAGCCGGATTTCAAATCTGAAAGATGTGAAGAACCCTAATTTAAGGAGGACTGTGCTATGCGGGAGTGTAACCCCCGAGCGGATGGCTAAGATGACTGCAGAGGTCTGTTGGCTGTTGATGGACTCGATACTCGATCATACGTTTTACTTTCTTGTTTCAACGTAAACGGGTTTAAATTTGTTTACTAAAAGAGTTTCTGCTGCGTAGGAAATGGCCAGCGACGAGTTAAAAGAAATGAGGAAGAATTTGACCAAAGAGGCTGTCAGGGACCACCAGATGGCCACCACTGGAGGCACTCAGACGGATCTATTTACCTGTGGCAAATGCAAGGGGAAGTGCTGCACCTACACACAGGTAGAGTTTGCCATTTGTGGTAGCCTATATGCTTGATGGCAAAAATTAGTGTGCATGTAAAATGGGTGTATTCTGCGATTAGGTTACTATTCCATGACTTAAATAGACTAATGAATGACGTTGATAATTTAATTTATTGGAAAAAATGGTTTATTCTTATTTCTTTTGTCATTCCCAGGTTCAAACTCGCAGTGCTGATGAGCCAATGACCACATTTGTCTTCTGCAATGAGTGCGGAAATAGATGGAAGGTATGTGTCCTACTGCAGGTTTTCTTCACGCAATCTTTGAAGCCATTATCCCGTAGACTTCCATCACTTATCCGACTTTAGCTTGTCCTCCTGAAGTACAACCATTTCATTTAGCTGACGCTTTTATCCAAAGCGACTTACAACACCTAGGGTTCAGCGTCTTGCTCAAGGACACTTAGGCATGTGGACAGGAGGAGCTGGGGATCGAACCACCAACCTTCCGATTAGTGTGCAACCCACTGTACCGACTGAGCTACAGCCTTCCCATCGACCATCGACAGTTTTCAAAGTTTTAGGTTCAAAACTCCAGTCTGGTCTCTGTCCACCTTCGATGCAGACTGTTAACCTGCATTTACATTCTAAACCACCCGCCATGTTGAGCATATCAATGTTTTATGAGTTTGGGGATCTTGATGAAGGACATACCATACAAACACAATCTGCCTGTTGTGGTTTTATGGTATGTCATAACATTCTCTGAGAAAAGAGAGGACAAAAATCTAATGTGGTTGATTTGCGGGGGAGGCTGTGGCTCAGTCGGTAGAGTGGGCTGCACACCAATCACAAGGCTGGTGGCTCAATCCCCAGCTCCTCCCGTCCACGTCCCCGAGCAAGACACCGAACCCCAAATTGCTCCCGATGGTGTGCTGTAAGTCCCCTTATATAAAAGCATCAGCTGAATGAAATGTAATAATTTGTTGATGGAATTTCTTTCTTGCCCGCAAATGATAATAATTTGATGGTAATGAGTCACCACTTCCAAACATGGATTTATTGACATCATTAATCAGATGACCAAATATAAATGGTCAAAGGATACACACACACTAGAGTTCTCGAGTCTGTCGTATGATAAACATTTAGATGCATTTTGAATAAATAACTGAAATGAAGCAAAGAAAATAACTGCAACTTCCTTCGCCAAAACCAGCTAGCTTCTACTCCATTCAGACCAACACAGGATGTGGATTAAACCTTCTTCGGGGTCTGCCTGTCTTATCAGCGTCGCAGCGAGTTGATTTTTGCATGAATGGGGTCCGTGGTGACGACGTGGGTTTGACTTATATCTGACATGAACGTGCACCACCGATTGAATGCGTTTGCAATGCTTCACATTGTTCAACGCTCTAAAAGCACGCCTTAATTTGCGGTCATCTTTTTCAATTTACTGAATCGATATTTGGTTTTAAATTGAGACCAATAATTGAAATCAAATTACAAGTTTAGCAAAGCCTCACGACTATACTTTTGAGCTGCTTTTTAGTGACATGATCTTTAGCGACCAAATATTTTAATATCTGGGTATTCATTTGTGGGTTTTGTGTCCTAGTTCTGCTGAATCTGCACGCCTCATCGACGGCACTCTGACAAGTAGCAAAACTCCCGGACCAGGTTGTGTCTATCTATCTGCAACAGATTGGAGCTTCGTATTCTGTGGTACATGGTACACAACAATGCCATGCAACAATGCCACTGCAGTTACCGTTTGAATAAATACCTTGTTCATAGATTGAGCTCATTGCCAGTTCCCCAATGCCCCTCCACCTCAAAATCTTTTACTATTGTTATTAGTTGTTTCTCACTGTCAAATATATGCGATCGATCTTGTCTCATTCTCTTTTATCTGCATTTTTTATATGTAGTTTTAACACTTTGGACAATGTTGTTTTGCTTTCCCCTCACAACATTGCGTTGTTTTATTTAATTTCCCAATAAAGTGTAATCCATTTGATTAAAAAGAAGTGCTTTTCACTAGTTGTCTTTTATGATGCGCCTTCAGTCTCTTCTGGTTATGTAAATCTTTAACATTATACTAATGCAATTACGGATCTGAGAGCACAAACATTTTGTGTGTGTGTGTGTGTGTGTGTGTGTGTCGGGGAGTATATGTTTGTAATTGGTGGAATATTCATCACATCAAAGTAAATGCTGATGTGTGCATATTAATCTGCCCAGTGACAGGATAATGTCATTGGCTGGACCAGGGACGATGCACAATTGTTTCCTCTTTCCTCATGTTTTTTTTTTTTTTTTTTTTCAATGGCCAGGTGCAACCACTCTGTGTTGTTGAGCTGTTGTGCTGCCTTGCTGTCACACAAACTGACCAGTTATACAAGATTAAGACAGTTTTAATCATTTAAAAATTTTGATAGTGAGAAAGACGTGTTGATCAAAATGTTGTCTAATACCTACTCATTTAACACAAGAACAAGTGTGCAACATGATTTTTCTAATTCTGTTCATGTTAACTGCCTAACTTCACCTGTTTGTGTGTATTATCTAGGGTCAGCTTCTTGATGAAGTAGATGTACCTCACGTATTTCACAAACAACATAAACTGAATTGTAAATTTCTTCACCTGGACTCACCTGATGGACCAGTTTGTTAAAATACAAACTAACGTGCTTATTTTCTCTTATTTTTCTCAAATCTTTTTTTTATTTTTTATTATGAACTGTTGGATAGTCACATTTCTTGAGACCTCTGACGAAATGAAACACATTACTCTTAGGTTGAACTGCACATAATTCAGACATGTACAAAAAGGGCTTATATGGATATCTTTTAAAAGTACACTGCAATTTACAACTGCTCCATTACAACTAAAAGCCATGCATTAAAATATTCTACTAATGTAAATGAACAGAATAATTATTTGACCAAATTTATTTCCGTGTATGCAGTGGAAGCATTGATGTCTGAGCAGCATTCGCCTGTTAAAAGTTGCCACGGTGGAGTTAGTTTTAGGAAGGTATATTTCATGCTTGTAGGGTTTCGGGAATCTCTGAAGTATCACAATATAGATGTGAAAGATCATGAGATGGATTTTATCTTTTGGCTGAACCTTGTTTAAATGAAACCTTCTCAAAAGGTAATAAAGGGAAATGTGATAAGAGCAAAAACTATAAAAAAAAAAAAATCAAAATGCCATGCCTAAAGGTTGGACACATACAGTATATTGTATTTTCTAATGTTAACATGTGTTTTTATGCCGGAACAGCCGAGGCCGGAGTTTCTGTGAATTGAGTTTGAGCGTACGTACTTGTGTTCTATGATCGTAAACGTTATATCTCAGGGAAGCATTAAGGGAATTTCTTCTGTAATTTGGTACAAACATTTACTTGGAACTCCAAATGTTCTCCAAAACCACTTATCACATCCGAGCCATTATTCAACACCATAACTCGGGAACAGAAGGGGAGATTGTGACCCAATTCCAGAAGTGGTTGGATACCTCATCGGTGACACTAATCTTTTGTGTCTAGGTTGAAACTGGTGATTGTTTAGATTGTAGAGAAACATTTTGCTGATTATCTTATAGTTTATTTAAAATCTCTTTTGTTACCGATACAATATGTGATTTGGCTGGAATTTCTACAAGGACAGTAAATGAGTCAATTTCCCAGGTATTCTTTTGTACTTACTTGTGTTATGCGGTTTAATGATCAAATCATTCCAGAGTCAGTAAAATTATTGTGCTTTATTTTAGCTTAATCGAAATGCCCACAAGTCATTATTTTCTTGGAGAGTAGCAGAAAAAAAACTAAACCATATACTGTAAACATTCACATTATTTGTCTTTTCAAAAATGTATTCTTCAGTAAACTCAGCGCAAAATAACACATTTCATATAGTAAACAGAAAAAGAAACAACATTTATAGGCATCACTCCAAACCATTGGCTTAGATTGTGTTTTGAGGTTGATCTGCGCGGTGTACCCATCAGCTCAAATTGCACATAGTAAGTTAAAGTTAACTCTAAGACAAGTAGGAGTGCCACCGTGAAGCAACCAGCCATATCCACCGATCTTTGTTTGTCCTCAGCAAATAAAGACGTGCTGTCGTCGCCCTCCGCGCTACCAAAGTGAACTGACGTAGTCACGACTAAGGAATCAAGACAAAACACGCATGATAATTTGGCCAATGAGAGGGACAATTTCCAGTAAACTGGCTTCGTGCTCCAGTAACCACCCTAATGGCAAGAGCCTGAAACCAACTGTTGCCCATGAGAAAGATGTCATAAAACTGAATGTCAAGGCACTTCCCCATGTGAGGATCTTGTCTTTGAGTGACATTTTTGTGAGGCAACAAAGTAATTCAACTAAAACTATCAAGAGTACGTAAAAGTATTTAACACTTGGCAACTCCAATTTTAGTCAATGGAAACACTCTCAATAAACATATGAACACAGTTTACATGGTAGCTTTGGTGTTGCTGCTAACCTGGCCTGACCCCAGTGTCAATCCTGATCATAAGTCAATTTTATTTACAGGATTACATTATTTATCCTGTGATTTTGAAGTCAAAATCTTCTGAGATGATTCAGCTTGCTGTTGAAAAGAATCTGACACTGATGCTTTAATTTAAAGGTCTGTGATGTCTTGCTAATTTCCAGCAGGTTCTCCGAAAATAACTTTGTTTAGTAGTAATTATTGCCAGAATAGAGTTTAATTGGTACTCTTCTAATTAATCAATTCCAGTTAATTGCCAGCTTAACCTTCAGCTCCATTAGTCTGCTCAGATAAATGTGTCCACAGGCAAAACCTTTAAGTATAAGCGGAGAATGAAATACTCATATTCACTTTCTAGCAGAGCAATTGATGAGAAGTTCAGGCACATCCCTTATCTTCTCATCTTACTCTCTGCATGGAAGCAGATCAGACTATTTCTAAAAATGCTCAACTTTAAGTTTCCACTAACATATAAATAATGAATAAATTATTATTTGGGTTTAAAAGAAGCAGTTTCAATGAAATTATATTTTTTTTTACAGGAAACATCTCGGAGTTATTAGGAAATTACAGACCCATAAAATATATATATATATATATATATTTTTTTTTATAATTTCTTTCTCCATTTTCCTGACAGTGTAGTATAGATTACTTAAATAGAATCTATACTTGTTTTTGTTTTTTTCTGTATTGTCGGTAGATATGAATAAAGAAAAATACTCTCTAAGGTAAATATAATTACTTCGGTTCTTATGTCACACTGGTAAAATTATATTAAACTATAAGGTGTGCAGTAACACCTGATTGAAAAAAAAAGAAGAAGTGTCTTAAATAGGCAGTCTTCTGTGGTTAGGATTGAGTAACGAAAGTTAAAACAGCCTTCCATCATTGATTTGAGTTTCTTGAGGAAACAAATTGCACACCGTGACAAGAGCTGGTGTCCTTCCCGTTACTTCACTGATAACCACACTTGGAGTATTTTCAGTCACGTACAGGTTCTACGTGAACTGGAGTTGCCAAGTTGCTGTCACAGGTACCAAAGTGTGAGGTTAGGGAACGAAACGTGGAAATCAAGGGAAAATCGTACAGTACCCCACAAAGCTGCCTGCAAGTAGAGCTAACACGTAGCCTTTGACTTGAGCTTTGATTTTCATACGCAGTAAATAGAACCAGGCGTTTCCACATAAAATACCCACAATTCCATTTTTACTATTTACAAACTCAGAAATATATAGCCTACAGTAGGATTCATTCCCCCCCTCCCCCCCAAACAATCATACAAAAAAAACAACAGACCATAAAAAACTCTGAACACAAATAAAATAGATTATTTCTATCAAAAGAAAGAAAAAGAAAAGAGAAATAAAATGTATTCATATTCCTTTGGAGAGTTTTGCTATGTTGATCTGTAGCAGTACTTGTGATGTCGAGCCCTCGGGAGATTTTGAGACCTGAGTGTCTTCGGTCAGGTGCAGATCACAATAGCGCTGAGATCCCTGGGAGGGGCCTGGTTCATGTAATCCTACACTGAACATACAAAGAAAATTAAAAAAAAAAAAAAAAAGGGGGGGTAAGGATTGGGGGAGGGGGAGATGTGAGGAGGGATGGGGGGGGGGGGTTAAAGAGAGTTAAACGATCACAGGTCATCACCACCCTAAGATTCGGGGGACTGCTCTGACAGAGTGTTAAGCAGGTTTTTGTAGGCTGAGGAGTTCATGTAGCGGGGATACGAGTCTCTTTGCATCAGTGTGTAGATCTGCAGCTGGGCGTCGTCGAACGTGTGCAAGGAGGGTTCCTGCATGTTCCTGTTAATCGACTCACGCACACGGGAGTCAAGACTCACCTGCGAGTAAAGACAATTCACAGTTAGGAAGAACCGTGTGTTCTTGCGACAGAGATTTGAGAAATAGGATTGCTGTATTTCTTCCTGAGAGTGCGATGACAAACACAATACGCACACCAGATCTGAAAAGATACCTGAGTACAATTTTAGTTTGATCCATACAAAACACAAAGTCTAGAAAACAGAATTAATCATTTAGCAGGGGGGTTTCTGTTTCTGTCTGTTTCTTGGCTGGGACCAGTAACTTCCTGGAATCTCTGCTGGTTGCCTAGCAACTGCTCAGAACTGAGAAATACTCTGGCATATAACCTCCCAATATAACTTCAGTTTTTGGACGGACTAAATAAACCGGATACAATGTGTTAATTAGTGATCGTTAGGCCGAGTCAGGCAGCTGTTCCCTCCCGTTTCTAGTCTTTGTGCGAAGCTGGGGTGTTTACTGGATGTCGATTCATATTCATAGTGCAGCCACGAGAGTCGTGTTGTATATCCTCATCTCCCTCTCATTAAAAAAAAAAAAAAGTAAATAAAATGCCTAACTCTTTTCTTAATATCAGGGGAAGTGAGAAGAGACATTGGTGAGACATCCTGAAGTTTGAACACTTGAAACAATCACTACTTTAATAGAACGCTTAAATAAAGAGCCGTCAGACCTCTTTCGGCGAGAGAATGGAGATGTAGTCCTCGTAGATGACTCGAGCCTTCTCCTCTATCCCATTCTTGTTGGTCTCTTTGCTGAACTCGTCGCAGGCCAGCCAGAAGAGCATGTTCTCCTCGCTGAACTCTGTGCGAAGAAACTGTCGGAAAGCGTTCCTCCCCGCTGGGCAACACATCAGCTTGTCAAACGACTGCCCCCATAAACACACCTCCTCCAACGTGGGCTTAGGACTGCACACAGTTCGGGAACATGAGTGACTTCAAAATTTAGCACCAAAAAAAAAAATTTCAATACATGGGGTATTTTTTACAGTGACATCAACTGACCAGTCTTCACAGTCTGCGGTCCCTTCCTTGACGTCATAAGAGGCCTTTCGGTTCCTATCATCCCGGTCTTCATTCCTAATGATAACACAGACATAGAATCACACTGTGGAAGTACAAAATACACATTTTACAACCATAGCCACTATGGATAAAATATTATTTTCTTCAGTTTTTATGGACAATTTTTGTAATTTCTCATTAAAAAAAAAACCTCATGCATAGGTCTCAGTTCTTTCTTCTTTTATTCTGTAGAAATCATCTTACTGTACATATGTATGATTTAGATTAAGTGCAAAGTAAACATTATGTAACATAAATATCCTTTCACTGTCATACGCAAGTCTACGCAGACTGGATTTTGTAGGAATGCAACTAATTATGAATTCAATCAAGATTACATTCCCAATTATGCAATTCATTGTTATTATATAGCAAAAAAAAGGAAAAATTGCCCATGATAATTTCCTACAGCCCAGAAAGATATATTCAAATAGCTTGATTTACTTGAACAACAGTCTAAAACCCAAATATATTAAGTTAAATATAATATATGACTAGAAAAGCACCTCACATTGAAGAAGCTTTAACTAATAATTAAAATGTTGTTTGTTTTGTTTGAAATATTACTAAAACAATAGTAATAGTGGACTGTTTATTATATATAATGCTGTACATACTGTATAAACTCAATAGATGCACTTTAAACCACCTGCACCTGCAGTGCCAAACTTTTGTGTACCCCCTCTGCAAGCCAGAGTAATTACAAAAATTCCAGCGACGTGTGCTTACGTCACAGACTCTGTCGTAGCCTCCTCTATCGTGGCTTCAAAAAAGTGGATAAAGTATTTGGAGCATTAAAACCCCTGTAAAATGATTTGTTTCACAATCAGAATTTGATCTATTTGGTCCGATAACATTTAGGTAGCGGAGCTCATTGAGCATGCCTCGTATGCATTCATCCGGCGAGCACGGGAATGTCTCACCAGACACCAGATTTAAAAAAAAACTTCACATACTGTGAAATACAGAAAGATTTATCATTCGACAAGGACTTAAAAAATCCCGCACCATATGTGCAAATAGAGTGACTGCACTCTTAGACTACATGTACAACAACCCTTTAATACAGGGCTTAGTAACAATCGCACCTATTTGTATTACGTTAGATTAGAGTAGAATTTTTCATTAATTTTCAATGTTGATCTTTTCTCATTATTGCGCAAGTACTCAAACAACAAAATGCAGTTTGGCATCCAAACCAATACGATAGAATTTGACATGAAGGTGCCTCTGGTATGAGTGAGGTATGAGAGGAAATAGGGCTAAACAGAATTCTTTACAAAAAAAGGTGCTCCATTAAATGAATAAGGTGTGTTATGGTATACATATATACACGCATGCAGATACAATATATACATAAGTAAATATAGCCTAAATAAGAGGGACAGAATATATATATATATATATACAGTGAACCCTCGTTTTTCGCGGGGGTTACGTTCCAAATAGAAACCGTGATAGGCGAAATCCGTGAAGTAGTAACCTTTATTTTACAATTGAAATAGATAGAACTGGACATGAAATATATCTACATTACATATAGTCGTAATGTGATTTCAATGCACGATGCAAATCCGTGAAGCAACGAGACCGTGAAAGGTGAACTGCGTTATAGCGAGGGTTCACTGTACATATAAATATTTACATATTCTGTTGCTTGTTCATTTCTTGGCTGTATATAGTAACTGTATGTTTAATTTTGCTTATATGTGTTTTTCTAGTTCCCTTTTTTTTTGTTGCTATAAGTCTGTATCCACTCTGTCCTGTGAATTTTTCCTCTGCACTGAGTGAGTGTATTGAATTACTAAGAACTAGAGCCACATTTTCTTGTCCAAAACAGCTGCTTTTTTTTTGTAAATTCCTACGCTGTTTTGGCCATAATATTACTGAACAGTGGCACCGCTCATAGACTGCTTGTGATTCTATGCCAAGCAGATTCATTCCCAGCAGATATGTAGGTGATTTTTTTTTTTTTTTTTAGTTGTGTTTTACGCTGTAATGAGGCTTCTGCCAGACAAACATCCACGGATCGCATGCCAAAATGTCAGGGACATAAGACAGAAGCTGGAGCCTGCTGTTGAGACAGAGCAGCTCAGACTGTGCGCTCGCGTGCAATAATGTGGGCCATGCTGAGCCACAACGAGTGAGCTCTCAGTCGGTGGAAGACCTACCAGGAACAGCTACAGCAGCAGCACCAGCAGAAGCAACATGCATTCGAGCCCCGTGGGTTGGCCTGGCCCGGCTGGTCCTGCTGGGCCGGTGCAGTTCCCCCCGCTGCCGACTCCTGCTGCACCGACATCTGCCTCTTTCGCATCTCCATCCGCTCTGATCCCATGGGCTACAGACAGAGGAGAGGGGACAGAAAGGCACTGCGTTTACATTTCTGAATATTCAAATAAGAATCCGTCTTGCAAGAAAATATCTTGGCCTGCAATAGATTTGAGTGACACAAATCAGTGTCAGTTCAACACGATTAGTGATGGCAGCCCTGGCTGCACTGTAATATGACAGAAGAGGTGATGGCAGTGTTAAATTCTGAATATGGATCCAATTTTTTTTGCCAGCAACTTCACCTAAATAAGGATGAATTGAATTCATTTATATTTAGCTATGTGTGTGTTATATGTGTGGGGTTGCTGATGCTGTGTGACTGAAGCAAGTGCTGGCATGCCCAAAAGTCACACTGTAAAGGAATGCTGTTTTCTCTTTTGAGGAAAAAAGTATGGAAGAATAATTAGCTGATTTTGATTCCCCTGCTGCCAAACATGCAGCCGCCAAGAACATTTCAATCTTTCTAATCTCAAACCGGCTTTGTCTTCCCTGACACACTCTGACTGCATGTGAAAAATAAGGATGGATTTTAGACCATGGGTTCAATATCCATAATCCAAAATTTGAAATATCCCATTTGTGAAAGCCTGAGTGTAAAAGCAGTGCATTAAAGGATTTGCAATGCTCACTAGACCCAAGTGGAGCAATAAATTAAATACACTTCCAAATATTGTAAACATTTGTCTTTTTAGGATTAGTCCTTGTTAAGCGTCAGATTGTCATGAACCTTTAGGCTTCATTCATCATGCACATGAGGAATCACTGTGTTGTAATTGTGATTATAGGTCTCTGGTATATTCACCAGAATCCCTTTGGTTTGTAGGTCTATAGACGGGCAATGCTCACAGAATGACTTCTTGTCTGATTTTAACAAATGTGTCATCACCAGGTCAGACACTGCCAAATCCTGTCAGATCATTTATGTAACAAAGCTGTCGCTTCCAACACACACGGCACCATCCGGCTACTACCTGACACAAGAAACGATGCTTTAAAAAAAATGTCTGAAGATTTGGTTCATGGGAGCGGGGGCCTGAAGGCGCAGCTTGCAAATCTATAACCGCAGCATCTTCCTTTCAGTGAATACAATACCATTTGGTCATTTCTAAAATGGATCCGCGTTTTCACTCAGATTCGGAGCTGGCTTCAGCTGCAGATTTCGTGCGTCTCGCCAAATGGCATATTTTACGCGTTAGGCGTCGGGCACTTCAAAGCTGACACATTTGCAGTACGCTACGGTTTGACTCAACAGCTATAGACGATGAAATGGGAGTGGGGGTGTTCGTATCCATTCAAAGGATAAATCATGATAACACCAAATAAACCACTATTCTCCTCCCAGTCTTACAGCAGCACAAACGTGAACGACACTGGGATTTAATGGCTCCTGAGCGAGTTAACAGCAGAAACCATTGCATGATGAAGTCGCACATCACATCAATGGAAAGTGCCACCATGAAGAACCGTAGAGCTTCATCGCCCTGGACAACCACCGAAAAGACACTGCCTAGATCTGTTAAAAGCTACATAGTGACATGCCATAAAAAATCAAATAAAAATCCCCGGAAACGGCCTCAAACGCTCCGCTCACAAAATATCCGTGCAATGATTCATCGGTTTGCTACCAGTACTTACAATTTCACCATGTATGCACAGCGAGAAGAGGTAATTCTTTGCCTTGATTACATCCGATGGCACATAAGGCTTTTTTTTCCCCCCGACCGGCTGCTTCAAGTCAGTACGCATGCGTCTTCTCTCCAACTCGTAGTAGACCAGTGAGGAGCGTAAACCCCGGCAGTATGGCACAGTTGTACTGTGCATGTCCTTTACCCTTCCTTATATTTCTCGGATTATTCAAGGAGTAGCTGGACGATGTCAGTTTATAATAAAGAGGAAGAGACACGAAAACAAAATTAAGCATACTAATTAACACGCCAGGCATAAAAAAAAAAAAAAAAACATCCTCAAACTGAACTTGAGCTATTTATATTACTGCTGTTTACAAAGTTAAACATATTTCAAAGACCTGTCAGGAATATTACCTAAAAAAAAACATGATTTTGTTTGCTAAAACCTGCGCAATTGAGCTTTTGCCTGAAGTCGCTGTCTACGGTGCTGAAACCGTTAGCACCGCATTCAGCTGAAGGATAGCATGACTTTGGCTGTCAATGTTACATAATTTGTGAGGTTCAGTCTGACATTTGTCTTGAGAGTTAAGTGTTTTTAATTAATTTTAACTTACCATATGCATACTTTACACGCATGTACAAAATCCAGGACGTCCATATTTCAATGGATACACCGTTATGTACAGTGCACACACATACTTAGACATGGGTTTGTTGATTTTTGTTTTGTTTTGTTTCTTGATTTTCACCTGCATTTAAAAGCTTCACCGGGAAGTGGGGCTGCTTGTTTCAGCTACACACCACATGAACATTACATTTATTGCATCACTTCTCCCTGCATGAAAATAATATAATTGTATTGCCCTTTTTACATAGAAACAAATCAAATCATTGGCTGGTATTTCTCCTATAAGACTTATATACAGTACATCCTGCCTCATTCCCTTTGAACCTCACAGTCTACTTTATTCTTTTTCAGGTTATTGAAAGGCTGCTGTGTGTCTTTCCATCTACAGTGCAGGCCTGCAACCAAAAATGATGTAGAAGACAACACTGCCATCTGAAGGTAACTCAAGCACTAACACAGTGTGTTCTATATGCACATCATACGCAGGCATCCTGTATTGACCTATAGTGCTTTGATAGTCATGTGAAATTGAGAGAACCACAGCTATTTTTGCGAGATATTATCTCTTTGATATGACTCCTAATGATTTTACAGACATGTAAGATTCTTGTACTGTATGAATGTTGTGCCCATTTGACACAAAATTGATTTAGAATTAGGTGGGATGTGCATTCTTCACATATAACCTTAAATGTAATCTAGTCCTTATTGATACTTTGTTTGTTAAAGTGAACCCCATGACTTGATTTGTGTAATCACCACAAAGCTTTCTGCACTCAATACCTGTCTATTTCGGCAAAACTCGAATGTAACATCTATTTTACCAACTCAATTTACACCAATGTATTTGTGCTGTTGCCTTTCTGGGAGACGTTGCCAGTCAAGTCCACACTGTGGAGTAAGAAGTGCCACAAAATGGGAGCACAGACTCTCCATGGAGAACTGTTCTTGCGCTGTCAGCACAGACCTAGTACAGTTCTATTAAACTGCCGATGGACCCATTTCATCTGTTCTGTTATCTTGTCAAAAAAAAAAAAAAAAAGTGGGCAAAGATGAGATTTACTTCCTGTCTAGATTAATTACTTTCTGACTGGGCTGAACTGCACAAAACATCCGCACATCTTTTATTTCCCCCCTGAGATATAAACATGTGACTTTCTCCACAGCATTTCATTTAACACCTTCCCTTGTGTTCATGTTATGCAACACAGACCCACAAATAGCCCTGTGAGATTGATACGTACACACGAGCAACAAATGATACTTATGCTGCTGTGATTTGATGAACACACACTTTTCCCTCCGAGGGCACAATGCCAAGTGGAGGAGGGAGGACATCTGAATACATAAGGTCACAGAGGAGAGCAGGACGACAAAGCTGTGTGACAAGATGAATAAAGTCTTTTCAATATGTGATTAAGGGGATTCAAATCACTGTCTAGTTCAAAGGAAGATAGAATTAACTTTAGATTCAATCACTGGTGCTCCACACTCAGATAGATATACACAATTTCTCCTTTGATTATGATACGTCTTATGTGCATGCTGTGTGCCGTGCAGCCTGTTTACCCATAAAATAAACACCTGCCATCACTGACATAGTTTTCTGCTTCATTCGTATAACAGTAACCTTATGGGCATGCTGTATTCCCATGTTCCACAAAAAGGGTGGCTACCAACTTCAACAAAATCCTGCATGACATCTGTGAGCATTTTGAAGGTGAAGATGTCCAATCACAGCAACAAAAATGGAAACAGAATATAGGAGAAGTAATTTTCTCTCCATTTGATATTCAATTTAGTGCAATTGTTTTGGGATAAACACAATTCAATTCTATTGTGCTCACTTAAAGAAATTTTAGAGCCTTGCAGGAGAAACATTTTTGTAACTTTGTGCATGATATCATGAGGAAGTTGCAGGAAGTTGCAGTTATAATATGTTCATGTAATATATTGCAACAGTCCAGTCAGTGCCATTGTTGGTTCCTAGCAATGATTCACACGATTCAGAAGTTTTGTGCTCATACAACATCTACATGATGGTGGCTCCCTCTTGAGGCTCCTTGAGATGACATTTTTTTCAGTGAGTCACAGATTGAAGCACGATGTGGAGAAAAATAGATTAATAAATAATCATTAAAAAAAATTATAATATAAAACAATTAAATGATGATGAATTGCAATAAATTGATTATCAATAGAAATGATTAAGAATGAATATAAAATATATGTAGGTCTACTTCAGGCGTGAACAAGTAAGTTTCAGCTGTTATTTTGGAGGCTGCTTGACGTCCTCCCAGATCATATTCTATTTATTATGTTCTATAATTCTTTCATCTCGATTGTTTTATGTTGTGTGTATTCTATAGGTTCTATAGCGTGTTCTTCCTTGAAGACAGATCCTTCTTCAGTTGCTCTTCTTGAAGTTTCTTTTCTTTTCTTTTATTCTTTCCTGTGAAAATCTTTTTGAGGAGGAGTTTTTCCGCATCAATATTCGGGGTCAATAAATTTGTAAATTGTGATATCTGGCTATGAAAGTCCTTCAAATTGGCTTGAGAAAGTTACTTAGCCCCCAAATGTGCACACAAACAATATGATTATCTTCTTAAAAAAGTTCACTCAGTGGAAGGAGACCTTAGGTCTTGTTGCTCTGTTGACAGGAACTCTGAAATTAAGGTTAAGTCTTGGGGTCTTTTTCAGGACATGCCAATTGTAGAGTCTGTAATTGTGTCTGCACTGTTATAAAAAGGAATCTTTAAACTGATCGTTACAATTGGAGCATAATTAAGCGATGACTTGTGAACAGATTAAATCATTTCTATAGTTGAAAATGCTGTAGGTGCGTGTCCACCAAGGGCAAAGTGTGTACAACAAACACAAACTGAATGCATAGCCAATCACATCATGTGCCTGATATTAAAAGGTGGATGTGAACGATCATCACTGTGAGAGATGAGATGGCACATTTAGTGTAAAATCACAGTTATTCTAAAATAAAGCTAGGTCAGGGTGAAGAGGAATGTCCATGGTTCGAGTCTGGTGGTGGACGTTTAAACTGACAGCTCCCTGTTTGTCAAGTTAGTTTTGTAACATCTCTTTAGACAGCTAGAACCTCATTCACTTTCAGCGGCACACCGAGATCGAAAACGTCACGTAACTATGAACATAGTTCCTCCGAAAATCAACCTGAAAAGAGGTTTAATCAAACAGAATAAGTGGAAACACCTGTGAAGGAGTGCAGGGCTTCGTTACTGTTATTAATTACACCCGTGCTTTCCCCGCTATTATAACTTAAAATGTCTCAGAAAAAAAGATTCTTTAATGGACTTGGAACGAAAAATGGCTTTTAAAGCATATCTGAGTTTAAAGCCCTGACATGATCACCCACAAATATTCACTCTCATGGCTCGTCACAATCCCTTCCCCTCTCCCTACTACAGGAAGCCATCGTAAATCTTTATTTATCCATTTACCAAGAATGATTCTGTTGCCAGACTCCAAAAATAATCACATTGTAAGCATCTGAATGTATTCACAGCACTCGGTTTCTTAATAAATATTGCACTGAGATGTTAATTCTGGCTGTCATACATTTTGTCTGTCGATGTGACTGACTGTGCAACTTTGTTTTGATTTCTAATGACTTGTATTACACTATTTCCAGACACACTATCTTCTTCTTTTAATCTTCTTAAGCCTCGTTCAGACAGGAAGTAGTTCCCTAAATAGAGTTTTGGCATGAGGCAAAAAAAAGGGCTCCAGAGGCTTTAAACAAGAGTAGTCTAATAACAACAACAAAAAGCAAACACGGATGATTCATTTACTGAAGGTATTAAGAAGGGTGTGTGGAGACATATTAATACTATGAACTTCATGATTATAATTAGGCTTTCAAAATGCATCCTTTTAAGAGGACACTTTCAACAACGGACAGGTTTTTTTTAAATGTGTGGTTGCTATTGGAGTAATAACAAATAAGGGATACACTGATTAGCGTGCTGCCAAACAAATTATACCTGAAATGTGCATACTGGGGAGTCTCTAGTAAATTGTTGTAGTTATACTTAAATGGATGGTGACTCTATTTGCCTAATTAAGAATACCTCCAAGGTAATAATCAGTAGTAAGTTTAAGATGGTTAAGGAGGCTATTATCAAAATGCTTAATGCGGGAAATACTGCATATCCCATACCTCAAGGCACACCGTCTCCTGTTCCTCTTGGTCCGGGTCATTGTAGTTGACTGGGTACCCCGCATCATGCCGGCAGGACCGGGCCAGTCCCCGTATCCGCTGCCACATCAGGCCCCTGGTGCGTCTGATCCCCCGCAGAGCAGACGTGGGCCAGATCTCCCACTGCCTCACCGCTCTAGCACATGGCATGCTCCAGCCATGGGGCCTCACTCGCCACGTGAGGCTCAAGTCTGTTGGAGATCATAAGAAATCCACACTTCTCTCTCCTTTCCTCTATGTTTTCCTGGCGTCTGCTCTGCAGCACATTGTGACGGAGAGAGAGAGAGAGAGAGAGAGAGAGACAGAGACAGAGAGAAGGGGGAAACAAGCATCAGTGACCCTGACGGAGAGAAGAGTGTTTACAAAGGAGAGGGCAGAAGGGGATTAGGACAATGTTCCCACTGAATGCAATCCTGATTCCTCTCTGCTTTACTGCGTCTCACCAGCTTAGGCCAGATTAAGCCTGGAGGTCTTAGTGTTAGATGGACAGAGACGAAGACTAGTGACAGGCATGGAATCATTTGTGATTGTTTATGCTCCTTGATAACTTCCTTTCTAATACAGTAGATTAAAACACATTGGTAGATGGACCTTGTGTAGGAAACATATGGCCACAATGTACATGCAGCACCATTAATACAATCTGCTGGCAACTGTGGTGCCAATCTATTTTACTGGCAGGGGATTTTACTGAGGAGCCTCTAACATGTTGTATGTGTGGCTGTGTTGCTCATTACAGGCTCACACAGATAAAAACTCAGGTCAAAGCTCCTCAGGGTGACAAATCAACTGACTTACACTCTCTATCATCCACACGAGTGTATTTGTTTATTTATTTGATTGGCTGGAGTCAAGAGATGTATTTGCTTCTTCTAGCTCATCAGGATATTTAAAGTATTACTGACTGTATTTCTCAATATCACAGTTTTAAATCTGTCTTTGCTTCTTTGTCCATGTTTTTTTGTTTTTAATGGTTATTGGAGTTTCTGTCTGTGGTTTGACAGCAAAAGCGCAGACAAATATACACAGGCCTCTATGTAGGCTATATGTAACGGTAGTGGTGGGTTGTCATGTGTGCCTCACCATCCATGTGCAAATGCCCTTTATTTAGCTATGTTTTCTATTTACCCCGAATTACAGAATTGATTGTGAATATTTGTTTAATTAAAGGCAACTTCACATATCTTTGGTGAAAATAAAAACACATATTTTGATAAGGTCATGTTTTGTATGCAAAATCCTAATGTGAAAATTAACTACTGACGTAATGTGTAGTTTAACTGTAAAGGAAGGAAAAGTAGACCACAGCATGCCTTGAGTTGCCTTGGAGTAAAAGTAAGCTATAAGATAGCATGAAAAGAAAATACTCAAATAAAGTATAAGTAGCCTATCTCAAATTTGGACATCTGTGCAGTAACTGTAGCCTACTTTCAAAACGGTTTCATATATATATATATATATATATGTATATACCTGCCCATAATTTGTCTGTGACACGCTCCTAAAGTAGGCCTACATCTCTCTTACAGGTGACATCAACTCAGGCTTTTTTTTATTTTTTATTTTTTTAAATGACGTATCTATATTTCAATTTTTAGTCGAAATATGACAACTTCTAGTTTTGTTTGTCGCCTCTTCTCACCTCCTGTAAATGATTGGAAACCTATCAATAGCCTGAATGTTTATACTATGGTACCAAAAGTATTTGCGATATTCAAAAGTAAAACCGCATCTGTCCTCTCGAACTTCTCTGCTGCGGTCAGACTGAGGCGCATGTGACCCGACTGACTTGTCACATGACAGACCGTCACATGACTGACCGTGTCGTAGGCAGTCAGCTGTTCGGACAATACACTTAGCCGGGTGAGTAAACTCGAGTTTGTTTTTTTTTACTCCGTTTTTCGTTGTCATTTAGATTAGAGTTGGGCAACAAAAAAAAAAGAAAAAAAGTCTTTTGTCCAATTGTGTCAAACTAAACGTGACTGTCTGTTACAGAATGTCTTCGAAGCTATATTAGCACGGCTATCTTAGGTTAGCTCCCTGAGCTTATTTTGCTAACGGTTGCTAAGTATCCCTCAGCTGACGGTGTTTGTGTCGGTTTCGTTATGTTATAAGTTATATTTTTGCTGCAACCTTTACACAAATGTAATAGGTCACAGGCTACACTCTGCGCTGTTCTCGGAAACCCCGTATCGTGACTTGTCGTGACATTGGGTTAAGCTAGTTGTGCAGCATAACCTGCTGCTGGCTGGTTGTCAGCCTGCTAAATAAAACGAGAATTGATCCCCTAAAATGGAAAATGAAGAACGCTTAATATATGTTCACACGAAGAAATATCTTTTCATATTAATACTCGATTATTTTTATTTTGTTTTTAAGTCAGTGGCCCCAGTTTTCTACCTCTCTTCCTAGTTCAGCTTCTCTGAATCAGCTGACCGACCTAGTGTGTAATAAACACTGTAGTTTTCTGCAGGTGGTTCTGCATCTATTGTGTTTGCAATCCTATAACACCACAACCAAACCTGTTATTTCCTTTCTAACGTGGCGTGATTGTGCTGATGTTAAATATCTGTTTCTTTGCAGTTGGGTGTTGGATATTTTTTTTTATTCAGACGTACGCTGCAGGTTATATATCTCCAGATGGATATCCGCGGGGCTGTGGACGCTGCAGTCCCTACCAACATCATTGCTGCGAAGGCAGCTGAGGTTCGGGCAAATCTGGTCAACTGGCAGTCCTACCTTCAGTAAGTTCACATCACAGCTGTGTATCATATATAATAAACACCTGCAGTCTTAAAACAATTCAGTGGAACAACTCTGTCGTGAATTCTTCTTTTGTGGCGCTTGGTGAGATCGTATCTGTACTTCATGTTTGCCATCAAGGCAGTAGTGGTGGATATGCTGTACTGGACTGCATTATATGGAAAGGTGTTGCTAGTATTTTGTCCACCCCACGTACATAAATGTCTCCTCTGCTGCAGGAAGTCTGCTTCTCGCGAGAGGGCTGTATTTGACTTTGTGAATCCATATTTGGATAAGCCGCAAATTTTTCATATTTTGTTGTGATATTTTATTTAAGTCAAAACATTTTTATCAGACAGTACGTCAGTCTCTCTGAATAAAATGGTGGAATAATTGCAAACTGTGTGGTAATCTAAATGCAGCTCTTCTAGTTCCTGGATTGTGATTCACTGTCTTAAGTGATACTTCCTCTTTTAACTGTTATCTTTCAGTGCAGCAGCTCTGATTAATGACCGACAGTATGATTTTATTCAGGTTTTAAGAAGTTTGGACATACTATACATGTTTTCATGTAACTTCCTACGTTCGTAGAGCCTGGTGTGTTTTGTCTTGAGAGCATTTGCGTGTACAGGTTAATTGACATTATTGTTCAAGCTGCCCCATGCAATTTGCAGCAGCATGCTACTGAACAAGTACAGCCCAATTTTCTAGTGAGTGTGTTAATGGCATGCCTGTGTGCTTCAACAATAAAGGGAACTTGTTGAATTACTTGTGATTAACCAAAATAAACATCCCCTTTTTGTAGCCAACCCATTATTGCCCTTGCTCAAATCAAAGTAATCATTTGTCGTTACCAGTGACAGTGGCTGTGTTTTGATTCATTTTCTCGTAGGAGTCAGATGATCTCAGCAGAGGACTGCGAGTTCATCAAGAAGTTTGAGGTGGCCAACTCTGAGGAGAAACAGGTCATTCTGACCAATGAAGGACATCAGGTATAGAGGAGGGATTTCACACTACCTGTGCAGTTTTGTGGGGGTTTTTTTCTCAGTCATTGAATGCCTCAGCAGCTCTATAGATTTGTTGTCATCAACATGATCAGATGCTCACAACTGAAGCGACATCTAGTCGCATTCAAAAGTTTTCAGGTAAATAATGGCATTGCAGCATAAAACACAGGCGTCTTCCTTCATTCATTTCTCGTGCACTCACAGTAGGTGATTAAATGTACAATTACATTCACATAGTAAAACACATGGTAACATGTAAATGGGAGTCTGTGCAAATTTACAATTTAGCAATCAATAGCTATGGAGGCTGAGGGTGTGTTTGTCATGCTGAAAGATTTCAGAGTTGTACAATTCTGCCTCAGGAGACTTAAATCACCTGCAGTGTCTGTCTTGGCTTTTGAAAGGTACTGGTTCATATTTCATTATTTACCTGTACCCAGTACTAACATGCCCTCCCCAGTGCAGCCTCCTGTGTTGTTTTGCTCTTGTGCTTTTGTTGCTCTGAAATCACCGTTAAACTGTAAAATCACTGCTAATTGTGAAATTAATTCTGTTGTGTTTGGATTCTTTTCAGAGGTGTCAAGCAGAATGAAAAGTAAAGGCAGTTTGTTCAATTTGTCATTGCTACAATAATGCTGTTTTTTTTTGTTTTTGTTCAGTGTGCAAAGACTTTTCTGAACCTGATGGCCCACATCTCCAAGGAGCAGACAGTCCAGTACATCCTGACTTTGATTGATGACACTTTGCAGGTACACAGACAGACGCACTGGCTTTGGACAAATAGGACATGCATGTCTATATATAGACATTTTTAGGAGGCAGTAGGATTGTTCAGAAGGCTTGAATTGTTCAAAGATCACATTGTTTTACCCTCGCAAAGAGACATTTGATTCAAACCCTTGCATTGCATTCAAAACCTTGGCCAATAGAGAGATTTTTTTGTAATAATCCAATACAAATATTGACGTTCTCCCTTGTGCTTGGATTTTAGATGCAACTGAAAGCGGATTTAGTAATTATTACAAGCCAAAACCAGACAAAAAAAGGGCATTTTACATGCATAGAAAGCGGTGGATATACAGACTTGCTATATTTACAGACGGTGTTCATTTTTCCACTTAAATTGAGGTGAGATTTACTCGCCCCCTTTTTTTTGTTAATTTGTGTTTGCTGGAGGTAAATGAATTCATGATTTACATATTGCTTTTTTAAAATGAATGAAAACTGGTTTGTCAAGAAGAAATTCAGTGGGCTTATTGAATTGTTTCAACCGTAAACAGAAGTGCCACAAAGCAAAGCTAAAGTAAATAACAGATTTGGTGAATATGCAGTTAAAACCAAAAGTATGATGATCTGTAACCTGTAGAGGTACATGTGATTTATAACATCTAACACATTGTTAGATGTACTTTATCTGTTCAGTAAATGATGCCACCTCAATATAATATAAGTTTTTCCTTTTAAAGCTTGTGTAATATCCAAGTTTAAAGTGCAATAACTTATCCAAGACTGGATTTAAATTGTCACTCAGGAGAACCATCAGAGGGTGAACATCTTCTTTGACTACGCCAAAAAGACAAAAAACACCGCCTGGTCCTACTTCCTTCCAATGCTGAATCGTCAGGATCTCTTTACTGTGCACATGGTGAGTTAAGAGATTTGAGTTTGGAAAAATGCAAACGCAAGAACAATCAAAATCCAAGCTGTCCCTGCAAGACTAGCCTGGTTGGTGCATGTCA
Source organism: Brachyistius frenatus (assembly GCF_029030835.1). Classification (NCBI taxonomy): domain Eukaryota; kingdom Metazoa; phylum Chordata; class Actinopteri; family Embiotocidae; genus Brachyistius; species Brachyistius frenatus. The sequence goes on from NW_027210611.1 coordinate 4,126,388, forward strand.
TTTATGAGGGACATTGTCATTCTGTAGATCAAACATACAGTAAGTGCACAGTTAGCGGTGATCCAGGTGTGAAAACATCTGTTGTCCAGCCGTAAAACGGTGTGATAGTTTCAGGAAAGGATCATTGAGCGGGATTACAGTGAACAGTGAGTAGAAGACTTAAAATCATATTTTCACATCTACATATAAGATGGTGTCCTTCATCTAATTTTTCACAGAAATTTCTGTTTCTAATCAGCAAAGCATAAATAATTCCTCACAATGCAACCCTCCACTTTTTCCTTGATGAGAAGAAATGTCCCTGCCACCATTTTCTAATCAAGGACGGCCACCAAGGACTACGATAGGGCGCACACAGCTTAATTCAGAATGCCAGCCAGACGGCATCCAGCAGGTGGGCACGATGTGACCCCAAGTCTGTGACACAGCACTTAACTCAATCCAACTGTCATGCTGAGTCATGCTTTTAAGTTACAGCTTCAATGTTTCTACCCATCCTCTCCTGGCAAGGAGGAATTTGGAGAGATGAATTTGTTCTCGTCTCATCACGACACCGAGGGCACTTTCCCAATCAGACATTTTGTATGCGATAATAAACGGGGCCTCAGTCACTTTAGCACTTAGATTGAGTTGCAGATCCCGATTTGTGTTTTAGAGGAGCTTTTTGAAGAGGTATTAGAAACTGGAGGACTTATTGGTCATGTGTGCCCTGCTTTCACGCTTTTTTTTTTTTTTTTGTATTTCTCCTTTTCCTTGGAATTCAAACCACAAGATCTCAGTTACACTTAAAATGGAAATTCAACATGCTTTTTAATTGCTGTCAGCGTCATAAAAAAGTAACAGATATATGTCACTATGTTACACTATGGTCTGTCATTTTATTGAGGCCTTGCTGTAAATTCCAGCAGACAGAAGCGATATGAATGTAAAATCTCCTCCTTCACGTTTTAGGCGGCGAGGATCATCGCTAAGCTGGCTGCCTGGGGCCGCGATCTGATGGAGGGAAGTGATCTGAACTACTACTTCAACTGGATCAAAAGCCAACTGAGTTCTCAGGTACATGAAGTAGAATTTTGCTACAATAATGTCCTGTGTTGTTTAAAAGTGTTTTTTTTTTTTTTAAATAATCTCAGTTAAAGAGGTGATTTTAACTTCTAAGGCTACCCAGAATGTCTTTAACTACATGTGGAACCGACACAATTTTGTTTTGATTTGATTTGTTTTAAAGTGCCTTTTCTGCAACAAATTGTCTGCTATGTTTTTTTTCTGTGTTTAACAACAGGGCACTACAATACAGTACAGTGCATCTGTGAGTATTAGTAGTAGTAAATGACGCTGGATACGAGTTTCGGGTGAATGAAAGGTGATTGGGGAGACTAAAATCAGTAAATTTATTCTCGTCATGATTATTAATTTTCCCAATAAATATTGCATGTTTATAATTAAGTCTGGAGATTATTTTCATTGGAAAAAATAAATATGGGTTGTTTTGCAACTTAGCTCCTTTAGGTCACATGAATAACCAAATCATATTTAGTGGCTCTACGCACACATGGTATAATTGAGATAAGATTAGAGTTAGAATTATTCACTGTTTTTCTTTCTTTCTCTTCAAGCCATGTCATTGGGTATCATTTTCTCAGATATTAGCTTATCGGCCTCCAGAGATACTGGATTCTTCTTTCTCAAATGAAGTTAATTTATTGCTTTTTTAATCATCTACATGGCAACAATAATTTGTCATTTCTGTCTGAATTCATTTTCCCTTCCTTCAGTTCTGTTGTTTGGGCTCAAAGTGTGAAAACCTTGTCTGTATTGTTGTAATCTATTCATTCATATTGGGTTCGAGCAGACTTGTTAGACCTTGAGGTGACAGCTTCTCTGTAGGTGCTGACTGTGCCTTGGCAGACGTATGCACTAAAGAGTGGGATGATCAAACAGCCCGATATTGATTCCTAGTTTTCTTTTCTGCATTGTACGGCACTCTTTCTCACATTGTCTTCAAATCAGATGTGGACAGCTCTTTCAAAACCATGATTTTGTCCCGTCTCCCTTCATTTTAAACATTTCGTGTCTTCGCAAAATATGTTCTTAAACTGCTTCTTGAAACTGCATTTAATGTTAATTTCTCTCCGCAGCAGACAGGCAACGAAGTATCCGCTGTCCCCGAATTGTATTTGTGGCCAAGCTAATGACACGTACTCTGTCGTCCACTGCCACTGTAAGCGATGGGTTGTGAACAATTTAGCACCTGTTTCTTTTGTTTATCTCTCATTAGAATCTACATGGTACAGGTCCAGAAACAGGCATGGGAGCAGGAACTATTTCTCCCAGTGAAGTGAGTATGAGTGAAGTGCATCTCCGGTCACCGTGGCGCTTCCAAAAAAAAAAAAAGCACAAAAAGCAGGGTTTGCGCAAGCTCGAATCTGTCGGCTGTCACCGGACTTTCACATCTTTTCTTTCCTCCCTTCTTCTCTCCCATCCTGTTCTTGCACTCCAGTTTTTCATTAATAACTCCAGACTGTTGGAGCCATGAGTCTGATGACGAGCAATTTGAGAAAGCATTCTCCATTAGGACAGCATGATGTTTGCTGCCACTGGTTGTTTTTAACCTGTACAAGTGAGAAATTGCATGCTGTGAGCTAATTCTCCTTCATGCTGAAAGCGCATGACAAACAGCTTCTTCTGAACACAGAATAACGAGGGAAAATTTAAAGAGCATTTGCACAGCAGCAGCATCCGACCATTTACTATCCCATACTTTGTCAAGCATTGCGTAACTATTCTGAGAAGCGTGCTCCGAAATATATGCGAGACCGCTATCTAATAACTGATCATCACCTTTTCCTCTGCATTTTCAACCAGGTAACCTCCACTCCTCTGCTCTTCTGTCTTCACTGCTGCCTGTTTCTCTCGCTGGACTTCTCTGCTTTTATTCGGCCTCCTCTAATTAACAGATTAATGTGACCTATTCTCTCCTCTCTAATCTCAATTTACATTGTTCTGCTCAGGTGTGATGGGACGCTTTTCCCTTCTGTCACTCTGCATTGTCCTATTAGTATGTAGTAATAGCATGTGTTCATGTATACATATGATAGACTGCATGTGCAATGCGGCAAGGTTGGATAGGTGATGGTAATGCAAGTTTTGGACTGGGCCTCGTCGATGTGCTTATGATATCTCCGCTTGTCAACTTCTTCATCTTTCAGAACTTGACTTTCTAACGTGGTGTTTGTCCTCTTCATTAAATGACTCAGGCTGCTGCTCCTGTCTGACTGAATGTTGGCCTGTCATTTGCAGAGCTCTCAGTATGTCCAGTGTGTGGCCGGCTGCCTTCAGTTGATGCTGAGAGTCAATGAATATAGATTTGCCTGGGTGGAGGCTGATGGAGTCAACTGGTAAGTGATGATCTCCTTTTCACAAGATTCCTGCAGTTTTTCAGCCTAGAAAATAATTAGTTAATTTCAAACTTTATAACTGAGCATTCAAAGACGTTGATCGAGCCAGCAGAAACTGGACCCTTAAGGAAATTGCATTTTGTTTTAAAAAGTTAATGACTTGATAATAAGAAACTTATCGTGTTATAAAGACCTTCTGTGGCTTTTAGTGCCACCGCTTGGGAGGTGGAATCTGTGCCCAGATGGAAGCAAATGAATGCCAGTGTGAAAAACAGAAGTCTTTTTGTCTCACTGACTTGACACGTAGACCTAATGTGTCATGGTTGTGACACATCGGTGTTCAAGTCAAGAAGAAATAACCCTGAAGATCCAGAAAATTACCCGCAGTGTAGAGTTGTGTTGTTTTGCCATTGAGGTGATCAAAAACCTTGTGATAATCTTTCTGACAGGTTCATAGCATCAACTCGCACTCATGGATGCTGTACATTCTGTAGCCACATGTCTAAAGGGAGAAGGTCGTTGAAGCAGTGGGAGACTAAAAACTGACAGAAGGCTCAAAATTACTGATTCTGTCAAAATAGCATGTGGTACAAATTATGAAATCTTTCACCTGACCCCTGACTTTTTTTTTTTTTTTTTCCTGAATATATAATTGTAAAACCAGCCACATTGCCTAATATGTGTGCGATAATTATGATCTGCAAGATCCACATCTGTGCACTCAACTGCCCGTTGCTGTCATTAGCACTGTACTCTGCTTTTGGAGCAACTCTTCCATTATCTAAAGACTGTCTGAACATTTCATTCTGAGCCAGCATCAAACATAATGAAGCTTCAGCATGCTGGTACACGACTGTAAAAGCTCCTCTAGTAGTCAACATTTAGTGGGTATGAATGTGCACCCTTTTCCTCTTTTTGCCCGTTGTTATTCATTCATGTGATTTCTTTTCTGTTAAAGCATCACAGCCGTGCTGAGCAACAAGTGTGGCTTCCAGCTCCAGTACCAGATGGTCTTCTGTGTGTGGCTCCTGGCCTTCAGTCCTCAGCTCTGTGAACAGTTGAGACGCTACAACGTGGTGCCGGCCCTGTCCGACATCCTCCAGGAGTCTGTCAAGGAGAAGGTCACTCGAATCATTCTGGCTGCCTTCAGGGTTAGTGGAGAATTTCGCATTCATTGTGTTTTTCTCTGAAATGCTATTTTTCATCAAAAAATATTTTAGCACACTGACTGAATTGTTGCCCCACTTTCTTGGCCATTTGCCTGCGAGACCTGAACGTGATTCACTCGCACCACTTTCATACTGAGACCTTTACTCCTGCTTGGCACCAAACTCGCAGAAATACGGAAATGAGTGTAGCAGCTAAAGAGACAGATATTCTCCTCAGGAGTTGGAGACCAAAAATGAAGCTAGATGAAAGTGCGTAAATACATGAAGAAAAAACACTCTAAATGAATAATAATGTTGTTCCATAACTGCAATATGAGTAAAAAGACAACTGTTCTTCTTAAAAAAGGTGATTTCAATATTGTGTTTTCACTGATTTCACTACCACCAATTGGCAAAACAAAATCTGCTATTTCAAGGTTCAAAAATATCCTCAACAAAGTTTGTCAGTCCTAATTTCATGTCGGTACTTTTATATTAATAGAGAGCAGTCATTGTGCATTTTTCAAAATCTAACACAACAGTTTGAACATTTGAATTTGATTAGGCTTTCCCTCAACAAGAAGAAACCGCAACCGCAACTCGTAAACAACAGATGAGGCAGCCTATGAAACGACCAAGCCCGTAAATGAAACATAAATATAATTTATGATAATGTGGCCCTTTCAGCTTCCTGCCTTGATTGCGCACAACATCTGTTGAATATTTAATCTCGTTCTAAAATGTGTATCCTGGACTTATTGTGTTGTTCTGTATTCCTGCCAGGTAATTAAATCCACATAGTTTGCTCATAACGAAGACTCCATTTATATCCCCACACTAAGGTGATTTTTTTTTGATCTGCAGGAAGTTAGTGAGTCTGACAGGGCAAATCTGGAACATCTGAGGAATACTCTGAAAATCAATGTGATGACTTTCAGGTCCTCAGAGGGCTTTTTGTATTATGTTTAGGAAGATTATAGAAAGTGTGACTTGATTACACACACGACGCAGATAAAAAAAAAACACGGTATAATATTTCTGATGACGGTAATAATCCTCTGCTGTAACATAAAGCTTTTATTTAGCGGCCAACCTCATCACACATTATATCCAATGCCAAACGAAATATTCATGTTGAATTATGTTCCAGGGGAAGTATAGATTTAAATGAAAAGCCTCAGTCATAGGCTCCCGTTGTCCAACACCAGACAGCCTTGCTCAGAGCACATCGGGTGTGATAAATGGCATTGATTACATGACTGAAACATGGGATCATTGTCAGCGGTGTTTCAAACCCGATTTTCAAGAAGGGATTTGATGTTTTTTGTGCCTCTCTTTCAGCCTGTTTCCATCAGTATTTCACTGCTGTCGTCGTGACCCGAGTCGGACATGCTGCAATGTATTATGTTTGCCTTGATGTGTTTCTGGTTTCAATTCCCCCCCAGAGCTCCTTCATCACCTCTCATGTCAGTAGAACTGTCACATCAAGCGATTGTGAATGGACCCACAAAGAATGGGGATCTATTTTTAATTGGACCAAGAAGTGTGCAGTTTACTTTAATTGCTGTATCACAGCTAATTAAAAACAACGGCGGGCAGCGAACGGAAACCCTGAAACGTTTTGACGTTAAGTGGGTTTTCCCAAGAGTTATTCAACTTAACCTTGCAGTGTGTATGTGCGTGTGCGTTTGTGTGTGTTTGACATCGTGGCTACAAAACATTGTTCCCCACTAAAAAATGAGGAACTGTTTTATTGAGACCCAAGATGGTATTTGACTGCATATTTTGACAAAGTGTAGTTGGAATTCTGTTTTGATAAAATACTTTTTACAAAAAGCTTGAACATTACTCTGCATGTTGCTGTTTTCCCAAATGTCCTAATTATGGAAATGATTCTGCTCACCACATGGGACCTACAAAGTGACTTAAATTACCCCGAACATCTGGAAGTCCTTGAAAGCATCCGCAAAGGCAGCACTGCTGTGTTTGTGATGTGTTCGGTTTCACCTAAATGTGGTACTAAAAGTTTCATGTTTAAAAAAAAAAAAAAAAATACATAATCAACTGCGGTCCAGAAACATGAAATGTCTTGTTGCCATATGCCTTCAGTGCCAAGCAGGCTTTAAACATTTTCTGTGGCTTGGCTTATTTGCTGTATTGTGATATGTTGTCAACATATTCCTATTCAGCAAACACATTTTTGTAGATATGCCCTCAATGGTGGCTTTAAAGAGTCCAATCAGAGGATCGAGTGGTTTCCTCTTTCTCGGTCTCGCTGCTTAATCAACTTTTCTTTTGAGTAACTATAGGGCAGGGTGATGTGGACAAAATCACAATGTTTTTGACCAAATACCTCTATAACGATATTGCAATAACACTGTGGGAATGAATGTTGGAGCTTTCCCAAAATAATCACACCAGATTTTTTATAAATAATCATCAATAATGTGGATATAATGAATAAGTACCACCAGTCTAGTACAGTAAGTTCAAGTTTTGCAATATGTGAACATCGTGTTCTTGTTGCTAAGCACCTCTGTTCCATCTCCTTCACATCCACAACACCTGAAATGGAATCCAGGTTTAATAGGTGTGCTCTGAAATGTACTATATATCTGCCCTGGAAGAAATCAATGGCTTTAATGTTATTAAATATTAGGAGAGGGTAATATGGATTGAAAAAGTCTATATCACAGTATATTAGATTTTGTATTGTGATTTATAACATTCTCCCAAATCAACTGAGAAATTGTATTGAATAAAATAACCAGAGCAGTTTTAGCCAATTCCTGACAAGTTCATGTATTTCATCATAGTAAATTAAATACCATAGAGCAGTCCTGCTCATTGATTTCTGTGTTGTCAGCAATGGCCTAAAACAAAGAAATATTCTAGAAACACATTATGAATAGTTTGGCAATGTTTCTGATAATTGATAAATTCATTTCTTTACCCCTTTATTTTCTATTAATCAGTTAATCATTTTTTTTTTTTTTTTTTAACAACATTGATGTCAAGCCAACAGTCCAAACCCTAAAGATATAATTTATGGTCCTTTAAATAAACATCCTGACATTTTGCAAGGTGTTAAAAACAAATATTTAAGTTTTGGTCAATAAATGACTCGAACAATCATTTACCATAACTATGAATTCCTTTCCTGTCGGTGAACTGGTTAATTGGCTGATTATTTCAGCACTATACATGTTATTTACTCATCCATTCACTGATTCATTTGTCGTCCTTTCAAATCGTGAGTATCTCGTTTCTCCACTGAACTGCTTTCCTGTTCGTGACTTTGTAAACGACGTCTTGTCCTCACACTACTGGTGTCTTCTACAGAATCTTCTGGAGAAGTCGGCAGAGAGGGAGACTCGCCAGGAGTACGCTCTCGCCATGATTCAGTGCAAAGTGCTGAAGCAGCTGGAGAACCTCGACCAGCAGAAGTACGATGATGAAGACATCACGGAGGACATTAAGTACCTGCTCGAGAGTCTGGGAGAGAGTGTGCAAGATCTCAGGTACCCAGTGGACTCCCGTTCAGGAATAATATTCAATCACTTTACAGTTACAAGTCCTTCTCTTGCAGAAAACATATATACGATGTATGTGTGGGATAATCTGTAATTATAAAGAATGCTTACTGGAATTAAGGATATCATAGTGTTGTAAATTATTCTGCTTCATGTTTAAAAAAGAGGCTGTGAATGCAGCATTTTGTGTGAATGCTGCATTGATTATGTGCTTGTGTGACGTCTAGCTACTCTGTACTCTAAATGTGTTCCACTGCACCTCCCAAATCACTTCTCTGCACATCTGATGGGCGAATAGAAAGTAGTTTTTTTTTGTGTGTGCTGTGTGACCAATAAGAGTTCTGACCCTTAGTCCTCTTTTCTTGTTTTGAAATAACTCGTTTTCTATCTGTTTTTGATCTGCAGCTCCTTCGATGAGTACAGCTCTGAACTCAAGTCCGGACGCCTCGAATGGAGTCCTGTGCACAAGTCAGAGAAGTTTTGGCGCGAGAACGCCGTCCGCCTAAATGAGAAGAACTACGAGCTCCTCAAGTAAGATGAAGCGTTCGCTCTTGTGAGGAAGTCAATTTTCTGCATGGCCCTCGAGAACTGGATTTAATGTTACCGTGACGCCTCAGTAAGAGCAAAACAATGCTGCTGAAAGTGCAGGTTGTTCTGATACAGAGGGCCACAAAATATGCTTTACTGCAGACTATGATGCTGCCACCTGACAAGATGAATTAAATACATTTCAAGTGTTTTTATTCTGAATTTAAAACGCAAACTACAACTAAAGGACATGATATTGTCCTTTACTTGAATCTAATTAGCTTTTTTTTCTTTCTAATCTGAATATAGAAATGGGGCTTTTGGAGAGTTTAATCATTTAACAAATGTACAAACTTGTCACGATGTTGGCTTTGAAGAATATCAAGGTTACGACTAATGCGTGGATGGCCATGAAATTTGGTTGCTCTGGACGAGATCGGTTGCAGAATAAATCTGAGACGGCATCCTCTCTTTAACTGTGTCCTCACCAGCCAAACTTTGATGTTTCTGTGGTGAAGAGTGAAGAGAAAGTCTTCTCCAAGTTTCTCTGTGTTCTTCTGTCGGTACTCTTGTAGCTTTTATCTGAAAATGTGGGATTTTGGAGTTTAGTCTCACTGCTTTGTTCCCATTTGTTCTCTCGGATTTCAACTTTATTTGACTGTGTCTTGATCAAAGTAACTAGAGTGAAACTGGACTTTTCTTGCTGATGCTGCTTTATCTTAAAATGTGTCCCCCGTTAAAGCAGTTGCCCGCTTTTATTTGGAATAACGGTGGCGCTTCGTTAGTGGTGCTATCTTTCAATTATAAACGAGTCTAATAAATCAAATATGGTTGAGATATTTCTGCTGTTTGGTTGGCAGATTAGATTGAAATATTTCAGGGTGGAATAAGTCCAAACAAAAACATCCACAGTGAGCTGAGACAGGGCTGCAGATCGACAGGCTTGTAGTTGTGGTTTGCCACCAGGGTAAATAACTTTCATTGCCTGCAGCCATTCACAGCAGGGCTCGGTGCGACTACCACCGCTACCATGGGAAAAAAAAAAAAAAAAATCCTAATTTGCTAACAATTAACTCAAAATTCAGTTCTCTGGTAACACCTATTTAAAGTTTTAAGAACCCTGAAACAAATTCAACAGCATTCACCAAAATGTTTGTTGAGTTTGTTTGTGTTTCCAATCAAAAGACTCTGATCACAAGAGATAAAAGATCAACATGTGTTTGTGTTCTTTGTTATTCCAGTAACACACTCTGTTGTGCCCGTGGACTTTGACTAAAAATCCTAATCTGTCCATCTCATTGTCTCATCATTGTCCTCTCTCTGTAATCAGCTCAGGCATCATCTCGGCTTAAATTGCCTTCCTTTTCTTTTAGTCTCTCTTCCTACTCGCTCATGTTTTGTCTCACTTTGAGGCCCGAGGTGCCACTTTTTTCAGAGAATATTTAATGTGTCTTGTGTCCTTGAAGTTAGATTTTAGAGTTTGCGATTGCCTCAGTTATACAATAACATTGGCCTTTGCTAAGATTTTCAAAGCTTTATCAGACTTTGCCTAGAAGCATCTGAAAATATGTGATTTAGATCAGCGAGAAAACTTTGTGATGCAATTTTTTGATGCAGACAGACCTCCACATTCGAATGCGTCTCCTTCTGTCTTCCTCTCTTCTGTAGGATCTTGACGAGGCTGCTTGAAGTGTCCGATGATCCACAAGTTATTGCAGTGGCAGCTCATGACATTGGAGAGTATGTGCGACATTATCCTCGTGGTAAACGGTAAGATTTTTTTTTTGTGTGTGAAAACCAATTCTTATCTAAAACTTAAAGCCTCTCTGTAGAGTCTCTAACTTTGACAGCTGTTGTGCTCGTGTCAAAAGACAAACAGCAAGACACATTACTACCATAAATACCATCATACATGATGGAGAGGGGGGTATGTAGGAGGGAGTAGATGTAATTTAAGGTTTAAAAAAAAAAAAAATTGTGAAAAACCATATCAGACAAATGACAAATTCAAAGTAGAGTATTTTATATACATCTTTAAAGATGTGTAGAGGAGATTTTTAAATATACAGTTATTAAGTTTACTCCATATGAACAGTGGCCTCTAAATGTTACTTGAACATCAGAGGAAAGCAGCTCTTGGTCTGCACCGGTTTTCAACTTTATTAAGTCATAAAGTCAAACAAATGCTGACATTGGAATTATTTGAAAAAGACAAATGAATGAATAAAATAATTGCATTAAAAGTAAACACATAATGACTCTACGTACGCAATTTTAATTGCCATTACATTCTGGTCTGCTTGCTCCAATTAGGTAAGATGTTGGTTAACTAATGGAAACATCCTTAAAAAAACATTGTGTTTCAGTTTTTAACCTATTTAAAACAAATACATTCTGGGTGTGTTGCAACTACGAGAAGATTGAACAGCAGCTTTTGCATGTGTTTTTAAAAAGGTTTATTGTGCCAAAATATATCTTTAAAGTTTTTTGTTTGTTTAATTATTTGTCCAATAATTTATTACTCTATTGAAACAAACATTTCAACAATACACCCTGTAAAAAAACAACACAACTTGTGTATCTCAATAGGCAGCCTCGCGTTGGTCGTGAGACCCCACAAGGCTCAGGACACTCAAAAAGGATCACCAGTGCAAAGTTCCTCTAATTCCACCCACTTCTCTTTACACATTTACGTTGTTATTACAACTATAATGCAGGCCTATTTTCACAGCATTATATCCTTTTACAAGGCCTGCGACCCCTTTATATGAGACATAGAAATTTTCTGTCAGGCTTTTTTAGATTCCCTGATGGATCACTGAACGACACGAAAGATGAAAATAGTGCTTGTTTTCGGCGTGTAAAGGCTTTCTCGCATTATTTCTCATAATCCTTCCATTTCAGTGTGATTGAGCAGCTGGGAGGAAAACAGCTGGTGATGAATCACATGCACCATGAGGACCAGCTCGTCCGTTACAACGCCCTGTTGGCTGTGCAGAAGCTGATGGTCCACAACTGGTACGAGCACATTTACAGCCTCGTCGATGTGATGTTTCCTGTTCGATGTTACGCCACTCGCGTGAACTAGCCCTTAAGGTTTTCGCTGAACCTTCATTTTTTTGACGTGGAAACAACAATCAGCCGCATCTGTATGCAAATCGTTGAAGCGTCTAGCACTCACTGATACATGTTTTCATTTATTCTGGCTGATTACACATCTGTTGAAGTCGGGCGGAGTTGTGTTGGAAATGATGTGAAATTGATGTAAAAATCAATGGACGTCCGTATAAATAAGAATGCTATGGCTGCAATAAAGTCAACGGTAGAGTCACAGAGATGTCAATCAACGCCCGCCAAGGCCAGAAAGAGGTCTAATCAGCTCGGTCATTTCAGATGTGCATGAAAGGGCTGGTGGCAATTTTGAGTTTTGGAGCGTGTCGATTTTAGCCGTCATATTCCTCACAAATACAGGCAGGAGAGTATGTTCGGCTTATCGCAACCCGTGTTAACAATTTTGTGACATCACAACTTGTATGTAAGCCAATCATGGTCCAATATGCAACTTGCACGAGCGTGATGTGAATACTTGAAGCTTTCTGCACACATACACTGAAAATCTTTTTTTCTGACTCCAGCATTTCACTGTTGAAATGAAAAAAAACACAAATATTTCCATATTCATAGATTCTGATAAACAAATCAGACAAACATTATTTCATGCATCAGTGTTTTTACGTCTTTAAACATGTCTGGTGGGCTTCTCTGAAAATGTTGTTTCAGTTCTTACTTCATATCCGTGAAGTTAAAACCGTTGACAACTTATGATCAATCACGAAATACAGGGAAAATAAATGTGTCTGCTTTACAGATATGCTGGACCTCTAATTTACATTAGCAACAGCGTATATTTAGTCTTTTTTTTTTTTTCTCCACTTCAGTTTTACAAAGTAACTTTTAAATTGATGTCATTTGCAAATGAACACAGTTGCTTTCAGATTTAGATGTTTGTTGGCTTCTACTTGTATGTAACTCATTAACTTCAGCTCATGTTAATGTATTTGGGTAAACGTCAGTTGATAAGTACAGCAACAAGGAAAGTCGATAATGGAGTGCTAAAGGTATACTTGCGGTAATTGAATTTCTGATATGCGTCCATCAAAGCACCGATAGTTTTATTTTATAAAATATCTCGGTGTAATTTGACGTCCCCTCTCTTCAGTCTCCCTGCATCTACACCAAAAACAGGCTGCGTTGTGTCTGTGTCTTTAAGGTGCATTGATATCAATGAACCTTTCTTTTGATTGGCTGACTCTTTTCTAGCTGATTGCTCTGTCTTTTCTTCAGCATAAAAGGTTGGACAGCTGGCCATACTGAGGGAGGACAAATGACTTTCTCTGTGGACTTTCACAGCATTTAAACAGCACTTAGACCTGCTTTAGATTCCAAAAAAAAAGAAAAATGGGAACGTGACTTTACACAATATGGGACCTTTAAATTACCACTCACTTTATTTTCTCTTGGTCCAAACCCTCTTTTCACCCATCACCTTTGTGTGCTTTTTCTGTCGACCGGATTGCTTGGAAACAGTAAAAACCAACAAAGCAACAAGTGGGAATGTGTTTGCTCTGCTGCCAATATCTTAAACACACTCGCTCAACTCCCAGAGCCGCTGTGGACGGTGGATTTGTGTTTAATATCAGAGAGGAGTGCAGCTTTCCTTTCTAAGTAATGTTCCAGTGTAAACTACGCTGAAGTGTGGACAGAAGTTTATTTATTCACTGAGGTCAAAAGGTTTCCAGTCTTGTTTTTGGTAACCAAGAAGAAAGACAACCACATTTGTATTATTAGACTATCAGTAGGAAAAAAAAACAAAAGGTGTATTTCTGCTCTCGTGTCATGTTTAACATTTAAATTTGTCTTTGTATATTTTCTGGAATGAATGAAAATAATTTAATAGTTAAGTTATAGAAAGATTATTATTATTATTAGGGTAAAATAGGAAGAAGAACAATGTAGTACTAAAATAAAGCATGCAGGTAAAAAAACAAAAACAAAATGAGGGCTGCATACAAATGTTTAGCCGTAAAAAAACAACTGCTTCATGTGCACTAAACCTGCATATGAAATCTGATTTGATGCTAAATTCAGCGCACGCCTTCATACCAAATTGTTTAGATTAAATATGGAGATCTACATTTTATTGCTCGGAGCTTGTTTTTTTTTTTTTTTTTTTTAGCTTCGTGAAGCCATTGCTGCGTCGTCAAAAAGCCTGGCACACAGATCGCATTTAAGGACACACATCAATTCTTGCATTTTCTTTAACTTCTACTTGTCAGAAGACATAATTGACACAGAAGCTATGAGGGCAAAATCCCTCATTTTGAGTGTTTAACACAATAAATGAAACGCTGTGCTTTAGTTATCTTTAACATACTAATTGTGAAATCCAAGTTAGTGAGGGGATCTGAGAGAACGCAGGCCCAGCGGTCTCTGATAAATGATATTGTTTTGATACAAGCTGCATGTAAGTTCAGGGAAGATGACTTCCATGTCCTTTTCATTGAAAAGATCCAGCAATTTAGGTTCTGTTTGGGTTACCATAGAAGGCTTTGCGCTGGAAACAAAGTCCACACATGGAGGAGGGGTGGATCATTTAAGTGTGCCGGCGACGTGGAGGGACTCGAGTGTCGAAGGTTTTATTGTAGCTGCAGGCCAAAGAGGAGTATTTGGAAGAAGGATAGAAAAGAGTTTGCGAGGTCTGTGTTTGGTGAAAGAAGCACCCAATTTATTGAAGCACTCAAAAAAAATTTAAAAAATCCTGATTGTCATCCACTTGGAAACAACTTTCGCTCTTCTGTTCATTTCTGTGTGCTTTTAATGAGAGATCAGTAAAAGAGTTAAATTAGAGAATCCTTCCATTATTTTTCTCAACAACGCCAACCTCTCGTGACGAACACAACTTCAGGTGATGGCATGCTAGATTTAGAAATGCTGACGCAGAGGTACAATGATTGTTTTGTTTTTGTAATGACAGAATAGACTAGAGTTTCAAAAAGGCAACAGTAAAAATAGAACATTGTTTTCATTTTGTTTTTTCTGTGTCACGAAGTGTCAAGAAATGATCTGCTCCTACATTCTTTGCCTCCATGAAGCATAAATGCTCCTGTAGAATATCTGCTTTTTCTTTTCTTTTCTTTTTTTATGCTGAGGTGTCATTTATGCACACAGTGGAGATAATAGAAAGTAGTTCACTGCACCCGCTATCACCTTGAAGGTGTCGCCTTCTGGTTTCTGAGAGGATCTTCATGTCCCTACTTACCAGAGTACCCTGCTGTCATGACAACAGCACAGAAGAATGTGTCAATACAGTTTTATATCTTTGTGCCCTTTGGTTCACTTTGAAAAGTCGTCGTCTTTAAAATAGTTCCGGATGCTGAATACATTGTGAGAGAAGGTAATTATCCAATAAGCTCCGTATGGACAACCTGTCCTTGCGTGGTACTTGTCTCTGTGGTTAGACTGAACTGCAGAGCTCTCTAGCTGACGTTTTCATTTTAAATCACTGGATTACATTGTATACAACAGCACATCTTTTATGACCAACAAAATAACCAAATATGTGTTCAAGGTCACCATGTACTCTTTTGAAAAAGCCGGAGGCAGTAATTGTAATTTGACCTTGTTTAGGGACTCAAGGGACAAAATACATTCATATTTCTCTGCTCTGCACTGTGCTGATATTCAGTCAAAATGAGGTTTTTTTTTTACTTGTCAAATAACTCATTTTTACATTATAGTTGATCCAGTTTGTCAGGCACACTGCATGCACTACTAGGTCGATTTTTATGGGCATATTCAGGTCATTTTAAAAGCAGTAATGTCATTATATAGTCCAATCCAAACTTCACATTTACACAAATGTTAAAAAAAATTTAAAAAAATTAAAATTCTAAATAGTACAAAACATTTCCCAGTAAAACGTGGAACAAAAGCTTTCAAATTCACACCCTGTATTATTGGAAAATATTTTGGTAGAGATACAACATTTAAAAACAAATCATGAGATGGTCATGAAAAGATCAAAGTCTTTTTTTATATGTACTGTATTAATCCCCGAGGGGAAATTTTTTCGCTACAGCAGCATCTCGCAGCATGAACCTTTTTTTGCTGTGAGGCGACAATGCTAACCACTGTGCCGCCCAATCTTCAGTTATCTGTGGTGTTTGATGGAGTTTAATTGATCGAAAGCAGGTGTAATATACCCCAAACTATTTTTTTTTCTTCTTTAATTAACTGTACGCTAATCAGTGAAATCTCCTGGTGGGAGTGCAGACTTTGTTTGTTCGGGAAATATGTCCTGTTTATTTTGTTAGGGTTAGTCTTTGACAACCAGATAAACACTTAGGTTCAGGCGCAAAGTCTTAAAGCAGAGACGAGCCATATTTGGTTGTTTCAAGGAGATAATTCAAAAGACAAAAGTACATAAAAGTGTTTTAGAAGTTGTCGGTAAGAAAGGCTATTTTGCAGCTCTGTCTGACGGCTGCTTTCTGCGGCGTATTAATTCACTGCCGGGATTCATAATTAAATCAGTGTAAATATTGAAAAATGGCATCCTCGAAAAACAGAAGTAGGGAATTGTTTTATAAGGAAACCATAACAGTTCTCTGATGGTCTGAGTATTTTCTGTTATTAGTAGAAAATATTTTCTACTATCAAAGTAGTAGCCTGCCTTTATCGTTTTTAGGCTTCTGAGAGGCATTTGATATTTCAGGTACCAATAAGGTGAGTGTCATGGCAGCATATTTGAAAATGTTACCGCCAAGAAGAAACCTGAAGGAGAATTGACCTTTCCAAAAAAAAATTGCATTATATTTCAGCACTACACCGCGTCTGCGTCACGAGAATCGAGAGAAGCTTCATCAAAACGTGCTCTCGTATTAAATGATTAAGGCTCTTCTTATTCCACCGAGACCACAAATGGATTAAAGATAAACTACGTTTAATTTAGAGGAGTAGTCGGAGGCTATTACCGCCTTATCTGTATCTCTAAAGCTCACCGATCATATCATATTATATAGCGGTCGTTTAAGCCGTACAAAAAAAAAAAAGACAATTTTTGTTGATGCCACAATTTAGCAGGGATTCACTGCTCTCGGCAAGCAAATAGTCTGACACAAGGCTGAAATGATAACTCACTTAATCAATAGTTACTTGCCGGGAAAAATCATTGACGTGTATTTTCCGTGAATCATTTCAGTCATTTTTGAGAAAAGAATTGCGAGAAACGGACAAAGATTCTCTGAGCTCGGAGAAGATTTGATGCTTTTCATTGTAATACAGTGAACCCTCGCTATAACGCGGTTCACTTTTCGCGGTCTCGCTACTTCACGGATTTGCATCGTGCATTGTGTTCTGCATTCTGATTGGCTAAACAGTCTCTCCGCTTCTTCTCTACCTGTTTGTCAATAACGTTGCGGTTTAATATGTACACGTACGTAAAACAGCTTGCCAAATTAAAAATAATCGATGGTGGCATGTCGGTTTATAAGAATCTTTTTGCCCAGAAGAAAAAAGAGCGACAACAACTACCGATAACTATGTTCTTCTCTCGAAAAACCACACCTGCACCGCCGGCTTTAGAAGAAAGAACCGCTGCAGAGCGGAGTCAGGATGCAGCGGCTCAGTCAGAAGAGCAGTGAAATACACGAGTCACTATTTGTCCGACTGTACTTTGTATTTGTTTTCATAATCATTTTTCATTTTCTCCCGTTCTAATCCAATGACTCGGGTCGCAGTGGGGCGGTGCCGATCTCAGCAATTTGAAGCCTTCAGTTCGTATTGATGATTAAAATTATTATTTTACAGTACAGTAGTTATTTGTTAAAAAAAACACATTTATACAGTACTTTTATTTGTTAAACAAATGCTTGGGCCTGTAAAAAGGTTTTGTTCTTTGGTTTCAATGTATTATGGAGTATTTCATTGTATAATAATTGTAAAAAAAATAAAGGTTCCTACTTCACGGATTTCACCTATCGCGGTCTCTATTTGGAACGTAACCCCCGCGATAAACGAGGGTTCACTGTATATCGTTATAAACTGAATATGTTCGGTTGTTGGGTGCAAAATAATAAATTTGAAGACATTAAGTGTTGCTTTGTAATGATTTATTGGTTAATCAAGAACATATGCTTCAGATTAATCGATACTGAAAAGTTGCATCCAGTATTTGGCCAAAAAAAAAAAAAAAACATCCATTAAAAACCACAACCTGACAATTTATTAACTTGAGTTATTGAAATGAAATGAAGTTTAAAGGTGGTCCGACTTTGTTCCATTTGGAACCGGCTGGCTGTCCACACGTTTCTGTTGTCCATGCTAAGCTAAGCTAATTGGTGGGAGTTTTGTTTATCTTTTCACCTAATTCTAGAAAACAAATAAGCATACTGTCAAACTATTCCTTTAAAGGATTTAAATGACCTTTACTTGCACTATAACCCTTCTTCTGTTAAAACCGTAAAGTCTAAGTTGCATTTTTCTCTCGCAGGGAGTACCTGGGAAGACAGCTCCAGTCCTCCGATCAGCAGCAGCCTCCGGCTGTGGCAGCTCGAAGCTGAACCATTCCTGTGCATGCGTGTTCGTGTATTATTATGTGGATGAGTGTGAACTGTGCGTACTTTGGTCATTTTAACAATCAGCTCTTCATTTTGCGTAACGACCTGAAAACCGAAGCGGTGCGGTTTCCTCCTCCGCCCGCGCCCCCGGTGATCCTCGATGTCGATTGATGTGACTGTTGTGCTTGGTGTCGTGTCCTCTCAGCTCAGTGACGTGTGGTGATCGAAGTCGCACTTTATGTCTGTGCTAATGTACAAAACTACAAGTTATTTAAGTCTTAACCTGTAAAACGCTGTATGAATCACAATAAAGATGCTTATCTGTGGCCGTCCCGCGTTGCGTCTCCATTTCAGAAGTCGTTACAAATGCTGAATAGCACTGAGATTAACTACGTAAGAATGTCGAGTCTGTTTTTTTCCAGAGATCACACTCGATGGATTTCCAAGTAGTTGACAGCAGCACACATCAAGACGGGGTGAGTAACCATTTCTTTTTTTTTTTTAAAGGTTTTCTTTGTGTCCTGTTTGCATATATGTGCTCTAAAAGAAGAAATCAAATGTGGTCAGGATTAAAATATGGACGACGGAGGTATTATGAAATGATTTTTTTTTTTCCTTTCGTATGACTTTCAACGGGACTTTTGTAAACAATGTGCCAACAGATCATTCTCAATGTTTTTATCCCCACCAAACCCGAACAAAGAAACAAAGAGGAAATACTAGTTTAAAAGAATATTGAAAAGTTAAAAATAAAACACCTACATTGAAATGTATTTGCTTTACCTCAATTTTTCACACATTTTACATTCATAAAATAAATACTGTATATATTACATGCCACTTTCAATGACAATCATTTTCTATCTTCTTATAGATTCTGTTGGACTTTATTTCAAATAGAGCTGCAAGAATTAGTTGATGAATTGATACTTGATTGCCAGTGAATTTATTTTCAATTTTCTGCTTCAATACAGCGGGCTGCGTTAACATTTGCTGGTTTCTGTAGTCGTCTGCAATTGCAGAGGGAATATCTTTGGTTTCTGAACTGTTGGGCAGACAAGTCATATGAACATGTTAACTTGGGCTTGACCTAACATAAAAAAAAATTTAAAAAAAAAAAATTATTAAATAAATAATCAGTCACTCCGGTTTTAAAATGTATAAGGACTACAGGAATAAATTACCATTCAGTCATTGTAGCCTTCTTGGTCTGATCCTTTGTTGACAAATAAAATCTTCAGTCGCCTGTTAAATACTGTAAACTTATGATGTTAACAACATGACATTTAATCTTCATCCAAAATTCACAGACGTATTAAGGTTGTTTCATGGATCTTCTAAAGCTTTGGATTTCCGTCTTAACAAGACAAAAAGCTTCTTGTTATGCATTTAACATGGTTTACTGAACCAAATTGGACAAACTTCTTCCTTGCATTAACTTCTGTCTCGTGCACAATAACTGCAGAGCCCTGTTTTCACCCCGTCGCACTGAAACGGCAAAAAAAAAAAAAAAACACCTGCAATATTTTAAAACCTGCTTCTGCCCACGATCTTCCCCTAAAATTAGCATATCCCATTTGTTGTGGATGAGTGGCTCATGAAAGAAAACAATTTGGTGACTATCTTATACAGGAACTTGGGTTTCAGATGCTGATTTGAGTTGGTGGAGTGTTCCCTTCAGAATTTGAATTGAATCGGAGGTGTTTGACCTCCATTTCATTTGACCTTTTCTGCACATAAGCTTTTCACAGCTCTCCCCTCGGTCTTTCAGCTCATGCAGCGCGCGCACAGTAACTCCAACAATCAGCTGTAAACCTTACGATGCGACAGGTTCTCCCTGTAGTTAGAGGAGACAGCCAGTTGAATGAAGCCTGCCTTCTATCACAGGTGTTGATAAGGGACGACATCGGAGTTTTAAAAGTAACTTACAGAAACACCGCCCGAGGCTGTTTTTGTGTTTTTTTGCGCCGGCTGCACCGGGTTCAGGTGCTGCATTTCATTTTTCTTTTTAATAAATCCCTGAAGGAAAAGAACGCACATCTGTCAGTGTTGGCACATTTCTGTGGAAAGCCATAACTGTAATAAGTCTCTCACACTTGAAATAATTACTTTTGGTATCTTGACATAACAGACCCATCTTCATTAAATAGAAAATACATTTTTATGCCTGATCTTAAATCTCTGTTGTAAACTCTTAAAGTCACTGACAAACTAGCCCTCTTTGAAACAAGATGTTTACACTTTATAGTGCAAATTCCAACATTCCATACTGTAATAAAGTCTCACAAAGTCACAAAGTCTTGATGTGAACTAACACCAATGAATTGATCACGAAAAACTGAGATAGAAAGCAGTGATCCTTGCAGTGACTGAAGCTTTCCCACTGAGGACATGCAGCTTCTCTCTGACTCAAAATTTATCATAAACATTATACAAATTACACATTAAAAAGTGATTAAACTTCCTGCAGTATTATCCCAATACAACTCAACTGAAACATAAACAATTATTCATTAAGTTAAAGCATCATCATATTTAACCAGGAGTCCCATTGAAATAAAAAAAAAATCTCTTTTTCAAGGGAGACCTGAAATGATATACACCATTTAACTTTGTAACAGCAGTGATAATAATTCTGACACTTTAAACTTGCGTATGCCACAATTATTGTTCAAACTTTTTAAGAACTAAACAAAGTACGAGTGCTTTAACAGATGCAGAAAAGCTCATTTAGCTGCAAGGATTTTATTTCCTTCTTTCCCACTTTGAAAATCAACAAAACGTAGCGTTTGCCCTGCGGTGGCCAAACTTTTACATCCCGTACAACTGGGTTAGTATTTACAGCACAGCTACTGTCTGCTGTACTCACAGCTGCTGATACGTGAGGCAGCCAGACACCCAGACATGGCAGCAGCGTGCCCAGGGGAAATCTGCTTACAGATGCCTTCAGTGCGGAAGTTAAACTCCACGAGGAAAATAGATAGTTTTGCAACTCTGAATCCCCTGCAGAAATCAAACTGGCTCAAACAGGAATTAAACTCTTCCTTGAAAACAGAAATAATCTGCTTCGACGTTCCAGCCGACACCTTGCGATTCTCCCGCGTACGAGGTTTTAACCTTGGGAGAACCTCCATTCGACATCAACACCTGGTCTGTTGGGCATGTAACCAGTTCTTCATCTTTTGTTCGGAGGCGTTAAAAATCAGCTTTCTCCCTTTTGCAAACTGATGCAGTCATCCCTTCCTACTTTAAAAAGATGTGGAGAGCTGGGACGTACGCACAGTCAATATTGATGTAGAGGCTCAGCGCCTCTGGCTGCAGTCGCCTGGCGCTGCTTTGCTCTCTGAGCACTATTTACAGTGGCTGGCACACTGTGCTCTCAGTGCATCCCCACCTGCAGCTACTCAGTGAACTCTGGACTCTGAAACAGATGCGTTTTCTTCCTCCACTGTCTGGTTGTTGTTGGTTGGTTTTTTTTTCATTATTCTTTTCACTATGCTCCCTGCATTTGTTGTCAAGGCGAAGGGAGAGGCTGGTTGTTTGTGCGCACAGTCAGCCTCTGAGTTTTGGTTTACTAATGAACCTCGCCTGAAGATATGGCCTTCGTACGTCTTATCTCAACCTTTCAATTTACTGTATTCCCTCTCTCTTGAATATCTCGTCAATATCCAGGTACTTAAGTTTTCCAACTCGTGCTCCCGAATTGTTTTGAGTTGGACATCTTCATCTGCTCAGCCTTGCACATTATCGTATCCACTCACCAAGAGCGGAGCATTGTTGCCTTGCTTCATCGATCAAATCCCTTCGCTCTCTTAACTATGGGTCAGGGACTGCTCGTTCCCATAGTGACAATCAAAACAAGACTCTGCCGACAGCCACGCAGCGTGACGCTCGATTCGAGGCTGCAGCCAAGGAGGAACACAACTGCACATGTATTGTTTATGCTGCTCTGTAAAGCCTGACATAAATGCTCCTGTGTGCAGCATTACGTTGGGGATACATATTTTTCTCGCGCTGTGAGATCAGCCGTGTTGTATGGATGCTGGAATTCCGAGTCCTAAAGATTTCAGAGCCCGACTTTCTCTCCTTCTTGACCGAGTGCAGGTGCACAGCAATCATTTTCCTGCTGGGCTGTGTGCAGTCACACTGGGTTGGAATTTCAGACACTGAAACATTTCATAAATAACAATTTGTTCTTGAGTGACTTGTCTGTTAACATGAAATCTGACTTTAAATGTTCCATTTAATGGAGGTTTTCTCTCAGATGCCTACAGTTAGGAAGCACTGAGACTGTCATCCATTTACCTAATGCTGAGTGATGGCAGCTTTATGTATACTGTAAATGCAAGATCTGAATTCACTTCCCAAAATGCATTATTTACCAAGTAACGTTTTTATTCATGTATCAGTGTCTCAGTTTACAATTCTGTCACTCCTGAAAAATCCCTGCTGTCTGGCTAAAAACCAAAGTCTCCCAGATGTAAAAGAGATCCAAAAAAGTGAGATATAGAGATATAGTAGAATATTTCAGCCCTATAGAATGTATCTGAAAGCATGGCTGATGAGGAGAAAGGTTGCAGAGAGTGTTTATAACGGTGGTGACGCAGGCTTACAAAGTAACCTGAATGGCTCTGAGCACTGCTGCTCTTGAAACCGCTGCCTGCTTTTGACCAAATTTAAATGACCCTTTAATTTTAGGACACATCATTGTGTGCCCCAAAAGAACATTTGTTCCGATACGATGTCAGTGCCAAAGTGCCAAACTGCCAAACTGCAGCTGAATCCTGTAAAGGGACAACACAACACATGCCGATCACATTTTCACAAACCAGTCATTTTCATCCAAATCCAAATGTAATTAGTGGATGTATGCTACTAAGGTGTCTGTGATGCTCATATAATTGTTTTCACATGTATGGATGGACAGATAGATTAGGCAAGAATTGGCATCTGACGCACAAGACCAGACAATGCCGGATACTCAACATGTCTCTCCCTAACAGTTAACAATATTGTAATCGTATCTGTGCTCTTCCTGAGAATATTAATGCTTAAGTCTTTAAGATCCAGATCGATTACTGAGCCAGTAATTTGCTGCAGCATCATGTGGAGGAAATCCGCTCTAGATCTGGATCTGACATGAGAGTAAGATGAACGATTCCTGAGATGTTTTTACTTCTTAATAAAGGAAATGTGTCTCCAGACGTAAAGACTTCAAGCTCAAGAAAATGTGCAGAGTAATTCTCCATGTATCTCAAATTAAGTTTTTTAAATGATCAACTTTCTTAATACCTAATATTAACTGATAATATCATAAAACCCTCAAATCCTTTCAGTCATTTTTATGAGTCGATGAAATGTTGACATTTTGTAGAAGCATTTTACTTGCCGGACAGAAATGAACAAAAGCCCGTCACCCCTCTTTTCTTTGATTTTGCCCTTTCAGGATATTCCAGACAAAGAAGCCAGACAGGCGGCTTTAACATCTTCAAAAACTGAAAGTTGGTGCCTGACGCATGTGCAAAGTTTCGTGAGGTTTGGAGCATCGTTTCACCTTAAACATCAACTTCCTGTGTCACTGCGAACATCAAACTTGGCCGCATCACCCCGGCTATACTATATACAAAAATTAACTTTGGGTCACTTTTTGGACATGCTATAGTATGACTTTTTTTTTTTTTTTTTTATCACTTTTTGGAGTATGACCTTTTTCTGAACTGACATGCATGCCTCAAGTAGGGATCGAACCCAGTTACTTCTCACTGTGAGGCAACTATTCTAACCACTGCATCACTGTGTCATACTATAGCACGGCGTCCGAAATATGAAAAAAAAAGTCATACCATATGTCGACCAAAATATGATTTAAAAAAAAAAGTCATTAAAATGTATTAATGGGATTTTGGGCGATAAAGTTTGTGGATATTCAGACAGAAATCCAATAAGATTTAGACACACCCTTTATTTTTGTTTGAGTTTTTGTTTTAGGTTTTTTATTGTTGTTGACCTTTGGTTTGGTATTAGTATGATTGCATTTACAACACAAACCTGAAACCGTGTGGTTACCTTTAGGGTCACTCGCCCGCCGACCTTAAACAAAAACTTCCTGTGTCATGGTGAAACATCAGTCTTTGCCGCATCGCCACGGTGACGGCCTTCGAAAAGTCGCACGAACTCCTTCATATATTATCATCGACATGTTAAGGCTATTCTGACCCGAATTTAGGTTCAGTGATCAACCAGCTCGACGAAGCACGTGAAAGTATGAACAGTTTAGTTTCCAGCAGGGGGCGCTATGACTATGAGCAGAATTTGACCATACCGATGTCTTCAGGCCCGGACAGTTATCATACATGTAAAGTTTGGAGAAGGTCGGTCCATGTACATGAGATTTACAGCAATTATAGTTTCATGGCAAGACGCTTAAAATGGCCACCACGCCACAGGCACACCGATCAACGAAAACAAAATATTGATATAATAGCGGAAGAATAATAAATCCTTGGATAACAATAGGGCTTTCGCACCATTCAGTGCTCGAGACCTAACAAATCTAAACCATTGAATATCAGATAGGATCCTGAGAACGTACAGTCGCTTTAGAAAGTATTCAGAAATCGTCACTTTTTTGCACACTTTGTTGTGTTTAAGTTTTGGGCCTATTTCACGCCAAAGCGTGTAATACACCCGTCAGTCCACGAGAGGATACCGCGTCAGGGTAATGTTAATTCTCCCGTGAAAAATACACACACGTATGACCAGGGTCAAAGAAGAAGGTCATGCGATGACGTACAAAGACTGATAAAGTCCATGAGGGGAGGAGATCGGGAGTGGATGGATGGAACAAACGCATGGCTTTACATTGATTTCTTTTAAGTATGTAACTAAGTTACTTCCACAGCGTAACTTATTCACCTTATGTGGCATGTACTATGGAAAGTTACATATTTGAACCCAAACATTGATCTTCCCTAACCAAGTAAGTTCGGTGCCTAAATCTACGGCACCTTACTTTTCACGCCTGAACAAGGCAAAATGTGACACCAACACAATATTCTCTAGTGGCCTGATGAGTGTATTACACGCTTTGGCATGGCACCAGGTTTTTCCCTTTAAGTTATGGTCTGTAACTTTACAGTTTTGATTCACTCCTATCGCTCTCATCAGCCTCTTTTCCAGCAGGCAGCTGTTTTCAGCAACAACAGCAGTTTTTAATCAATTAGGTAAAACTGGATCTACATGATGGAGTTAAAGACAAGACAATGAACTCATAAACTGACTTCTTAGATTACTATAATATAAATCTGCGCCTCTTTCCCTTTGGTTTCATTCCTAATAGTGGATTCCAGTTTTCTGCTGTTCATTCTGTCTCTTTGCTCAGTGAGAAACACACTTCAAGTCTAATATTTTCTGTTTCAGTGAACTGCTCAAACGATGGATTTACCTTAGGGCTTGAAGCAGGTGAATCTGTACTCAGCATGGCTTAGTGTGGGAGGGGGAGGCAGATATTTTGAAGGTGAATCAATAATCATCAAATGGGTATTAAATTGTAGTTGGAAAGAAATTCTGTTTTAAATCCACATTTTGTTGCTTGAAGGAAGAGAGAGTTTCTTTTTATCTCAAAAGCAGCTCAGAAATTGAGGCAGCTGTTCTTTTCTGTTCATCTAATATAGCAATGAATGATCAACAGGACACTGACGGCCAATTTTCAAATTGAGAACGAAATGAAAAACACCAAAATGAGATACACTAGTAATTGGCTGGTGAAGCACACTTGAATGAATGTTTTTTTTTTTTTTTTACAATCATTTGGGAAATCCCCCAAAAAGGGTAGACTAATTTTAATGTTTTTCCCTCAATGTTGTGCACCTGTTTTCCTCATGAAACAATTATCAGAAGCCTTTTAACACCTCGGGTTGAAAAAGGGGAGACGAACGCAAAAGGGAATTTATTCTTGACCCTGCTTCACTGGAGGTTGCATAACAAGCATTTTCTCCTCCTCTGGAACTAAAAAAAAACCACACAAAAAAAAACGAGTGGCAGATTGGCACCGTGTCATTAAGATTCAGGGTAAGTACTGTATGTGATTCACTCGCCGTTACCCTCAGTTTCAAGTAGCAACTCTGTAAATTTGCATCAAATATTTGTACAGACAAACACAAGCCAGCTCGCAAAGTCAAGCCTGTATGGTCCTTGACAATAGCAACACACCTACAAAAAGGCTTTGTCATTCAAGCAACATCTGGCAATGATGGGTCTCTAAGCAACAACTGTGCATGAAACGAGGGAGAGGAAGCGGTGCTGGAGTCTGTCTCCGTTGGGGGAGAATAAAAAAGGGAGGGAGAGAAAAGCCTGTGATTTAAAAAAAAAAAAAAAAATCAATGGGAAGGGGTGGGGGGGTTTTAGATTCTCTTTTGACCTTTCAGTGCCCTTAGTATTTTTGTGACTGAGTCATTCATTTTTGTGATTGTGATTCATGGTTTAAGTAAATGTGGAAAACTAAAATTGATACATCTGAGGAAATTGCCAGCGAGTAAGGTGTACAGCTATTACGAGCTCTCTGAAAGCTGAAAGGCATTTATCAGAAGGAGACCCTTCTTCTCTTGTGGCAAAACTAAATATGACCAAAGTGGAGTCGGAACATGTTTTCTCTGAAGCAGTGTAGCCAAAAAAACGCCTTCCCTTTGAGTGCCCATCTCTGCAAATGTATTGTTTATCAATTTGTTGCTGCTGGCAATACACAGATGCAATCGTCCGAAGACTACTGTCAGATGTCCTTCTTATACTTCATGCCTTTTCAACATCGAGGACTTTGCATTGCTGCATGGCTACTTCTCTGGAGTTGCTAGGGAACATTCTTAAGGCATTTGACCAATTTCATGAACACCTGATTGAAGCACAAAACTATATTCTGAGGACAGTTTGGGTGAAGGTGGTAAGCAGATGGGTTTGGTCAGAGTTTTTACAAGTCTGAGGAGTCATTCGTTGATGCATTGTGCCGGAAATAATGCAAAATTGAACCAGGCTTGATTTTCAGCTGACTGATTCAGATGGTTGGAGCCTTTGTGCTGGCTGTATCCTCTGTCATAGCTCTTGGTTCAGCCTCTGATGTCACTGAATGAGCAGTGCGGGCGTTCAGTGCGCACCTTCGGGGACGCAGCGGTGGCACAAGCAGTGCATTTTCATGATCGTTCACGAACTGCTGAGAAACCTCTTGTTTCTGCCACATTTCCCACATCCGGATTTTAGTTTGTGATTGAGCGTCTAAGTATCTACTCTTCGTCCGACTTGGTTTATTTGAATGAACTTTTTGGAAGCAGAAAAACAGGTAAGTGGTTTTACACCATTTTGTTGTGATGCCCTTGAGCGGGCTGTTGCGCTCCTTGATCGGGCTGTTGCGCTCCTTTTCTCTCTCTCTCTCTCTCTCTCTCTCTCTCTCTCTCTCTCTCTCTCTCTCTCTCTCTCTCTCTCTCTCACACAGAGCCTGATAGAAGATTTGTTTTGTCTTTTTTTATTTTCAGCAGTCGTCGGAAAATCAGCTGTCTTTGTACCAATT
Organism: Brachyistius frenatus; assembly: GCF_029030835.1. Lineage (NCBI taxonomy): Eukaryota > Metazoa > Chordata > Actinopteri > Embiotocidae > Brachyistius > Brachyistius frenatus. The sequence continues at coordinate 4,154,165 of NW_027210611.1, forward strand.
TAAGTTGTGCGGTCAGCTTACGCCCAGCCGCAGCTCTCAGCTCCATGGCGAGCAGCGTGGTGCACATCTTCAAAGAGGACCGGTGTCCCTCGGGCCAGCCCGGGGAGTGCGTCCCAAACTTCACATGGCAACCCGGCTTATCTGACATCTTCAACTACACTCCCAACGGCACCTGGGATGTTGAACCCGAGCCGATGTCGCCCATCATCCCCATCATAGTCGCCGTGTACTCCGTGGTGTTTGTGGTGGGCTTGGTGGGCAATTGTTTGGTGATGTATGTCATCATTAGGTGAGTTTTCAGCTCGGACATTTGCGTGCATGTTGTGTCAAAAACAATGGCAGTCACAAAGTGCGTATTTGCGCGCGTGGAAATTGTCCTACAGCGATAGACATTGGTGCGTATTGAACAAGTTAATGACATTTCTAAGTGTTTGTTCATGGGCTGTCGTGAATGTATTTAGCTTGGAACTCCCTGCATACTCGGCTGCAGGATTTAAACAAAAAAAAACAAAAATCGCCGGCATCTCGTAGAAAAGGGAGGCTTAAAAGGAAATAACCGAATTAAATTAGTTTACACATAATGGATTTTTAGTTGTTTAAGCCACTATGGTTTCCTGGGGTAGCGTGTGTATTTTTGTTTGGTGTTTTTGTCAGTAAAATGATTTTCTATTTCCTAAGAATATAATGCGTTATAGACAAATTTGCAGTGATTGACATAGGCTAGACGGTATTTCCTCTAAAAGCTCATCTTTTCCATTTTGGTTCAGTGTAAAGTTTTTTTTTTTAAAGATCTTTACATTTTATAGGTTGCTTTTGAATTCAGATAATGAAAGTGGAAAACGGTTATTTTCCTCCCTTTGCTTCCTTTTCTTTTAGTTTTACTTTGTGTAAGCAGGTTGGCTGTTGAACGTGTAATATACCCTACAGTCCACTAGAGGACAGTGTGGCAGTGTCAAGGCCATAGATTGTATATAAAAATGAAAATTAGCTTTTGAGTCTGAAAAGTGAAGCCAATGCAGAAGTGTTTAAGGGTTTAGGAAAACAAAAGAGTTCGGGGAAAAACTGTGTTTGTGGTTGGGGAAAAAACACGTGGTTAGCGTTAAAACTGCCACAAAGACACACTGCCCTCTAGTGGACTAGGGATGTATTACATGCTTTGCCATGATACTGGGTTGAATCCTTCTCTTTAAAGGTGATTTCATTTCTACACTTTTCAAAAGACTGAAACAACAAAGAGGCAAAACCGAGACGAATGACAATCAAACCCATTTACTATTTTATCTCCAACTGCAGATACACCAAAATGAAAACTGCCACCAACATCTACATCTTCAACCTGGCCGTGGCCGACGCTCTGGTCACCACCACCATGCCCTTCCAAAGCACCGACTACCTACTCAGCTCCTGGCCATTTGGCGAGGTGGCGTGCAAAGTCTTCATCTCCATCGATTACTACAACATGTTCACCAGTATCTTCACCCTGACCATGATGAGCGTTGACCGCTACGTGGCCGTGTGCCACCCTATTAAGGCCTTGGATTTCCGCACACCCGTCAAGGCCAAGATAATCAATGTGATCATCTGGGTGCTGTCGTCAGCTGCTGGGATCCCTGCCATGGTGCTCGGCAGCACTAATACCCATAACGGTACATTAACCTCGCAAACCTTCAGTCTTTTGTTTTAAACGGTTATGACTCAACTTCTGATTTTTAGCAGGGTTTTCTTCTAATGCTTCACTGGTTTATTCCTGACTGTGTCTGAAGAGACAAAATATCTGTTGCTAAGGGACTATTGTAGTCCATTTCCAACTTAAATATCCTCTACATTCCAGCATAATTGCCTTTAATTATATCAATTGGCTTGGCCACTTCAAATTCCATGGACAAGATGATCAGTATAGGTTTGATAAGAGTCTGTATTAGCTACTTCGCTAGATGAGGCAATGACAGGCATAATGGCTGTTTCTTTTTGTGCCGTCTGTCTGACATCCATGATTCTAATAAACCTCCATAAGAATAATGCACTTTACCAAGACCTTTGAGGCAACCTCATGAATCTAATTCTGGACTTAGATTTCTGGATTGACAACTTTACTGCCCAGGAGCTGGCATTGCATCATTTAGTCTTGTTACTGGCACGGCTCCAAGGAGATGGAGCTGATTCGTTGATCCACTACTTTGGTCCAGACTGAAATGTTCTGGTCTAACTATTAATGGCTTTTCATGGACATTCATGGTCCCCAAAGGATGAATCCTAATTAATTTAAAGACCTTTTTTGATGTTTAGAGAAACGTCTGACCTATAAAAATGGACGTAGTCTCTGGGTCTAAAAAGTGAAGCCATTGCAATGTGATTGCATTAAGGGCCACTAGTGGCTGGCTCTAAAAAAAAAAAAAACTCTGGCACTAATAGACTCCCATTCAAAAAGCGCCAACTTCTCTCATAAAATACTAATACCTCTTCGAAAGGGTCAATATAGTGTCATTAGCTAAATTAAACCTTTCTGATCTGTTGTTTTGGTGGTTCTTCTGACAATAATTCCATCTTTAATTAGATATTTGGCCTTAAAGAGAGGTATGTTTGGGGGCATGCCTGGTTTGATTGACATGCATGTCTGTGGTGCCGTTGGGTTTCTGGTGTAGTATAGTGTTCTCAGTTAGATCGATCCCTTGCTGCTCCCCAGTATGTTCAAATATGGTCACTTCAGGCTCTAAAAAACTAAGATTGCAATGGCAAAAATGTCGGACTAGAGGTTTCAAAATGGCAGTTCACACACCAACAGGTGACATCATGGTGGGTTGCAACTTGGTCTCAACTGGACCAAATAACAACTGAGTGGATTACCATGAATTTTGGAAACATACTTATGTGCCCCTGGGGATGAACTTTATTATATTCAGTGATATATTTGATTTTTAGCAACACCTCACTTTAATTTCCTTATTTTGGCATTTATTAGAAGTATGTAAAAAAAAAATAATGTTTCATACATCTCCCATTAAGTGCCATCTCATACCATTATCGTAACACCTGAACGAGTAATTACATTCAGTTGTACTTTGCATTTTGTATTATTCCTACTAAACACCACCATGTTTACATACTGAAATTTAGCGCCGAGCAGCCCAGTGCAGATTCACAGAGCTACATGGCTGCACACTCTGAGGAAGTCTTTCTGTTTTCTGTATCGTTGTATCTGACTGGTCAAACCTGTTCCTCTAACTTTGCTGTTCTGAAACTGACAGGGACTACAGAGTGCGCTTTACAGTTCCCTGAGCCCTACTCCTACTGGGACACCCTGATGAAGATCTGCGTTTTCATCTTTGCCTTTGTTGCCCCCGTCATCATTATTACTGTCTGCTACACACTGATGGTCATGCGGCTGAAGAGTGTGCGCCTGCTGTCGGGCTCCCCCGAGAAGGACCGCAACCTGCGCCGGATCACTCGACTGGTGCTGGTGGTGGTCGCCGTCTTCGTGGTGTGCTGGACGCCCATCCACATCTTCATCCTGGTCAAGACGCTGTCAGTCAACGTGCCAGAGACTACGGCCGTCATGGGCGCCTACTTCTTCTGCGTGGCACTGGGCTACACCAACAGCAGCCTGAACCCCATCCTCTACGCTTTCCTGGACGAGAACTTCAAGAGGTGCTTCAGGGACTTCTGCTGCCCCAGAGCCCATGGACACAGTGACTGCCACAGGGTGAGCCGCGTGAGAAGCACCCTGCGGGACCACACATGCCCCGCAGAAGCTCGGGGGGATATGAGGCAGGCCAGGCCCGTATGACTAGCAATGGACAGGTCCTCGATGCCCTATCAGAGCTGGGAGGACTCCAATGACCTGGGCTTGACTCAAATCACCACTGCCATATGAGCAAGAGGCCAGAGAGTGGGCTGGATGTCATTCCTGTATCCAGCATGTCGGTCAAAGAAGGATAAGCCTGGTGCTTATCTATATTGTTTCTAATAGTCAACAAACTCCACGACAGACAAAAACAAACAATCCAACTAATTTCACAGGCACTACTCTGAGGCCATAAATACTCACCAGCACAGTGAAAGTAATTCCCCTGCTGAAAATAATCCTTGACCCATGCACCATTTACTCTTGTGTGAGTAAGTCTTTCTAAAAAACTATAGTGCAGAAAGTATTTAAGACTTTTTTTTTTTAAATCTAACTAACTACACAGTATATGTGACTTAATTTTAAAAAGATGTATGTCTTGAATAGGCCTAAATTGGCTTCTGTTTAACTTAAAAGTATTTGTTGACAAAGAGAAAAATACAGAATGACACGAGACTCGGTTTTTAAAATTAACTTTAGATTAAAAGCCTTTGAGATAGTGAATGTCCAAGTGCAAAGATGCCCCTGGGATTAAATCACTGAATATTATTTTAGATTCATGACAGGCTGTCTGAAGGAGTATGAGAGGACGTGCTCTTTTTAAATTCACATTGTCTATATCATCAATGCAAAGATGACAAAAGATGTCCAAACAAAATAAACCAAAAGTATTTGACCACATTCACATTTTGTTCATATGACCTGTATATTATAGACTTAAAGATCATTAAAGTAAATATTACAGTATTCAGATGCACAAAAAGTCTGATGTTTCAGGCACAGAATGAAAAAAAGTGATTGAACCTGGTTACTTTGGGAACAATGTGCACTATGAGCATTCTTTTAAACTGAATGTGTTTTACGTGAATTGTAGTGCGGTGCTTTGCTGTATTGTAAATCTGTGAATAGCCTTTATCTTCGAGTCGTCTCACTTTGACAGTAAAAATATGTAGGATATCTAATAAGCTCTCAGGGATCATCCGCTGTGATTTACGACTCGCGCACTGAAGATGCAGAATCAAAGTATTTTCTCCTTCATGAGACGGTTGAGTTTGACGAGACTTCTTTGTCAAAACATCAGCGGCCGTCGTTCTTTATAGCTGAACTTAGGAAGAAACTATTATTCCACACCTTGGGACGTTTTCAGCTGTGATGCTGCGCTTCATCTCGGTGATGCAGAATATTGTGCACAAAGTCACAACCACATGTGAAGAGGGCTCCAAGGCAAAAGCCAACATAACACAGCTTTCAGTTACATGTGTGACTACTGTAACTTTCTGCTCAACATGTCATCTTGTCAGCTTAATAACCGAGAGCGTGCGAGCTAACTGACAGCCTGGAATGTGATATTGAGGAGTTAATTTAAATAGTAGTGCGTAGCCTTCTCAGCTTTATCCTGTGGTTCTTTCATCTTTGAATGAAACAGTTTGTTATTTGGACTAGCAGTCTGTCAATGTTAATGTTTTTGATGTTGGAAATTAAATTTACATCATTTCACCTGGTACGTACCACTGTTTGATGTGATGTGTACAACGTCTTTGTTTCATCTTGTAAAAAAAAAAAAAGAAGAAATGATGCGACTAATTTACTGCCTTGGTTTCCTGGATTATTGTAGCTGTAATTGTCACTAGGTCAACCAGACTTAATAAAACAAATTCTTATTGTAGAGCTAATAAGTAATATATTTATCTGTTTAAATCTGATACAGTAGTTATAGCAGAAAATGTGTTTTTGTGCCTTGTTTGTGTGCCTTATCTTTGGCCACTAAATTCAGCTATTGTACTCATCTAAAAGATCAGCAATTAACCTCATCCATTTAAGAAAGTATAGTATATCCTGTATGAGCTTACTGCTTACAATGATTGTAGCATTATGTAAGAAATGTAAAGTCTTGCAGAGGAAATACCACTGTTAACTATTATTGCTCTAATACTGCAGCTTATATGATAGCATTCTGTATTCAGAAACAAAATCTCAGACAAATTCAGCCCTGAGGTCAGAGCCTTTGTGTTTGTATGATGTGCTGCCGCTATATCTGTTGGATATTTTTGATGTATCTTTTATCTTTGAGTGTAAAAACCTGCTTCATACATGCCCAATTAAGTCACAATAAAGCTGTCAAATGTGAGGTTGGTTGAATTAAAAGAAACGTCTAGATCAGAGGGAGGGTTTCAGTTCGGTTCTTAGTCATGTCCATGTGGGTTCAAGAAAGAAAAATATGATGTAGCGTCATAAATTTTGTTGCTATGAGCCTGTCGCCCACCTCTGTGGTGATTCTGTTTTTTAAATCTTGTAAAATTTCCATCAAGCTCAGATACAAAGTTAGTGTTTCCATGGTGCGAACACTGACTGAAAGGCAGCGGTCCAAGGCTTGCACTAATTGTGAGGCATTTTGTGTCTGTGACCTTGCGGAGGAATTTTCAATGACTGCAAATTCAACCCCTGTGTGAGGAGCTTAAGGATATGTTGGTGCGGTTGTGCTTCGGCTTTAATTGAACTTTTTGTTGGGCTGGTGTGTGTGGAAAACTTTCTGAAGGTGGGTGTATTTTGCAGTACAGGGCCGAGCCCACTTAGACCTGTCGTTTGCTGTGAAGTTCAGTGTCCAACTTAATAACGAATAAAGTTACTGTTATTCACTCTGAAACGCTCCAAGTACTTCTAATGACAACAGCACAAACACATGCAATGTTTGAGCAGCCTAGATCTTCGTTTTAGTCCAGTTCTGTCTGTATTTAGTCCTTATTTCTTCTAACTGCATCTCTGTGACTCCCTGGTACATTCACTTTCATGGGTTTACTCTTATAGCACAGCAAAACCTGTCAAAGATCAGGGTGGATGAGTGGTTGAGCAAAGCGTGCGACTTTGAGACTGGACATCACAATTTAAATCCCATCTCCTTGTGTGCAAAACAGCAGAACAAAGCAGCCAACTGTACCTAAGACTCTTGTCCTCACAGTGACCAAAGGCTCCAGGTTCACTGTGCAGCCATTACTTTAACCCTCCCGTTGTCTTTGGGTCAAAATGACCCACAGCTGTGTTCAACCAAGTTCTATTTTATTTCTATATTTTTATATTTTTGGGGGATCATTGGTGATCATTCTTTAAATAAACCCTCACAGCCTCCTTGTCACCAATGATCCCAAAAAATATGAAAATAAAATAGAACTTGGTTGAACACAGCTGCGGGTCATTTTGACCCGAGGACAACAGGGGGGTTAAGTTAAAGTGTGTTTGTTAATACTGCATGCACCACCAAAGGGACGTCATTAACTGAGACTATCGGTTTATTATTATTTCAGAGATGTGTTTGGTGACTTTGTGTCGCTAATCAAGTACGTTAAGGTTTGTAACCCTTCAGTTAAGGTTAGCGTTGCTACACAAATTGATCCATGAAGGATTTCTTAAACAGAAATTGTGGGATTACCGATGATGGCATCAAATCAGAAAACAGCAATGCAGGTTATTGCAGAGGGCAATCTACTCTGCAATTACATTTGGTGAACTTGCTGAGTACGAGTTGTTAGTGCCGGGATCCATTGCAGGCTTACCAAATGCAACCACTGCACTACCAAGAAGGAGTCACCACTGGGAATCCAAATCAGTGATGCAGTAGCGCAGATTCTTTTACATATAACTGCATATTTTTTTTCTATTACAAAGGGTAGTGGTTTTCCTATATTTGGCATTTGTCAAAGGCTCCTGGAAGAAGTAGCACTCTTCACATATCTGATAGCTTGAATGGGCTGAGGGATTCTTACAGGGCTGAGAGGCAAATTAAATCAGTCAGTCCTCATTTGCATTGATGAAGCTGTCAGCCATAATTACTAAGGTTATTGCGTTTTCTTTCTACTCTCTGACCCTATCTCAAAGCTATAGATGCATTAGAGAGCCATTACATATAGCAAGGTTCAGTTATAGGCTCTTCCTTCTAATGAGGATAACGTTGTTCAAAAAGCTCATTGCTTGAATACGGCACATGCAAAAGATAACAGTGGTGGGAAAAATGGAATAGGAATATACCATTGTAGAAATAATTGTATCAATTATGTCATACAGGCAGGCCATTACTCATTACACCTACTCAATAAGGCACCGATTATAAGGGGTTTATGGGTAGTTCCGATGGCATTATTTGGGGTTCATAAATTATTTAGCAAATCTTCATCAATTTCTCACAAGGACAAGTTAGGGCTTGACAGGTGGTGAAAAATCTCTTTGGCTGTAGCCAATGTGTTTGTCATTTTTGACTGAGCCTTGCAATTGTGATGCAAATAAAACACTGATAACTGGATTTCTGTCCAGATGCTCTGTAGAGCTTTCTCCCAAGGTAACTGTTGTAATTCCTGATTCCTGTTGTTCTGGGTTTTGTACCCTCATGGTGCACTTATTGTAAGTCGCTTTGGATAAAAGCGTCAGCTAAATGAAATGTAATAGAAATGTAATAATTGTCCACTGGAGCGTTTGTTCTTATTAATTGAAGCGCTAGAAAGACAAAGCAAGTATCATGCTTACCAGAGGAGGATAAACACCCGCCAGAATTGTTGAAATAATACCCATCTCATGGGCATAATGCCCATAATACATCTGTACAATTCTCGCACATGCCACTCCACCCAAATGTGTGAATAACAAAAAAAAAAATTCTAAATTTCCAAATGTAAGTTTTGAGATCATTTTTGGTTAATTGACTTATTATTGTTGTGTACATTGTTGAAAGTCTCACTTCACAGCAACACTTTTCCCTGTAAACGTCTCTACAACTCTTCAATAAATAGTCAGCCAATCCATTACTTGATAAACCAAAAATATATATGCAACTATTAAATAATCAAAATATCACGTAAGTCGTTTTTTAAACAAACGTGTCTGGTTAGCTGGTTCCTGCTTTCTGAGATGTTAGAACTTGCTTTTCTTTGTCATTCATGATCGTAAACAAAACATGTTTGAGTTTTGGTCTGCCAATCAGACAAAACAAAATTCAGATGTTATCAGTGGCTGTAGGAAACTACAGAAGGAATTTTTCATTGTTTTCTAACATTTTATACACAAAATAACGAATTGATTATTAGAGAAAAATTAAAAAATAAATAACCAGGAAATAGAGGTAAAAAAAAAAAAAAAAAAAAACTTTGACTAAAAAGAAATACCATCTTGAATATACAAAATGTTATTACAGATGGAGTGTGTTCTGATGAGATGTTAAACCGTCTAGCTGTAGCAGCAGTGTGTTGCCCCTCTGCACTACCACACACCACCTTGGTGAGTTGATTGTAAGATTGGTGTGTTTTAAAAATTACACCTATTCAGCTTTGAGTAGTGAATAGACTGATCCATATAATATATCGATATCAAATATAAAAAATATTGCAAATTTACACCAGAGTAGCTGCAACAAAATAGGGAATATGTTATTTATATTAACATCGAGCCAATAATTAATCATTTTTGTTGTTGATTAACTACAACAGCACTTATATATCAAAACTAGGGTAAATATGTATTCAGTAATTAAGTAGAAAAAACGACTTGAAATATTTAAAAATATTATAGTTACAAGTATTTATAAATGATATACAATAATCCGGGTATTTAAGTGTCATTGAGTGATTCATACTATACCATCACACACAAAAGAAATCAAACTATAAAGGCCCTAGATATTATCATGTATTTTTGACATTTAAAAAAAAAAAAACAAGAATACAAAGTGAAAAAAAAAACCAGAATTTAGAAGACTATAGCTTCTCCGACCCCTTCGAGCATTACTATTTCGTGGTAAAGATTCTCCGGTATCTCAAAGTCTCTCGGGCTTTCTGGTCCAGCAAATCATTTTACTTCTTGAGTAGTTCTACAATGTCCCATTCAAGACTGTGCTTTTCCTTCTTCAGTGCAATGTAGCTGTTTTCCATTTTTTTCATTGCGCTTCTCCAACCTCATGAGCTTCTGCAAGGCTTGGTTGCACAACTTCTTGGAAACCTCCAGGTCCCTTTGCAAATCCTCGACTTTTTTGCAATGGGCACCTGCCACCTTGACTGATTCTTGGCAAAGAGTCTCTTGTGTCTCAAATTCTCTCAGGCTGTCTGTCTCGATCTGGTCGGCCAGGTAGTTTTGGTTCTTGAGCAGCTCTACAATGTCCCGTTTGAGACGATCCTTTTCCTTTTTCAGCGCTGTGTAGCTTTTGTCCATTTTCTCACTGCGTTTCTCCACCTGTTTGAGCTTCTGCAAGGCATCATTGCAGGACTTTTTGGAAACCGCTAGTTTCCTTTGCATGTCCTCAATTTCTTTGCAAAAGCCCTCCGCCACTTTGACCGCCTCACGTTTGTCTGCCTCTTCTTTGACCCTTAATTCCTTTTCTTTCTGAAGTATCTGGTTCAGCTCCAGGATTTGTTGATTGAGACCCTCCTCCATGGTCTTAAGATCATAGTTGAGCATCTGACTTGTTACTGAGGGCTGTTGTGAGTTATTTATTTCATGCTTCTTCATAAGTGCCTCTCTTGCTTTGGTCTCTGCCGTCACTCGAAGGTCCCGCTCCAACTGGAGCTGGTCGTTAAGCTTCCTAACTTTTTGAGACAGAGAGTTGCTCATCATCTTCTCCATTTTGAGCTCAGCTGCAAGCACCTGATATTCGGTTAATTTATCGTCCTCCAGGTTTTGACCAGCTGTCTTCCAGGCTGAGGTGGGGGCCGTCACACTTGTCACCTTGTCAACCTTTGTAAAGTTGACTTTCTCAGTCTTTTTCTTAAGTTCGTCAATTTCTTGACTCAGGGCCATTCTTTCCTCCCTCTCTACTGCTAGCCTTTTCTTGTAGTGCTCTTTCATCGTTGCATTTTTCAGCAGCAGCGCATCATGTTCACCGTGAAGAAACGTGAACTCCTTCTCATACATTTGAAAGAGGTCCGTGGTATGGCGACGGCTCGTCAAGTACTCCATTTTGTGATATTTTAATATCTAGATATTTAATCCAACTGATAACTTTGTGAGAGCTATGTCTTGTGCACCATACACTGTTAGTCTCGGGTGAAGATCTGTGGGTTTCTTTCGTGGATGCACTGCTATTAACTGCTGACAACCTGAACTGTACTTCACTAGAATTCTAGAACATTACACATTATGACATCACATGACATCAAAAGTGTTCCAGGGTGGATGGATAGATGTTGTAAATGGGATTCCCAATTAAAGCACATATTATGAAAGTGTGTAGTACCTATCACGTTTGACTTTAACTGTTTTCGACTTCTAAGATTTCGTTTACTGATAAAGGCAGCAGAACTACACAGTATAAGCACAGCGGGATTCTGTCGAATCGCTTTTATCATGTAACCATCATAAGGCCAGGCAACCTAAACCCCATAATGTCATTATACAAACAAGCTCTTCATGAAATATTGGATCACAAGTCAATAAAATGAAACCATTGTAAATTTCAGAAAAAGTTGCCTGTAATTCATCTTTGGGAAATTTATAAATCACTCATTCATAAAATAGACTGATAAGTCTGTGAATTGCTCCAGAACTATAGTTTGTCAAATGATTTTAAAATATAGGAGAAAAAAATGCCAATCCAAAGGGAGCAGTTAGAGGAGACTGCAAATAAGAAAGACATAAAACATTTACTCAATTCTCTTGTCCATGTAAAGGCCTGCAAATTTTGAATCCATTTGCTATCAGGAATAAAAACAGATTGATTTTAAAGTTTTCAATACAAAGTCAAAACTAAAAAGCCAACCTGTGAACAATGAAATACATCAATCTTTTTTGTTGTTGTTGTTCTTAATCATTTTCATTGCTCATAATTGTCATTTGTAGAATCACAGTTTGAAGCAGTATTTTTGTGTATGTTTGTTTTATTGTATGTTTCTATGGCTGTATTAGAGTGTTTAAATGTGTGTATTGTCCCCTAAAAGCCTAACCAGGGACAGGGACTGAACATTTTATTTAAATGTACTATGCCTACATGTATCTTAAGAAATCTGGCAGGCCAATAGCTCATTATGGCCATTTTACATTACTGAAAATGTGTAAAAGTTCAAATCTAATATGATAGTCAATAATATAATGAACACATCTCAATTATTTAAAAAAATTAAATTAAATACATTTTAAAAAACAATTATTGTTTCATGTGAAAAGACTTTGGCGTTTTCATGCAGCGCCTCCATCAGGTCAAAAATATATTTTAATCCAAAACTTTAGTTAATGACCAATTACCTGCAGTACTAACTGGATCCCCATCAGCCTCAGCTGTTCTTGGTGGTTTTGTGCTAATTAACAAATATCAGATATCTATGATACATATTGACGAGTAAAACTGTCATTTCAGATATTCACAGTTGGTATTTTGACTGATAAAAATACAGATATTGACAATTATAATTACGACTAGTACCAAGTACTGATTCATTTTGGAGGGATAATTATTGTATAACATAATATAATTACAATATTATAATCAGTCGGTGTGGATGTGTGATATTAATATAGAGAGTCAGGTCAGTCAAGAATCTGACGAAAGCCTTCATTTCATAATATCTGCAGTGGAGGAGTAACAAAGACTCCTGATGGATGCCGTGTCAGTGGGGACAAAAGGATTCCTCTGAAGGCTGCAGTACCTCTCCTCACCACTGAGGGACGGTTGCGTCACTAAACCCTCATTGGTCAAAACTGCTTTCGCCAACCAATGGAATCCTTCTGCGTCCGGGACCGTTGCTTCCGGGTGTCTTCAATGAAGAAACCCCTTTTGCGTTTGATGCTTTTTTTTTTTGGTATTTTTTTTAAAGGGAAACTAAAAGGCCATAAAACGTTAAGAAAATGAACAGAATATTTGGTCGCGGGAAGCCCAAAGCGCCTCCTCCGAATCTGTCGGACTGTATCGGCAACGTGAGTACTGTCAAGGCTGAAGAGCTATTGTTGTTTACGTGTTTATTATCCTGACCTAACGGTAACGTCACCGAGCTATCGTGGTCACAAAAGGGTCGTAAAAACAGCCGACCGTGGGAGCTCGCTCCCAGCCTGCAGTTATAAGTCCCCTCCTTATATATATATATATATATATATTTTTTTTTATCCTGGTTTGTGGAGGAGGGATGTGTGTGTGTTTAAACCGCAGCAGGCTTTTACCTCCCTGTTTTCCTCTAAGACACACACACACACACACACACACACACACACACACACACACACACACACACACACACGCACGCACGAAGGACAATTTAGCTGGGGGTTATTTTCACATTTTCACATTTTCACAAACGTTTGGACTCTCACCATTACAATATTTATTTGAAAATGCATTGTCTGCCCTAAAAAAAATAATAATAATCATCAGAGAACACTGGTTCAACAAACCTTCTAGTGAAGCTATAATGGCTCAAGTGTTGTGAAGAAAACAACGTTGGTGTGAGAAGTCTCACTTCTTGTTAAGACTCAAATATACCGAGTTGGTTCACAACATTTTCTCCGCCGTGTGAATTTGAGACACGACTCAGGCAACAACAACAACAACAACAACAACAACAACAAAAACTCCCTAAGAATCACCTTGTCACCGGCTTCACTTAGTTATAAGTAGTTTCCGGTCTTTTTAAAAAAAAAAAAATTTTGTAGCTGCATCTCCCCTTTTTTCTTTCTCGCAATTTTCCCAGTTGGTTCGTAGGGTCGGCAGCAAAGATGGAGACGGACTTAACCTGCACTTGACCCACGTATTCACCGTTTTGATTGACATCACGACAGCCTTCCCTGGTTTCTTCTTCGCAGCTTTTGGACAAAAGACAGATTTTTTTTTTTTTAGAAAAGCACTTCTCCTTCAGCGTTGACTCTTAAAAGCTAGATCTACTCAAAATGTAGGACACGGTCTCAATATGTGGGACAAAGGGTGGAGGGTGGGGGGGGGGGAACAAACGCTCTGCGGTCACCCCAGTTTGTCAGGATGCTGGAAATCATTCGCTCCAAACAATGTCCTCCTCCCTCAGGTGGATGCCAGGTCAGAGTCCATAGAGAAGAAGATTAGCAGGCTCGATGCTGAACTTCTGAAGTACAAGGATCAGATGAAAAAGATGAGAGACGGGCCCTCCAAGGTAGGACGCGTTTGTTTCAGCCTCGGGTGTTTTAAAGGATGCCAGACAAAAATGACCGAACTTCAGTGTTATTTATTCCTTTTCAAATGCAGAACATGGTGAAACAGAAGGCGGTGAGAGTCCTGAAGCAGAAGAGGATGTGAGTCCTCCACCGTGCCGTCATGAGCACGTTTTAACACAAGAGATAGAAGAGCTGGAAGCTGACTGATACATATCCGCGTGGCAAAACCTTACCAGTAATCACGGATATATCGCGTTCAGATAAAGTGGCAGATAAATATCCAGATGCTCCAGTATATGTTAATGATGTGGTTATTTAGGGATGTGTTGCCAGTACATAGTTTGTAGATCCCACGGTACTGACGTAGAACGACCGTTGTCTATACGTCATCATTCACAAACATAGGGGGGCGTAACTAATGATTAATGACATCATACATGAATCGTTTGGTCGGTCAAATATTCCTCGACCCGAAAGGGCGATGTCGTCCGATTTCTTGTTTTGTCTCAAAGCCGAAGATATTTCGTTTATTAGAATTCAGTTATTACCATGTTCCTTAACATAGTGAAGTCCTCACAGCAGGACTGACTTAAAGAGTTCGTTTATTATCAAAAATAGCTTCCTTCTCTTCAGCTCTACGCAGATAACAATCGTCAGTATCAACGTCACCAGTCCAGTGTTGGTGGGACTCAAATGAGAAGTGAACTTAAAAAAAAAACAATCAGGTGCAAAATATTCGTTAAAAACGAACTGTGCTGTTTTTTTTTTTCACGCAGGTATGAAGGTCAAAGGGAACAGCTGGCTCAGCAGTCCTTTAACATGGAGCAGGCAAACTACACAATCCAGACATTAAAGGACACCAAAACAACAGTAAGCCCCACTTTTTTTTAAATTTTTTTCTTTTTTTTTAATTACAGCTTTTAACCACATCAAACATAACTAGATTTGTGACACACTTGTCTTTTATAGCTCAAGTTGATCTTATTTTCTTGGTGTAATTTAATCAACAAACATGTAGAATAATACCTAAATGTTGACAACTTCTAGCTGGAGAGCTGAACTTGAGATCTGACACTGATACCCAGATCGGGATGTTTGTTTACCTGGAAAGATATCGGCACAGATTATGTTGCCAGTGACTAAATATACTTTGTGTCCCCAGGTGGAGGCCATGAAGATTGGTGCGAAGGAAATGAAAAGGGCCTACAAGGACGTCAAACTTGACCAGATTGACGTATGGTTGTTACGTACTCTCCCATGAAACTGTTTCCGTTACCGTTCAGCAGTTCACGCGTGTTTCTGTTACCCGAGGCATCAATACTCACTAGGATGCGCTCATTTTCGGTCTATTTATAGAAACAGAATTGTTTACTCCACGTGCTTACGGGACTTAACTCGGTTTGTTCAGACACTGAGAAAGGATGCATGTATTTGGACCTCCAGGATTTACAGGACCAGCTGGAGGACATGATGGAGGACGCCAACGAGGTACAAGAAGCTCTGAGCCGCAGCTACGGCACTCCAGAGATCGACGAGGACGATCTCGAAGCAGGTAGACTGAGCTGACCGAGGCTTTTGTTTGCTTTTTTTTTTTACTTTGCGGGCGGACTCCTTTATGTTTTTTGGGGGGGGGATTCATTTAACAGGTAATGAGTGCAAAGTGCAAAAAGTGTGCGCGGCAGAGTTTGAATCGCACAGTGGATTTTGCGGGGAGCCGTGATCA
This sequence comes from Brachyistius frenatus, assembly GCF_029030835.1. Lineage (NCBI taxonomy): Eukaryota > Metazoa > Chordata > Actinopteri > Embiotocidae > Brachyistius > Brachyistius frenatus. Next base: position 4,169,809 of record NW_027210611.1, read on the forward strand.
ACCAGAACCGCCTCGGGTTTGTATTTCTGCGGCATCCCGTCAAGATGCAGTTCACGTTTCACATCCGTGTCTGTCCGGGCCCGTTTCCGGTCCTGAGATTTTGCGTTTATAATAATGGGACAGACGTGAGGTCACATTGACACTGACCTCGCTGACATCAGTTCATCCTCGAGGCAAAGTCAAAGTTTGTGCTAAATTTGAAGAAATTCCTTCAAGGCGGTCGTGAGATATCGCGGTCGTGAGCAGAGGACAGACAACTTTAAAAAGAAAAAAAAAACAAAAAAAACGCCACGGTTGTTGTCGGCAAGTCAATCACGTTACAGGCATTTCACAGCAGGTGGAGCCGCACGCACCTGACCGGGGCTATTTTTGTATTGCTATCTTTATTTGATTTGACTTTATTTGTATTAGTACGACAGTGACAGTATAGCTGTGGTTTCAGAGCTGGACGCTCTGGGCGATGAGCTGCTGCTGGACGACGACAGCTCGTACCTGGATGAGGCCTCAGACGCCCCGTCTATCCCCGAGGGAATCCCCAGTGACAGCAAGACAAACAAGGTAACGGCCTCCGGAACAACTGACGGCGCTTTCAAAAAACACGCACTGTAGACTCATTCCTATGAAGATACATGAAAGTAGAAGTAAACATGCTTGGGTTTTCATGGGTTTTGCGTCTACAGTATCGCGGATGCATCATATTCTTTCTGCATTTTCCAACTTCCGGGCAGCCACTTGTTTAATTATTATTATTATTATTATATGAAAGTCAAGAAAAAGAGATTTGAAAGTTGTGGTTGTTAAAAATTGTATTCAGGATTTGGGAGTGTGTTTTCAGGAAAACAGTTAGAGCTTCCCATCTTTTAAGCTGTGTACTTGCAGCTCTACTGTCTTAAATGAACCAACCACATGAACAATAACGCTTGAAATGTAACCGTGTGTGTGTGTGTGTGTGTGTGTGTGTGTGTGTGTGTGTGTGTGTGTGTGTGTGTGTGTGTGTGTGTGTGTGTGTGTGTGTGTGTGTGTGTGTGTGTGTGTGTGTGTGTGTGTGTGTGTGTGTGTGTGTCGAGGTCTGTTTTCTTGTGATTGATGTTTTTTTTTCCTGTTGCTTTCAGGATGGTGTCTTGGTGGATGAGTTTGGCCTGCCGCAGATTCCTGCCACATAAAGAAGGAACCCGTTCAAACAACTGCACTTCAACTGAGAACACTTTTATATGTAGAGTAACATTTATACATGCAAAACCATTTGACCTGAGAACACTACGATTTCTAAGCCTTCACGGTGTTTAGGTTGTGTACTGTTATTACTACCGTGCTAGCATGAGGCCTTGTAACATACTGAACCTTTTTTAAAAACATTATTCCACTGACTCTCCCTCTGTCGTCCTCAACAACTCGTCCGTGTCGTTCATCAGTATTACTTAATTTATTCTGTTGCTAGTTGCTCTGTGTCTTGTTTAGTCATTTTGTTTTAACTCTCAAAAGGGATTTCCACTCTGCCTGTTTAAAATATCTGCAGGGTTATTTGAAACATGCAAAAATAAATTACGTGTTTCAATTTCACCTTGAGTTTTGGATTTATTAATTACTATTTAGCTTCATTTTCTTTGTCTTGCTGGTTGGTTTTGGTTCTTTTCTTTGTACCCTTTTAGCTGTTGCGGATTGAAGTCACAGAGCTTGTTGTGTCTTTCTCGTAGCTGCCGTCAGAAAACAATCATGCTCTTCTTCAGGAGGTGGACTACTGTTGACATGTGGTGGCTACAGTTCAACAGAACCAGTCTACACATATATACACACACACAAACCAAGCTGTATTCTCATAGTGTAACACAGCCCTTGTCACTGTTATAAAGGTTGATTAAACACACATGTACATCATGCGCAGCGTTGCATAATCTTAGCTGCGTTGTTAATGTCGTTAAAGCAGGCAGGGGTCAGACATTTTGGATATTGCTTTCTTGATGAGAAATAAAGGTCGAAATTGATACCATGAAGCTGAAAGCAGGCAGAGCGAGGTTAACTTTACACAAAGTCTGGAAAGAGGAACACAACCAGTCTGTCTCAGCCTAGAAGAAACTGCATCTGCCTACTTGGTTTTTGTTGTTGTTTTTTCACCTACAGGTGATTACATGTAGTCTAAAACACACGAGAACCAGAATCTGCCTTTACAGCATCTTCCAAATGTTATTGTTTTACTGTAAAGTGTAGCTTCTTGTCGTGTCCTCAGTACTAACAGAACATCTATGTCTCTGAATATGTTCACAGTGGATTTGAATGAGAAAACGCTTTGACATAACTTTTACTGGTATACTACACAACTGATAACCTACATGATGAGCACCAGGATTAATCGCAGTTATAGTCTTATTGTTTGAACCTTAGCTATGCAGAAGAAACCGTTGAACTGTTTACGCGCTTGATTAAAAAGCCCGACTCTGGTGGGACTCGAACCCACAACCTTTGAATCGCATCTCAACTGATTGACTAGAAGTCCAATGCGCTATCCATTGCGCCACAGAGCCAGTCGTGCGGCGGGGTCACATTGGACCGTCCAGTCGAAGTCCAAATCCGTTAGATCTTACACCATTATAATTTTGTACTTTTTTTATATGCACCTATTTCATTTGTATATGTGTGTAAAAAATATATATATATATATATATATATTTTTAAAAAGGTGTATAAATAAAACGCAAAGTGTTTCTGTTAATGCTAACTACTTCCGGTGTAACCCGGAAGTAGTTAGCAATCATTAACAGTTAGCTGTGTGGTTCATGTTGTGATTAAAGGACGCCAAAAGGCGAAATGTCAGCCCAAACGTTAACTGTGACAGTCGCATACGGTAATATGATGTTGCATTATTTTTTACACGATGATTACCAGACGGTCGAAATATAAAAGTTTGTGAATCGTCGACCAGAGCGAGGACATGCTAAGCTAACGTAGCTGTTCCTAAAACGTTTGCGAGTTGGTTAACTCATTTTTATTTTTTTTTTAGCTTTAACTTAGTTCCGTTCAATATAATTTACTCGTAAATACACTTGTAAATCCTGAGGAATAAAACCCTCCAGGAGGATTTTTTTAAAAGAGGACGTTTTGATCAAGTGTGAAGATTTTAGTAACTGGTTTCGTTTTTAAGACGGGAAATGTTTTTGTTATATGCTTTTAACTGGTTAAGTACTAATTTACCAAATGATTTACTCCTTTAAATGAACACCTTATTAAATTAATTTTCCTCACACTTCAAAGGCTTAGGAAAAAAAAAAAAAAAACCGGGTTACAAACCAGATGGAAAAAAAAAAAAAAAGCGTCTCGAATTTATTTCGTATGTGTCGTGTTTGCTTTTGTTTCGATGGCTCGAAAAGACTTAAAATGTCAAGTTTTTAAGTTGTTCTGGTACGATTTACTTCTGGGATCAAATCAACGAGAACAAATGGAAACTAACACGTGATGTCTGGTTTTCTGAGGCTGCGGAGTGAAAGTGATGGATCTGAATGGTCCTGGTTGTATCCGAGGGGATTTAGGAAACTTCCACTCCCGTTGTTGTGAAAGTAATTGTCACACAGGGAGGTGTACCTGCTTCTGTTTTCAGAGTTTCATCTGCTTTTATTTTTGTCTCTCGCTCCAGGACCAACTAAGCACAGCATCACACTAACTGGTCAAGATGATGACAAAGGTCCAACCGTTAAAGACCTGTCCGAGGCTCTCACTCAGGCCACCGGGGTCCCGTCGGCCTCACAGAAACTCATCTTTAAAGGTAAACCTGTTGGCGACGCTTGATTTTTAATGTCATGGACACGCTGATTGGTCTGAGCGGTGGAGTGAACGTTAAATGTGAACCGGGCTTCCAAGCTGTAATCGCAACGAAGAAAACTGAAGCCGTGAGCAATAGTGGGATCAATCTTTCACACCCGGGGGAGCTTGAATTTTTTTTTTTGATGATGTACATCTGGTTCTAAACTTTGTTAATTTGTCCTGGCGTTCCAGGGAAATCACTGAAAGACATGGAGGAGAGTCTCTCCAGCTATGGAGTAAAAGAAGGCTGCAAACTCATGATGATTGGAAAGCGGGTAAGGTATTTGCATGCGCCGTGGTCTCCGACGCGTGTCTTTATATGTCAAATGAAATACTGACAATGATCCACAAACAGAACAGTCCTGAGGAAGAAGCTGAACTGAGGAAACTGAAAGACATCGAGAAATCTGTGGAACAGACGGCTAAAAAGCTGGAGAAGGTCGATGGGGAGTTGACTGGACTAAAAAATGTAAGCGATCAATCATGGTTTGTAAGTTGTGTAATATTCCTGCATTGATTTGTCCTGTTTGCTTTATATATTTGTGTTAAAATTTATGTCACTCATTCCCCCCCCCCCCCCCCCCCCCCCCCCCCGCAGGGCTTTCTGGCCAAAGACCTGCAGGCGGAGGCGCTGGGTAAACTAGACCACCGAGTGAAAATAGCAGCTGAGCAGTTCGTGAAGATCCTGGAGCAGATAGATGCTATGGTAATCTATTTTTTTTTTGCTTTTAGGCATTTATTTATGAGTGTGTTTTATTTATATGTCACGTATAGGAAACTGAGCTGCTTCTCTTTCAACAGAGTCTCCCAGAACATTTTAACGACTGCAAAATGAAGAAAAAGGGACTTGTAAAGACGGTGCAGGTGAGCCTATATTTTATATATATATATATATTTTGTTTTCTTTTACCTCATGGTTGAAATGCACTTATTGTAAGTCGCTTTGGATAAAAGCGTCCGCTAAATGACATGTAATAAAACCAAAAATATGTTATTTTGTGTCAATAGGACTTCCTTGCCCAGTGCGACAGGATCGAGGCTTGTATATCGGACCACCTATCGAAGATCCAATCGAAAAACCTCGCCCTGGCAGAATAGTTAAGTCTTCCATATCAGCTCTATCCATTGCTCCGTGAGCAATGGCGAAGTGTAAAGAGAGCTTCAAGTGTGAAGCAGGTCCTGGTTTATTTATTGTTGGTGTGATGTGTTGGGAGAGAATCTTCATCACAAAGGATCGCGTGAGGAGGAGGAGGAGGACGCTGGATCATCGAGACCGATGCTGGGTACATCACGGACGGATTCTCTCGGTTCGAGACAGGTATGAAGTGTTGTCTGAGATATGGTGACCACAGACACTCTGAAAGGATCAGAGGTGCTTTGAATTGTGGTAAATGTCATAGCTTCATTTAAAACATCCAAACTTTGCGCTGAATGGAACGTCCAATGCCAAATGTCTAAAAAAAAAAATTAAAAAAAACTTGACCTGTTTATCACACAAACTATCGCAACATAAAGATGAATGTTGTATTTTCTTTGTGTACTAACTAGTTTGTGCTACACGGCCAAAAGTATACGGACACCCCAACATTAGACGCACGTGTAAAAGGCTTTACTCAAGTTTCAAGCCGCAGGGCTTTGTTCCAATTGCGTCCCCGCGGCATTCGTAACGCTTCGGTGGAAACGTTTACGGCTGCAGTTCATCCCGAAGCTGAACAGAGGTCGGGTGTCTCTGCAGGCCGCTCAAGTTTCTCCAAACTGCACATCTTTCTTTAACAAATGTTACAGGAAGGAGGCCTGTTCTAAAAAAGAGAGCCGAAAGTAATCGAATGATAATCGCCAGAACTTTTAAAAGGTAAATGTTCTCCCGGATGAGGTTTGCACTGCTTTTCTTCATCACGGGTGATCGTAAACTGACGATCTTTGGTTCTGTGACTGTTGGTCACAAGATGTGTGATCGCGGTTTGAAATTGTACGGATTTTTTTGTAATTATATTTTATAAACCAAAGGCTGTATTAATGGATTGAATTATTGTGACCTTGGCCCCAGACTATTCAAATAGCCCAAAGACAGGGATGTCCATATACTTTTGGCCACATAATGTATTCTACATTAAGCATCGTAAACAAACCACCAGCTCCTTTTGTTAAACTCGTGCGATCATGTGTCTTTGAAACTTGTGTGAAGTGTGGAACTGTAATTGCTTCACTCAGCCCGACACATCATGTCCCATTTTCCTTTAAAAAAAAAAAAATACATAAATAAAATAAACCTTTGTGAAAGATGAAGAGGGCTTTGGTGATTCATCTCGGAACACACTTTAATCTCAAAACGTATTCTACAAAATACAACCGATTCAGTCACAGCAACAGACGTGTTGTGTCGGGTTTATTTCCAGCTTTTGTCCGTGAGGGTCGTTTCGTACATGGTTTACTAGCTTGAACAGACCCTTCAGTGGTGTTATCACAGATGTGCAAAATGAGCTTTAAAAGTAGGGTTAGCGGCGGGGAGAGGGGAGGTGTGTGTGTGCGGGTGGGGGTGGGGGAGCGGGGAGGGCAACAAGCAGCTTAAACAAGCGACCTTCGGTCGGCTGTACCACAGCGAAGCTTTGTCACGAGCCAAGTAGCAGGATGAAGCCGTTTGAACTCGAATGGAAACCCGTTGCAAGATACACGTGACGTACATGAATAAACCTGGTGCGGCGCTGCCTCTGTCGCTAATCGTCTTTGTCCTTCGCGCCGTGTTTTAGAATGCGCGTGAACGCCACGTAGTTGAAGTTGCTTTTCTTGTCGATGGGCGCCTCGCGGAAGAGCTCGTCCACCTCCTCGTCCGTGAACCTGTCGCCCATCGTAGTCAGCAGCTCCCGCAGGGACTCCTCCTGAATCACACCTGTCGAGAAGAAACACACGTCTATATATATATATATTGTATATATGCAAGGTGGTCGCTGCCATTACCATTAAAACAAGCACCTAACTGATAAAGAGAAAGTTAAAAGGCCAAAAATTTACAAAGAAAATAGATGTCAAATCTACCATTTAGTTTGTCGAACGTAAGAATTTACTGTTGTTTTATAAAATCACCGACAAAAGCTTCATTTCTTTCTTTTATGTCACTTTCGGATTGTTTTTTTGCCTTTTTTTTTTTTTTTTTAATGGAATGAAATGTTAGCCTACAACGGGTATACAAATCTTTCCACAAATCATCCCTCCCACCGGTGAACGTGCAAATAACCCGCACATTCGGATACATTTTGAATTTCCTCGAGTTTGGACAAAACGATCGAGAAAATATTGGATTCTACGTTAATGGAAATATTGATGAAAATCCCTCCGCGCGACAGAAAAGCTGACCCAATCAGTTCGCGTCTCGACGCTCGAGCTCACCCGCGCCCTCCTCGTCGAAGCAGGCAAAAGCGTTGCGGATCACGTCCTCGGGATCGGTGCCGTTCAGCTTCTCTCCGAACATGGTCAGAAACATGGTGAAGTTGATCGGGCCCGGCGCTTCGTTCATCATGGCCTCCAGGTAGTCGTCGGTGGGGTTCTTACCTGGGAAAAGCAACAACAACAACAAAAACAAGGTCCGAGTCGCTCTTAACCGGCTGCAACGTTCAGGGAGAGCATCGGCTTTACAACAACACGCCGGAAGATTTCTTCCTTTTTAAAATCCCTTAATTACTGAAACTACCACCCGAGTTACTTCGCGTTTCAAAATCGGGGAACGTTTACGATCAATCGCGAGTAAAACACGCGGCATCTCCACCTAAAGAAGCCAGCATGTCGTGGAGGTCTTCCTTGTCGATGAAGCCGTCCCTGTTTTGGTCGATCATGTTGAAAGCCTCCTTGAACTCCTGGATTTGAGACTGATCAAACATGGCGAACACGTTGGAGGTGGCGCGCTGGGGGCGCTTCTTGGTGTTCTTCCCCTTGGCCCTTTTGCTCGACATGTTGCCGGCTCGTCGGTGTCCCCCTCCCCTCCTCCTCCTCCTCCTCCTCCTGTAAATACAGATGACACGACGGCAGCTTAAGTTACGAATGATTGATTCCCTTTTTGTTCAGGCTTTTATGTTTTTGTTGATTTAAATGCTGCGTGAAGCTAAACCATCCTTCAGTGTACCCTCCCTCCGCCCTCCACCCTCCCATGATGCACTGAGCTCCTCTCTGACACTTCCCACAGTCATTTCCTAAAGCAATTAAACGAACAAGACATCAAAGCAAGTTGCATCACGTGCGAGTTTGTTATTTTCGTAAGTAGAAACTGCAATTTTTTTTACCCTCTTTGTGTTTTTGCCTCAACTTGCCAATTATGAAACGTCCCCCACCACTTCTGTTAAGTGGTTTAACTGTGATATATATATATATATATATTTAAATTATTTATCATTACTCTTTATGAATAGTACTTAAATGATCATTTGCTTGCTGAAAATGTGCATTGTATTAAAACGGTGATGACGCTGCCACCGTTTCAAGGCCACATTGCAGACAGCAAATCGGGGCAAATAATTATTGACAGGTGGAAACTACTTGTATTTATAGGATATATTTATGCGCCGACATGCATCTGCTGCACTGCGTACTTCATCAAGCCCCCCCCCCCCCCCGACCCGAACAAAACCATTTAGTTATCAGATAACCAGCTGACCTGGAGTGACCGCGTTAGCTTTAGCCAGCCAGCCGAGACGACTTCACAGGAAAACCCAAACCGTTTTGTGTCCTCGAATTATGAGACCTCAATGCGAGATAGATCGGTCGTGCACCGTCGAGGGGGAAAAAAACAATAACCGAGAAGTTGGAGCCAAACAGCTGCACGCAGCTAACGACGCATCCACAGGATGATGATGATGATGGTGAACCATTAATGTTTTACTTCCTCTTTCCCAAATTGACCAATCAGGGCGCAGCTGGACGGAACCAAAAGTCTGGAATATTCCAAGTTGTCAGGTCCGCTTCTCGCTGTCGTCTTTGTTTTACATTTAATTAGATTAATTACTTAATGCGTGATGGTACTGGTAACGCACCTATGATTTCTACACCGACGCGATTATAAGCGCCGACTTACTTTAATCATTAGCTCGCGTTTGTACAAACGATTAATGCTCTAGTTAACGACCTTCACCACCAGGTGGCAGCAGATACCCGTGTGTCATACGAACATGGCCAAAGCTGAGAACAAGGTGAAGTTTGAAGCGATTCTTTTATCTCAATGTTAAGCTGAGGAGTGGACCAACTGCGTGGTTTTTGCGCAGAATGAGTGCGGACCGATGTCACAAACAAGTAAGTTGTCTAAGGTCCCATTCTGCTGCAGCCCTGTAGAGTGAATACTTAAAACCGTCAGGTGTTTGGTTCAGATAAGAGAACTAGACCCCTTGTGTTTTGGGGCTGCAGAAGCACTAAGGTGCTATAGGCCCACGATTTCCCTATAAAGGTTTCCACTTCACCCACTGAGGCAGTACAGTATGGCCAGGCCCAGGGAGAGACCCCTCAGCTCCTCTGGCCCTTCTCATGGTCTCATGATCTAAATTTAAAGCTACCCCAGCCTTAAAAGGTCGTGACGGTGTCTTGTGCATTCTGCCGAGTGGCAGCATTATTTTTGTTCTGTGGACTGCTGTCCTGTCCACTGCCCCTCACCCTTGCTGCTTTGCCTGGATCTGAACTTGCTTTAGCTACTTTTGGAATAACACACCTTTTCTCCTATTTGCAACTATTGTGGATTGGTGGATTTTTATTTGTGGTGAGTGATGCATATATTTTATTAACAAGTCTGTCTCTAATACTGAAAAAATATTCTATTTCATGCCACTTGGTCATCTTTTGAAAATCTTGATTTTTGCAGGCCTGAGGCCTACTTACACTTTATTGATTTCTTTTGTTGAATAATGTGTTTTAATCCATGTTTGTTTATCATCTCTTTTTCTAACAAGGATTTCTTCATTTCATAATACGGTGTTCTTGTGGATTAGACTGCATGTGTGTCACTGCAGTGAAATATCATCCTAATCTATCCCATTAACATAAACTTCACCTTAAAAAACACTAGGTTTCTATGACCCAGATTTCTCTCTCTCTCTTTATGCACTGTGTGCCCTCATGGCTTACAGTCCAGTTTAGTGTGCAGTTCTTGAGGGCATATACTGCTTACAGTGGGTGTTGCCTGAGTACATATTGAACTATTCATTATTGTCATAAATTAAATCCAGGTAAAGTGCAGATCTTATAGATATTGTAGTGCCCCGCAGTTACATGTTGATAGGGCTGTACCCAGAGGAAGTGGTTCATGTTTTTAACTTGTCTAACTTGAGGGATTAATTGCTTTGTGGATTCACAGGGAAAAAAATAGGCAAAAATTGTGATGATAAATAATTCTTTATGTTCCTCAAAATGTCAAAAAATTATCTTATTCTGATCTGCTTGTTTTGTGACAATAAACGGAAAACTTTTTGAATTTCGACTTTTATTGGCCAAACAAGCAGTTTGAATATGCCAACACTGAGTTTAGGACATTGTGATGGATGTGAAATGAATAAAATGAAAATAATTAATTTAAACAATAAAGCACATCATCATTTGTTGAAACCATTTAGTTATGTTATTATAATCAACCAAAGCCTGCAAATTAATTAAGACATTCCCAAATATCTTGTGCTTTTCCCAGCAGATCATCACAAAACACTTAATAATCCCCCTGCTGGAGAAGGAATTGAATTGAAATCTGAATTGAAATTTACATATTATCGCTAAAGACATAAAACCAATAAGACAAGTGTTGAGAAATCAATGCTGCTGATTATCTATTACCCGTCGCGTCATTTAACACCGTATCGTAGATGTTAACCAGAGTTAACACTTCAGCTCCCCCCCATCAAACTAAAGTCATCATAACACCATCTTACCGCCATCTTTAAAATTGTGGTTTTTTTTTTTTTTTATAACTAAATCACCACTCCTAATATCTAATCACCATCCCCTGCTCGGGACTAACCCCTAAAATCAAATCTACAATAATAACAGTGAGGTTGATTTACAGAGCTGGTAAAGTAAAGGACATTCATTGTAAGTTGGCGGAGTGGCCCTCAGGATGTCACGATCATTACAAGTGACGCAGAAGCAGCAGCATCAACGGCAGGAGACGCAGCAGCATCACTATGAGAGCAGCTGTTACCTGAGCACCAAGTCGTCCGTTAGCAAGCAGTCCTTCTCCACTTACAAGAGCTCCAGCCGTCGGTAAGACTACACAAGGTCCAAAATTCATGTATGATAGGTGCACCAGAAAGCTCAAAAAGAAAAAAATGAGGTTCCCTTGATGTAATATGCCACTTTCATAACCCGAGGAGTGATGAATGCGTTCAAGCAGACCTCTTTCAAATATTTAACGCTGTACTTAAGGTCTGGAGCGAAGTGTGTTCAGCAGCAGGAAAGAAAAAGCGTGTAGGGGAATTAGTGCTTTCAACCAGAGCAGGTGCTTTCTATTTGCGGGTATTCATATACAGATTGAGCTTCATCTTGTATGATACGTCAGGGTTTTATCTTATTCTCATTGATGCTGTAGCACAGTGGCCTTTCAAGTTAAAGTCAAGTATCCAGTCTTCACGAGCAAACTGCGAGGCAAGAATGATAGTATTTGAACACTTTCCTTTCAAAACTCACAAAGCTATCAGACTCACTCTTGACAAATACATGCTGTAGGTCTAATAATTGAATCCCTGTAAGATACATTATACAAGTTTACCATGAGTTATTATTAAGTGTTTTTGCCTTCAAAACTTGACTCAAAGAAGTCAACTCTCAAAGCAGTCTAGTCGAAGTACCAATTGGTGTTGCTTAAAGACCGAGTTTAGTCCAAGTGTACAGCTCTGTGTGGTTGTAATGTTTGTAACTACTTAGCCATGTATTTAAGAGAGAAAAAACAAAACATGCAATATTTATATGAAATAATTTAAGCGTAAGATAATTAGCCGCTCTAGCCATTAGCACATTGATATACCATGCAAAGTCCAAAGAATACTATAATAGCAACTTGCAAATTGGTAATTTTTCAAGAAATGACTGGTTTAAAGTTACAATATCGAAGATTTCCACTTTTTTTTTTTTTTTGGCGGAACCTGTGATGAAAAGCAGTAATCGCAACCATGTTGTTGAACTTCACTTTCCAGAGATCCAAACAGTGTGTGACGTCAGTCAGTTGGCAGTCGAAGAGTGTGCGTGTTGCGTTAGCACCACCGTCCCTCTCTGGTGGGAATAACCACTGCCAGGCGATGGAAAACGCGTCATTAACTTTGCTTGTGATTTTTCCCAAAGATGTGACCGCAGACACAAACTTTGTTGAGTTCATGTGCAAATGTAAGGGCTTTTTCATCAGTGGATCACAGGCTCAATCACCATTGTGATGATTCTGTGACAGTTAGCAAGTGATCACATATTTATTTAAATCCAACTCTTTGAAATTTTTACTTAAAGTTTCTTTAGTGTAAAGATTTCCTGCTTTTATTTATTTATCTACATTAGATTGAATAGCTTTGTTTATTGACCATTGATTGAATGAAATAAGCAATTTTAAGATGTCACCTTGCAAATATTTTGCTATTGTCAGATATCTTTCTGACCAAACAGTCAATTGGTGAATGAAGAAAAAAATAGCTTATTTGAAATCACTACAAGTTGGTGTGCTAATATAAGATGTACCGATGACCATAGATTTTCCAGCCTTAACTTGATACCGTAAATATATAAAAAAATAATAAAAAAAAAATTGAAAAAACCAGGACGTGGCATTGAGGTATTAACATAGAGATTTCTAATTAAACACGGGGGGACTGTTCATCACTTCCTTCATTTTTATGCTGATTAAACTTGTATTCAGAATTCTGTGTCAGATTTGAGACGAGGTTTTATCAAAGCCCAGAACGAGGCCTTGTTAAAGAGATACTAACCATCAAAACAAGTCAGCCTCAAGCTGTCAAGGACGTCACTTATTGATTCATATATCTCGATCTTCCATTGTGTCACTAACACTCGTCAGCGTTTAACACGGTGAGAGTTTCTTTGTCCTTGAAGCTGCGGGGCTCAGTGTACACGTTGGAAGGAGGAGAGCTTTCTAAATGGGGTCAAGGAAAGAATTTCAGCTGCGGTGAAGGGTTGCCAGATATATTCATGAACTGCTGAGCTATTTCTGTGGACATGACACGAGACGTCTCCATCGGGCCAACCGTAGGCATTGTATGGAAGTCAGGAGGTTGTAGCTGGTTGTGCACTAAAGGTTAATACTGAGTAACTCTTAAACCAGGATCAACATATAACTTATCAAGTTGATTGGTGTTTTTTGTCGTATTTTGTAAAGCCAGACTTTGTGTCTGAGTTTCCAACTTTTATTATTCAAACCTTACGACTGACACAGTGTAGCTTCTCAAACTCTAAGAAATGAAATGCTCTTTTCAGCGGTATAACTTTTTACACTTTCGACTTTCCTTTTTTACTCTGAACCAAACGGTTTCCTTTCAACACAACTGGTGACTCAGCAGTCAAAGTAACTTTACGACACTGCAGGTATCTTTGGTGAGACTCTCTCCATGTGTCTGTCTCCTGCTTGTGCATTGAGCCCCCCCCCCTCCCCTCCCCCCATTGATCCTGCCTCACCAGTATGCAGTAGAGTCTTATCAAAGCCGCGGGATCCTGCTTTTCCTCCAGGACAATATGGAAAGACAAGGGGGAGACCTGGCAGAGATTGCGAAAGGAAAGTAGGGCTTTAAAATGAACCTCTCCACCTGGCTGCATATCCACCAGTTCCGGTTCCATTTATAAACCCAGCGGACAGTAGGGAAGTCTGAGAGGCTGATGGGGAAATGAATCAGGGTGTAATATGGGTCGGGGTCCTGGAGGGTGGACGGAAATATATCTTCTCTGAGTAACTGGACTGTAGCATCAGCTGAATATGTCTTTATGTAACCAGCCGATTTATTTAAAGGTTTGTATGCAGAGGTTCAGTATGGGTCATGTTGTTCTTGTTATTTTTATATTGCGCTGCAGCTTTGAAGTCTTTCTTCTGAATATATCTTTTTCCCTTTTTTGATCATTACGAACAAATGTGGTGCATATACTGCGCTGTGTTTATAAGGCACAGATAGCATTACAACAAATAAGCTACAGCCTCCAGAGGACCTTAAAGGCAGGGGTGTAGTGATATTTGTTTAAGTACTGGGGCACATCTGTGACATTCGCGCACAAGGACTTTTAACATAAATGGCATGCAGTAAGTGTTAAGGTTGTATTAATGAGTAATGCAGTAACTTTAATAGGGAAAACGTAGCTGATCGAAACGAGGCTTCGATTTGACATTGCGAAACAATCAATACACCTTAAATGTTAATATGACAATTTTGACCATTCAATTCATTTTTACTGGCTCTCTTGCACGACACACGCTTCAGAGATGACCGGATCTTCAAGCACATAAGAAATGTCAATAATTTAAATTTGTGAGCATGTTATTTCTTCACTTGGAGAAAAAAAGTAGCGGAGCATCAGTTCGGTGCAGGACTTATGGTTAAAAAATGTCCAGTAACTTTACAAAATGGTTCGGCACTGCAGTATTCAGCAAATGTTACTCAAACAGGGTAGACAGCACATTTGTTTGGGAGTATTTCCTTCAAGGGATCAACGCCTTACCACTGAATTATATTATACGTTTGAAAGCACGAAGCACTACATTTCAAATGGTGTAGACCATTTGAAGATACCAATACCAACGCAACAATAACAACAGCTGCAGCAGTATTTGATTACTTTGTGATAAGAGCGAATACACTGCAGCGAAATGATCATTTCTTACCATTTCTGTCGTCTATAGGGCCACAGCGCCCTGGTTCATTGTAATGAAGGAGCATGTCACCCAGCCCTGTGGTGTAGCTCACTGATGTGTTTGTGGTAGTTTCTGGGCAACAATGGAGGTCAATAGCACAGAGAAATGTTCGAAACCAGTCTTTAACTACACAGAAAACACCTTTTACTGGGATCATTTCATTGGTGGTACTCGTCTGTCCATAAAGACAACAGAATTTCACCAACCTTATTCTTTATGTTGTAATGTTGTTGTTTTTTTTAAATGCAACAGAGTGCACCACAATCTGTACATGGAACCATTTGGTGTCCACGTGAGTTCACTGTTGTCTGTTACCTTGAAGCCAGAAGACCTCTGTGAAGACAGAGAAGGTGCAGGAGGTGGTTAAACTGAGCCCGTTACCCAAGAGAGCCAAACGCACCTACCTGGCGATGGACTCGGACAAAGAAGTGATCGGCTATGTTGTTCCGGTATTTAGAGCCAAGTGAGTAATATATCTGCAAAACACAGTTAACTGATCATTCCTTACGTTTTATAGTTACTGACACCGAACTGATTTTGAAGGATATTCCTCTTTTTTCACATCTTGGTGGTCTGGGTTGTTTCAGTCATGACGTGGTTCGGGGTCTGATGGAGGCCCACGAGGATGATGTCACGGAGGAGGGGATTCAGTATGTGGCCATGAGGAACCTGTTTGTCAGGGAGTCCCGGGAGGCCATGGAGGTTAAGGTGGAGAAGAAAAGCAGAACGAAGCATGTCAGGGAATCCGCTGAACGCCTGCAAATGGTCAAGACGGTAAATCCTTTTCATACTCTAAAATGATTAGCAATGACACAGGCATATATATATTGTGTGCTTTACATCGCAACCTGGCTTCACTCTCATGCTGTAGATGGAGGAATGGTCAGAGTTTCGTAAGAAAATGAACCCAGACAGCCTGACACACCCTGCGGAGTTCATCGTCAAGCCCCGCGGACAGACTGTCTGGGAGGGAAAGACTGTCAAGCTGCACTGCACTGTGGCTGGATGGCCCAAACCCAGGGTAGCCTGGTAAGTCCAAGTCCATTCATCACCACCTTCCCTGAGGCTGATGAGAGCGATGAGTCATGTGTGTGTGTCACAGGGAAGTTTCCATCAATACTTTCTCGTCATCAGCCACTTTTTCCCACAGCTGCAGCATGAACACACACGCCTCTGTAATTAAAGACTCTAAAGGCAATTGTAACTAAAAACAAGCTGTCTCTACTGTGTTCAAGGTACAAAAACAACGTACTCATTGATGCCAAGGCCCACACTGAGAAGTACGCAGTCGAGAGCAATTACAACATGCACTCCCTGGAGATCAAGAAGTAGGTAATCATTCAGCTGTCACTGCATGGCCTCACTTAGAATTAATGAACATCATACAAACTAACACATTTTTTTTAACGGTGCTCAATGAAAAAAGACCTGCCAATCATTTATCATGTGTGCATTTTATTTTCAGCTGTAATTTCTTGGACACGGCTCAGTACTGTGCCTCGGCCCTCAATGTGAAAGGGGAAGCTTCTTCTGTGGCCACTATTGTTGTCAAAAGTAGGTGACTCATTAACTGTTTTCTTTCACATGTTGTTCCCTACTTCTCTACAGCAGCTACTCCATCAGTTAGAGGTCAAAGTTCGAAGTAGAGGTATAAATAGTGCCATTTTAAACTCGGCACGGTCCTGCAGTTGTGTTGAGAGTGTTACGGCCTCTAAAATAAAAGCACAGCAGCAGAATTTCTGTTGCCTTCAAAATAAAAGTTTGTCTTTTTTACCCCCTCAAGTTTTTTTTTCTTGCACAGCTTTGCCACCCAATCAAAATGTCCCCACGACCCAAAAGTGGGTCAGGACCCGTCAGTTGAGAACCACTGCTTGAGAGAAACAGGCTGCAACAAAGTCTTCAAAGCTCATTCACCAGTTGAAAAGTATTTTTTGTGCTCACAGTTTGTCATAATTTAATATATTTTTCCACAGGGTTCCAAGAGGAAAAGGAAGCAGGCCCACTTGATCCGAAACCACGTGAGACACTTTTATATTTTATACATTGTACATTTGAGGTAATGAGGTGCTCAACACAAGACATCAAGTTTAAAAGTGTAACGTAAAAGTGCACCAATCAAAAGTGTCCAAAAAGTCACTCGTGGTGACCCTCTGTGCTCCTCAGCTGAAGAGTATTTTAGCATCTTTCAGCCTTTTCTCTATTACAGCCAATAATGTTAGTGTTTTGGTTCAGTGTCACCACTGTCATCGCCTCCATCACCAGCCATTACAGGCAACTATTTTTTAGTGAAAAACATTCTAAAAACCCAATGTACACAACTGGCTCAAACACAGATTGCAGCCACACAAAGTTAGCTGGCGAGCGTATGTCAGCATTTAGTGGTGGAGACCAAAAACAGAACAACAGAGAGAGAAAATAGTGGGCTACTGAATGAAAATGTTTGCTGGATGTGAGTCTTTGTTTGTATCCACTCAATGAAGTTGATATAATTTTCCATGTCCCCAGATGGTTTCTGCGCTGAGCATGGTGTCACCTTTTATACAGCCATCATCGACAAATTTGAAGTGGCTTTTGGCTATGAGGGGGAGACGTTGAGTGTGGGCTGTTCTGTCATCATTTATCCCACTGTGAAAAAATACCAGCCTGAAGTTGTGTGGTACAGAAACTGTAAGTAGAAGAATGAAAATTCTTCCCTCACAAATACTGTATATTATATCGCTTCATGTGTCTAATCCCACCTCTGTTTTTATTGACTTGTCTCATCAGCTGTCCCCTTGAAGCCCTCCAAATGGGTGCACACCCACTGGTCTGGGGACCGTGCCACACTCACTCTTTCCCACCTCAACAAGGAAGATGAGGGCATGTACACCTTGCGCGTCAACACCAAATCTGGCTTTGACACCTACTCTGCCTATGTGTTTGTCAGAGGTAAAGGACAGAGTGTGATTTCATTGTAAAAACAAAGACTTTTAGCTTTTTAGTTCTGAAAATTGAATTAAGCTTTGAAGCTACAGACCCTCAAGTCTTACAGTGTTTGTTTTTTTTGTTTGTTTTTTTAAATAGCATTATGTGCTATATGAAGCAACATATTACAGATGTGGTGGAGGGAACTGTTCAATTCTGCTGTCTTTAAGTGACACAACACTGCGTATGAGGTGTTTAGTTTCCTCTGAGGAATGCTGTTTTCTATATCTGTCTGCATGTCAGCAAAGCCACTACAGAGAGCGTGCTCTGTTTAAACCAAAAGGTTTATCAATAAGAGAGAATCTTTAAAGTCCCCTTTTTCATGTTTCCACGATATAAAGTAATGTATCTTGGCTAGTTACAGTGCCACCACACACACACTGTACTGTAAAGACGTAAGTAGGTCAGAAAATGGAAACTGAGTCGGCAATGGAGATCAGCCTGATTTAGAAACAGCGCTACTCAGAAGTGTGTGTGTGTGTGTGTGTGTCTTCTTGGATGTGTGTGTTGTGCCAGATGCCGATGTGGAGGTGGAGGGCGTTCCCGTGGCGCCCCTGGATGTGCGCTGTCACGATGCCAACAAGGACTATGTGGTGGTAACCTGGAAGCAGCCATCGGTGGAGGGCAGCAGCTCCATCCTGGGATACTACATCGACAGGTTGGTCAGGTCACTCTGCCACAGTTCACTTACATAGAATCATTTTAACTCAGTTTACGTTGCTCTAGTATCATTCCTGTATGCATGATCTAGAGTAAACTGGTTGTATTTTTGTTTCTGTGTAGCTGAACTTAGTAATACCGCAGAGACGTGGCACTCACCCAAATCTCTCCTAGATGTCTGTTGAGCTGCGATGTTGACAGATGAATGTTACCTTCCAGATAAATAACACCTACATATATTCCTATACCTGCCCGTCAATCAGCTGTTCACTTGCTGTGTGGGCACTATCACACGCTGCAAGTATTTCAAATACAGTGCTCACACGTCTAACTTGTAGATGTTTTGTGTTGGCAGGTGTGAGGTGGGCACCCATCACTGGGCTCAGTGCAATGACACCCCAGTCAAGTACGCCCGCTTCCCCGTCACAGGACTGGTGGAGGGCCGTTCTTACATCTTCAGGGTGCGGGCTTTGAACAAGGCCGGAGTCAGCCGCCCATCTCGCGTCTCCGACGCTGTGGTCGCCATGGATCCCTCGGACAGAGCCCGTCTCAGAGGTGAGAGGCACGCCAGAGTCTCACCGACAGGTTTAAACAACTGCATTTCTTAATGGATTTGTTTTTATTTCTCCCATCAGCTGGTCCCTCAGCACCCTTTACTGGGATGATCAAGTTCACAGAGGAGGATTCCACTGGTATGGAAACTTTAAATGTCATCACAGATTAATGAAATAGATTTTGGAGTCATCATGTCAGGCATTTTTTTAGCTTTCTTGTGTTGACCAAACAAAAGCTAGTGAATTAGGCCAGAGTGAATCAGAGCTGAGCTCCGCCTCCTGAAATCCACATCCCACCCAGCTACTCCCTTCTGAGTCACTGCATTAGAAACTCTCAAACAACTTTGGACAACTGTTTTCAGCCACCGTCTCATGCTGACGAAGCAAATGAAGAATGTAGACTTCTTTTCTTTGACTGTCTCCAAATAGAGAGAAACTTTACTTATTTACTTTCACGATATGTTTTTCTGGTGTATCAAATGATAAAGTGTTGATCTTTAAACAGATATATAAACAACATTGAACTTATCCAATCACTTACTGTAATTAAAAAGTGATAAGGCAACACAAACATGAAAATAAACTTTATTGTTCTCAGCTTTACTGTAGATACTGGGCTTGCCTCAGTACACCGATCTATTTTAATGCGGCACGGGAAGTTCTGTTTTTCCTGAACCATAAATCAAATGAAAAAATAAAAAAACAAAAAAACATTATTCTTTGCCACTGCAGTGTATTTGGGTTTTTATGCAACATTTGGGATATTGGTTTAAAAGTGTCCTTTCTTTAGATAAAGTTGATCACTCACAAATCAGGAATGTTTTTATAATTCTAGACAGCATTCAATTTAGACAGAGTTTCTGTATTGAGGCTTGTGTTGAAAAGACATTAAATACTGAACATTTCATATTTTTGACATTATTTTTTATAGGAAAAATTTGTTTGTAAAAAAACTAAGCTATAAAAAATGCTGCTGTTTTGGAAATTGGTGCTGAAATTCAACTGTATTTTAACGGTATACTGCTAATAACCAGCCAAACTGACTTGTACTGATAATAAATTACCCAGTTGAAGCGACCACCTTCAAATGATGAGTGTCCGCTTGCCCCCTCAGTTGGTGTAGTCCCCGGAGAACCGTCTGATGTTGTGGTTACCGAGGCAACCAAGAGTTATGTGGTGCTTGCCTGGAAGCCCCCAGTCCAGAGGGGTCATGAGGGAGTCATGTATTACATTGAGAAGGTGAGGACAAATGGGAAACTGTCTCTCAGAAACATGATAGTTTAAATCAGTGATCTGACATTTCTTTCTTTTGCAATCCAGCAAATCACTTAACTGGTATCTAACTATTCTCTTATGAAACCCTGAAGCTACTCAGTACTTGGTTTTACATTGCTGCCAATACCTCAACTATAAATTGAAAAGGGATACTGCTGCAAGATGATTTTCAACATATTATGCACATTGATTAACATCACTGTAAATGTGCCAAGTGTCAAGGTATTAATTCATAACTGATGACCTTTGGTCAGTTCTTACATTATTATGTAAACAAAAAGAAAGACCAAAAATAACACATATTTCTACTTTAAATGTTTTTGGGGGGGATTGGATCATTTTACTAATTCAAATGATCTAATTCAAATGGATCAATGAAAGAAAAGGCAGGCAACTTCACTATTATTCTACTGATGTGTAGAAGATAAACATATGGAGACTAATCAACCTTCATACCTTGCTTTTATAGACAGTTAAATTCCCACTGTCAGATTTCCCTGACCACAGTCATGTCTCTGCCTCTCTGCCATCCACAGTGTATGTCAGGGACAGACACCTGGCAGAGGGTGAACACCGGCATGCCAGTGAAGTCTCCCCGCTTCGCCCTGTTTGACCTGGCAGAGGGTAAATCCTACAGCTTCCGTGTGCGCTGCTGCAACTCCGCTGGTGTGAGCGAGTCGTCTGGATCCACAGGAGACATCACAGTTGGAGATAAACTGAGTGAGCCAGCAAACCTTGGTTGTCTATCAGTACCGTTGTTGCATACAGAGACTCCTGCAATGGGCTGAAGGAGATTAATATCACTGGTTTATTGTACAGCCATATTCCTTCATTACAGACCCCTGCTCCCCCTTTCTGCATTAATTTCCCTTCCTGTTAACTGTATTTAGTCTTTTCTTTCTCCGACAGACCTGCCGTCAGCTCCAGGTAACCCAGTGGTCTGCAGGAACACCGACACCTCTGTGGTGGTCTCCTGGGGGGCCACTAAAGATGTCAGTCACCTGGTTGGCTACTATATTGAATGTAATGTGGTGGGCACGGAGGACTGGATGCCTTGCAACAATAAACCTGTCAAGCAGACCAGGTGGGGGAATTTAAAAGACACAGTTAAAGTATTCTGCCACAGGTCGCTGAGGGCAGGAAATTAAAGCTGTCATTCAAATATTTCACGTGCTGCTCATTTATACTGTGTTTTTTGTTCATCTATCTATCCATAATTTAGAGCAAGTATATTTCTTCCTTTCACCATAAACGCTGCCATGTCAACTAAAGTCATATGTACTTCTCAGAGGTTTTTAAGATCTCTCACTCTCCTAGTAGGATATTCAGAGTTCGACAGACATTCAGGTTCATTTTCCCACTCGGAGGTCGGAACTTTCCCACATAAACATACCATAAATCCACTGATGTATTTTGTTTCCAGAGCAGCAATGTCCCCAAGTAACCTTTGGATTACTGAACAACCAGTCGGTATTGGTGATCTAAGCGTTCTCCTTTTGTTTATAAAATGAAACTGAGTGAAATGATATTGTCTGTATTCTGTTCAGGTTTGTGTGCCATGGCCTGACCACCGGGGCCAACTACGTGTTCAGGGTAAAGGCAGTGAACGCTGCTGGATACAGCCAGAGCTCCCCCAATTCTGATGCTGTGGTTGTAAAGGCTGCCATCTGTGAGTGTTCTCATCACTATTCATCTCCATTGTTCACTTTGCCTGGAGCATTGAACCCATTCTCTCTCTCACTCCATCATCCCATCCCGATTCTTTTTAAACATTTATTTATCCACAGAATGACTGTATATATACACATACACTTTGGATTTTTCTGTTTTTAAAAGAATCCTAAAGTCATAATATCTGCATAATATTTTCACTACAACTTTAACTAACCCACGATATCTCATCTTTATTGTCATTTTTTTTAATATATTTTTTAAATATCCATGTATTTTTGCACTTCATGAATGCAAATGACATGTTTATGCAACAGCAGGTTGATATTCTGCATGTGTATGCATGACATACTCATCAGTACATCTTGTCATTTTCCCATTCTTTTTTAATTTTTTAATTTTTTCAATGTTTTTATTTTGTATAAATATTGATTTCGGCGTAAAGCTGGTTTTGCTTGAGTTCTGTTTTACTATTTGATAACTCTTTAGGGGTGCGTCTCGATGCATGGCCAAGGTGAAGGCTAAAACTGTTCTTATAGAGCATGATCGTAATGAGAGTCTCGCCTGGCTTCGGAGATTTTCTTAGTGTGAAAGTTACCCTGCTTCTGTCTTCAAGTGTAAGTATTTTATCCGTTAAAATGACTCTTATAAAAAAGTGTGTTGCTTTTGTGTGCAAAGCATGAAGCATGTTTAACTGTAGCACTTGTAGTTACTGTGATATCTTAACACCAATGAACACTAAGATCAGCCCAATATTTTGCTAATGCCAGGCCACCTGTATGAAATTATGAGTTTTTCCACTGAATAAAGAGAGTTTGAATATTTGAAAATGATCTTTCTCAACACACTATTTCATGTTTTGTCCTACATTTGATGCTGACCAGCTTGTCCACTCTGACCACAGCCACACCTGGGAAGCCCAGCGGCGTGACCCTGCTGGAGGCCGTCAAGGACTACATGGTGGTGGGCTGGACCGCTCCTGCTAACAACGGAGGAGCCGACGTCAGGGGATATTTTGTGGACTACAGGACCGTGAAAGGAAATGTTGTTGGGAAATGGCATGAAATGAACCACCAGGCACTGACCACAACCTCCTATAAAGTAAGATCTTGTACTTTAGGTATCTATCGATTACATTTATAACGGAACTGATTAGACTTCACTGTGAATGGAGGAGTGAATATCAGTCAAAATTCCCATTCCCATCACATTTCGTCCATCAGTTGTATCTCATTAACATGTTGTTTATGAGTACAAGCACTCTGTGGGAATTGAACTGTGTCCTTGAGTATTATGAATTTACGTTTTTTTAATAATCTCTAATAATTTGCGTGTGTGTCTTTTAGGCCGAGAACCTGAAGGAGAACGTCATCTACCAGTTCCAAGTGCGCGCCATGAACATGGCCGGTGTGAGTAAAGCCTCTCTGGCCAGTGCAGCTCTGGAGTGCAAGGAGTGGACCATTACTCTCCCAGGTACGAGACAACATGCTCACCTAAACACTAACAACGAACCGACAATTTAGCAAGTAGGTATTAGAGTGGAAACAATTAAATTATCAATCGACTACTTAGTGAACAGATAATTGATCAGCAACTATTTTGATGATTAATTAATCATCGTAGCTGTTTTTGAAGCAAAAAAAGAACATTACGTGGTTAAAAATGTGATAGTAATGAAAGTCTTTTGGCTTTGGACCAAACACACAATTTGAAGATGTCTTTGGACTTTACAAAATTTTGATAGACAATTTTAAAGTTTTTATTGAAATTAAAATAATTTTTAGTTGTGGTTATACAAGACTTACTAAGCCAAAAAAGGTTTAGACAATAATCAGTTAAATGACTTTTTATTGGCCCCAGTCTCGAATAGATAATCCATTGATGGCATCATCAGAATACATGTAAAAATATGTCTTTATTTTTAAATTTAATAAACTGATGTAAGCTGCAGTACATTCTAGTAAATATATTTAAAACATCAGAACACAGTGGAGTTCCAGTGCAAATACCGTCTGAATAAAGTAATGTCTTCAAATATATCAAATTTCTCTGACTGTATTCCTTTTTTGAAACTCTCACCCTATTGTAAATATTTGTTCAATATATTTTTTTTATGATTTCAACAGTTTGTTTGAGAATCCAAAATCCCCCCCCTGATTATTTAAATGATTTGATTTATCCTTTAAGGTGCTCCTGTCGGTCTTCACGTGCTGGAGGTTCGTGACACCTCGGCCGTGGTCCTGTGGGAGCCGCCTGCATTCAACGGCCGCACTCCTGTCAATGGATACTACACGGACATCAAGGAGGCTGGGAAGGGAGGCTGGAAGGCTGCTCATGAGAAGGCCAACAAGAAGAAATACATGAAGGTGAGGAAGCCTTCCTCTATATGTCTTCCTGTGAAATATGCATGCGATACAATAAAGGAGTTTCGAACTGCCTCTCACCCCGACTCCTCTTGTGCTGATTCAGGTGACCGGGCTGAAGGCTGGTGCATCCTACATGTTCCGTGTGCGTGCTCAAAATCTCGTTGGAGTTGGAAAGTCCTCAGCAGTCTTGGGTCCAATCCTGGCCCAGACTCGCCCTGGTGAGTGTGATTAGTATGTAATTCGCACGTTCAATGCTGACACAACTTCATTTTTTTATATATCTCTAACTGTCATGTCTTACATTCCTACTGTTTTCACCTGTGAATATTGAAGTCACCATTTCCTCTCTCTCAGGCAACATGGAGATTTATGTGGATGTCGATGATGACGGTGTGATTTCTATGATGTTTGAGTGCTCTGAGATGAATGAGGGTTCCGAGTTCATTTGGTCCAAGAACTACCAGGCGATCACAGACACCTCACGTCTGACTATTGTCACCGAAAAGGGCAAGTAAGTATCCTCTACGTGCCCAAAGATCCCAACACTTGATCCCAAGCTGGAAACATTTTACCCCAACCTTAAAATCCACCTTTGCAGTTTAAATCAGCTAAAGTCCTTCCCTCCATTCCTTACATGATGTTGTTGTGTTGTCCTCTTCAGATCCAGAGCTATCTTCAACAGTCCTTCCCTGGAGGATCTGGGCACTTTCTCCTGTGTGGTCACCAACACTGACGGCATTTCCTCCAGCTACACACTCACTGAGGAGGGTGAGTCAGCCCACAGTCTCAGCTCTGTACATGCCTGTATGTTATCCAGTTTCAACAGCTGCTCTGTTAAACTGGGGGATACAGCGTGTGTTTTTTTTTTATCTTGAGGGTTGTCTCCGGGTATTCAGTGCTGTGTGTCTGTTATTTTCCAGAGGTCATGACATTCAACCTTTTTTTTTTATTCTGGTATTTTGTGTTCTTATTCAACAGGTCTCAAACGTCTTCTGGACATCAGCCATGAACACAAGTTCCCTGGTAAATATCAAAACAGCGGGATATCTTACTGACACCAGATTATTTTTTTTTTTTTTTCATTTACCCAGAATTTTGATGTTTTTTAGCACCAAATGCAGATTTAGATACTTAAAGCCCCAAAGGTATAACAATGTAAAAAAAAAAAAAAGTGTAGTTGGTTCTGCAAGAGCTTTCAAATATATGGCGCTCCCCAGTTATCCCCTTCAAGAATGAAATGGCCATGGATCTGCTTGAGAAGGGTCGCGTTCGATTCTGGACTCGGGTGGAGAAATTAACTTCTGCCTGCCAAGTGGAGTACGCTTTTAATGACACCATAATCTCTCAGGGAAAGGTGGGAATCACACTCAAATCTCATTTGTGTCTTGTTGTGATGTTGTTTTGTGTTCACTTAACTTTCAATGACCAATCTTAGCATTACAACTGATCAATTGGGGGTTTCTTTGTGCTTTACTGCTTCCAGAAATACACGATGAACTTTGACAAGTCCACCGGCATCATTGAAATGTTTATGGACTCTCTGGAAGTCACCGATGAGGGAACGTACACCTTTGACCTGGTGGATGGAAAGGCGAAGGGTACAACCAGTCTGGTGCTGATCGGAGATGGTGAGAAATTCGCTGCTTAACGTCATTTTTTACTTCCAGATTTCCATTATTTTCTGATTTGTCTGTATACTGATGTTAAATGTGCGCACAGAATAATTGTCCCACCCTTCAGATTATTTATAATGGCTCAGGCTGCTCTGCCAGGTGTATTTCATTGCTGCAGTTTAAGTGTATATCCATTGAGGGGCAGCAGAAGACAACCTTTCCTTACTGTCATATCTTTCTCATTTTGGATTGAGCTGATTTTTTTAATTGTATTTTCCAGTGGTGGAAACCTCAGAAGTTTAATAATCTGGTACTTAACATTCATGTTTTCTTTATCATTTTACAGAATTCAGGGAGCTTCAAAAGAAATCAGAATTTGAGCGAGCAGAATGGGTCAGGAAACAAGGTAAGGAATCTCATGCACTTGTCACATAAGTTTAATGCTTATCATGCAAGTATGTTTCCATAATTATTTTCTTTTTCTTGTCCTCAGGTCCTCACTTTGTTGAGTACCTCGCCTTTACTGTCACCCCAGAATGTGACGTGCTGTTGAACTGCAAGGTAATAAAAGTTTACGCTGCTGTTAATATTTCTTCAAAGAAGGAGCCTGTAGGCGACACAGCTTTTTCTCTTGTCTCTCCTTTCTTTCACAGATCGGAAATGTCAAACCAGAGACCGAGATCACTTGGTTAAAGGACTACATCGAGATTGCCGAGGATGATGAGGACGCTCACAAAATCGAAAGAAAGGACGAAGTGCTGACCTTCAACATCGGAAAGGTCAGCCGTTAGACGGAGTCTGTACTTGTCGAGGACTGGCAAGCTTATGAGATAAAGAGCTAAAAGTGGCACTGATGCAGCTGTGCTTCTGTTGTAAGCTTTGCTAGATGCTGCGCTGCCAACCTTCCCTGCCAACCTTCCCTCTCTGACATACACAATCACAAATGATGAAACACTTTCAGAAGTATTCATATTCCCGAGTCGTCCTGGAGATCTGGGAATCTGAATAGACATAATGGGTACAAATGACTCACTTTTGAAGCTTTGACTTTTAAATCATATTTTTAAAGGATCTATTTCTACATCATAGATTTATATATTATGTCAATGCAGCAAACTGTTCATCTGTGTTATTAATTCATTCATTTCATCTCTAACACTGTAATTCATTTAACTCCTCTGGTCACCTGATTCAAACATTTAAAAACTCCTTTTAATTTGGTTTGTAAATAAGCACGTGGTGCCAGTGGAGTTACATTTATGTTTCATGCAAACCGTGTAACTCATTACGAGAGGGTCATTGCATAACCTTCTGTCAGTCGCATTTGCAATAACTGGCTTATCTGTCTAATTCACAGTGGGTTATTAAGCAAGAAAAAAAGAAAGAGAAAGGAAGGAAAAAACCACCTGCAGACGACATTCCCCTGCCGCCAAGACCTAAAGTCTGGACATGAGCTTTCTGCCATAAGTTGACGCCTGATTTCTCCATGTGTCCTCGTCTTACCTTTTCCATGTTTTTCTCCATCCTTTCCATGTTTTTTCCTTTTAACGCCTGCAGCATCACGGGCGGGAGAAAAGCTTACCTTTTCGATTTAGTTGGTCTCTGTCTGGCTATTCTTCTGTCTGTTATCTGTCCCAAGAATTATGTTGTATTCCTGTCTGTTTAAAGGCTCCCGGGAACTCACCATTGCTTCGAGGATACTAATGTGGCTTCCACTTTAAACCCTAGATCTCCAAGCAGGATGCGGGTGTTTACGAGGTCATCCTGAGGGACGAGAGAGGCAAAGATAAGAGCGCCTTCAATCTGACGGATGCAGGTAAAGTCTCCTTGGTGAATTTCAGGAGCAGCAGATCAAGTGGAAAAGTGGAAATCGGTGGTATCAGTCAATGAAACCTTAATTACTCTTGTCATTTTTTTTTTTCCAAGGATACCAAGCTGTAATGAATGAGCTCTTCAGGGTTATTGGTGAGTCAAACACAACACATAGGCCACACATTTTCCTCAGCAATACACATTTACCGGCAATACACCGACATTTTTATGCTTTATTGTGTACCATTATTTATTTCTAAGGGATGTAAATAAATGTCTGTTTTTGTTATTTTCTTTCCAGCCACCTCATCCAGTGTCATCCAAGTTGTCAGTACCGAACACGGCATCATCCTCTACTCCATGGTCACATATTACGATCAGGACCTGCGTGTTGGTTGGCTCCACAAGTATGTAAAACTGATATTGTATACTTACATATTTGGCATCCTTTTTTTCCCAATGTGAACACAACGATTTTCATCTCTGTATTTTGACGCAGGTGTTTTAAAATTTCAGTTTTGAATCTCTCAGGAATTCATAAGACCAATAATAAAAGACACCATTACCTACATTAACTTAAATAATTTGACCAAAATAAGATATTTGCTGTACTACTTATATTAGAGACGGCACTAATCAATTAACAACAGCTTGCTTTGAAAGTGTCGCTTTAGCCAAGAGTCTGATTTTCATCTCCAGCCGCTCGGCAGGTCAATGTCATACAAAAAAAAACAATTAGATACAGAAAAAGGAGGTGAAACTACATCAAAGCTCAAATGAAAGGGATACAGCAGAACTGAAATGAAAACCTTGTTAAAGTATTTTCAGAACAGATGCATACAAGCACCTACAACAACAGACAAGATACAAAGGATAAAAAAAAAAAACTGCAGTCTTACAAGCAAATACTAAAGTTCACACAAAGCATGGATAAAAACAAAAACAAAGAATAATGCAGACACAAGGCAGTCAACATCAAATATTTAAGATTTCAAGTGTACCTGCTTGTTGTTCTTTACAAACTGAATTAAATGGATGGAGCAAGACTGTTAATATTGTAGACACATGCATAGCGTGTGTATATTTTACCAAATTATCCAAGCTTAAAAGATTGTGTTTCTGTACAGAAAAAAAAACCCACATAAGTTTCCCATGTTTTCCACACAGGACCAGTGATCACATGTATGACACATGTCGTAACATATGATAACATGTGGGAGATATGCGGAAAGGTTTTCTCATGGGAATCTACATGGGCTTCGCGCATTACACCATGAAAATGTTTCTCAAGTTTTTGCACTTGTGAAATTCACCATGTTTTTTTTCTGTAGACGTTCGTCTTGAGACTTTCAAAGTTTGTATGTACAGTGTCGCAATAGGCTTTCCCCATCTGAGACCAGCTATTCACGCATTGCAATATAAGGCAGCAGCATTCGATTCCTAAAGGATTTTTGTGCTTCTATAGATTCTGGTAATTAATATCGTGCTGTAAGAAAATGTTTCAACTACAATTCTCAGCATAGTTTCACAATCCTCTGATTGTATGAAAACAATCCACATATTGGGACAAAGTCTCGCCACATGTATGATTTTGGTCTAAACACAGGAATGATTATGCAAATTTTAATGGTCAACTGCATTTACTGCTCCCTACCTGAATCTTGCTTTTCTGTATACTTGATCTTATGATGCTCGAGGTTCAGTATATAAAGCGTCTACTTGATCTCTGTGTTCCCGATGTTTTCATCAGAGATGCTAAGATCGCTGCTTCAGAGAGAGTTAAAGCCGGAGTCACAGGGGAGCAGCTCTGGCTGAAGATCAATGAGCCCACTGAGAAGGACAAGGGCAAATACGCCATGGACATCTTTGATGGCAAAGACGGTGTGAAGAGAGTCTTTGATCTGACCGGCCGAGGTGAGTGAAAGTTTTGAAAGTCAAAAAAGGGGAGAGGTGCTCCAGGCGTAAAACGAATGACATCCCATTAACATTGGCTATTTTGGGGCTTTTATAACTAAATTATAATTGGTGATTTGTTCTGTTGCAGCATGGGAGGAGGCGTTCGAGGAATTCCAAAGGCTCAAGTAAGTAAACAAACTGATCCAACCCGGTCCTTCCTTTTGTGTAAGTCTGCCCTTCTGTCCTAAGAGGATGTTTACACAAATATAAAGTAACAGTCATCACATGCTTAAAATAAGTCTCCGTGCACTTTGTGAGCCCTTCCAGAAGCACACAGAATACATTTCCTGCCATTGTAGCACGTAGCAATAACCGTGATACCATTTTGAGATGCTTCTGACAATGCCTGTCACCTTCCTTCCGTAGGGCGGCAGCAATCGCAGAGAGAAGTAAGTGGTTATTTATTCCTCGCTATTCTCCCAAGAGGTATTGCTCTATGAAATTATGTAACACTTGCTCAACATAGAAACCTTAAATTTAGTTTTTAACTTGGCTTCAGTGGGATTGAAGTCAAGATTTCATTACCAGAAATGGGCTTTTCTGCAGATGTGATGACTCTGCTGAAATACTGAACTAAAGAAAGGTCATTTCTAAAAACTTAAACATATTTGGTTCAGTTAAATGGTGAATATTATGTTGTCAGCAGACAGCTGCGAAACAGGGGGATTGATGGTTGACATTCTTGGCTCACTCCTGTATTCCTTGTTCAGACCGTGCTCGTGTTGTTGGAGGCTTGCCAGATGTGGTTGCAATCCAAGAGGGCAAGGTAAATAACTTTAGATATTCACTGTGTTAGGCTCTTTATCTCGCCCTCAGCCACCACGATAAGATCTCCTTTTGGAATGCACGATCGTGTGACCCACATCGACCCCCCCCCTGCGATCCTCTCTTTCTCTCTAGTCCCTGAACCTGACTGGCAACGTGTGGGGCGAGCCTGTGCCTGAGGTGTGCTGGGTGAAGAACGACAGGGAGCTGGTGTCTGACGACCGCTACAAACTCAAGTTCGAGCACGGCAAGTTCGCCAGCATCACAATCGCCGCCGTCACCACGGCCGACTCCGGCAAGTACGCCCTCGTGGTCAAGAACAAGTACGGCACAGAGGCCGGCGAGTTCACGGTCAGCGTGTACAACCCCGACGAGGTGGAGAAGAAAGACTAAAGGAGGGTGCGGCGTGACGAAATGGAGGAGGAAAAGAATTCACGACTGAGCCGTCTCCAAAGCATTTTACCCCGGCACATGCTGGTGCAACAAAGCAGTGAAATAAATCATGAATACAGCTGCTTTCCTCCTGCGTCTTTCATGTGCTGGGCTAAAGAGCTTTGGTCCACGGCTTGTCAAAGAAGCAATCAAGGAACGTGATGAGGAGGGAAATTTTGGAGGCTTTTGTTGCTCGACATGTCTTCTGTCACTTGTGGCCAATATCAGCAGTTAATGTTTAAGTATGGGGAGATGGTTGATCTTAATCTTTGTTTTAAAAACAACGTAAAGGCCAGCAAAACACACACACACTCACACACACACACACACACACAAAAAAAAATTCTGTATTCTTATATTACAGTATGACATTTGGGTAACCTTTGACTCCTCTGACCACATCACGTTGAGGTTTCATACTGTAAAATAATAAAAAAAAAAAAATAAAAAGGTAAAACTGTCATGAACTTTCTACCATATATTTGGTTTGTGTTGAGTGACACTGGAAAAATGTGTCAGCAAATATGTCCACTGATCCGACCTCTTTGTCTGTTTATAAAAGGTTCATGTTTAAATTGTACCGTGTGCTTGTGTGTTATATGTACCGTCTGCACGTAGTTATCGCGACCGTTTACAGGAGAGGTGGAGCAGGTAAACACCTGGCGACGTATAGTGCGGGTACGACAACCCGCACCGGTTGAAACTGGATCACGGAAGACATCACATGCAGCCTAGGGGAGGAGGATGTTGTATTTCAGGTACAATACGGAGACTACAGATAAACTGCCCTGCGGCATTTGGCCTGAAGCTGCGTATCCGATGAACACGTTAAACGCGTGTGTTTCTATTCAAGGTGTTCCCTGTAATAAAGCTCCACTTGCTTTCGAGAGGTTTCCCTTTGTTGTTTTTACATAACCTCATATAAACAGTTCATTCATTGAGAAAAAAAAACACCTCACCGAGAGTTAAATAACTTGATTTACCAAAAGCTCAAGTGTTTTTAAGGGATTAACGATATTTCATCCCGCTTCCGTTGCTGGTGCCCAAAAGCGGGAGTTCAGGGCCTGGAAAGGTTGTCACAAGCATCTTGAATAGCTATTTTACAAACGTTACCTCTCACCCAGATATGCAATGCTTTGTGCAAATATCTGTCAATAAATGTCCTCGAACCTGGACGACTCAGGGTTGGGAGGGGGTCAAAGTCTTACTAAACACAGTAAAGATGCTTTCACTCCTGGCATATTGAAGTCCCAATGTCGTCTGAGGAACTAAACCTCGACCAGGTCTGAAGTGTCCCAGCTGCTGCTGTGTGAGCGCCCCCCCCCCCCCACACACACACACCCCTCCCCCGGTCCCGTCAACTCTCCAGCCAGCCTGCCAGCCAAACCACCAGTCGGTCACGGTGGTCCAGGCGCGGACACGTCAGGAGGGCTTTTTTTTTTTTTTTTTTTTTTTTTTTTCTTTCGGAGGGGAGTTTCACCGGCGACGACATGGCGACTCAGTGAAGACACCCGGCACCCGCGTCCTTCGTCGGCAGCGTCTCGCTGAAGTTACCCGGAAGGTAAGCGCCGAGCGACGGGGAGACGATGCGAAGCCCTCCGACCGTCGCGGTGTCCCGACCCGTCGGCTGACGTTAGCTGGCGACGTAAGCTCGCTTAAAAAAAAAATATATATATATATATATTTATTTTTGGTGGGGGGGGGGGGGGGTGTTGGGGGATTAATTAAAACGGAGAAAACGCGACGGCTGGATTGGAGATGCGATCCGGAGCCCGGTGATGTCGGGACGGACTCCCGGCGCGTTAACGTTTCGCCGTTAACGGTAAAGCAAAACGACAGCGCTCCGGTTAGCCGAGCTCCGTCTCCATTCATCTCTCTTCTACTATCTTCAGGCTTGAATTGTGTACTAACGGCGATGCTCGTCGAAATAAGTCATTTGAGGGTTTTTATTGTCTAGTCGTTCATTTCCGGTGCTTTCATACTGGGTGATTTATCAGCTTTAATCTCCAAAAAAAAAAAAAATGCTGTTGTTTTTGTTTTAGCTCGAAAAGCTAAAGCTAACGTCAGACCTGCGAGACGTCCCCCGGGGGGGGGGGGGCTAACGTGAGCTAGCTCGGTTGTCTTGTGTGTTTTTGTTTTGGCTTTATCGCAATTTGATTTAAAACGACAACAAAACATTTCGATTACGATTAGAGCTCAATTAAAAAAAAAAAATATACAGAAGTGCTGTCAGAAAAATGTTCTTAAAGGATCAAAATTTTAAAAAAAACTGGTCAATATGCAAAATGGACCGATTTATTTGATCATAAGTGAATTGAAAATATTGCTCCATTGACATGTGATCAGCTGTATATTTGGTGTCAAGGCAGACACGTGATACTGCCGAGTAGTTGTCTATGTATAACAATTCATATATTACAAACATATATTTTATGCAGAAAATATTGATCTGAAAACTGACTATTGCTGTGAAATATATGTTGTGGAGTAAAAAAAAAAGCACAATATATTCCTATATATAATGTGTGTGTATATATATATGATAATGTTACTTAACACTCAAGTCAGATGTTATCTTTACATTATAAAACACATACTTTGAATCAGATATCAGCTATTCTGCCTCTTGAAGGAGCTTCTTTCTGATCTTTCAAATACCAAATGGCTGAGAGATGAAACAATAATTTGAAGTAATTGTTTTTGTTTTTTTCTTAAACACTACCAAAAGCTACAACCGACAAATGTCCCGTAAAGTCGAGGAAACGTATTTCGGAAATAGATTTGTCACAAATATATCCGTTTGCTGGTTTACCTGATAACGCAGCAAAGTACGTGAAGAGAAATAAAAGGACATTAAGATCAAACAAACTCTGTTTTAGGCTTCTTCTTTGTCGCAGGGTGCGGCCTCAATCCTCCACGGCAGAATCAGCGGTAGAGCTTTGACCGTCTTTGCTTTCTGCAGTCTGTCACTAAATTCACACGTAACCAGAAATTTCCGCAGACGACAGAAAATAAGGACTCGACTTGTCATTCTGATGAAGAATCTGTGTTTTCCTGGCTCTGTGGAGTGTGTGAAAATGAAAGCCTGTCTGTCTGTCTGGGGCTGTCATGGTTTGAGTTACACAAATAACGTGGAGGCTGATTTTTGGCATGGGTTGGTGTAACCTCATACTTGAAAGAGTGGAACAGGAATCTTGTGTGGTCTGGCTGCTCAGCTAACGGAGAGGAGGGATTATTTTGTCACCCACCCAAAGAAAATGTGCTCTGGACCGTCCCAGTCTAGAACCATAATTGTCAAAGACCTTGATAATAACATGGCTCTTCCTAAAATTCGTTTGTACAATTTAAGACTTGTACAAGTGTAAGTTCCAGTGTCTTAACAGCTTCAAGTAGTGAAAGCTTTCAGTGTTGATCCTTTTTTATTTAGTCATGGCTGTGTTTTTCTTCTTTTTTTTTTATAACTCAGTGCACAGTGCAGGTAATATATTATTTGCGACTAAAAGGAAAGTATTCATCTATTTATGCACGGCCCGAGTGAAATTCTTGAACGCAGACTAGATCCTAGCACACGGGAAGAAGCAAGTCACAGCCTCAGTAGGCCTGTGTGTTTTCTTTGGTAGTGTTTACAAAAGGCTTGGCAGATGGGACAGGAGAGCTGCATGCATCATGTTCATCTTAGGCACTCAGTCAGGAGCTGAACCAGACAGGAGGAGGCTGGAAGCCAGAACGGGGAGAATCTCCTGACGACAAAAACATGTTCAAATTCGTCACTGCGTGGACTACAGTCTCATGAGTGTGCCCTCTCCGTCTGTGTTGAGTTTAGATCTTGATATCGATACTTAATGTAAAATAATCCCTCCAGAGAGATGATTCCTTTAGTATTTACAGCACTGTACCATGTTTTCCATCTGCGATCACATGTCCAGGATGTCAACCAGTTGTAAAAAGCTACAAACAAATCAACAGGTTGAAGTCCATTGTACTGAATATCCCATCGGTTGAATCCATTGGCCAGTCAGTGTCCACCAACTTCCCTCCCAGTCCTCCCACCCCCCCCACCACCCTTTAGATAAGTCATACACAGTAACAAGCTCACGCAGCAAAGACTGTCACGTACACGTGACTGACGGTGCAAGAACATCACACTGCTTGTTTTTTTTTCCCCTGAGCTTGAACTCTTATCAGGGCGAAACATTGCTTAGCTGTTCACAGGAGTTCGCTGTTATCATTTATTTACTGCCACCTTCAAGAGGCCATCCCATTGGCTAAACCCTTTATGTCATGTCAGCTGACTCAATGAGCACAAGTGCACATCCTGCAAACAATCACGCAGAAGAACGATGACAAAGTTTATGACAGTGTTGCATAATTGCCTCTGGCACCAGATAGTGTTATCTGTATTCACCCCTGGGAAGGTTATTCCAAGGTGATTAGGTGGGCCATATTTGAGATTGTATTCAGGATGGCAGGTAGACATTATCATCACAATCGGAGGGAGAAGAACATCGGTCCCAGCGGAGTACCTTGAGGTGGGTAAAGTAAGAGCTGGGGCTCCACAAATAGTGATGAAGAGACAGAGATCCTGGGATAACGGTGAGCTCCAGGGAAGCAACACAGAGGACAACACAGACACCAGTGAACAGGATGAATCCCTGTCCCTGAGGTCTTCTTGGTCCCTGGTGAGTCAACACTGACAGGTTCCCTCGTCGGTCACAGCTTGGGCCTGATGCTGGAGGACCTAATGCACTGTTAGTCATCTTGTATTGTTTGGTTTAGCTGCTAAACAATTAGCAGGTCGCTTCGCTTGTTGGTGTATTGTTGTTGCCAAACTATTAGTTTGACACCTAACCACAGTGAGTCAGATGGATGATGTCAGCTTGAACGCTGCAATTGAGCCTTTTTTTTTCAGCACTACGTTGGATTGTGAAAAATGTGGGAAGCACTAATATTGTGTTGTGATCTGGTCCAACGTATTCAGGCTCGGTAATGGTGCTTACATCACCTGTCCAATCTGCCAATCATCTCCTATTTACTTTGTACTTTGTGGTCTGCCAGGATGTGTACTTGTGCTTCCGCTGTGCTGACACTAAAATGAAAAAAAACGAAAAAACAGCAATAGAAGCAGGTGAAACCTGCTTCTCACGTGTGACTGTTTTCTAGGTAACTCATTATTACATGGTGCATTTTCTAACAGCTTCTTAATTTTGTTTTTATTGTGGAATATCTGCTATTGTTTCATGATCTTTATAGATCTTTGAACCCCTGTTGTTACGCCCTAATTATTTTTGACTCTCTGCGCTCGGCGTTTACACTGTAAGTGCAGTGGGTTTTCCTTTATGTGCACTTTTACTTTCGCTATGTCACGCCGTGCTGTCCAGGTGAAAGTGAAAGCAGATTTTATATGAATAGTCTGCCAAATCAAAACGTGTTCCTTGCTCAACAGCAGAAAGACAGATTTGCAGAAATGCCCCCCAAAAAAATGGAGATGAATGGAACTGACCAACAACATGCCACATGGCGTCTACATTTTACCAGTGACAGTGGTACATTGAAATGATGTTGCATCAAAGGTGTGTTACTCCACGTCTCCAGGCCATGTTTGGGTTCACTGGTTCCTCTGAGATGAAATGTACCTGTGTGTACCAGTGTATGTGTACCAGTCGTCACTGTATTGAATCACCCTTTTCCCATCAATAAGTCATCTAAACCTTCATACAATATGGAGCTGGCTTAAGCGCCCTGTATTTGCCTACTTATCTTTGTTTGTTGTAAACTGAAAGCACAATTATTTTTTTTAACTCTTATTTAATACAGATGCCAGACTATGAAAGTCATATCGTAAACACATACTTGACAACATACTTCTGTCACGCAAGCAGCACTAAAACTAGTTTTGTCTTCGATCTTTGGTTATTTTTGTATGACGTATAGTTTCATGTCATCCTCAAGACGGGTGGTAACTGATTGTCACAACCTGGGATGTCAAAATATTGATGTTGTAACTCCTGAAGAGAGTCATTTTGTTAAATGTCAACAAAGGGGAAAGCCTGTTCTTTTTTTGTCATCTTTCTTGTGTACAAATGTTCAAAAGTTCTGAGAAAGAATTGAGAGCTTCTCGTTCCTGAGCTTCCTCCCGCAGTACTTCCACTAAGTCAGCTGAAGCCGTCTGTAACCCTTTAAACAGCCAATTTGCTGTGACTTGTGTTGCATGACGTTGACCTGTGTGGTTGTGGTTAAAAGTCCATCGTCCTGCGTTGCCTGTACACACGTGTACCTGTTCTACGTTTCTTTAATTATCAGCGTGCCCTGAAGTAAGAAAATGACCCTGTGAGTTTCCCATATTCCACGATGCCACCGTTGCATAAATGCCGCTATTCTCTAGTCTTACCCTGCCCCCCTCCCACCACCACCACCACCACGCCCCAATCACTGCCCTCATCATGGCTAGACCCAGAACAAAAGATCAGTGTGACATAGGAACATTTCAGGTTACATAAACCCAGTGAGGTCAGCAGGGGAATGTGTTTACGGGCCTCCCTGAACTAGACCCTGAGCCCGAGCAAACCAAAATTATGTTGACTAAGTTAATCGTCACAGTGTGTCACGATGCACTAATGACGGCAAATTATTGAATTATTCAGTAAAGAGGCCACAGGAAGGCAGGAACGTTTGTATGATTAGCTTTGGCCCGTGTGTAATTTTCTCTCTTGATTTAGTAGCTTCAACAGATTGCTTGTAAAGTTGTTTACAGCCCCCCCACCTCCCACAAACTCCTGATCCCAAGTAACTAAAAGTGTTGTGAGAAAATGTGCAGAATTAATCCAAGGCCATATAATTCTAGCCACAGAAATCTGGCTTTTTTGTTGTTGTTGTTGTTTTGTTTTGTTTTTGTCGTATTTTGCAGAGAGCCGCGAATGTAAACAGGAAGTCAGCTGCTCCCATGACAGCAGGGCAGTGGGATCTCTGTGTGAGGTTGTCTCATTGTTTCGGCCCAGCCATGAGCCCCTCTCTCTGATGTCGCTCGCGTGGGACAATGGTCAGTGATAGGATAACAGTGGGACTCTTGCAGTCAGTATGCAAGTCAGGAGATAACAGACACCACGGGGCAGTGAGGCAGCTAAGAGATGAACGCAAACAACAAATGAGGCATCCCGACTGTCTGGTAGAGCCGGCTTAAAAGAGGTGACAACAGTGGACAGACTGCGAGACTGTTCTGCAAATCAAACGGGGGGAAAAAAACAAGTCGATTTCTCGACTTGTGCCTCCCACTAGAGTCTTCTCTTCTGGACTCTTGCTGAACAACATGCCTTTCCGTGAACTCGGCTAATGTTATATTCTTTTCTTTTTTTTTCCCCTCCCCTGCAGGGGGACACCATGAACTACGTGGGCCAGCTGGCAGGTCAGGTTCTGGTAACCGTCAAAGAGCTGTACAAGGGCATTAATCAGGCCACGCTGTCGGGCTGTATCGACGTTGTGGTTGTCCGTCAGAGAGATGGCACCTACCAGTGCTCACCGTTCCACGTGCGCTTCGGAAAGCTGGGTGTCCTGCGCTCCAAAGAGAAAGTGGTGAGTTCAGTTTTTTTTTTTTTTTCATCTTTAGGTTGTTACCCTTTATTGGGACATGTTGACGCCATGAGCTCGATATAAAAACGTATCAAATCATTTGTGTCCAAATAAGCACATTTCCTAAATGTACATATGACAGAAAACAAAGTGTCCTTTTGAAGAGGAAATACAATTCCCCCATTCCCATACAGTATAAGACCATGCAGACCTGTAGCCAGCTCCTCATCTCTGCTTGAGAAGAGTGGCTTGACACTCTATTAGCAGCTATTAGCATAACACAGCTGAATCTGTAATTGTACTGTTGGTGGTTGCGTTGCATTATGGGTTATGTGGGTGCTCGTGTTTGACAACGAAAAAGACTGTGTGATAATAAGGACAATGTCTCTGGTTCTGCTGCAATGATTTTAACATTTATTTTTCTAACCAGCCCATCAGTGGGGTAGTCTTTTTAACTATGAGTTTGTAGTTGTGAATATTGCATAAGATTATTTCCAGTGTGGCACAGATGAGTTTTTCTGGTTATATTTTAGGCTGCCGCATTGCAACTTAAAAGACGTCCAGTTATCTGCCCGGGTAGGCTTGTTTTCATAACACCGTCAGCATGTGCAAAATGTGCTTTATCGACATCTTCCCCACGGCACGCTCATAATAGCCTTCAATTCAACTAAATTCACCACACTAAGCTCAGAAAAGGCATACGGATTCCACCGATCCGATGCGGGTAATTGATGAATATGGAGCGGAGCGATCGCACACTGTGAATCATTCATGGGAATCTTTTATGTTCCGCTGAACATAGGTGGGATGTTCGGGGCTTTTCTCTCTCACTGATGGTTGTTGTTACTATATTATTACTCGCTTGCACATGAGATCCAATTACTCATGGATGAAAACCAGTGGTGTTATCTTTAGCACTCCCTCCTCAATTGAGAAAATGGGCATTTTTGTAACACCTCTGCACTGGCTCAGTTGATGGGTATGGACGGCAGGTTAAGTCCAGTTTAGTAGTAGTGGAGAGATGTAGCGCTGCATATTATGGATAGAACTATAGATCTTAATGAAGGATTATTAGAGAAAGCTACATCCGCATAAATTAACCCAGGCTTTTTTGTTTGTTTGTTTGATAGAGGTTACTTGAGTTAAACAGCTTAGATTAAGATAAAGATTCTGAATATTTTTTTGGTGTTCAGTTCGCAATTAGTAATGGCCAAAATTAGCTTTTGCAGAACAGCAGTATGAATGGTGAACTTGTCCTGACTTATGTTCTCAGAACAGTTTTATGTTTCGCACTGAAAGCTTATTTACTTGCTGGTGGACCAGAGTGGATAATGATTTTGGGGGGGGGGACACATACACTGTCTCTCCACCTACCCAGAATGCTGATGGGCTTAGAGAGGAGGAATGAATGAGTGGTTTCCATGGCAATGGCTCTACAACTTGAATGTGTGGGAGAGGGAGGAAACGTGAAGAAGGCCCCAACAAGGGCTGTTGTATAACTAACAGTTATGCATGTGTCACCAAGCACCCATCAGATCCTGTATATATATATATATATATATATATATATTTTAATAAGTTGATGGACCAAATAAATGATGCGATGTTTGTTCCTCACATGGAGGCAGTTTGAAAAATTCAGAGTGGGAATTCAACCGAGTCACCAGCCAAATACTAATTAAATTTTGGTCGTGGATAGTATGTCCGTCCTCGTACACCAGTCACATCGGCTGGCAATGAGAAAGGTTTTTAAAATACTGTCTGGCTGTAAAAAAACATTGGGGGTTATAATTAAACACAGCGATGCACAAGTAGTTCTTTCTTCCTTTCCATTTTCTGTTCTTCTTGCTGGAACTAAACATGAGCCTCAAGCGTCAATTTGGGTAGCGCTGTCAGAACCAAATAACCCAATACACTGTCCTAATTTTGAGCATCTGCTGGTGGCCATTGCCTTCAATAATTCCTGTCATCCAGCACGATGTCTGCAAATCCACAACTCAGCCACTCAAGTGAATGTAGCCTGTCACTGACTGTGAAAGGTTGAAGAGGATCCTCATTTATTCAGGATCATTATTAATTGGGCATTGAAATTCCCAGCCACGACCACACATGAATTCCCCTCAGCAACTCTGAGGGGGTGAAATTAAATCTCGACGCTGCGGAGAAACCACACCAACAGTAAAGCAGAAGGAAAGAAACAACATGACGGATCACATGAGAGGAAAAGGAACAGATAATTCTGGTGGCCATTGGTTGAAAATGAATATTGATGTTTTGGTTTCAGGTTGCAGAGCACTTGGAAGTCAAAGTCTGCCTCCTCTATAGTCTCTGCCAGACGTGACCTGTTTTTTTTTTCATTTGTGGTGTCAAGTTGCTGAATGGGCCCCCGCTCCACTGGGGTTTGTCTAGCAAACATGAATGGTCTTGTTCTATTGACAGGCTCTACAGAATGTAAAAGCCCTAAAGACCCATATGCTTATTAAGTTTTCTAAAGCCTCAGTAGAAAGATGGGGTTTTAAGTAGCTACAAGCCCTGTATGTGGTCTGATAAAGTGGCGGAAGTGTTGTAAAACGAGACCCAATTTACTTTTAAATCACTTAAAATGGCTAATAAATATGATTTGTATTGATTGATATGTACCTATAATGATTGACTAATCACCATTTTCAGTGTCCTCTTTATGATTTTGATTTTTCTATTAGAAAAAAAAAAACCTTTCAATGACTGCACCATTACATTGTGAGTTTTCATGTTAGCCCAGAGGTGTCAATCTTTTATCTGCTGCCAACCTTTTCCAGATTGACATCGAAGTGAACGGAGAGCCCGTGGACCTGCATATGAAGCTCGGTGACAATGGAGAGGCCTTTTTCGTCCAGGAGGCTGAGCAGCTTAACGTAAGTATGACATCAACTACACAGATGAAAATAACAATACTCCTGAAGGTCAATGACACGAAGTTTAATCAGGATTCCTGTGCTTTGTAAAGTACAGTACCTAAAGTTAAGTGAGACATTGAATAGACTGCGAAAAAAATTTCCTGTCACAATCGATATCAACATCTTTACAGATTTCTAATTTGTGTAGCTGCTCAAGCTAAGGCTGACAACCTTGTTTTGTGTTTCAGCATAACAGCCATGTCTTAAGAATTTATGGGGGGGGATTGTGTGTGTGGGGGGGGGGGGATCGCATAACACATTCAGCATTGCTTTTGTTCACACTACAGAAAAACACTGTTTTAGGATGCCTGTGCTTCATGCTGTAACTGCAGCCCTCTTTTTTAGTGCAGTGGGAGGGCAATGTTTGTGTGAGAAGGTAATTACTCCACTGTTGTGCAGTCGGTTAATTTGAAGGGTGACCTTATGCCCGAGCACCTCGAGCACGTATTGTGACAGCTCAGCTGTGACCAGCACCCTCTTCCACAGGACTTGAGTCACTATGCTGCTTATGCTTTCACTTGTTTTAACCGTGTCCAGGATTTAGTGGCATCTCACGGTGAGGCTGCAGATTGCAAACGACTAAACACCCTACACCTCAACCTACCCTTTCTAAGCATGTCGGAGAATCTACTTAGAAAGATACTCAGGAAAAACACAGAAGTCCCTCCCTGCAGACAGTGTTCGGTTTGTCCACTCTGGGCTACTGTAGAAACATGATGGACTCTGTGGCAAGGCACCCGCTCCCTATGTAGACAGTAAAGGCTCATTGTAAACTGACAAAAACACAACGATTCTTCGTTCCAGGCGATTTTTACACTGATGAAAACATAATCGTCAATATTTTATTCCATTTGCGCCAATAAATCCCCTTCAGTCCTTCACACAACCTTTAAGCCTCACGTCCGTGCGTTTGTCCTTCAACAGATTGTCCCGGCACACCTGGCCACCTCACCAATCCCCACAGAGAGTCATCTGTTCTGGATCTCTGAGGTGGAGCACAGGGCACCAAAAGATCTGGAGGATGACCCCATTGACCCAGAAGACCCACCTGATCCTCCTGCTCCCAGCACCATGGCCACGAAAAAGAAGAAAAAACGGAGAAAGAAGCACAAAGGAGACCCCCGCAGGGAGGAACTGACCCCACCGATGTCAGTCACTACTGCTAACGCTCTCGCTGCTAACGCCTCCGCTGCTAACACTGCTGCTACCATGTCCAGCATTGGGCAAAATGAAGAGATCTTTGAGATGGACTTGAGCTCTGACGAGGAGGCTGCAGCACACGTCTCAAGGTAGGTTCGGGGTCAATGGTTGTTGCTGTAGGCAAGATTTATTCCAACATAGATGGATTGATTGCGATGTATCTTTTGCACTCTGGGTTTAGGTCACCGTCAGTGAACACAATGCGAGACATTGACCCCAAATTACCCGCAGCCAGACACAACCTTGATGGTTATCCAATGTCTGATGGGGACTGGGCAGCAAGTGATAGGTACCTATTGACATGAGCATTGAGCTATTAGTAAGAGTATAGTAAAGACACATAAAAAGCGTTTTTAATTTTTTTTTAAATTTTACTGATTGTTTGCTTTTCTTTATCTGTCCCTTCAGTCATGGTTTGTCTCAGGCCTTTTCCCCAAAAAGCGACTCAGAACTGATGATGAGGCCCTCAGAGAGTTTACTCCGAGCCGAGTCCCACATGCAGTGGACCTGGGGAGAGTTTCCAGAAACCACCAGGGTAAGCTCTTCTTTCCAATAAATCTCACAGCAGTTTTTACTCTGCCTTTTGTCATAGCCATGTGTTATATCCGATATCCAGGTCACCAAGAAAGACAAACCAGAACCACTAAAAACGGTGACCATCATGCCATCGGAGAGCACCCACTTCCGCGTCATCCTCAGCTCCGAGGCCATGGAGATTGACAGCGAGATCGAAAAGAAAGACGGTGCCTTGTCCTCCTCAGTGTGCACCATCGTCAAGCCTGAGCCACGCACCCCCATCGCCACTGTAACACCTGGGAATCCGCTAATGGCCATCAGCCCCCTAACCTCTGCGAGTCCCGTAACCCCCACAGAGCCCCTCGATATCCTGCCATCCAGCATGGGGACCTCCACCCCTTCCAACAGCCAACAGAGCGATTCTCCTTCGAAAAAGAAAGGTAGGTTAGAGCGCTGTCCGTTGTTTTTTTTGTTTTTTTTAAGCACTGGTTATAATCCAGTACATTAAATAATGAAATACTTCTGTGGTTGAACGCAGGTGTCCCAAAGAGGAGCCAGCATCAGGGTCCTGAGGATATCTACCTTGACGACCTGAATGTACTTGAACCTGATGTTGCGGCCCGATATTTTCCTAAGAGGTTAGATAATGAAAGAGGCACCTAATTGCT
Source organism: Brachyistius frenatus (assembly GCF_029030835.1). Taxonomy (NCBI): domain Eukaryota; kingdom Metazoa; phylum Chordata; class Actinopteri; family Embiotocidae; genus Brachyistius; species Brachyistius frenatus. The sequence goes on from NW_027210611.1 coordinate 4,213,404, forward strand.
TGACCTAATTAAAGTGCTCTATTTTAAATCGTGAACAGAGGCAGGAGAAATATCCCTCCTCTAAAATACCACCGAAAGCCTTAAAGACCAGTATCATGACGTATATGCCTCTTTTCTTTTTCTTTTTTTTTGTGGCTCCAGTGAGTCTGAAGCTGCGACTAAGCACTGGATGGACTCAGAGATGCACTCCGGTTCACAGTCTCCACAGTCGGTGGGTAGCGCCGCAGCTGACAGCGGGACGGAGTGTCTTTCTGACTCAGCCAGTGACCTCCCCGACGTCACCCTGTCTCTCTGCGGAGGTCTCACAGAAAATGCTGAAATATCCAAAGGTACACGAGAACGAAACGCATAAAAATTTTTAAAAAAAATGCAGGCTGAAGTGCACTTTTATGGCAGACAGAAAGTTACCCTCAGCTAGGAGGCATTTGGCTAAATGTGTTGTGTAACTTCAAAGTTTCACTGCTGCATTTGCTACATAAGAAGGCATCCAGCTACTGTTAGAGGAGGCTCTCTTTTTTTTTCTTTTTTTTAATACAAATAATCAGCTTGGTATGCTTAATTGTGCCAATGCCCACATTAACCTATTTTACTTTCCCTCTTATATTTCATCAGCTCTGCCTTTTTCTCTCATTTTCATGTCAGTAAATATATATACACTCTTCTGGGAGTGTGTCTTAATATCGCTGAGCTGCTGTGGCTGAAGGAAGAAAAAAGTTCCTTGACCTTTTTGTGTAGTGAGATGTTATGGCTCACCACCGCTGCCCTTTTCACCCGCTGTCTTTAATTAGTCTTCTCCCTTTCTCCTGTTCTTGCAGAAAGATTCATGGAGCATATCATCACCTATCATGAATTTGCTGAAAGTCCAGCAATTATTGATAACCCCAACCTGGTAGTAAAGATAGCAAATAGGTACGTCAGTGTTTTTTTTTTTTTTAATTTATTTAACAAGATAAATGTATAAAAGAGAGATATACTGGGAATGTGTGGTCATGATTGTGTCTTAACCAAAGTCTGTGTTCTCAGATATTATAACTGGACACTAGCTGCTCCCTTGATATTAAGTCTACAAGCATTTCAGAAGAATTTACCAAAGGTAATTCAGGTTTTGTTTTTCCATTTTGTGCACCGTATTTGTGTAAATTTGCAACCAGCTCATCATTAACTGTCTCCTCGTATATGTTAGGCTACAGAGGAGGCCTGGGTGAAAGAGAAAATGCCAAAGAAGTCAGGCCGCTGGTGGTTTTGGCGAAAGAGGGCGGACAGCGCAATCAAGCAGGCATGCATGCGCTATCACACGTCTTTATATGCAGTGGTTTTAGATCTGATTTGCGCTAATTGTCCGGTCATTTCTGTTCTTCCTCCTTTCCTCCAGTCGGAGACGAAGCTTGAAACCAAGGAGGAATCTCAGTTGGAGGACGAAGGGCCCTCCATATCTCAGGAGAACCTGGTCTTACCGTACGTGATGCCAAAGCAGTGTGTTAGTGATAGTATTGGACAGAGGATAGAGCTGTCAAACCAGTGTTTTTTTTGGTTTTTTTGGTTTTTTTTATAACAAAGCAGGTCATGACTGATGTGTGTATATGAAGTGACATTTAATTCAACTGTCTCTCACTACAGATACAATCTTGCAACCAATACATGCTGTGTCTGCAGTAGTTTTCATTGCTCGGAATAATTAGATGACCATAAGTGTTGTTGTTGCCGCCCAGCAGACCTAAAGCAGGAGACTCGTCCAGTGACGAGGAGGCCAAGGAAGTGAGTGCCGCCTCCTGTCAAGAGAGGCTGCAGCCAGTTGATGGCCAGCACCATCCCAGCCCACACACTTACAGGAAGTCACTACGCCTTTCTTCTGATCAGATTGTAAGTACACGCTAACACATTTTCCTCGTTCAAGTTCATCTAGTTTTACTTTAAATCTAAAGCAATATACTAATTCTTATTACATGTCCTATATTTGTGAATTCATACTTTAATGTGACTACAATTAAAAATGGGGTCTCGCTTTCAGAATACTCTGTGCTCAAAGAGGTTTGTACAGGAAAGGGTTTATTTGGTAGTTTAGAGCTCCCTCTGCTGGCTCGCTGTGAACTGCAACGTGTTTACTCCCCTTGTTGTCTGTAGGGGGCTCTGAAGACCTGCACATGGTCGTTGTGCTGTGGCAAATCAGATCATACTGGAGAGTAATTCTGATGTTGTTGTAATTAGTGAATGAAACGGACTCTTCCTCCAGATGCCTTCACTGTTCTCGTTGTTTTTCCAGGCCAGTCTGAAGCTAAAGGAGGGACCCAACGATGTGACGTTCAGCATCACCACGCAGTACCAGGGCACGTGCCGCTGTGAGGGCACCATCTATCTGTGGAACTGGGATGACAAAGTCATTATCTCTGACATTGATGGCACCATCACCAAGTACGAACTTTTAATCACTCACACTAGTTTCCCGACGCCTCCAAACTAAGCAATGATACTGAATTACTGTGGCATTTGTTCTCCATTTACGGTGCTACTTAATGCACATTATCACAGAGCCAAACTGTGCAGCAAACTACTTGTTTATTAAACTGACCTGAAAATGACCTGACAATCGTGGATAGTAAAGCACAACACATTAACTCATTGAGTTATTGTTGCAACCATTTACATGATTGCAGGCTTCTTCTCCACTCGTGCATAAGAGTTTGCTTGTTTGCCTGCTCATAGTATAGTCCTAAAAAAACTGAACGTATTTGGCGTGCGTGGAGTAACCGCTGAAGCTGCCATTCATACACATCTCCTGTAAATGCCTGTTTTACTTTATTTAATGAAGTGAGGATCAAATTTTTAATCAATCAGTCAAATCAAGTAAAAGCGCCAGTCTTGAATTATTTTCTGTTAACATCCATCATGCCAAAAAGGAAGGATGACATGAATTGACTAATAGCATCTGTAGTGTTTTTAGTCCATAAGTTAACCACATATTTTACTCTTAAATAAGGCTTCTTATTTGATGGCTACTGTGATGTATGACCAACGGAGGCCAGCAGGTGAATGAACAGGGGCTGAAGTTGTTGCAAAAATATTGCATACGTTAAAGTGCGTTCAACCAACTAAAAAAAAAAAAAAAAAAAAACAGCAAGGAAAATGAGAAATGAGTTTTACAGATTGTGTCAATTAGCAGTTTTCTGAGCAACTTCATCACCAGGGACACGTTCCCGATCTCAAACAGCAGATATTAAGCCCTTCGCCCAAATCTGTTTATGTTAAAAGCTAGTTACCTCTCATTTGAAACCGAGCTGACGACAGCTGCCTGTCCGACGCCCGCCCTGCAAAGGTTCAGAGGTGGTCAACATCAAACAAGCCCCGACTGACTGCAGCTTATTATCCGTGACCCTTCAGGCCAACCTGTGACACGAGGCTCTCTTTGAGGAACCGGGTGAAGAGCACGGGGGCTCTAATGAGCTCATTTACATTTAGGTCTGTAAGCACCACAGAGCCATAAGATGAGGGTGAGACGGTGCCTCCCCTATGGGCCAGTAATCCTCATTAGTGGAGAACAGCCCATAATGTTCTCTATTTAAGATTTAAAAAAAAAAAAAAAAAAATCCAGACTTAGTTATGCGCCTTTATTTGACCTCTTTTGAACAGTCTGTACTACCAGTGTGCTTTCTAGTCTTTTACTCTACATAAGAGTGCAGGGGGTGTCCCTGTCTTTATGTCACTAATATTTGTGTTGAATGTCTTAGGTCAGATGTATTTGGACAGATCCTTCCACAGTTGGGGAAAGACTGGACGCACCAGGGCATCGCCAAGCTCTACCACTCAGTAGCTGAGTAAGTGCACACCAGCACTGATTAATCACAGAGGAAGGATGAAGCGTTGGTCAGTAGTTAGGACTGTCTGGGTCGGATTCCCAGTCGGCTTGCTATGCAGTCGATGCCGCCTCCCGGTGTTTTGTGTGTGTGTGTGTGTGGGGGGGGTTTACTCCCAGGTGGATGACTCGGTAAGTTTAGCTGTAATTAAGACTGAATTATCGCAGAAACTAAAAACACCCATTAAATTCGTCATGGCCAAATTTCTAATTGGATTTCCTTTTTGACTTTTTACATTTTTCTCCCGGACCTGCTTCAATCACGCAACGAACAGCAACTCGAGTGCCCTTTTATGCAGGAAATAGGTTGAAGAGAACGGGCCGGAATGAATATAATCTTTCCTCTGTCCAATTTTGCATTGAATTGTTATTGACTTCTGCACTTCGTGAAAGCAGCCGTTACAACTGATCTAATGAAAGTGCTATTTTTGTTTGTTTGTTTGTTTGTTTTTGTTTCAGTGGTCGCTACTCCGGCCCCTGATAATGACGCGTGTTGGGAACAAGTGTTAACGAGCTCTGCTCTCCCCATTGGCAGGAACGGCTACAAGTTCTTGTACTGCTCGGCTCGGGCTATCGGCATGGCGGACATGACGAGGGGTTACCTGCAGTGGGTCAACGACGGAGGCACCATCCTGCCCCGCGGGCCTCTCATGCTCTCTCCCAGCAGCCTCTTCTCCGCCTTCCACAGGTACGATCGCGTACGGTGTCACGAAACTCATCACGCGCTAAATCCTCCTGATGCCCCCCCCACCCACCCACCACACCCCTCCCGCATCTTAATTGTGTTTTCAAACCACCCCCTTCAGACTTGAATCCTTTTTTTTTTTTTTTTTTAATGATGTTCGGCAGTCTCGGGAACCCTCCGCGCCCTCCGCAGCCTTCGTCCCTGACAATAAGCCTTCCATACGCCCGAGCTCGTGAATTCCTACCCAGAGAGGTGTTAACCGTGCTGGCAGCCCGTGCCGCCGGCTCCCAGAAATAGCCTGGTGATCGGCATTCTTACTGAACTCCGCAACAGTTGTTTGTACGACCCGTGATGCCGAGTCGATGCCGAGTCGAAGAAAACAATTGAAACACTGCACGTGTTGTCGGGAGCTGCTGGCTTTGTGTGGACATAAACATCATGGGCTTGTGGAAATTGCTACATTTTTTTTCCCATTGTGCCCAAATCCAACCCTCTGGCTTAAATGTGCACAACGCGCGCGCGCGCGCACACACACACACACACACACACACACACACACACACACACACACACACACACACACACACACAAAGTAAAATAGAGGCTTTTGTTACACCATACAGGTCTATTATCAACAGGATTTTCAACTCTTTTTTGTGGAGTCAACCGTTCTGTTGAACATGACCTGCTATATTTTGCGTTTTAATCATCCAGCACATCACTGGCGATGTTTCGTTACCTTGAACGGCAGGTGAACCTGTCACCATAGCAACTTACACCATGTTCATTTTTGTGTGAAGTCATTAAGTTGCAGATATTTGCATTATTCATGGCACCTGGTGTTTGGACTTTCATCAGACAAGCTTGATTGAAGTGATTTATTTGATTTTTTTTTTTTTTTTAAATGATATTTTCAGGGTGCCTTTAGATGTTTTGCTTTGACATGTATACAGATTATATATTAAGCGAGGTGTGGGGGTATATATATATACATATATAGCCCGGAAGAAAGAAGTGAAAAAAAACAAATAAACCTGCGTTCGGTTACGTTATCGCTCACTCAGACTTGACCCACGTTAAGGACACGCATGTGTGTGTGTGTGTGTGTGTGTGTGTGTGTGTGTGTCGCTCTAAAGAAACCGTCTCTCTGCTTCAGGGAGGTCATTGAGAAGAAACCGGAGATCTTCAAGATCGAATGCCTTACCGACATCAAGAACCTGTTCCAGCATAACAAGCAGCCGTTCTACACCGCCTTCGGGAATAGAACTAATGTGAGTGAATGCGCGTTTGAAGACGCTACACATTTTAAAGTGCTCATTTTTACATGTAAGCGAGGTGTGTCTCTTTTTTGTTGTTGTTGTTGTTTTTTGTTTTTTTTGGAAGTGGACGCGGTAATTGCGTATTGTAAGATCAACGCGGCCCTTCGGCTATGAGTTAAGCAGACGCGTGTGAAACCAGCTCCGGGGGCTGAACCCCGAGCCGAGGTCGCCGGCGGGAGTCCGAGCCCGGGCGGCTTCATCTGCGGGCCCGGGGAGCTCGAGTCGGGCGCAAAGCGTCCCGTCTTCAGCTGCGTAAACACCCGACACCCGGATGAAGCCGTCGAACCTCCCTCCGCCTGTCCGCGTCTCTCCCCAAAGAAAACAAAACACAAGACGCGCGATCTCGCCCGCGGCCTCGCTCGCTTTTTTGTTTTTGTTTTTGTTTTTTTTGTCAAGTTTACGTTTGGATCGTAGATTGACGGACACTTTAATCGTCATGTCTCCGCTCCAGGACGTGTTTGCCTATAAGGAGGTTGGCGTTCCGGTGTGCAGGATCTTCACCGTCAACCCCAAGGGAGAGCTGATCCAGGAGGATCAGAAGGGCAACAAGTCCTCGTAAGTACCGCAAAGATCCCCGGCGTTGACGTCAGGACATTTGCGCCGTCGGTATTACAGCTGATTGGTTTTTTTTTGTTTGTTTTTGTTTTCCAGTCCGCACCTCTTACCGTTTTGCTCGCTCTCCCTGTAACTGTGACCGCGCGCCGTCTTGCCCGGCGGCAATAAAACGCAAAGTTGAACACGGGGGGGGGGAGGGGGGGGACATTTAGGAACACGCCTGAGGAGGTGGCGGAGAACAAAACGGGAGTTCAAATTAGAACAGCTATTCGACATATTTGTCAGCCGCTCAAAAGCGCGACTTCAAATTCGTTTGGATTTCGCAACAGTCTGAAAGCTTGTCCTCGAGTTCCCTAAAAAAAAAAAAATAAATAAATTTAAAAAAAATCGACGCAGCGGTTTGCTCCCCGCGTTTCGATATTTTGAATACACTTTCAGCACATCTCGAAACCCTTTTTCAAGGACCGGACGCGCGGGGTCTAACCCGCACCGACCCGCTCATCCGCTTGCTTTCCCCGACGTGTCGTTCCGTCTTTCTCAGCCCGATGTTTTTCCTTCGCAGTTATTGCAGACTGAGCGAGCTGGTGGAGCACGTGTTCCCCCTGCTGAGCAAAGAGCAGAACGAGGCCTTCCTGATGCCGGAGTTCAGCTCTTTCTGTTACTGGAGACAGCCGATAGCGGACGTCGACCCCGATGAGCTGCTCTGATTTCCGCACACGTGGACACGCGGGTATCCGTGTGACTGGACTCCAGTGCACTTCGAATCAACGCATCTCCTGAACACACACGCGCACGCGCGCCACTCTACACTTGAGTCTTGACACGGCAACATGGTTATGATCGCAAACACAAAAAGGTGGAGATTAGCACCGGAACTGTAAATCCTCATGAGTAACGCCTTCGAGTCCATCATCCCCTGGAAGACGAGAGGGAGAAATCACCCACTTTTGTCTGCGAAGTGGGGCGTTCGGGGTGGGTGGAGGGGAGGGGGGCGGGGGGGTTTAGCGACCGGAGACCCGTCTTTTGTCCTCCCCGTAAACTCCTGCCATCGGGAGAGCGACCCGAAGTCCCAATTTTTTTTTTTCGCCCTCGACGGCCCCGAAGGAAGCCGGAAGGGCGGCGTTCGAAAGGAAAAACGACACGCCGTTAAATTGAAACGGGACAGACGACGGAACGCCGGGCGGCAGTTTGCCGCTGCGCGTCGGCCTTTTTTTTTTTTTTACTGCTGCGGCTGCCGCGTTGGCCTCGACGCGAGCGTCCGGCCTTTAATTGGAGGCTTTATTCTGTTCCTTTTTTTTTTTTTTTTTTTTTGTAAAAGAAGAAAAAAAAAAAAAGAAGAAGAAGAAGAAGTAAAATAGTCACAGTGGCTGAAATAACAAGATTACACCGACTGTGACGACCCCCCCCCCCCCCCCCCCCCCCCCCCCCCCCGTACGCGGTGGTTCAGTTTCCAGGAACCTAACCGTTGGGAGAGCGACAGCAAGGCGTCCAGTTCTCACTGCGGCTGGAACCGATTTCACGTGGCCACTCCCCCCGCCCCGCCCTCCGCCCCGCCCCCCTCCACCCCCCCAGAGGTCATGGCCTCCGTTCTCAGTTAGTCACGTTCGGCACCGTTCACATTGAAGGTCACACTCGGGAGACGCCCTCGACAATCACGTGAGGAATGTGACTTGAAAGCGAGACTGAAGCAGCCTCGTGACGCACCGTCTCGCCGTCTGTTTTTAAAACATGTTTCTTCTGTTCTACAAAGCTCTGGAAAAAAAAAAAAAAAATCAAGTGTGTTCTGTTAGCGATGCAGTCACTATTTATGAGAAATGATGTTGTTGTTGTTTTTTTTTTAAGTTATTGATTTCTATCGTGATGCCTTTCGCTCGTCTGAAAAAGTAATTTATCGCCGACGCGACGCGGAAATACTTCAAATTTGGTATTTTGTGTTTTCGGTCACAAGAGTTAACACGCACTGAACGGTGACTCCCTCGGCCTCGTGCAAGCTCGGTCTTCAGTCATGTCTCCCACGGCAACCTGCACATAAGACATTCCTGAGCAAAACCTCTGTTAAAAAAAAAAAAAAAAAAAAAAATCTGCAGCTTTAGTATTAAAGCGTGCGTGTGCGTGTAAATGTACGAGATAACGCTCGAGTTGGAACAGCGGAAGGAAGCGGAGAGCTTAACATGAAGGATCCTCTGTAGAATGACTACGAGTTGATTTAAAAGTGTGTGTGTGTGTGTGTGTGTGTGTGTGTGTGTGTGTGTGTGTGTGCGTGTGCGTGTGCGCGTGCATACCTAATCACTGAGCGCTGCTGCTGTTGGGGTGCTGCTGTGGTGCTTCCCCTTTCGCTCGCGTCCCCTCAGCGGCTTTACCGAGACTTATCCGACGCCCTCTGCCCGAGCTGCGCCCGGAGACGCAGACGGTCCACCCAGCACGCCTCTCGCCCACAACTGCACTTCACCGCCGGCCTAAGTACACGGTAGACCCGAGTGTGCAATTACTGCAGGATTGAAGAGTTGTTGTTTTTTTTGTGTGTTTTTTTTTTTTTAGTTTTACCTCTCTGACCCGTTCAGTTCTTCTGAGATACGTCGACGTAAGTCACCGTGGATAGGCGCTGTCTGTGCGGCAGAAGTGGGGGAGGAGGGGAGTTGTGTTTACTCGTGGTACCGGAAAGACGACACAACAACAACAACAACAAAAAAGGTCGTATCACAGCAGCCCCCCTTTAAGCCTCAACGTGCGAATGTGTGAGAGAACGAAACGACTGATCGTGTGCCTCCGGCGACCGGAGGAAGAGAAATTTGGTTTTGTTCGGAGGTAAACAGGAAATACTTGACTCCGCAGAGGAAGCTTTTTTGAAGCGCGCGCGTGTACGATTTAAGAAATGACTCGTTGTCGGACGCGCCGCTGACACGGATGACGCCCCCAACGCGAGCGGGAGCAGGAATACGACTGTGCGTTCTTGTCGAGGGCTAAAAGAGAAAATAACGGAGGGAAGAAAAGAAGAAAAAAAAAAAAGCACAATTTGTGACGACGGCTCCATCCGGACCGGTCACGCTAAGTTGTCGTCACTTCAGAAAGGGTTTCCTCATTCGCTCCGCGGCGCCGACGTTTCGCGACGATCAGGACGTGTGTTTTGCGTTTGATTCGTTTGCTCGTTCTCTGCAACATTTTTGAAGTCAACTAGATTTATCTTATAATTATCAAAAGAAATTCCATTCTTTCTATGAAAGTGAAGCACCTTGTGTGAAAGAATCACACTTTATCCTCTTTGATCCTGGGATATGTGGTATATATAATGTTTGTTCTCACTCGACTGCTGTGGGAAAATGATTCGGTATGTATGCTGATCATCACCTTTTCTTTCTTTTGTTTTTGTCTCTGATGCCTTTTTGTTTGTTTGTTGTTGTCTTTATTATTTCTTCTATAGTACCTGATCTTTTGTGGGACTATGTTTCGTTTTTGTTTTGTTTGCTTGCTCTTTGATTGTGTCTGACCAACAGAAATACCTTAAATGTATGCCGTGTTTAATTTTGTACAGAAATGTGGTTCAAAGTATGTTTAAAGAACAAAGTCCATCGTAAGAAGAAAAGCGGGCCTAACGAAGCTAAACCAAGTGTGGCTTGCGGTCGTATTTGTATTAAATAAAGTTTCTAACTGAATATATTTCCGTGCGCTGCAATTTTTCTCCTCTGCAGTCCGAGTCAAAGTTCAACAGTAGCCACAGGCTGGCGTGGTAGCTTTTAACCTACTGTTCATTTTGAAGTAACAATACATTAATGAGGTGGTTGAAGTTCAAATCCTTCAGGAAGTTTCTGTTGGTTTTAATGAATATCCCAAACATTTATAAAAAATAAAAAAAAATCAACTTTGAATAGAGTTGTTCTCTTTTTAAAGGTTCCTACAGTTTGCCTGTGGAAAAACTTATACCTCTCATGAGTGATGAGAAGGGAAATGTATTTTTCATCCACACCCACTTTATGGAACAACCCAAATGTTTTTTGTTTTTTTGTTTCCTTCTAACCTCGTCTTTGTCTGTGCAGTCTCTGAAGCCGTCCCAAGTTTGTACCATTATTATTAAAACCTCGTTTTCCGCATCGATCTCTTAACGAAAGAGTATTAATCGTCAGTGTGAGAGTAGCTGTACGCAGTAACAGGAAGTGAGCTCATGTTTAAAGGTGATTTATTGGTTTATTGCCTAACAAACAATATATTCCTCTGATAGCTGGTCATACTGTATATAATAAGTCTTTGAAATGGTGTTCCTAAAATTAAAAAAAAAATGACATTTTTACGAGTTTTAATGTTAATTTACAAATACTTCTACACGAGACATTCACAATAGATACAAAACTTCCAACTTGATAATCAAATATATTAGATACAAATCCTGCTACTCGCGTTCAGGGATCTTTGGCAAATGGCTTACAAATAGCATTATAACAACTTCTTAACTGAATTTATATTCTTCGCACAGCGGCGCTGCATGTTCAATAGCTGTATCACAGCAAATCGGTGAAAAACGTGGTTTCTTCAACATTTCCTCCAGTCCAACTCTCTGGGAACAAATTAGTCCTCGCTGCTTCCGGCCAGCTGAGCGCCGTATTATGTTTTGGCCTGCGGTGCGTACAGGAAGACGGCGCTGTAGGAGGAGAGGATCTCCCTGGCCTCGGTGGTGGCCAGCTGGCCTCCGGTCCTCACCAGACCCACGCGGTCCCCTTTCCTCAGAGGCAGGATCAGGCCGAAGGACACCGTGCCCCCGCAGCCGCACTCGCGTCGACCCGCGGCCGCCGCGGCCCCCGCTGAGCTCTGCAGCCGCTGCACGCTGCGGTTGGACACCGACAGGACGGCCTCGATCCGGTCGCCCGGCTTTGCAACCAACAGGCCCGAGACCAGGTAGCGGCCGTCCTGCGGTACGGTGAAGACCCCTGCGGGTGAGAAAGGAGACACTTTCGGTCTGGGTTTGAGCGGATTCATTCAATCCAATTCAACTTTATTTATGTAGCGCCGAATCGCAACGTGGGTTATTTCACGGCACTTAACACATTGAAGTCCTTAACAGCAAGACGTTACAATATTATACAGCGAAACCCAACCATTCAACGATTAGTATTAGTGGCTGTGTAGAGTCACAAGTCTACTTCTGTTTGTTTGTAAAGCCAACAATGAATTCATCCTACTGACAGGTTTTTGACTGCAGCCGAAGTCTGATGTATCTTATTTCTCTGCGCTACAGAACTCCACTGCTGCCCAAATAAGCACTAACACACACAAGTTGAACGAACCGTTGCACTGGGTGAACATGGGCACTGTAAATTATTTAGTTATCTGACTGACATCGGACACGATCCTGCCTCAATTACTCACTAGAGCGCACATTATGTATTAATCCACAAGCGAGTTTCTCTTTGTACAAAGTGCAGCACATTGCCCAGCCTTTTAATAATATACTGTGTATATATTATATATGAGTTAATGAGACCCAAGATTTTAAACTCTGTATTTGTTCATATTTAAAACTTTAAACTTGCAATAACTGGCTTTTTTTTTTTGGTGGTTTTTTGTTGTTGGTTTTTTTTTTGGCCTCTTGGTGGCAGTAAAAACAGACTGAACACAAAACTGACATCTCACCGCCGTCTACGTCAAGACCAGAAAATGGCCTAATTCCAGCACGCACGCAACAGACACAGTGCAATATTAGCTTTAATTTGAGACCAATATTCTCTGGCTTTTTAGCTCCGTTTTGGTCTCTACCAGCTCCGAATGAAAAGTTCTCAGGGCTTTGAGTTAATAGATTGTCTGCTGAGGTCAGCAGCTCGTAGCTGACTGTGCGTGTAACGTCTGTTGTTGGGCCTGTCGCCGGAAGAGCTTCCTGTTCCCGGTGTAGCGTAAATTCAAAACGATGTGCTAAAAGAAACAGAAACGCTTCAGAGTCCTGAGGAGTTTAAAAAAAAAAAAAAAAGGTATTGACTAGTGAAGCTTTAAATCCCATTTGCACGATACAGTAGAAACACAACATCGCACCCGTGTATTTTCCATGTACCGCAGTGCCCACAACGAGTATTTAACTCCCGTTCTGGTTGCGTGTGAGGGTGTACCTGTGTGGGGGTTGTAGTGTCCCCCGTCGTTGACCAGGACTCTGTTAAAACGGATGGTGCCGAAATCCCCAGAGAAAGACTGCTGCGTGAGGCCGGCGGAGAAGGAGAAGGGATCTGCGAAGACGCCGTTGTCCACTGAAACTGGACCGAGAAGCACACGCGTCACTCATTCGGCAGTTCGAGTCCTCATATTTGGAGCTAATTACAATTTTGTCCTTGCGAAATGCTGAGAGAGACTTGAGGGGTTGTTTTCCAGGAGGGTGTTTACCTGGCGAGTCCGCGGGAGCTTGGTGCATCAGGTCCCAGGGCACCTTCGCTACCGCGGGAGCTACAAGGTACAATTAGTACAAACCACGTCAATTCGTCATGTAATGTTACTGTTGCAGCTGTAAGCCGACAGGGTAATATCTTTATATTCATTAATGTCTCATTGAGCGGGGTTTTTTTTATTTTTTTTTATTTCAGTGACTATAGCTGTGATCTGCTTAAGTAATGCCTTTTTTTTTATTCATCACGTCCAATTGTAAAATTAGCCCGACGACCCGGGATAAAACTTTCCAGAGAACGCCCGCAGACCAGCTTAAAATCCCTTCCACAACCCGCCCACGCTTCCTTAAGCCAAACACATCCAGTTCCCACTCCCTCACACTCCCAGGCTACAAATTATTCACAGCTTTTCCAATTCTTTTTTTTTTTTTTTTTTTTTTAACACTGCTGTAGTAGAATAGCAAAGCCTGCAGATGCACGCAAGGTAACTTGATAATGAGGTGCTCCAGTACCTCTGCGGCTGGCTGATTGAGGCTTGAAGGATGCCGGCTGCAGCGGAGGATAGCCTGCAAAAGGAGAAACACAAACACATGATTGTTTCATCATCATCTGAAGAGAAGTGCCGCAGACGACAGTTTGGTTTTCCATCTGCGCGCTTTGGCCAAACACTTGAGAGTCTCCCAGAAGAGGTGTAAATTAAAAGCATTTTTTTAAATCCAGAGTCCATCGTTTTGGTTTTTGCATGTGGCTTTTTTTTTTTTTTGAATCAGGTTGAATTTAATTGAGCTGCTTCAGTTTAGTAGAATCGGGCGCGCACCGCCTCGTCCGAGCCTTGTAAGAGCCCGTTTTATTACAAAATTGTATCCAACTGCCGTAAAATTACAATAAAAACCAAACAATTGTTAGAATTCCTGTATAAAAAAAAAAAAAAAAATTAAAAAAAAGATGCAAGAAAGAATATTAACTGAAACCAAAGCCGGAAAATATGGATAAATTAAGAGAACAGCAGATCGTTGATCACAGAGTTGATCGTTTTTAATATAGTTTTGATTCTTGGGTCAAGATTTTCGATTATTCTCCCACACTGTCAGTGAGCAGCAACAGAATAACCGACGTAGGCCGTTCTCGCTTCCTTTGCTGCCAAAAAAAACAAAAACGTGGCGGTTAGAACAAAGCCTTCGTGTAGTTCTTGATATCTCATTTAATCTCCCTTTGTGCCCTCCAGTTAATTCAATCCACAACTATCTAAATCTGTTTTCGGTTGTCTCTCCCGTCAAATTGGATTTGGCCTCCACTGAAAGCCTTTTTGTTCTAGAAATCGTAAACGTGCATCACGAAACAAAACAAAAACGGAAACGGGCGGACACTCGTTTCTGAAATTTTGTCGACGTCTGACGTGGCCGTGGACTGGCAGCTCTGTTAAAATGAAGATACTTGCAGTGCATATGTTACGTCACACGTGTGGTAAATGCCGGCTCGTCACCGCAGCGACGACAGGGTCCAGTTTCAGCAGACTCAGTGGTAACAACTTTATGTTTAAAAAAAAAAAAAGGCACTTCAGCCAGTAACGCAGTTCCTCTTCTCTCGTACATACCGTAAGGTAACTACAGTGTGTAGTTCAGTGACACCAAGTATTCATACTGTAATTTTCATTTAATGGCTTCCTGAATCTGCTTCGGGGCTGGAAATCCATGTGGGTTTTTTTTTTTTTTTTGGGGGGGGGGGGGTTAAAACTAAAAAGAGACTTAATGCAGATATTTGGTGTTCATACCTATTTAGAGAACCGGTTGCAGCCATGACTGTAGACAAATGATGCAAACACGGATGTTGCTGCAAAGAAGCTCCAATTTCAGACCCGTCTTCAACCTGACAGCTCAGAAGATTTATACAAACGCCACAGTTTCACGGCCCGAGATTAACGCCACCAATTTGGTACCTGACAAAATATGAAATATGGTCACAATCCCCCCCCCCCCCCCTTCTGTTCCTGAGTTATTGCATCGCGTTGGCAAAAATGGGACGATGTGAGGCAACTGTGACCTTTGACCTGCAAAATCTAATCAGGTCATCCTTGGGACCAAGTGACCTTTTGTGCCAAATTTGAATGAATTCCCTGAAGGTGTTCCTGAGATATCATGCTCACGAGCCGGAGCCCGACAGACAGATGGACAGATTGATTGACCATCATCACCATCATCATCACCATCTTCATCATCACCATCGCCATCGGCATCACTCACCTGGTGCTCCAGCAAACCCTTCGACAGGCCTGCGTCTCGGTGAGTCCTCAGAGCCCCTTCGTACAGTCACCCTGCGGATGTACCCCGGAGGTCCGGCCTCTCCGGTCTCCACCACGGGCCTGGTAGGGATCCGAGGCAGAGAGGGGGGGGCCGGCTGATGGGGGCTGGAGGGCTGGCTCGGCGGACTGATCTTGATCGTGTGCGTGTTGGGCTGTGCCGACTGCCTGGGGTTGTACGGCTGCCTGGGGCTGGACGGCGGCGGAGGGATAATGAGAGGGATGTGGATTTGTTGGATTCTGGTTCTGCGTGTATCCGGCAAAGAAGCTGGCCTCTCCGGTTGCAAGGTCATTCCTGGGAAAGTGAAAGAAAAGGAAAGACGAGACTGTAAATGCCCAATTTACTTTCTAACTGGGCATCATCATCAAACATAAAACATTTCTGGTCACAACAATTCTTTACAATCAACTTCAAAGTTTTGGAAAATGTAAGCATACATTACTTTTTTTTTTTTATTACTCTTTGCTTGTAAATGCCACTCTAGCGCATTCAGACCAAACCTCCTTCTTCTCTTTACAAGTTTTCATTTAACAACTTGTTTTCTGATGACGGGCCAAATTAGACTTGGTTTGTACTACGCGTCCCAGCTTTTTTTTTTTTTTTGTATTTATTTCTTTTTTTAAACTATTATTGCCCTTCGTAAAAGCAAAGTGGACCCTCGGAGTGAGTTTTAGGCAACGAGAACCATCCGAACGGAAACCACTTGGCCGCTAGCCAGACACCCTGAGAGCACAGACGTTACCTGGCCCTCTGAGGGGGGGCGCATACAGACGCTGCGAGAGTGTCCCGGGGACAAATAACAAAAGTAATTACAGTACCTGCTTTGTGTCAGCCCCGTCTCACAACCAGGTGTCGCACAGATTTAGGTCACACCGCATTTAAGATTGGGTGGAGGGCTTTGTTTCAGTAAATGGCTTGTTTGATGCTTTATGTATCTGTAGTGTGGTTTAAAGCTTGTGTGTGTGTGTGGGGGTGGGGGGGGGGTACCAACTTATTCCAAATGAATGGATGGTTTAGAATGGGTACGGGCAGAAAAAGCTCTGCTATTTCAAGAAGTTTTCAAATAATACAGACAACAAAGATTCTGCAGGGAGATCAAAGACACGAACTATAATACACTGAATTTAAAAAAAAAAAGATTTCTCTAAACACATGTGAATGTTAAATCTCAGCAAAGCAAATAAATACCAAAAGCTTCAACACGTGGTAGATATGAAGGTCTGATCAGGGTAACGGTGAGAGATGTTGCTTATGAAGGCTGCTTTGTGCCTCTGTATGAGTCATAATTGCATTTCACTGGTCAGCTGTCATAATCGGCCGTGGATGCCGATGCAAGAAGAAAACAGCTGATAGCAGAGGAGCTCATTTAAGCGCTCCACGTCAAGCAACAATGCTCTATTGAAAACCAGGCTAACAGAGTACCCAGCATGCTCGCTGCTTCGTGAGGCTGAGCTGAAGCAAAAACTGACGGTCTGAGCTCGATGCTAATGTCAGCGTGCCAACATGCGCCCGTGCACATATCAACATGCCGCCGTTTAGCTGATCATGTTTACCTTCTTCATTGTCTGAGTTTTGAGCGCATTACCATCCTTCTTTCTGCTAATTAGATCCAATTACATCTTCAAATGAATGTTAACCTGAAAGTCATTTGGAACGCAGTCGTTAGCGCAGACGTGTCTGTCCCCCTAGGGCCATAAAAACATGATTAGTTTGCACTTTACTTTAAAGTTCCCTCCAGACAGGTTCAATGACAAACAAGTACTTTACTTTGACCAATGATTTGTGTCTGATATTATTTTTTCCATAAATAAAAGCTCAATTACCTGTTGATAGATTCTTATGTCACCTACGCCTCATCTGTCGTTTAAAAATCAGGAACCTATGCATATGTAAATATTTCTAAGTTTGAAAGTTTAACCGATGGTTACTTACCCACTGACACAGACGGCACCCGTGTTGTGTCATGTTTTGTTGTAGTATTTTGTCAGATTCCCAACCAGCATTCACACTTAAATCCACAGGCCTTTAAAATAAGCTTTAGTTTTGTGCAACCAAAATAATAATTTATAATGACTGTAAATAATGATTCATGAAAGCTGTCGGTTCTGCCACAGCCAGAAAAAAAAATGTATTCAATTAAATGATAACTGTTAATTCAACTGTACATTCAGTCAGTGATCGGAAGTACCTGAAAGCAACTGTGTTACATTAGTCTGCCTGTTGCTCTAGATTATGAAAGTAATTAGCCACTCTGTTCTCATCGAATAAAACATCATCAACCGTCAACAAAATTCTTCCTTCTGCCTGCAAGTGATACCACAAGCTACTCAGAAGCCACATGTATAATCAAAAACAAATTAAACCCAGCAATCATTGAGATAATCAGAAATCTCTTCTTCATTTCCTCCCAATGCCTCCTTCAGGACGCCGGTTGGCTGAGTGCATATTTCCCATGAGCTCTCAGTCTGCGTCTCACCGAGGGGGCAACCGCAAAGTCGAAGAAAAAAAAAAAAAAAAAAACACAGAATGGCGCAGATGTTTCACACGCGTGCCGCTGCAACCGAGAGCATCACCAGAACCAGATGTTAATGCTCACGGGCAGATCGAGACGCTGCGGAAGAGGGGGCGACTTTAGTCACTCACGCTTCCACAGAATTAGGTGACAGCGTGAGTGCTCAGAAAGTGTGGAGGAATATCGCAGCAGACGGGCTCGATCGCGCGAAGGAAAATGGTGTTCGGGGGGGGGGGGGGCAGCGAGCAGGGTGTGGCGGTTACATACAATAATGCACCGCTCACAGTCTGACATACATTTTTTTTTTTTTTTTCTTTTACTCTTTTCTCGAGGTGCACATGGACACAATTTCATCCTCCACCCCATTTTCCTCCAGTGATCTTAATAATGGGGAGGCTCAAACTGTGCAGTGCATGGCAGACCTCTGGGACTCCCATTGTGTGTATGGGTCTCCGCTGAAGACTTCCAGATGGGTTCCCGGGTCAGCGATGGAAACACCTCACCTCGCAGCTTCAGATATCTCACCGGGGAAACAGTCAAAGCGCCCCTCAAAATTCTGGTGGTGACTGAATATACACAGTGTGTGTGTGTGTGTGTGTGTGTGTGTGTGTGTGTGTGTGTGTGTGTGTGGTGGTGTCTAATACAATTTTCCATTCTTCTACGACAGACACCCTTTGACTTCAAAAAGCCTTTCATGTCTTGTTTTTTCTTGGATTTCCTCATCACAGTAGACATTTAATCTTACTCACTGTCTCCAATATAAAGTCAGAATGATCAATTGCAACGCATTGATCCATGAAATCAAAGCCTTTATTCTATCCCTGCATTAAAACCACTTCTCCTTTTTCTGAAGGTCTCGCATGTCGATAGACACTTACAGGACAGGGTGGAGGGAGAGGAGAAAGAAAAGCCCTCCGGCGTTCTTGAAAGGACAAGCAGAAAGAAAAAAAAAAAAAAAAAGTGGACAGAAGGAGGAGAGCGACAAGGGAGTAAAGCGAGAGCAATTCGGAGATAAGAGTGAGATAAAGAAATGACAGGGATGTGATTGGATCTGGACTGGGATCGTCTCCAAAAAAAAAAATAAGGGAGTAGGAAAAAAAAAAAAGATTGAGAATCGGTTGAGAAAATTCAGCACGAGAAGGTTTGATTAGTCACCATATGAATGAGGAACAGCATGCTCTTTGAAAACAGGAACATTTTTCCATATCTCTACATTTCCTCTGTTAAACTAATTCGCAACCATTAAGATATTAAAATCTCTGGCGTAATTTCAAAATAACTTTGGCAGATCCGTGTAAGATTTCTAAATGATGCAACAGAGCCATTTGAGCTCAACCCCGACTCCCCGCCGGAGAGGAAAAAAACGGCAAAGGAACAAACACAAGTCGGAGCTCTGCAGCAGCTGTGGGCGAAGCAGTGCCAACACTTTGCAACTAAAGTCACACGCTTCCACTCAGCAGTCACACTGAGTAAGGGCGAAGCTATTGCAGTTCATCTTCCAGTTATGTTTTTACAACACCTCATCTGTTCACAGCCTCCTCAGGGTCCTCGCATGACTGCGTGGGGAATATGAGCTCCAACACAGTGAGGAAACATTTCAGCAGGGCTCTCAACCACCGCCACACCCACCGAGCTGGAATTTTTTTTCGGTGGATATTTTATCTCTATTTAGACTATTTCTCCCTTTTCCAAATGTGAAGAAAGCACTAAAATGTTGAGCCACACAGCCCGACTCCCTCTCTTGTGGGATTTAGGAAATGGACATGAAGTAAGAGAAAAGGAGATTTACCCTTAAAGGAAACGTTTAAAACTTTATTGAATTCACTTTTTTTTTATGCTGAGATTTAAATGGGATGATTGACAACGCTCTCGGGTCAACGATAAATAGGAAGCTACCGCCAGCATTTTGCCAAGTTAACTCAGAACAAAGACCAGAAACAGCTTCAGACGAAGTCGGCCGAGCAGCACCTCCAAAGGTCACCGCTTGACACGTTGTATGTTGTTTGTTAAATCAGTGTAAAAATGACTGTTCGGTGACAATTCAGCCTTTTTACAGAGGGGGTTATGTGCCAAATTATTTCTTGGCCAGAGCCAGTTACCAGGCAACAAGTGGAGCAACCAGGAAGTAGCTGTTGATTTGTCTTACAGCTTTAAAGACGGGTTTTGTTACAGACGACGAGCTGCTCCCCCATCTTCGCAGCCTTTGAGCTGATTTAAATTAGCGGAGTGTAGTTTCGCATTTGCATTTGAGTATAATATTTTTTTTCCCGGTCCTGCAGCTGTACGTGCAGCTCTGTTTGAGTCAACGCTGGGCAGCAGTGCAGGATGAACCAGGTGGTCAGAGTGAGTGTTTGTTGTCGTTCCCAACAGCCCCACTGGAAGGTGGAGTACGAAGCTGGCCATCGGACGGGGGAGAACCGATATCATTTTATCAGTCTTTCCAGAGAGACACTGATTGAGTTGCACTGGCTGACATGAGTTCCACACGTGAAAATTGACCCGCGTAGTTGAGCAACTAATGAAAAGTTTGAGCCAACAAGAGTCGTAGTTTACAGTGCCCCTTCTCCTCTCTAACCCCCGTTAACGACGTGCAGCGATGGTGAACTTTGGATCGTCCGTGCCCGGATATAGTTACAGAGAATAGTTGACACCGACACCCCCTATCTGATGTTGGAAAGGTGTGGGCGGAGGGAGGGCCTCTGACGCTATCCGACCTTACAACATAAAGTTGGGCGGGAGCGTAAATCCTGCTTAATGTTCCGTGTAAGGTCATGAAATCAAATATCGCTGTTTGGAAATAACAGCCCATATTTGGCAAATAAAATGCCTCCTAGTTTTCCATCACTCCACACCGCAACCATTCATCCATCTGCCCTTCTTCTTCTTCTACTCAGCTCCCTATCACACCATTGTTTTGGACCGTGGTGCAAGAAAGGGCGGCACCGGCGATGGGGCCCCAGTCATGACATCACAGCTGAGGGCAGTTGAGGCATCTGGTCCTGGGTGTGGAGCCCTGCGTCTCCCCTCTCCATCAAAACCGGCTTCCAGCAGTGAGTCAGGGCCCGTAATGAGGACCAGACTCCACACATCAGGCTGAGGTCACCCTACGGGAATCTCTGGTGGCCGGTGTGTGTACATGTGTAAGGAGAAAGGCAGGAGGGAGGGAGGTGTGTTGTGTGTGTGTGTGTGTGTGTGTGTGTGTGTGTGTGTGTGTGTGTGTGTGTGTGTGTGTGTGTGTGTGTGTGTGTGTGTGTGTACTGAGACACTGGGAACTGTGGTTGAGGTCTGCAGTTCTGTGGTAATGAGTCCAAAAAAAAAGCTTTGTCATGGTGACAGACCTCACCACTCAGCGTGTTCATAAAGTGACGGGGGGGGGGGGAGATGGAAGCAGGCTTGGGTGTTCTGACATTTACATAAGGCAGCAGCGTAGCACAAAACAGTGCGCGTGGATCACCGCAGCAGTTGGGTAGGGCTGTAGAAATGGAAGATTCTCTTTACCTGTCTCGTTCTCTGCATAAAAAACTGGGGAGTTCGTGGGACAACACGGATCTAAGTCACAGGAAGTGTCCAGTGCGGGCCTCCGCCTCTCGGTGCCGGGACATATTGAATGACATACTCGAGGCGAGCACGGGAGGCCCTGTGAACTCGTGTCCTCCCTCTCCGGGAAATACCCTGTGGCCATTCATGGGATATGATCCTTCCTTCCCAGCCTCCGTTTAAACCAAGCAAGCAGATTGCATTCTATTGAGGATTATCTTCAGGAAAAGTTTGTGTTTGCACAGATGTTAATCACACTCGATAAACTCATATGTTGGAAGTTAAGGAGGAAGCCACAAAAAGATTATCTGTGTTTAGTCAGGATTTTTTTTATTTTTTTTATTTTTTTACCCGACTTCTTTTGGCTAATTCCGGGGCTTGACTGCACCAATGTGGGATTCCACCAGACATTGTGTAACAAATAGGCGTTAAAGCTGCAAAATTGTGCCGCAATCTGAATCTTAACTACTGCCGCCCTGTCGCGATGAAGCAAAGCCTGCGAACCGCTTCAGGCAGTCAACTTGTGACTGCTAGCATCGTTTTTTTTTCACCACAAGACACTGTACATCAAGCACACCGTTTTCATCGTGGTGTTGCATTTATGCAATCAGTCTCACTCTTTTGCTGCCATACGACAGCCGCTTGCTGCTGTTATTAATTTAATAAGCACCTCCTCCGAGCCAGAATTCACCTTCAGGTTCTGAAGGCGCCAATCAAAGAGAGTTTCAGATGGTCAAACGGCGTCCGTGTGACCCTTTTGGGGGACCGTGTCTATCTTTAATCTGACATTTAGGAGTAACTCAACTGGTGTGCAGAGACTAGAAAGTTGTTAAAGTTTGTACTTTTTCATTCTTTACACAGCTACTTCTGTCATATTTTGTAAAACGAGTACAACACTGAGTGCCTTCCAGGAAAGACTTTCCAAAAGTAGTGTAGTGGGCACTGATATTCCCATCTGAGTGACTATTTGCTTCTTGCCACTCTATGATGCCAAACTTTTCAGCCCACCTTGGTTTGCTTCCATTCTGAAAAGCTATAAAAGCTTTTTCCACGTCATGTCTTCATGTGACACAATCTACGAGCACACACGTATGTTACGCAGCCGTTATTGTCGCTTCCCATTTCATGCCGTGTTGAGCTTCCTTTTGAGGAGTGACCATGTTCGAGTGTGATACCCCAAATTTCAAAGCTCCACATACCATCCATTCCTAATCCATCCCGCCCATGTTTACTGGCGAAATATAAAGCTTTTGATGTTGATTCCAAAGTGATGTCCTCTGGTTGCCTTCGTTAATATCAGTGGGCGCCGAAAAGGTCAGTCAATGATATCATCGAACTATCACCAAAAAACGCCAACTCACCTGGTTCTTTAGCAACGACGTCTTTCAAAACGTGTT
Organism: Brachyistius frenatus; assembly: GCF_029030835.1. NCBI lineage: Eukaryota > Metazoa > Chordata > Actinopteri > Embiotocidae > Brachyistius > Brachyistius frenatus. Next base: position 4,235,906 of record NW_027210611.1, read on the forward strand.
TGGCCATCGCCGACAGCTGTGCCTGGAATCTCTGCAAGGAGTTCTGCAGCGCGATGATGTCCGCGCTGTGATTCCCACAGGTGACATTCATTCTGTCGACGCAGTTCCGCAGGCCACCGACATGCCTCTCCAGCCCGTCCTTCAGGTCTCTGATGTTGGCAGAAACCCCATCTAACCTCCCACACACCTTTTCAAGTCTGGACACACGTCCGTCCACAGCGGCGATTCCGTCAGAAACACCTTGTGTGTTGTGTTTGCATTGACTCAGTTCAGACGACACCTGGTGACTAAGCGCATCGAGCCTGTTCCTCAGCTCCTCCACCTGACGGTCGGTGGCGTCGGGTGAAGCCCCGCTGTTCCGCGCTGGACTTCCAGCTCCGCTCTGCTCTGCATGGCAGCATGTTGAGTTTATTCTGTGCACATCCTGGTTGTATTTGCTCAGGGAGTCACTGAGGCCATTAACAGCACCAGCCAGGCCGAGCACATTATCTTGAAGATTAATGAGTCCCTTCTGGAAATCCTCCATCGTCTTCACACGTCTCTCGTTTCCGGATGTCTGCCTATTAACAAGGTCCTCCAGTTGGCTGAGCTTGTCCGTGTTGGAGCTGACATCCGTGTGAAGAACATCCAAGTCGTTCCTGTACCGCTTCAGGTCCTTGAAAAAGTTCTCCAGACCATTCGGTCCAGGCGCAGAACTTTCGGCACCTTCAGAAATCCCAGAGCCTGAACATCCTGCCGAGCACAACTCTCCAATGGCATTAACCTTATCATCCAAACCCCGGAGGAGGAACTTGTTGTTGTTGACTTGTGCCTTGATGGCATCAACAGAGTTACGAAACATCCCTGGGAAGGAGTTGTTGCTCATTTCGACCAGCATGTTTGTAAACTGGTCCTCCATGGTGTTCAAACGTTCATCGAAAAGCTGTCGAAGTGCTACCACTTCGTCTGTGATTGTACGGGTAAGCTTCTCTTCGATGTAGAAACAGTGAGTCTCTGCATTTTGTTCCGTGATATTTACACGCGCCTCCAGCTCCTCAATCAATAGGCCAAAATCATTGACTTCTGGAGGTGCAGAAAGGTGTGCCAGCTCATTGTCAATACGGACATTCAGGATGCGGTGAGCCTCTGCAATACGGTCAATCTCCCGCCACAGGTCTTTGTGGTCACCGTGGTCCTTTTCCTCTTTGGTTGGGTCTGTCTCCCTTTGAGTTTGGACAGGTCCGTCTGCGGCTGCCATGTCTAGACGCAGTGCCCGGATCTCCTTTCTCAGATTAGCCTCCTTGGCATCCACCAGCTTGGTCAACTGGACCAAACCTTGGTCATAGCTGTCTTCACAGGTCTTCTGCACCGTCTGGATCTTCTCATTGTATGAGCTCTGTAGTTTGGCCGTCTGTTCCTCCACATTCTGGTCCAGATCCTTCTTCAGCTTCTCATACTTTCCATCAATGTAAGTTTGAATAACATCAAACTCCGCTATGGGTGGAGTCTGAGACTGGGAAGCATCCATCAGGACACGTATCTGCCCCTCATGACTTGTTGAGATCCCTCTTAAGTCTTCCAGAGCTTCGTCTTTGTTCTTCAGTGCATTGCTGATATCATCCAGACGAGCTTCTATTTTTTCTAGTGCCTCCCCAGCAATCCCACCTCTGGTCGCCTGGTGGCCATCCAGCACAGCCGGGTTCTCCTCTGTACCTCCGGCCGTGTCGCTGTCTGGCGGGCGCATGTTGTTCAGAAGTGTCACCAGCATCTTCTTTGTGTCGTCCTGCAGGTCTGTGCGGAGGTTGGCAGTTAACCCTGCCAAAGCAGACTGGAGATCCAGGACTGTCTGTGACAGGCGCTGAACTTCACCTTCCAGAAGAAGCACCTTATCTGTCCCGCCATGCCTCGTCTCATGGTGCGCTGTCTCTCTGCGTTCTGGCCCTGTGATTACGGAGCAAGTTATTAATTCTTATAAAACAACACAAACAAATAGTTTAGGCTTTCTTGTCTAATTTAGTATAAACTGATAAAAACCCTAAAGGTGGAAGAGAAAATGGTTTTCTTACTTTGCGTGTGTCTGGTTGTATGTCCTGGACTCGGTGGGAGGTAAGGCTGTGTTTCCTGCACTGTTTGTCGATCCGGGGCCGGTTTTAAATCTTTACAGTTTGGACCTTGGTAACCAGGACAGCATCTCCACTCTAACTCTGTGACTGTCTTGTAGGCAATCTTGTATGTGGGTCGAAACCGAGCTTGGTATCTGTAACAGAGAGCAGAGTAATCAATAAGATTTGTGTCTGAAAATCTCCAACAAACATAAATATGAAGAGGGAACATCAGACTTTATCTCAGATTAAACCCAGGCTATTTGTGAAGTGTTGTCAGTGTTATGGTAGAACTACACTGCTATTCCAAAAACAAGAAACAGTTAAAGTAATATACATTTTTCTTATGAGGTGTTGACCCCTGTAATCACCAAAATGTCTTTTGTTTTTTGGACATGGCCATTTTCGAGCTCCTTCACCATTCCCCAGCACACGCAAATGCCTAAGTTCTAGCCAAAGGAAACATTTCCCAAAGAAACAATGGATGACATCACTTCCCCGAAGGCAGGGGTCATGTCATCTGGAACATCTGGAAAGTTGGTGTCTGAAACAATCATCTTTGTCCATTTCCCAACTGTCACTGATAACACTGAAGCTCGACGAGCAGAAAAAAAGACAAGTAAAAACCAGTGGGAGAGCAACACTTTCCATCTGTAATCAACAATGTGTACTTCCATCTCAACCTGACATAAGCTAATACGAGATCAACGCTTTATTTCATAATTTGAGGAGTCTGTTGTCACTGGCAGCTCAGCTTTACACAGAAACTTGGAAATGTGCTCGGATGACCTAAGAACGATTAGCTTCCAGGAATCGTTTCCACAGCACAGGGGCTCTTGTGCGTCTGTTTGTGTAAACAGATCACAAAGCTAAACCACAGACAGCATGTGTTTAGATCTAACAATGATTCACAAAGCAAAATATATTAAATTGCAACACGACATCTTCCAGTGCAGAATTATAACTATTACTCACCAATTACTGGTACAGATGCCCCTATACAACATAATGCTTTGTTTCAAAGATTTTGGGTTTGGATACGGGCTCTAATCAAATTGTTTCTTTGACATGATTTATTACTATGTAAGAATTATAAAGAGGGAAATTAAATAGTTGTGGTAAGAAGTGTCCATACTGTAAAAAAATACATTAATATTTTGCTTACACGCTTGCATTTTTAACGATGACAATGAATCCCATGCTCTATCTCAAATGTTTATCAGCATTAATTTAGCATAGAAATTAATGCAGCTCCCGAAGACGGCTTGAACAAGATTCCGAATGATGTGATTTCCAACTGAATTAATGGCAAAGTCTATAATTTTTCCATGATAATTATGAACGCTGCAACAGGACATTGAGTTAGTGAAGGCTAAATACTTGCTAATGACCAATAATCAACCATGAATTATCTGTTTACGTATGATAACACATCTGAACACTAGAGAAAACTACATGAACAAATATGCACATGTAGAAAGATCTGTTGAGGAGGTGTCATTTTGAAATGAAAGTCAACCCTTGATTCTGGAGCACATGTTAGAAAAGTGTGAAATCACAAAATCAAAAAGAAACTGGTCTAAATGTCAGTAAACATTCAGAGTACATGAGTCATAAACGTTTTCATTGATTCCCATTGTGCCATTCCTAATCTTGGGATGGTTGGCAGTTCAATTAAGCTAATTTACAGTATAAACTCATACTTCTGATCAATTCTGGGCCCAATTCTAAGAGTTCAGTCTGGTATCACACCAAAGCATGTAATACACCCATCAGTCCACAGGATATCGTGTCAGTGTCACAATTTGCCTCACCTGGGTGTAGAAAGTAAGGTGCCTTAGGTTTAGGTCCCAAAAAGCCCATAGTTCGGTTTAATAGATCAGGGTTTATGTTAAGTGAGACTGTCGCATTTTGGTAAGGGTTAGGCACAAAAAGTACTTGATTAGGTTCAGGAAAAAAAAATCTGTGTTTGGGTTCAAAGAATTTTGCCGAAGGAATGTTCCGTAAGTCATGTAAGTTAAATACGTTAACGTCAAGTAAAAAGAAATCCACATCATTTTTTTGCTTTCTCGTGGACTTGGAACATTGGTCTCCTACATGAAAGTCCTGTTTTTGTTCCGCTGGTTATACACATCAGTACTTTTTACGCCGAGGAGAAGCAAAACGTGACACTGACATGTTACCCTCTAGTGGACAGACTGGTGAATTACAAGCTTTGGCGCGATACCAGGCTGGAGAGTTATACTGGCGACCTGACCAGGATGTACGCTAACTCACCTTTCAAAGCCCTGATGGTCGGCTTCAGTAAAACGTAATTCAATGACTATGCGTTCTGGATTTGGCCAAAAATCTTTCACACATTCGGAAAACACACATTTGTTTTGCTTCTTAACATGCTTATGAAAATGGCAGTATGAAATATTTTTATACATCCAACATGTTGCCGTGTATTTTCTGTTGGAAGCAGTGCAGATACTTGACAGACAGTTCATGTGTGTAAAGGGGAGTTTAGTATTGGCATTTGCTGGTAACAGATGATTTGATCATCATTTTGTGTAACTACCATATGAACTAGTAAGTTAGTAAGTTCTAGTCTTCATTAGTTTTAGGCTACAGTTCCTGTTTAACCCTTTGCCTTTTTCAGTGGGTTTTTAAACTTCCTGGATAAAGCTGTGCTTTTTGGTGCTGCCAACAGATTTTCACAGCCACTGTGGATATTTCTGCCTCCAGCTCTCTCTGTCATAAAAAACATTTTGTATCCAGTCTGTCTCATACATCTAAACATGCACTCTCAACCCCTTCTCCCTGCTCCCCGGATGCTCACGTCACTTGTTGCTGGCAGTCGGGCTGGTATGCTGGGCAGGGGGCCACCACGGGCTCCTGGAAGCTCTCCACACTCCCCTGCACGGGGCAGCTCACGGTCTTGTGCACCACATAGGCGCACCAGTTCCTGAGGAGGGAAGCAGAAATAAACAAGAGCCTCGCGATATGTACCAAGAATACAAATTACTTTATAGGAGCGTTGTGCGAATAGGTGGAGTTGGTAGTTTGGCAATACAAATATCATAATTAGTTCCACATGCTTTCCCGAACTTTCCTGAAAGGCTGCGTCATTTCATTGAGATTTTTCCTCATTTTTTCCACAAGTCTGTTTTAATTTAACAGGAAACTTTTGGAAACGCTCTCATGGTTTCTTGTTGATGATAGATTGGAGTAATCAGTGACATTCCGGCGTTTATCTGGATCTTATCACCTTTTGGCAACACCGGCAAACTCGAGCCAAATTTAGCCACATGCTGATAAAGGTAAAGTGAACGTTAACGTCCTGCAAAATGACCATAAGAGGCTAAATTCTCACCGATCCGAGGTCCGTCTGGTCAATGAGAAGTTTGGAACTCATCGGATTTTTATTGCCAGCTGCGCAACGAAATCGCACAGCTTTCCAGCTTTAGGAAAAGTGTAAAACCTGCTTTTCAAGACTATCTCAAAGGCTGCAAAGTTTAAATAGTTCGCCTTAGAAGTATAAAAGCCCGTTACGTACCTGTTTCTGTCTCTGTGTACCACTCCAGTGTGTGCAGACCCATGGAATAAGCCATAAGAGGAGGGAGACCCGTAAGTGAATTGAAAGTTTAAAATCAGTGTGAGAACTGTCCACCGCCAGTCCATCTCTCCATGCCTGTAGTTCATACTTCACAAACACCTTAAAATAAATACTCCTAGCACAAAAAAGGAGGACTTGTTATTATCATGCGCGGCTTTCCCAAACACTAAAGTTACATTGCTCCTGTGACTGACCCAACTCCAGTAAATGAAGTTTGGGGAAGTCCACATTCACTTGCAACTCCCTTGGAATGACGTTTAGGGCCCACACCCTCCTCCAAAAAAAAAAAAAGGGGGGGGGGGAGAACACTCCAACCTTAAAAAACATGTTTATAGCAAAACAGCTTGTGGTAAAGTTTGTCTTTCATTAAATTATTCTTTTAAGCCCTTGAAAATATTGAGTGATTAATTAATGTGAGAGACTCAGGGGATGCTGCCATAATGAAGTCAGTCACCAGCCAATAGTTCACACCTCACTGATGAATAACAGGGTAATGTCCTTTGATTTCAGCAGCTAGAGTTTAAAGAGGTGTGTATAGTGGAGGCGTTGACGATATTCATGGCCAGGGATAACAGTAGTAATTTACATTTCGTCTGCCCCTTCGGCAAACAGGGATATGGGGAAATATCTTTTATATTTTTTTTCAGTCAAACTGAGCAATTTGCTGATTTCTTAATGTGGATGGAGACAGAAAGTGGAACATTAGTCACACAAACAGTTTCAGTTCACAGCACTTGAGGCAAGAATTTACCGTCAGTGCTTTAGCACTGTGTGAAAGTGTGAGAGCAGGAGAGTTTCCATGCACACAGGGATGCTGTGAAAATTATTTTTGTGAAATGACCTTAAGTAGTTATCCCCTTGTTTCCCAGGGTGATGTCGCTGGGTAAAAAAAATAAAATAAAATAAATATATATATATAGTGTTGTATATCTTTTTTTTTTCCTGATCAGACAGATGCTGTCAGTTAACACAAAACTGATAATGGCAGGGGGAAAAGAAAAATAGAAGGGGCTGGAGGAGGGGTGAAAATGACCAGGGAGGATTGAGAGTTAAATGAAGACAGAGTGAGAATGCAAAGCACCAGATGTGCTGTAATGATTTAGATGGATGCTGTGCAGCATTGTGGGAGGAAGACATGTTGAACACAAACGGATACGCACACGCACGCGAGTAACATGGCTTTCTCATCTCAAAGAAGCTTTTATCACTGAACAAGCTTTTTTCATGTGAACTGCTGTCAGGCCAGAGATAGCCCTTCCCAAAATAAGACTGCACTGTTTCATCAGGCAGCCTGCAGATCGACCAAAGGAAACATGCTGGAATATGTTATGTAAGTGGATGATGTCTGCAGGGATTTGATCTTCAAATGTTTTATCAATCAAGATGAACTAGCATCATAATATGCCACATAACAATCCTTTAATGCGGTTATTTAAACATTTTTATCCATTTCCTTTCTTATATTTATACATAATCTAACATTCATCAAACTTCCACACCCAGGCTATTCATAGATGAAAAATTATGTTGATAATGGGCTTTATGCGAGTCAGATTTGTGACAGTTTATGGTTGTTTATGTCCTCTCCAGAAGAGGGCAGCACAGCAGCAGTAAAAACAGCAAGAACTCCTTGTAGTCATGGAGATTCCTTTCTAAAAGTGTTGGAGTGAGGACTAGACATTTCATTACTGAGGCAGTTTGAGTGCTGCATTTCCAGTCCCCATCACCTTCCTGTGCTATTCTCATGTCAGTAACCTGTGTCATGGACTCTGTCTTGCACCATCCTTTATTTATTCCTGTGCTGGGATGATTTGATCTCTCAGATCACTCCCTTTCTGTCTGACAACCATTGACATTATACATCTCGTTGTCAACAGGTGATAATTCAGTTTCACAACTTCAGACTCTGTTTTCACTGCTCTAATTGGAGGTGGATTACAGTACCTACTCTTTATTGTAATTTTGGCATGATGGCATTATGCAGCCTGACACCTGTGTGATCTACTCAAGTTAAAAATAGTCAGTTACTTCATATATGGCCTGGCATTCCTGTGGAGCAGGTTGTAGGCTATGATGAGTCATGACTGAAGGAAAATACCAAGCCATATCTTTCATTAAAAAAAAACAACAACAACAACAACAACATGATTTTACCCATGCAGGGGACATTTCCGCGTTCCACCTCACTCGGATCGATTTCTTCTTTTTCGACTTTGCAGAAGTTGTAGGGCTGGTTGAAATTGGAACAGCCTGTGTTGAACCCCTCCTTTGCGGCATACAATGTATTTGTCATTGAGACATGCATTTTGCAAAGCCACCCCTCGCCACAACTCCTTCTGAATCCTTTAAATTCGCCGTGCTCCTACTGAAGCTGTGACCTTGATCTTTCCCTTAACTTAAAATAAATGTGTTGGTGCACCTGGGGGTGGGGTGGGGGTGGGCAGCAACTGAGGCAACACAAAGCAGGTTTTTTTTTTCTCTTTGAAAGGAGCAGATCTGTGGTGTACAGAAGAGCCATTACACCACATATGTCCTGAAACACATTCAGTGGCTCAAATTAAATCCAGAACTGACCGTCTGGAGGTGAGCGGTGGATTTTGTGAGCGTTGTGGCTTTTTAACACTAAACATTGCCTTGTAAAAAAAGAAAAGAAACAATGCCGGCTTTTTGTATCACCTTGGGGAGAGTGAGCCGAGCTGCAGAGATCACTTTTATTTGGCAATCAACAGCCTTGCACCACGCACATTACACCAAGATACTGCTCCACGTCCACCGGGTGACTCAGTGGGAGAGCCGAGGCCTGCACACACTGCCTACACATAGGTGCTTTTCAAAGTGGGGGTCGAGGGGCGACCGAAAGGGTGCCGTGATTTATCTGTTGCCTCAATTTCTCTCCTTTAGCTGCACACAGTCAACAGAGAATATGAGACACAGTGTTTTGACCACATATTTTACTTTATTCACTCACGTCAGGGCAGTTTGGAGCTGAAAAATTGTCTTAATCTGAAGCCCTAGATGTGGAGAGGCTTGGAGTATTTGTCCCTGTGAGAAAGCAAACCATTGTATATGAACACATATGCAAACCATTGCAGATGAACACATAAACACATTTTATAGCACAGTGAAGCAGTCGAGGGCTCCTTGTCTCATTGCTGGCTCTTACACCCACTCTCAGAGGCTTTTTCAAATATGTGTTGAGTTTGACGGAAGCAGGAATTATGATACCTCGGAGGATCGACTCTACCTGGTGGCCTTCTGCCATTATTTCAGATGTATCCCTCCTGTCTCCTCATCTCTCACCTCTCCTACATGTTGCTTCACAGAGAAAAAGACTCCACGAACTGACTGGTATCGCTGTCACTTTGTAATTCAACCTTTCCATTATATGTGACATTTGGGTTTGTGGGGGCTTAGCCCGATTTATCTTCTCAGGTTATTAACTGGCATAACACTGTGAACGGCCTCCTCCGGATCAGGTTGTAGGTTGTATTTTGCTTGCTTTGCTGAGGTAAAAAAAAGAATAATGAGTATGATTCACTGCTGTGCCATGATCAGAGCACAAGATTTAGAGAAAGTTCAAACAAATGTTATGGCCAAAGACAGATGTGGAGATGGATTTGGAGACAAAGGAAGAGACATGGCTGATTATTGTGGATGTAGACAAATAACACACACACACACACACACACACACACACACACACACACACACACACACACACACACACACACACACACACACACACACACACACACACACACACACACACACACACACACACACACACACACACACACAAAGTGCCCCCCCCCTTCAGTGTCACACACATGCGCATAGACATGGATCTGTGCATGCAGACACACAAAGCAGATTAGGAAAGCTGATTGATTGGTTGTAAAATGTTAATATAGCTATAAGCCGCCCTCATGAATTGTTAATTCAGGCCTTGACATACTCCTCACCTAAAATGTTAATGAGGTGAAATTGCACCATGGCTGAGAGGCCTCTGTGAGCCACTGAGCAAATACAACAGATGAGCTGAATCCACAAGACCCCCATGTTCTATAATAAGAAACGCTGAAGGCACCTGAGATGGGTCGTACCCATTCGGTCATAGAGTAATTAAATTAATGAATGGCAGCGGGTGAATTAACCGCTGTGATAGTGAAAGTGAGTGATGAATATGAAGTATTTTTACCCCTCACCCAGCCTATATCTGTACACTCCTGTCCAAACCGACTCATCAGAGATCGGAGGAGTATTTAGCATGAATTTAGTATTTAGAAAATAGAGATAAGAAGTTTTATTTGGATTATGGATTACAATAAGAGTCTGAAATGATGGCTACAGAGAGGAAGGACCTCCCGGTGTTCAGCGGTGAACCTTCAAGGCTATTTCTGAAGCTACTGACTGCGTTTGGTGATCATGCTCATCACATAAAGTTAACAACTATTTCCAGGCATTTGTTAATAAAGCTTTTGACAATTTTGATTATGAAATTTAATGGCAAACAAACAACTCAGGTGTAGCTGATAACATTAACGATGACTGGGTTGGTGTGGCAGTGAGCCATACAGATACAGCACTCAGTTAATTGTTAATTAGATACACCTATGTTTGATTTGTCATTTAATGATATTGTATCTAAAATTCTCTCCTATAAAAATAATAAGTTCTGAATATAAAAGGAGTGAAGTAGCCTAACTATTCCCTTCAAATTTCATTAGTGAACTAAAAAGTACAGCCTGGAGCCTCAATTTAATGCAATTTTTGAGTAAATTTACTTTATTATTTTTCATCGCTGCTCAATAAAGTAATATCTATTTGAACAAGTAAACCTGCAACCTTGTTCAAACAAATGGAGACATATCCTGTGTCCCTATTCCAGAAATACTAAATGTATACTGAATTGCTGATCTGGTCAACCAGGCCTAAGGTCCCTGGGCGCCCCGTAGCCACGGCCCCCATTCACAGTACAGTGACTGCATATTTGGTTGTAAAAGTAAATCTAACAACGACGAGAAGACTCCAAATGACCAAAAAAAAAAAAGAAGATGCAACCCACCCACACAGAGACACAAAACAAAATCTGTGTCTTTGTGTATGAGATTAGGGAGTTTGGGGATGCCTGTCTGTGCCCAGGGGTCTGTTGTCTCATAATACTGATGTGTATACGCCTACAATATATTCATGTTCACAGTAAGCTGTTTTTTTTGTTGTTGTTGTTGCAGATACGGTTGCAAGAAATAAAAAGGCCTGCTGTTTTCGGAGTAATTTACCAAATAAAAGTAAAGTAGTAAAATATTTAACGTTGTATTCATTTGTGTGCAAGTACTACGAGTGCATATTTACAAAACCCCGGTGCATTTTCACAAAGTCCAGCATCCTCTCGCACGGATACTGACTTCAGTGTGCACTAGTCGCACTATTTATTGCGACTGCTACTCGCTGACATACTTAAATTTGCACGAGATTGAAGCCTGAAATTGGGATCGAGAAGCACCCCAAGCAGGTTGTAACAGACCGACTGCGCCTCTGTATGAAACACTCGGGAGCTTTTCATTTTCAAAGGAGGGCTTTTTTAAAGTTAAACCGCACAGGAAGTCGCGGCGTTCACTGTCCACCTTTCTGACTTCGGTCGGTGCCCCCCTCTCCCCCCAAACCACCGAAAAGGCGGGCTGTTTTAAAATGTCCGACCCCCCCCCGCCCCCTGCTGTGCACCCCGCCGCCCCGGTAACTTTTGCAGCTGACAAACGCTTTTACTGTTCATACTTCGGCGGCTTCGGTAGCTTTTTTTTTTTTTTTTTTTTTCGTAAATTCAACCTCACTGCTTCAGGGCGTCTTTGTGGAGGAACAACCGTGTGGACTAACATGAACCCGGAGGAAACGGGCGTACATTGACCAAGTCTTTCCGAAGGACCCGCTGGGATTTCCTGCCTCGCTTCACCTGGCTGAGGTAAGGTGTTTGCTTGTTTACGGCAACGTGACTGGCTGACCTTATATTTCTGTTGTTTGTCCCCTGGCATGTAGATCTTTATGCTTTTTTATTTTTTATTTTTTTTATTTTTTTTTTATTTTTTTTTATATACATTTTATTCGCATGGTGTTGAAACACACACTCAGTTGCCGATTTATTAGGTACACCTAGTTTGAATTACAGCAGTCTGATACAACAGTCAAGCGGTGAATGTTGTCCTCATCGAGGTAATAGTTGTTCTGCAGAGATTTTGATTGAACTGAGACATTTCTGCTCTTAAATTTACCCTCATTTATATAAATTAGGTGGACCAAATAATGGAAACAGCTGTCAGTACAATGCATAAACCGCACAGTATAATCCAGTTCAAAACAGCCCCACAAACTTGATCATACAATTGATTTAAAAACCCTCACCGGGAACTGAAGGAGGATTTTGAATCTTGTTTTTGGTAAATACATTTGCGTACAGTTTTAGTGGAAGACAAGTATTTTGGCTTTACGAAATATAAACGTGATTGTTTTCAATGATATTTTTTTTTTTAACATAATATTGACTTCATTCCAAACTGTGATGGCTTTTTTTTTTTTTCACTTTCCAGATAAAATCACGACAATCCCGTTTTACTCCAGGCGCTTGACGTTCAGCTCGGAAATACAGGGATATTTTCAGTCAAAGAAATGGGATTGTGTGACTGCTTTGTGCTACAATTACAGCTTCAACTGCTGAGCTCTCGCTCACTCTGCTTCACTGGCAAACATTAAGCCCACATCATGTACTGATGGTCAACTGCTGCTTATCAGTTCGGCATATCAAGAGCGTGTGGGCCCCCGGCCATGAATTTGCGATCTTGTGACGTGTAAGTGAATAATCGTCTGCGCACTAGCTGAAATGTCTTTGCCTGCTGATGACGTGGATTTCCGGGTTTCGATTCATCCACTTTTTCCTCTGCAGTAGCTTAAGGTGCTTTGTCGGGGATTGGCCATGTGATGGCAGCTGAAGGCAGCAGACAAGACAGACAGAAGATCGGCACACTGTGATAGCTCCCTGTAAATTGAACCGAAGCATGGTTTCATTTGAACACAGCCTGCTTCATCGGGTACAGTATTGTCAAGAAAACGCCACAGAGCAGAACAAATAATACAGGAAACATAAATACACCCACGGCCCACATAGTATGTCAACGCTTACGCGGTCAAATGACAGATTTGGGCTCCCGGGAGAGACGTGGGATATCCAAAAAGGAAAACAGTTGCTATCAAAATTAGTTTTTTTTTTTTTAATCTAGTACATGTAAAAGTTTTTGGGATATTTATGCTCTTCAGCTCGTTTGGCACAGTGGCTGCTGCCCACTCAAAGAAAGTGTTCCTTGGATAATAGTCCCACTGTGCTCTGAGATGGAGAGGAGTGGCCACAGACGCTGATGTGCACCAATAACATGGTGGATTTCACATATTGGTTGTCACGGGGCCTCGATTGTGATGTGGTTTTGGGTTTACTCCTCTATCTGGGCTGTGCTCATGCTGGTGATGGCTCGTGGAGAGTGACGAGGTCAGAGCATGGAAATACAAACTTTGTGGATGTTTTAAGGTTCGTGGATAGAACTGGATTTAGAAATCTCTCCTTTTTTTTGTTGTCTTTTTTTTGCCTTCCAAGACTGGAAGTGCTGTAATTTAATTCTGAAAACATTGAAAAATGATTTTATTTGTCAGTAATTTTTGTACAAAGTGTTTTTTGTTTTTTGTAGATGCATTTGCATACAGGTTTTCTAGGTCCTCTATCGGGAAGTTGTGTAACTGCAGATAGGGTCGTCGGTCATAAAATTTTAGTTGACGAATAATAATTGTCGTACAAACGATTGCGATTACTAATTTATTAGTTGTTTTCTGTTCTTTGTATGCGACTGTTATAGTATAATAGTTCAGTTTAATGACACACCTTTTGAAGAGGAAGAGGCATTTACTCGCTGTGGTCTTTGGCTTTGCAAAAATCCAAGATGTTTATGTCAATAGATGCTCATCGAAATGCTGTCGGTTGAATATCGGACGTCAACGCCTCGAGATAAACAGTTGGTGGCGCTAATTCTTTATTCGTGCTTTTAACATAGCAGAAGAAGGGGAGTAAATGAAATGATGTCTTTTAAGAGTGGACCAGTAAAACCTCAAATGGTGTAAAATGAAGTGGGTATTTTATGCAGGTGAATGGAAACGATTCCTACAATTATGCAAAAATGATGACAATTATGCTTTCATAATTGCGATCAGGCGATTAGTGTATGTAATAATCGTGACGGGTCTAATTTCCGATTTGACGCGAAGATGTTGAGATCTTACAGGACTCTTTGTTCTACTTGTCGCTGAAGTTGGTTCTTAATGACGGCGTGTTTTGTGGTTGTTGTCAGGTGCTGTTGAATGAAATTGGGAAACCGATCCATCACTATCCCATATTATGTGGCTGATATGATGTTCTGTGGGACTCACCTGGGGCCCCACGATACAATATAACAGTTTTAAACATTTTGCAATATGTTGAGCATTGCAATAACATAGTTGCAATCGTGCAATTTTAGCTCAGTTTTTAGTCTGACCATGTGATAGTCAAGCACATGTCTGTCCAACACCATCATAAAAACCTTCCCTAAATGTTCCACGCACCTGAGAAATGTATCTGTCTAATTTTATGATGAAATATTGATACTTGGGGTTCGTTTATCGATACAATATTGCCACGCAAAATCTCACGATACTATCATTCTCTTTTGATTTTTATTTCCCCCCTCCGCCTCTACTAAGGAGGGATCCCAGGCCCATCATTGACAGAAGTAATAACCGCAGCAGTCGATAACTATATTATACGCCCCAGGAGATTACTGTAGTAAGACACCTATCATAACCCCCTTTTTTTTAATTTTTTTTTATTTTTTTTATTGGAAACAACCTTGCTATAGATTGAAACTTGCCATAAGAAGAGTAAACATAGCAGGGCATTGCTCAACCACGCCAAGCGGAGCAATGATGATGTTTTCTTCGGCTCAGTTGAGCAGGTTCATCTTTTCACAAAGACCTTTTCGAGGCTCTCTCCTCGTGTACCGCCTCTCAGACATCCCTTGAACATCTCAAGGAGTTTTTGGCCTTTCATATTTTATCCTATTTGCTCCATACCTTTTGATCCCCTTTCATTTTCAATATTTCTTCATCTTTCTTTTTACTCCATTGTCAGGCTGTCACCGCGCTTGCGCTTTAACATAATTTAGTCAAGGACTAGTCAGATTCAGACGTAAGTGATGTAACCGTCTTTCAGATTTTGTCCCTTTGTCCTGCGGAGGGAACAAACACTTCTCCATCTGTGCTTTGTATAAAAGTGTGAATAAAGAGGTAACCCTGAGCCTCGGCTTGAATGCCGCAGCATTTCCAAATATCTGACGCACTCTCTCTCTCAAGTTTGGTTTCGCCTCGAACTTCAGCAGAGTGTGAATTTGTTCCGTGCAGACGTTGCCATTTAGGACGGAGTTTTAATGTAAAGTAAAAAAAAAACAACAACATAATGGTTGATTTAATTTACAAAAACAAGTTTGTCGTCCTCTGTAATGAGTCAGTAGAGTGTTGATCTGGAACTTTTAATGCTGCAGCATGACTCAGAGTGATGTAAATGTTTTGTGCCGAGTGTATAAGCGGGTGGGGCTGGAAGCGATGACGTCAGCGTGACATCAGAAGCGCCCTACGCAGTTAAAATGACCCGCTTTGTCTGTCCCCCACTCCTTTTTTTTTTTTTTTTTTTTTTACTGTACATATATCCTCAGTGTCCCCTCTCTTCCTCCCACATGCAACCCCCCCCCCTCCCTTACCCCCATCCCACCACCACTGCGTGCGGTATGTCACTCTTTGCCAAAGCACCCAGCAGAGATTCAAACAAAAGTAGTCATCACTTTCAAAAAGCCCAAGACCCCTTTGTTCTCCAGCGAGACACGGAGCGATGAGAAGAAGAGGACAGAAAATGCAGATCACCAGTGGGCTCTGATCCGTATTGGTGTGAATGTAATTGATTTCCCGCTGTGTGGAATCTGTCTTTCAGAATCACGGAGCAAACGCTGACTGAATAGTTGAAAGGGCAGAGAAGATCTGGGCTTTATTTCCCAGTTCTGTCTGCAGATCCTCTTGAATCGCACAGGCAAAGTATATCACACGCAGGGCCTTCATACGGCGAACGCGGCTTCATCACTGCCGTTTCTTTGGTAAAACTATATGCAAATTAGCTTTATTTAATGTCAAGCGGGACAGATGGCACTTCATAATTAAATAAGGAACTCGGGGGGGGGGGAAACCAACAGAATTGATAAAATACAAAACAACAATAGAAAACGACGTTAAAATGGAAATACAGAATAACTAAAAACATGGGCGACTTTCCGAGTGCGTTACGTATTCTGTGCTGGTTCTTATTGTTTTCATGAAATCGTGACAACCTCACACTCTGAGTCTGACTTTGACAACAGCGCTTGCAGTCTCCCACCTACTTGGCTTTTATTTATTACAAAGTTACTGCCAGGGAAATGGAAGCACAGCATTTTGAAACAGTAGTACAAGCTCGCTCAGCACTGTGTTGCAAAATTTGGCCTGCATAAGGACATGTTGTTTTTCCGTCAGGGTTTCCTGCAGGTTAATGTGTTCGATACAAAATCGTGTTCTCATTTGAATCTGTCTCGACTCAGCTGCTGGTAATACAGTCTCTCATCCTCCTAAATCCTTTTGGAAAGATAATGAAGCATAAATTGCTTTGCTCCAACTCAATACTGGCACGTTTGTTACCGTGGTCTGCGCTCTTGTGTGGCCTAAAAGAAAAACAATACCCAATACCCGAAAAACTCCAAAGGTTATATACGACTATAAATGTCCAATTGGGTATATCCCGAACCAATTTATCACCTCGAGCTCAGTGGTATACAACGCTAACATGCTTGAAATAAGGCTTGTTTTATTCATGACTTCACAACTGAGATGTATTTTGAAGACTTTTTCTATTTGATGAGTTTTTAGACGAGTCCTCTGAACAAACTAAGTTCTCCGTCCAAAGGAAGTTTCAGAAACTTATCCGACACATTAACTGTTCAATCAAATTTGACTTCTAGTCGAAAGCGTCGGCTGTTTTTGTTTTCAAAGAAAATCACCGGTTGGCCCGTGAGCTCCCCCTGAAAGTAGATCCCTGTGCATCGAGCTAGAATATAATTTTCTACCTCAGAGTGGAAAATGAGCATTACTCATTAATCAAAACCAGCAAATCACAGCTATGAGAGTACGATCCAGGTAGAAAATGCTGCAAGTTCGCTTTATTGCTAAGACACGAGTTCAGCACACCTCACCTGTTGTTGGTTGTCGGTGCTCTGCGGTGTCTCCGAGTTGCGCCTCAGCCCGGACTCTGGCTGCCAGAAACCCCCTTTCAGAGTGCAGCCGCCGCTGGCAGTAAAGGCTCATCTGCAACACTGGAGACAGTGATTAGAGAGAGGGAATCAATAATACATGGTAAGGGACGGCTAATGTACCGCAGGGACGGTCAGACAGACAGTGACGTCTCTGATACCCGGCCCCCCCCCACCCCCCACCCCCCCGTCTCATATCCGCCGGTTTTCGACACAGCCAGAGCGAGCGCACGAAGTATGAAAAGCAACAGGGGAAATAAAAGCTGGGAAAGAGAAAGGTTAGACAAATAGAGGTAAAAGAGCTTAAAAGTAGAGCGAAAGAACACACCGGGGCGCCCCTCGGAGTAAAGCAGAAAGCAACTCCACAGTAAACGGGGCTGAAATGTAAAAAGCGCCCGTCTGATTGAGCTAATAACCTCCTCAAATCCTCAACTGTCATCATCGTCGCGAAGGAGCATCTTTTATTTACTGCAGAGGGAGAAGACCGAACGGCAGCGGGCGTCGCGAAGCCCCCCCCCTCCTCCCCCCGTGTTCGAGAGAGGGCCCTTTATCCCCGTGCTGACATGATGTTTCAAAAAATCGATACGGGGCTGTGAAACGGGCCAAAATGAAATAAGTGTGCAAGCTATCCGGGAAACAAGATTGGGCGGGCGGGCGGGCAGAAGCATGCCACCGGTCCCCGGGGACAGATGCTCGCCGAGCGCTCTCTCATCCAGAGGGATTGGGGGTTAATGTCTCCTTTGCATTAGCACACTACCGCCACATCAGCCAGCTGACCTCCACTCCAGAAATACTAGATATACACACACACGCACACACACACACACACACACACACACACACACACACACACACACACACACACACACACACACACACACACACACACACACACACACACACACACACACACACACACACACACACACAGACGGGAAGATGAACAATAGAAGTACGAGAGAATGGTAATCTAATTAATGAGTGATTGGAACAACTGCATGCAGTATCCTCCCCCCCACACACACACACACACCTCTCCATCTCATTCCCAGCACTGCTCATCATTACGTAGAAATGCACAAACATAGTTTACAGACTCGGACACAAGGACACTGGTCCGCTGGCGAGGGGCTGACGTTCCCGACGCAGCTTCCGTCTTGAGTAAAAAAACCTCATTACCGAAGTGACACTCTCCGGGAGCGCGCCTCGCGCGCCGCGACGCCACGGGTGGCTCGTTACTGCTGGCTTAAACCTTCGACATCGGCGGACCAGCCTCCGTTCGCCCCCCCCCCTCCCCCATCGCCCCCCAATTCGGTGACGCTGCCTGCGACCTCCTGCTCATCACGACAAGAGTCGCCGCACAGCGACGATTGTTCAGGAAAAACACGTGTTGATTTCTGCTATTGCGCGCCTCCAGAAAGCAGCATTCGTATCCGCGTTGTGTTGCAGACGATACAGACACGGCATCGAGCGGCACGCCGAGGTCGGAGCTATCTTTGTCGAGATAATAGCAAAAGCGTTGCCAGGGAGACACGGGTGAAGTCACTGAATTCTTTTTGACTCTTAACCTCGACTCAGTTACCGCTAATGTGAAGCTCATGAGACACGAAAAGATGATTTTTTTTTGTTTTTTTTGTTCAGGGGTCTATTGAGTAAGCGTGAGTCAAGATCAGAGCATTTGTCTTTTATTATTTAGTGAGTTCAGCCTGTCAATGCCACCGGGACCAGCGGGAGTATTTGAGAGCGGTGTCCGACTGTATAGTGAAGCAGCGCCTCAACAAGTTGTTTTAATATTGAAGCAGCATCTATAAATGAATTTCATTAACATTATTGAATAATCATTAGCTCTATAACATGTAATATAATAGTGTCTTCAAACATTCATAACGACAATTAAAAAGGAGTAAATCTTCATCCTTTAGAAGGTGGAATCAGTAAATGTTTCACATTTTTGTTTCATACTGGTAAATGTTTTCCTCCTTAAGCTTCAGTTTTCCCTCCTCTTCCCTTTTAAGGAAGTTTAATCATGGAAAGAGTCACCCCGGCTCATTTAGTGCGGATTTACAGGTTGCGTTTTCCAGTTGAAACGGTTTAGATTCTGGACGAACGAAAGATTTTTTTTTTTTTTTTTTTTTTTAATAGAATCTTTACGCGTGGCACCTCTTTCCTTTTCTCCAGGAACTGTCACACAGCAGCTGAATGCCAGTCGTTTCCGGGAGAGCGCCCGTTTGAAATTCGACAGGTTTCCATGTTGGAAATTTGTCCCAGAAAACTACTTGTGAGTTGATAAGCGTGGGGTCGAGGCCGCTGAGCATTGTTAAAGACAAATAGTTTGTGGAATGCCAGAGTCGAGTGCTTAACAGGGTTGTCACAATCATTTACATTTTAAGTGATGATAAATTGTCATACAAATGAGATGAGTTGGACATCCAAAGGGGGAAAACAATGTGGTAGCTGTGATGGAAATATGAAAAGTTTCTGTTCTTGTCAGTCAGCTGTTTCTAAACAGATGAATGCATACAAATTATGCCCGATAATTGGGATCAGCGATTTAAAAAAAAAAAAAAAAAAAAAAAAAAATTGTGATAGGCCTTCGGCTTGATTGACAAAAATGAATGAATTACGCAGGATGTTATATTGTTCAGAGTCGCTAATGACACCCAGAGATTTGGAAATATTGTCTCCATTACAGAGTTTGTCCACCAGAGAGCACTAACAAGTTTTGGGACGATTACAATATTAACTAAATGGATGAATTTTCTGTTGGGTCAGTTAAATAACTGACTAATTATTTTAACACCATGTAAAACGGTTTTGAAGGTTGTGGGGAAGTAGGTGCGACAGGCCTGAACATAACACTCTTACTTAAAGTGATTATGGCTTGTGAGTAACACTGTAGGAATCATGTGAGGTTGTCACAAGCTGGCTGACTGGCACCTTGTCAAACTGTCGTTCGCCCTCTTCCTCACCATGTGCCCTCTTTGCTGACTGTCATGATTCATCTCCCAGGAGGAGGCGGCTAAACTGTAAAGAGACATTTGTCTATGGTGTAGAGGACTCCCTCTGAACAGCCTCTGCTGAGCCTGTGATGACATTTTCATTTGACCCATAGCCAACATAGCCCCGTTATGAGAATCCATCAAAAAAAAGCAATCTCCTAAAATAGAAAGGGATTTCAATTTGAGGACACCTATATTGATATGCAAAATATGTGCCCCCCCCCCCCAAAAAAAAGGCCTTTCAGTGAGACGAGTCCAATACAGTGGGAGTCATGTGATGATGCATGGGATTGGTTTGTTCAGCATGTACCAGAATAAAATTATGCTAATGGTATGGACTGAGAAGGGAAATGTTGAAAAGAAGAAAAAAAAAAATATGAATCCGATATTCAGTTTTATTGAAGATGTGCATGAAATTGATTTTTCCCTCAGGGTGTTTCAAAAGTAAATCAATTGGATATTTACCATAATGGCTCCATAAGAAACCACAGTGCAGCTTCAGGTCCATAAAGCTGTGAAGAAGTAGGTATCGGTAGAAATAAGTGCTACTCAGCCTGTGATCTGAATGAGATGCATTTTTTTTCTTCATAATCTTTAGCTGCTAGTTTTCATATCAACAAATATAAGAAGAAGTTATTTCTATTGGCTTGTCGATCTTAAGTTCGAAAAGGCTGACTTGGAAGCAGTACTTTTGGTTCATTCTCAAATGTTGTGACAGGGATGTCTTTAGGAGAATATGTCAGGAAATATTATTACTCAAGTCTCGTATTGCTCTGACGTCTTTAGAGTTTGACCCGATCCGTTTTCCTTCTCTGGTCTGATCTCTGAAGCTGGTGAGGTCCATGTACTTTAGTTGGACTTTTCTGTGCCGTTGTAAAATTCAATTCAGTTTTCTATAATTACATTTTTCCATTTGTGAGATGAAATATAATTCATATAATATATATATTATTTCCTTAATTATATTTCATCTCACAAATGAAATATATATATATATATATATATATATATATATATATATATATATATATATATATATATATATATATAGGGGATCCAAGCGCCCGGCCTAAACTCAGCTCGCCCCTCGACTTGCCTGATTTCAAGGATATAAACGTACTTTGAGCATCATCACCTTTTAATGGGAAGGTCTTTGCGCTCATGTGCACAGACATGTACAGATTGTTGAAAGAGATTGCTCGCTACTGTCCATACGCTGCATCTTGGCCTGGAGCCTTTGCGTTGGCTAGTCTCTTTTTTGGCGTTGAGGGATTCGCCTGCGGAATACCTGATGAGCACTTGCCGGTATAGCTGCTGGCATCAGAATAGATTACAAACAACCTCCAGATTGGTGTTCAGTACGCGCTGCACATAACGCTCGCTGCCTATTAAACAAGGAGTTCTTCAAATGAAATGTTTAATGAAATGTTTTTGCTTAAATGTTTATAGCCTGAACTGTTTAAATCCAAATATGTCCTTCCCCTTATTTGCGGTTCCTTGGAAAAGTATATGGTTCCTCCTTATTCCCTTTACAATACATTTTTTTAGGACTTTCTGATCATTTCAGATTTTTCCCTCTTGGATATAAAATAACTTGAAGGTTTGACTGGACAAACTGATTTAATTTCAGACAATTTATTTGTGAATGAATAAACAATAAAGACAGGAAAGTCTCTCTTCTGGAGCTGATTAAACCCCCAAAACTCATCTCTTTTCATCAAAATTACATATTTAGAAGTTTTTTTTATTATTTTTTTTTTAGTAGTTTCTTTAGTTTAAGTTTATTTCTTGTAGGGACCATGTACAGAATATATGAATCTCAAAATGAGAGGAAATGCTCTCTACCAGATTTAACTACTGCCTCATTTCCATCTGCAGTCGCTAATAAGGTGAGAGAAAACAATATTACATTCCACAACAATACCACATTCTACTTCACATTGACTAACAGCCCACCAACCCCCCCCCCGCCCCCCACCCCGCAGGCGTGCACAGCCACATACCCACACAACAACCTTCATTGTGTGAGCTCAGGTCTATGAATATGCAAATAAGCCCCGCCTCTATCTCCACCCACCCCTCTGCTGCTTGCCTGCAACTCAAGCCTGCAGCTCCATGATATGGTTGACAGGATTGGTTCCTTTGTTATGTGATGTACGTAACTCGGGCTGTCTGAATCTGTATTTAAGGCGGTGTCAGTGAAACACTAGTCCCGAAACTGAAATGCTCAGCCTTGGTGTTGACTCGCTATTTTACCCATGAGATGTCTTTTAATGCATACAAAAAAAAAAACCCACCACATGGACACGTTGGCAAAGTTTAAAAACTTGATTTTATTCAAATTTTGAAAATGCCCAAGCAATCTTTAGAAATCACTCATATCTGCATTACCTACTCATTTAAATGTGTCATCTGAACCTCACAGTTACTGCTGCGAGCATCAGAACTAATTAAGACTATTCTCACATGTCCAACACAAAGGCAGCAGTTTGCGTAGTTCAGAGCACAACAGGTGGTTGTACAGCTATTATAAAATAATATCAAGACAGATTATAACTATTCATTTGAACCATTGGAAAGGAAACAATCAGTTACAGAGTAAGTAAAAGGAAAAAAAAGAACGCAAGGTAATTTTCGTTTAATTTTCCTCCACGAGTGGAACCAGATGAAAACATGACACGCTCTACTGTCATCGGAAAGGTTTCATTTCATTTTCTCTTGAGCCTCGGATGAAATCTACCTTATTGCTGCTTCTCTCCTCCCCCACACCCGGCGTAATGAGAGAATATTTCCCCAGAGTGTGAAAGCAGATCCAGGCTGTACTTTTAGAAACTTTATTAAACCAACCTCACTAATTATTTCCGTGTTTGCCGTCTTTCTGATGAGCTATGATCCGTTCAATAAGGCTGGTATTTGTTAATGTAAAATACATTTTCTGCCGAGTTCTGTTTGTGATCACTGATGTGTTTTTGGGTTTCACACCGCTGCCAAACAATAGTTTCATATTTTCCAACAGGCTTGATTATAGGTCGTAGAGGAGTGAGCAGTGAGTTAGGTATTTGGCACAACAATACCTCTGACTGAGAGGGATTATATTTTCATCCAAAAGTCTGACAAGACTCCAGCAATCTTTTATTGAATTGCATAGTTAGCTTGTGATCAAACATGTGGGTGGGAGATTGCATTCCCGAGGTGACATTTATCTGTTTGTTTTTACAACAAAGTTATCACTTGCTTTTACCAAGAACTTCAACCCTCAGCCTGAAGAGATGCCTCCGATTCCCTCACAAGTAGATTAGCTGCTGTGCAACACTTGAAGAATGGAGATGCAGGTGATAGGAAGACTGTCAGTTTTGTTTTTTTGAGTTATTGGTGACATTATTCAACTATTTCATCTCTTCCTGGTGACTTCTTTTTTTGTCAGATACCTAGATGCATTGTACACAACATGACACTCTGAGTTTGTGGCACTGACCCCTTTAATTTAGTGAGGCAATATATGAAAGCAGTTGTTCCTTATGCAAAATAGGGCTTTTTAAAAAAAAAATTGTATTATTTATTTTTATTATTTTTTTTTTTACTGGGCAATGTCTCAGCCTTAGTGAAAGGGTAAGGAGCTCGGACATCAGGAGGGAACTCCCTCGCGCCGAAAGAAGTCAGCTGAGGTTGTTCAGGCATCTGATCAGGGCACCTCCCTCTGGAGGTTTTCCGGGCACGCCCAACTGGAAGGAGACCCGCCGGAGGGATTATAGATCCCAGCTGGCCTGGGAACGCCTCGGGATACCCCAGGATGAGCTTGAAAATGTTGAAGGGGAGAGGGAAGTCTGGGCCAACTTGCTTGGCCTGCTGCCACAACGACCCGATCCCGGATAAGAGAAAGAAAATGGATGGATGGACTGGGCAATGGAAGTGCTTGAAATTGTCACGATTCACACTTGGAAGAGACTTGAAAGAGTCTCCATGTTGCAGTGGCAGTCGAAGGGAACGATTCATGTGAAGTTTTTCACGACTGTAAAAGTTTGCTTTTTATACATTTAAATGGGCAGTGTATCCTCCTGAGATCTAAACCACGGGAGAGATGCTGTGGAGGCAGTAAATCTGCCTTTGAAAATAGTTTAAAAACAAGAAAAAAAAGTTCATTAAAAATGTCCATGTGAAGCAGCAGTGGTCCTCTCAGACCAAAGCAAAGATCCAGGATAAAACAACACTTAATGTTGGTGTAAATGACTTAATCTGTCATGATGACCCAGCTCCTGGCCCGGATTTCACACCAATTCCTTGGGAAAGTAAGGGTGAGGTGGTCGAAGCTACCGTCGTCCTTTCCTTTTCGGCAGAGCGCTCACTGCCACTAGATGTACATTTATGGCCTTTTGAGAGAGTTTCTCTGCGTACATACATGCAAACTAGACCTCGAGTCTCGCCTATTGTTTCAGAGTTCAAAGGGGGCCAGGATAATTATCTTATACAGAACCTAAATTTGAGCGGTTCAGAGCCCCAAAGGTGAAAGACGTGATGTGAAATCGCTTACGCTGCCATAATTAGTTAATCATCCTTATTTCTTGTTCACAGTAGAGAAGCTGGATAAGCTAGGCCAACGTTCTTTGCTTGAACCTCAACTTTGCATTTTGTTCCACTCACGAAAACATGGCACACAGACCGCAAAGCAAATCCCATTCAGTCATAAAACAACATCCATCAAGCTGTCACTCCAGGGATGGTTGAGGAGCTGCAGCAGATCCACAAAACAACACTGAGCTGATCCAACAAAACACAGCGACACTCCAAAAAAAAAAAAAAACCCACCGAGGTTGCTGTTACCTGAGAAAACGGAGACAACTTTTCTGTGTCTGCGTTATTATGTGACCTGAATCAAGAGTTTGTTTCTTGATCAGAATTTTGAATTAAGTCCAGGATTATTTATATTTTACCGTGACCAATAACAAGATTCAACTTTCATAAAATTTTGAATTCAAGTCGTTAGACCAGAAATATCACCTGACGTGCTCGTTGTCAGAGGATTGAAGAAGTGCTTGTCATCATACTTCTGTCCTGAATATTTGGGATAAGAGGGTCCTTATCATAGGTACTTTTATCAGCTGTTCATTTCATTGATCTAATTTTCCGACTGGGCAAACAACTAGTAGGCCAGTAGGTTACATTTATAGTAACCTCTAGTAGATGTAGAAATTCTGATGGGAGCAAAGGGAAAAAGTCAGGTGACGGAGTATAAAGAGTATACTTACTCTTTTATACGGAGTATAAAAGTCTACGTAGGGAGGCGGTTGGGGGGGGGGGGATTCAAACATAAAACTTTCAGTTTGCAGAACGCTGTTCATGTCCCGTCTGTTAACTTGCGTAACTGCGTATTTAACTTAGCCTCTACAAGTAAGTTACTTGCGTAACGCACTTATTTTAACCCAAACCTTGATCGTTTCCTAAACCTAACCAAACCTGCAATCATATCGCAACCTTAACCATGTGTTTGTTATTGTCACCATGACAATGAAATTAACCGCACCTGCATAAAAGGAAATGATTGAAATTAGCGTATGAGAATTTAATTTGAGTTTTTAGGCAGGTGAGCACGATGAACTTCATTTTAAGTGGCGTTAAATGCATCAAATATCAGCACTTCCAAGGGGCTAATTTTGACCAGAAGATAATGTAACATAAAGAAAAGAGTACTTCCTCAGCAGAACATTCTATACTATATAACCTGACTCGTAAGTAACCGAATTACATGATAAAACTTAATGTATTCATAAAGTGCCTGCCATGATGACATCTCAGGGCTCCAGAGATCTGACAAGGAAACCCATCCACCCATACTTATTTTCTCATTAGGAAATGTTGCAACGACTGCGTCAACAAACTCGATTCGCACTTACTCTGAACTCCCCCTAGCGCCAACCCGCTGTTACCAAGGTAACCCCCAGGAGCCGTCAGAGTGTAACACACCATCAAAGGCGACAAAACTGAACAGTGTGCTGAAGGCCTTGAAGTCAATCACACAACAGACTGTAGAGTTTGAGGCTCGTAACGTCAAAAAGCTGCGCATGCGGAAAGTTCAGGCGCGACCTGTCCTGACATCGGGGTGGATGTTCGGCTGCAGGAAGGCGACACAGCTGGTACGCTCATGTGAAACGAAGGCTGGGAACGTCGGTGATGCATTAGCCGAGGGAAATGAGGCCCTGAAATAATGTATGGAGATAATTATTTCCTCCATTCTTCCGGTGTGTCCCCTTCACTGGTCCTGTGCGTCCCGGTCTGCCTGTGTGTGTGCGTATGTGTGCGTGCGCGTGTGTGCGTGCGCGCGCGCTGCTGCTGCACTGTAAAGCTTTAGCTCACAGCGTTAGCGTTTTACTGTAGCTATATTGAATTCCAAACGTGAAAATGATCTAAATGTACGCCGTCCAGAAATAAAGAAAAGACAAGAAAACACAACAATAGATTAATTGACTGCAGCCTGTGACATGCAAGGTGTTGCTGGAAGGGATGAACCGCTGCTGCAGCTCCCTTCAGCTGCTTGAAGTCTTTGTGCACTCGTAAACCTTGTTTCCTGCCACAGCAGGCAGCTCGGAGCTAAAGAGAGCGTTTAACATTTGAACCGATGGCCAGAGAGAGACGTTACTTTTAATTAATGCTAAGGTTGCCTTCTGTCGGCTGAACGTATAAATAGACTGTTTGTCAGCGCTGGTATGGTAGTAATGTGTCGGAGATGTGTTTACAGCAACTTTCAGTGCTCTCATGTTACCCAAAACATCAGTGAATGTCCGTTTTAAAGAAAGACTTTTGACAAACGCACTAATCAGTGAAATAACAGCATCGAATGATCAAACCATTTTTTAATTTTTTTTGTTAATAATTAAAATTATCATCGGTTTGTTTTAAAAATGTATAACAATCAAGAATTGATAAAAAAAAAAAAATCTATATATCGTTATGATAAGTAATCGCTTTTTAAGTTTGCTAACCACCACCCATTCCAGCACGATGATATCACTTTCCATTGAATGGCAGTGGCTCACAAAGCGGTTTAAAACCGCAGCAAACGTCAAAACCACCTCTCTCATTGTGTCTAAACAAGTCTTGAAGTCTTGAAAGGTGACGGCCTGAGGCTGAGGAATGATGATGGGCTTTTCGCGTGACATTGCAGCACTATGAATATTTCCACCAGCGTGGGGGTTGAAGGGTCATCCATCTTTCGGTGGAGACGGAAAGACAAATAGGCTGACACTCTCCTGTGACTGGCTGTCATACATCCATCTCATCATTATTGAGCTGCTGGGGACCGGCACCCCATCAACCCATGTCACACTGACAGCATTTTCACTCAGCTGTGGCACTCAGGATAAGACACAACGACATTAGATGAGAGGCTCTTCACGGTGTGTTCAGAATCCTAACGGGAAGGTAGAAGTTTCTCTCTCGGGTTCGGACTAAAAGCGTTGCTGTAGGTTTTGATGATGGAATTTGGCTTTTGGGGTAGTGAGAAGAGGCCTTGTTAAATGATTACGTTTCACTTTAAATTTCTCATCAATTTGTCAGATGAATCAACAATCATTTACCTGTTGCATGAAAAAAAAAAAAAAAAAAAAAAATCAGTTGCCAATGAAACCCTCTAAAATATGTGAATTTGTTTCCCTTTTTTATGTCATGGTATGCGACTTGAAGTGATTAGATGATTGATCGAGTCATTCAACAAAAAGAAAATGGGAAATTAATTGATTTTCATGGCAAAAAAACAAGAACACTAATTTCATTTTCTCTAATGTGAAGATTACAAGCATTGTAATTACATTAACGTGGGTTCCTTTAAACTTGGATGTTTTCAGACAGACTATTTAATATACTAACAGATTAACTGAGAAAATATATTAATCAATGATAAGAAATAGCTGTTAGTTGTAGCCTTGATTGTGTACCTTTGCATTGAGCAGTTCAAATTGCTGTATTGCTGTGAGGTGCTTGTAGAAATAAATGAGACATCTGAAGGCGTCACATTGGGGTCATGGACCCCTTTTTTTTTTTTCCTTCAATATATTCTGATGTTTAAAGCATCAAACAATGTATTAATTGAGTCATCCGTTATATCACCATAAACGAGAATTTTGATGATATAAGCTTGGGCCTTGGGAATTTGTGAGCCTTCCTTTTTAAGCATTTTATTACCAAAAAGAAATCAACACATTATTCAGAAAGGAAAATTAGGTTTCATTAAAGTCTTCTCTTTTTAGCCTTCTGTGTAATTGTTGTTCAGAGTGCGTATAGAAAACCCCTCAGGACTTCTGTGATACTCCCCAAACCTCTGACCCAGGAGGAGGACAAGCCCAGAATAAACCGGGGCTGTGAGGGTCGATCCAACCAATCGGCCCATCAGTGGGCATATCCTGCCGTCACGGTCTGTATTGTTTCTGGTTGGCTGCCCGGTGCAATCACCAGGTGCAAAGAAATCTCATTATCCCGGGTCCTGATCTCGGTGTACTGGGCTGAATAGCAACTATGGTCAGCCGGTGTGTTAAAGCTTTGACCCCCGGCATTAATTGGGCGTGACTTGTTGGGCGTCTGCACTGGGAGACGGTGAGGGGATTTGTTTTCACAGAGAGGGTTTCTCTTCCCCTCCGGCAGCTGGCGGGCAGCGTGGCAGAGCACCAGGAGACGGAGGGGTCGGAGGTCACGGCTGCAGTGCACTGGATGTATCTTCTTTAGTTTGGATACCCGATCTGCGCAGCTGTGAGCCTCCGGTATTGAAGCACAAATACTGATGGGTAGCATTTATGGCTATAAATGAAATGCATATCTATTCTTCAGTAAGACGAACCCTGACTTTTAAAGGCCAATAAAATGCATTAAAGCCATAAAAGGCAATAACAATCCTTAGCTATTAAGCAGGGGCCTTTGGTGGGTAGAGCCCAACACTGAAATGACTGTCCTGTGGGCTTCACGTGGCTGTGTGTGTGTGTGTGTGTGTGTGTGTGTGTGTGTGTGTGTGTGTGTGTGTGTGTGTGTGTGTGTGTGTGTGTGTGTGTGTGTGTGTGTGTGCGCGCGCATGCGCACATCTACAGCAAAGCCTAAAGAGCAGACGCGGTCGGCCCTCGAGATTAAAGTGTAATAAAGGAGGATGAACGTGTCCGGAAAGCTCCAGAATGTGTTCCAGACACCGCCTTACTGGAAATCAATCCGCTCAGTCAGGCCCCCTGCGTACTTAGTTTAAGTGAAGTGTGGGGTGGGGGGGGGGGGGGTGGTGATGGCAGGAGAGAAGGAGCCAAGTAAAGGAACAGGCAGGAAGGAGAGAAAGGAAGAAGTCGGAGGGGCCGGAGGAAAATGAGTGGAAAGGCTAAGTGAGAGGGCCGATTTGAAAGCGTTATGGGTAGCTGGATTAGCGGGCTACCTCTCAGCACTTCGGTCTGACTGGAAGTCCGTGTGAGCCGAAGGGACGAGAAAAGCAAGGAGGCTGCAGCTTGGTCGCGTTTAAAAAAAAAAAAAAAAAATTTAACACTCATTGGCGGATGCTGAGATTCATTGAACGGCCAGGTTCAAAGCACCAACATCTCAGCTAGTTTAACAGCGCGCACACAGAGGTGAGCCCACTTGGCCAGAGCCAAACAAAAAGCGACGAGGATGGAAAAAAGATCGTATTTTTCAGTTTTCGTTTAATCTTCCAGTGAAAGTTTCTTTTACTCTCTTATGAGTGCTTGTTGCGGCGGGGTTAAGAGAACCAAAGGTCAACACTCGGATCTGTAGTGCCGAGGCGTGATGATTGACACTGTAAAGATGTGATTGTAGAATTTACACTATATAACTACCTGAAAAGCTGTTATAAAATTGATGTGAAGTACCATTGCAGTATACCTTTTATAAGGATTTGTTTTATATAAATTACAGCACATTGTATGATTTTACAGAATAACAAACATTTCTGTTTGTTGCAGGTGTTGCAACACCCTGAACTTGATCAGTTTTACAATACGTACCTTTTCGGAACCTAAGGTGACTTTTCTTTTTCTGAACATCTCCAAAAACCAAGGCCCGAGATAGAAATGGACAACGGAAAGATGACATTAATTCGAATTTTTCAGCCTAATCCTCACACCCGTCAGCCACTGAAGGCAGAGGAACGTCTTCATCTTTTGCACATAACTTTTACCCAGAGCCATTCAAAGTCCATTCATTGCCTGAGGAGACGAGAGACCTTGAGGCAGACTGAAGTTGTTCTTCCCATGAACCCTCCTACTTCTTTGGCTGACCAGCTTTGCAATAAACCCAGCCTGTGGCAACAAAACGGCAACGAAACACCCGAAATCACAAAATCGCATGGAAAAGATACTTCATGAAAAAACTGCGCTCACAGCTGATCTACAAAAGAGTAAAATCCTGCAGTTTGTGCAAGATAAGCTATTACATTTTTTTTTTAACACATCAAAAGACTAATTGGAACCGCCATCCATAAATAATGGGAGTGTGTCGTTAGTAATTATTATGCACTGAAAATGTTGATTACCCGACAAAATACACTTTTTCACATAATACTCGGGACCTCTGCTAAATTCGGTGTCCCGTTTCACCCAGTGGAACTTAAATTTATGAAATCAGCAGTACTGAAAATGTGTGACCTCTGTTGTTTAAGGCAGATGACCATTATCTGGGAACATTACATTCATTCACTTGTTATGGAGCTAAAATTGATGCCAAATTATGTTTAGGGTTCGTAAAATTTGACTGTAGAAATTACGGCAGTTTGTCGGAGAGGAGAGTAAAATTTGCTCTGGCTTCAAATCAGAACAGTGATCATTGTTCTCTTTGGAGAATTACACACTTGACAGTGGCCACACCGTCGCTGTGACGAGTAAAGTTCCCACACCGAACGCAAAGTGATGGAACACGGAGAAGAAGGTGTGGGTGCTCATCCAAAACTAGAAATGTGCTGTGAAGGTGTCAAACACACACACACACACACACACACACACACACACACACACACACACACACACACACACACACACACACACACACACACACACACACACACACACACACACAAACCGCACAGGCACGCTTTAAGAGTAAGCGGCGTCTTATTTCGGAAACTTTTATCGATGTGCGTTAATCACCAGGAAGAAATAAAGTGACAGAGTTGTCTTGGTGACATTGGTGTGCAGACATATTGACAACTTTCAGAGTTTCTCACTGCATACTGATAGCTCGAATATTTAACAAGGACAACCGCAAAGGACGAATGCTTGAAGAGCAGACACACCGCCCTGCACACAAAGGCTGAAACTTATTTTCTATTCTAAATGTTGTTGTTTTTTAAACCACTGATCAGTTCACTTTTGGCAGAATAAGGGCATTTCAACAATGTCAACAAATCTCATGAATGTCATTGGGAATTAATTTGACTGTCTGTGGCAATCAGCCTTTAAGCCCATTGAATCCAACCTAGGATGTAAATGTAAAAAAAAAAACAGGTTCCAGAATATAGATTTTTATATAGTTTACTAAATCATGTCCTACCTTCCTATACGTCATAGAACATTTGATTAATGGAGGAGTAAATATTGAATGGGTCGAGACTCATTTTCACCTGTGGAGGAAAACACACTTGTTGCACTAGTGATGATTTACGGCAGCAGGGCGACATGTGTGGGACAAATTTGAAATAAACGACAGTCACCATGATCATTGTGATAAATGAACATATGAGCAAGTGCTGAGTTAAATGTTTATTTTGGTCTGATGACTTCAAATTGCTTGTTTTGTCTGTCCAACAAGCCAAAAGCCAGAGATATTCCATTTACAATAATATAAATCAAAGCAAAACAACAACAACTTACATTTAAGAGGCTATAACCAGTAAATGACTCAAATAATTGTTGTCAAGTCATTTCAGCTGCATGAATAGATTTAGTTTTAACCATGTTTCTATATCTTGTATAGGAACCAGCATCTTTCATACACCCCAACAGAATTATTTCCACAATGCAATATGAGCAGTAATATCTTCTTTTTATGGTCTTATAAGATTCTCAATAACAAAGCAGCTCCCTTGTTTTGACTCTGTGTTCTACAAATACTGTGAGCCTCAACCAAATAAAGGTGTATGTGCCGTTTTTTAATTAAATTTTGTGAGGCTGCTTCCCTACAATTTTATGGTCCCTAATGGATGATGAAATGTCAATCTTGGCATTATGACAAATCACAGTAATCAGATCAATTGCCTTACAAGAACATTTCCACCCAAGACACCTCGGCCTTCATGCCATTTTGAAGTCTATTGCCATTTGGGGGCCCTCCAGAGTATACGCCTATATGAACTAAATGGTGATGGCGAAAAGTTGATATTTTGAGTGCCAGGTGTGTCATTGTTTTGTGGTAGGCAGTAAGTATAGATGCACGGTGGAAATATTAATATTGATAAAAATAATTAAAAAAAAAAAAAAGACGGCAAGAAAATTCAGAAGGTATAGTGGAAGGGTAATGATGTGTGTGTGCGTGTGTGTGCATGTGTTAGAAATACAGTGATCGAAGATTTTCACATGCACCAAACTGTTGCTTGTCATTTGGCCAGGGCCACTTAGAGCGCCTGGAAAAGAAATGATCCATGTCTCCGTCTGAATAGAAGACCTCATGTTGTCAAGTCAATACTTTGCTATTGAAATGGCAGACAAAGACTTCCCTGTACGGCAAGACAGCTTGACCTTCAACAAGTCGCAACTGTCTCACCACGCTGTAAACAGCTCCGTCTGTCTGCAAACATATTCTAGATGCAACAAAGGCCTTGGCTGTTCATTCAAGTGAAGTGTCCAAACTGATTTCTCTGTTGAGCCATGTTTCATTTGGGCATGCCTCCCAACACCTCATGCACACATTTTGCAGTCTCGCCATGCTTCTTTTTATTTATTGCTTCTTTGACAGGAGGAAGTGTGTCGAGAAACAACAGCAGCATTTCATAAATAATAATAATATGTATACATGTATGTCTGTAAGTCTGTATATATATATATATATATGTATGTATGTGTGTGTGTGTATATAGAGATACTGATAATTATCTAGCTCTGTCTTCCTATCTGAGAATTTGCTTGTGGTTGTGGGTGGCATGTGACGGTGCATGCAGAGACTCGTGTAGTTTACACTTGTTACGTTACTTGTTTACTGCTAGTAAAGCAAATAACATTGATTTCAATAGACAGACATCGACCCACTTCTCGCAATAGCAGAACGAACATGTTCAGGAGGAGCCGAATGAGGTGATATTCTTCTCTAGGTAATAGATCTCTGATCGTTTGGTTCTCCTAATTGGATAAAAACACGAAACACATTTTTTTAATTGCTTGCCTAATATACGTGGCCGGCTCGCCTCCATGTGTGGGGAAACGCAGAAATATCTATCCATCGACTGATCTTTTTAGTTATAGATTTATCTACGTATAGATATAAAGATTTTTTTTTTTTTCTGTTACACTTGCCAATGCACAGGATTACAGTATGCAGCAAGAGGACGGCACATGAACTCTCACACTATCCTCCAGGAAAGACAGTTGAAAGAACACGCTCCTACCTTCAGTGATGTGGTGTCTTACAAACACTCCAGTATCTGTAGCCCATCTCTATACAGTAATCCCTTAAGTACACTGCACCACCACCACCACCCCCAGCTAGTTCAGTAACGCATTCAAGTCATTTCTAAAGAAACACCAGAAAACAATCATCTCAGTGACCCGTGACCTGTATTTTATCTGGTGGTTCAAATTTGAGGCTCCCCTTGGCCTGAGTTTAGGCACCTGAAGAAATGCGATGATTCGCTTGAGGCGAAAGCTCGGGGAGAAGCCCGTGGCAAGGCTGAGACTTCAAACACCAATATAGAGAGAAGCACAGGAGTCAGTCAGCCATCACTCCCCCAGGACACCACACTGCTGGAATCGGCGCCAACATATAGCTGTTTTCCCGTGACTCCTGATTATTATTGCATGAAGAAATCCAGGAATAAGTAATTTGCTTATCCAAGGTTTTATTTTTTTTATTTTTTTTATTTCTCACAAAAATGTCCATAAAATTCCCCCTCAGCAGCTGTAGTGCTTACGTCAAATGCCACAATATTTAGCATGGCTAGAATTTGAACAGCAGCTTAAAGGATTTAAAACATTTCAAGATGAACCTGAGAACAGGGCAAATAAGAGTGTGATTGTAGGTGAGGCAGAGGATTGCTAAGGGAAAACCACTGCGATCTGACGCCCTGCCATGGCCTCTGCCAGTCCACCCTCGTGTAGATAGGTAGCCACAAATGAGCTCATTTAAAATGAGGCTGTTGCTGCGGCAAGGCCAAAAGTCAGACAGCCAGCTCTGACAGGTGTCAAGGTTCCCGATCGCATCCTCATGGAGAGCCCTGTACTGCACTCTTTTTTACCTTCAAGTGCCGTTAGTTACACCGAGGGGTATGGTTTTAGTCCGGGGAATAGAAGAGTTCTTTTATCAGTTACATATACACACACTGTGGGAATGGGGATTTTATAATGCACATAATAAAGGCATAATCAGAATTCATACCACACATTTAAAGAACATTTGTTGGCATAACAGATGGCTATTTCGGCATGATAATTTCATGGGTAAAATCCACTTTGTGACTCTTAACAAGACATTGATGATTGACTTGATTGTACCTGGAACTTCATAAGGTTCTGGTTAAAAAAATAGACGGTCAAATAAACATTGCATTGGTCTATCTAGGTTTGTAAATATTGTAAATATCTTGGAATTTGTGTGAATAAAATGATATGAATTTGTGTTTGATGACTATTTTCCAGAGCTCCGCAGGTGTCATGGAGAAAAAAAGATTTATATTTTATGTTCTTGATTTTTGCATTATTTTTACCTTGATGCCATTAGTCTTGTTTTCTGTGATCACCGGGTTTCATAGAGATTCACTTGTGATCATGGACTGAGGTATATGGATGTACAACCAAGTTTTGTTATTTTAAAAAAAAATATTTCCTTAAAACATTTTACAGAATAACTGTATTGATGGAAAAAAAACAAAACTACAAAAGGTCATACTTTTGGCCATTCAGTACATTTAAAAATCAGCTACAGGGTTTTGTACGGCATAAATTATTGTCGTGTTCTTCAGACCTTCTGCTGACTGAATGTGTAACTCCGTATGGAGGAAGAACAGATAATATAGACCTTGAAGACCTCCTAACAACTTGGAGAAGAATAGATTATTTCATATGTGACTTCTATTAATATTTAATTTACATCTACATAAGGTAGGTAGGTAGGTAGGTATATACTTTATTAATCCCCGAGGATTAAAGATAACATCTTGCAGTTAGACATAACTCGCACGACAACACTTTATCAGACATCAGTGTTGCTCAGTGCAATTAAACTCATCTCACTTTCTCCCCCTCCTGACATGCACTGTCAATATCATTAGACAGCAATCCCTTACCCATTTGCTTTACACTGGCCACAAGTCACAAATAATGGGACAATAATTTGATTCATGGAATAAAAAAAATAAAAAAATCTGGATTTTAGAGCTGGAGGTCAGTATAAACATTTCACAAATTGTCAGGTGTAACACTGTGAGGAGGACCTTAAAAAATGATAAGAATATTTCCTCCAAACTGTGCATTTGTCTCCAAGACAGGCCAAGCAAGCACACACTTTGTGTGTGTGTGTGTGTGTGTGTGTGTGTGTGTGTGTGTGTGTGTGTGTGTGTGTGTGTGTGTGTGTGTGTGTGTGTGTGTGTGTGTGTGTGTGTGTGTGTGTGTGTGTGTGTGTGTGTGTGTTCTCTTTAGCTCCCCTGCTGATTGTGTGGGTGATGGATGGCGGTTGTGCATAGTGCTTGTTATGTCACACAGACACACACTCACACAGACAGTGTTTGGCTTGCAGTTTCAGCAGCCATCTATATTACACATACAGACACAACCAGGATGACAATGCTCTGTAATGCAATAACGCTGTGTCACACTCTGTCCTCGGCATATTCCCGCTAATCTGGACTTTAACTGCCTCCTTGCATGTTGACGTGTTGCTAATGAGACAAGCCTGTCTTGCTTTAAACAAGAAAACGTCTCAGCAGGGCATATTAGACATAAAGTTATACGTATGAAGACTGTTTTCCCCTCTTTGTTACGGGCATGTCACCTCTCTGATGCTACCTTTTGAGCTGTTGCGAATGCCTGATTTAGTTTTCTTGTGGTGTGCACATTATAAGTGCAGAGCACATTGAGAAACAGTAGGTGGTGCTAATTGTCTAGTTGTGGATGCCATTACAGAAGAATGTTAATTATGACAACAGGAGTCAACTTAAATTAATTAACACTATTTCAAAAACGGGATAGAAAACATGATGACATTTAGGTTTGTAGCCTGGATTAATTGGAGGAAAATTACATTCTCCTTATCGGTCCACACAGATCTTGTGTTTTAGTCGCCCGTTACTAATCGTCCCAACAGTGAAGTTGAAGCTTCATGCACGATATGAATTATTCACTGATTTATGTGCATGTAAAAACCTTTCTGCAGTATCTCAACCTTTTTTATTGAACCTTTTTTTTATGCACAAAATAGAAATGCTTGATGACTTGGACAGGAGACATCAGTAACATGAGAGACAGATGAAACGAGCCCAGTGAGAGTTTGTTTTGAATGGCAGTGACTAGCCTGGACATCTTTTAAAGACTTGCTCTCTTTGACATCAAAGAAGTGTTTTTTTTTTTTTTTTTTTTTTTTTAAGAGCTTCATGGTTTCAACTGAAGTGATTTCTGAGATATCGTGGTCTGAGTAAATCATTCTCAACTTTACGTTTCTAAAATGTGGCAGAGATGTGCCATCGTGTCATTCATTATGATATCAGTGTAATTTTTTTTCATTTAAAAAGAACAAAACAACAACAACAACAACCTCATATCACTCCTCATACTCCATTATTATACAAATGAAAAAAAAAAAAACGTGAGAGTGAGAAGATAATAAGAGCACCTATTAAATGATGACACCTGTATGATAAAAACACACAATAAATGTGCATTTATATGTGGTTAACTTTTATGAATTATATTTATTTTTATTTTTTATGATTAAAATCTCTGCTTTTTTTGTTTTGACAGACTTAATGGACATAAACCAAATATAACTCAGTCGTATACCTGTAGGTTCAACTCATTCATCAACATAATGCAATGTGATGTCAAAATGAATCTCTCCACTGCAGTGTTGGATTGTCGATCTGGAGATGTTTCATTTCCCATCCAAGATGGATGATCGGTCCCAAAGCCATTTAAACACCATGCAGCCACACGAGAGCCACTAAGGTCATATGTGAGCCGCAAAGGTCACACTCTAGTCCTGAGAGAGGTTGGTGGGAATTGGTGTGAAACCACCAGTCAGGATGAAATTGGCCATATTATATAGCTTCTATTCTACAACAATACTCTAGTGAATAGTTTAATTTTGAGTTGAAGGATTCATTTCTTATTTAAAGAATAATCTAAATATCTTCTACTCATTCTTGATGAAAATTAAACTTCTGGTATAGTAATGATTTCTTCCAGTACAAAAAGTAGGTGTGCATACGCTGGATTGGGTTCGTGATGGGAATATTTCCGCATTGATTCGGCTTCTCGTGAATGTATTTAAACTGGAGCCTGATGTCTGTTTTCACACCTGACCATACTGGCATGTTCTTGTCGTGTGTGCGTGCCTGAGTTTATGCATTTATAAATGTGGCTGGGTGTCTTTTGATAGAGTGACTGGAAATAGAAGCTGACCTTAACAATGTGATGGATGAATGGGTTGGATGTAGAATACTAAAGCTGCCAGCGTCAGGCACCAGCCCCTGTTGGCTTATAGCTTAAGGTCACCACGTAGTGACAGAAATGGGAATGGGGAGAGAGAGAAGAAGAAGAAAAAAAAAAGACAATTCATCTCACTGTGGCCTGAACCTTCGATCCCTCATCACAACTCTGTCTCGGTCTTCCTGTGTTTTTGCGCAGCTAGACATGTCACGGAGAATTAGGCAAACTCACTCGCCAGTAATTGGTTTCTGGGGAAAGGTTTTTCGTATGACATTAGGAAAAGGCTGGCTTCCTTCTCTTGTTAATTGAGTCCGTGGTTAAAGTCAAAGCACACGGCAGAGTTGTTCCTCCATCGAACAATGGTATTAAGAGGATCTGCGCTCAAAAAGTTTCTGCTTCACTTTGTCAGGTCATTGAAAACCTGTCCAGTCTGCCACCACGTTCTGTGAGGATTTGTATGTATCATTACGAAGAAAGATTAAAGGATAATGTGTTGCTGTACCTCCTGATGTGATTGCAGCCGATTTGCTCAGAATGATGTTGAGCCGGTTTTTCCTCGGCTGATGGGTCTGCTGGGTATACAACAGCTTGCAGCTGTTTAAACTTTTATATTTCCAATGCATTTTTGATGCCACGAATCTCCCGGTTTTTGACAGGGGAGAGAAAAGAGAATGCTCCCACTAATATGTTTGTACAAATATGTCCATCATGAAGTCATTATGAGGAGCAAGTTCGCCGATATTCACAAAATAGAACGTTTATCACAGACGGATCCTAATTGCTTCTGTTAGTGTCCGTTTGTTAGAGTTGAGCGGTTTAAGGAAAACAGGCGACCTGTTCGGTTTTCTAGTCATGATTTGGGGGCGTGTTCGTATTGTTCGGTTCATTTTGAATAGGTCACGAGGCCTGAGGCAGAAATTTGTAATTGCTATTAGGATATCAGGCCTTATTATGCAAGGCTTTTGCACCAATAACCATGTAAAACATCTGCCGGCAACTCTTTCTCCTTAGCAGCATTTAAACAGCCTCTCAACGGAGATTCAGGTGGGGCAAAATCCATAAGTAATACATTGCAATACAAGCCCAATGCGGTCATTGGGGATGCAGATTTTCAGCACATGATAAAGGACTTGAGCCACGCTATAATATCCCCTCCTGCCGACACTTCAACAGTTGCCTGCTGTGGCTGAAAACAAAGTAAAACGACCAAAATGGTGACGTTACTAAGCGATGACTTTATACTCGCTGTAAGCTCTGTAGGCTGAGAGAAGCCGCAGATATAAGATTCACTGTAGGTCATGCACGAACGTCCCCTTTACATTATCACATTGACATTGTTAGAAAAACTGTACAGTTCTTGAAAATGTAAGTTACAAATTTGTGTCACTTCAGCGGGAACGAAATGTGCAGTTACCAAGGTCCGTTCAGGTAGCACACCGATTTGGGCGTCCTCACTGCGCATTAAGGATCCATTCAACCCGCCATCTAACAGACCACAGTTCAGTCCACATCGGTCTTAAGTTGAAGTGCTGCTGGTTTGGCCCAATAAAAGACAACTGGCCGACAAGACTTAATACTCATCAGCAGAGTAGGTAGTTTGTCAGAGCTGTCCATGGAAGATTTATGTGGCCCTTGAGGTATTGTTAGGTTCAGGAAACCATTTCGGACTTTGGGAATACACACACACACACACACACACACACACACACACACACACACACACACACACACACACACACACACACACACACACACACACACACACACACACACACGGAGGTGCACACCAGTACAATCCATAATTTTTTTTATCATACTTCTTTCTTCTCTAGTATGCTTAATTTGCTAAATATTTCGTGACGGGTTTAGGTAACAAACACAACTTGTCAAAGGAATTATTTGATTAATTGATAAATTGGTCATATTAAATAATTAAGTCCTCCGCTGTGGCAACTGTAAATATTTACTGTATTTGTTTAGTCTTCCATTAAACAAAAAACCTCATTATATTTCAGCTCTGGACTTTCTAACAAAACAAACAATCTACAAGAAAATGGGCTATGGGGAAAATGTTGGAGGCATTCTTTACTAACTTTTCTGACATTTAAAGACCAAAATAAATACGGCATTTAATAAATGAACAAAATAATTTCAGGATATGAACAATTTGACAGCCTATTCATTTTTGTTTTATATGAAGTTAACTCCCACTTGCTAACCTTAAATTTTGTGTAGATCCAAATGCCTGTCTTAGAGGTGCTTAGATAAGTATGACATATTTCATCCTTTGCATATTGGCTTTTGGAGTCTAGAACTGATCACTTCAATACAAAATATCTCCATCGTTCACAAGCGCTGCACCTGCACTTACTGCCGCTGTTCCACATCTTTCTGCTGCTGTTTAGCATCTCCAGTACGTACTGCATCTATGCCTCCGGTGCCATATGAAAGTAGTTCTGTCATGTTTTACGAATTTTACTTGGTACCAAAGTATCTGTTCCCATGACATCCCTAGTTGTAGCCCCTTTGTTAATTCATTTTATGTTTTTAACGGCGCGGGTAGAAGGCAGAACAAACTGCTAGTCTGATGTTGAAATCATTTTTGGTTCATGCTCAGTGATACTTAACAACACTGAACACTAAATATAAATAGAAGCTGTTGAAAGCAGGTTGATGAAATGACTGGAAATAACAGTTTTTCCCAGAGGGGACTGGTTCCATCTGGGAATGTTTGTGAGGGATCACTCTGTCGCTGTCTGTAATTCCTGCTGGTTCATCTGTCTACTGTTTTCCAATGTTGTTATCTTTTTTTTTTTTTTTTATAAGTTTATAGAGAGCCCATTCGGGGTTCATACTGTTCATATTTTTTATTGTACACATTTTTTTGGGGAAAAAAACAAGAGAAGATGAGATGTTGTACTTGTAGAGAACGAGTAGTGACAAGCTTTTGCACAAGGACAACTTTTTTTTTTGTTGAAAGTTTGTGTGAGTGGGTACACCTGTAGGTGTATAATAAGGTGTTGCTTTGACACCATGAAGTCATGTGTCTTCACACATGTTCCCAGCAGGATCAAGTTCCAGATTGTGAAAAGATCCAAAAAAAACCAACCTGTTGTGTTGTACCCGCTTCTCTCTTTCACTGCTACTTTATTTGCTACAATCATCAGACATAGTCATCCTCAACATCTGGGAAACGGTACAGCCACAGTCATCCCTGAGCTCATCACTGTAAAACAGGCATTGACCACATTCATCATACCACCATCTCATTTACCGCCGGTGGAGAAGATTGAGAGCATTGAGCAGCAGTTCCCAGAGATGCAGCCATAATGCCTTTCGATAACCAGTCAGACTAGAAAAGTAAGAGACGGATGAGGGAATGATGGGTGGGTAAGTCCTCAGAATGGAGGGATGGCTGGTGATACATAGTGATTTAAAAGGATTTACGGGCTCTTATTCTGTTATGGGTGGCCTGGTGTGACGTGAATGGTACAGGAGGAGACGTGGGCTGGTGAGATCGGCATCACCCCAGTGAAATATGAACTCTTAGGGCACTGTGAAATAAATATGTGATATTAGAAAATGAAATCACTCCCCAGCAGCGGATCTTTTTAAAAGTGTGATGGCGCTGCTATTTTCCAGGAAAAGTAGGCCGTATTACTGTGGATGTTATCCGGCTTCAGGCCTACAACAGCATCAACGGGATGTCTTCGCACAGTGACATGTTCCTTTCACAGAGTGACCATGACCTGTGTTACCATCTTTTTTTGTTGCTCTATGTGCATTTATGTGAAAGGTTATTTCACTCAATAGATTTGCCTTCCAAGAGGAAATGACGTGAGGCTGGAGAGACGGCGTGTGAGATGCTTCACTTCCTATTAGAAGTAGAATAGTGAAAGCTGGCATCGTTATCAAACCATGTTGCATACAGGGTCAACTAATTTTCGGAGGTTGTTATGACAGTATTCTAATTATTAAAGGCTGCGGCGGGATCGGTGAAGCATGACTTGCATCTTTCGCGGTAGCCTTATTTTTGACGGCCCCATTTTAATATCTGTAGTGCTGTTACCACTCCTGTATCTTCTCTGATGACGATGATCATGTTGATGTCAGTGGCGACAGTCAAGCTAGTGTAGAGTATAGTGTAGCTAGAGTACAATATGTTTTGATGAATACGGGTAGAGGTTGCATACACATTGACTCCGTAGTTTAAGTTTTTATTGCTCCTTCTGTATTCAGTTTTGTAAAAATTCAACATTTAAATGCCGCCATATCTGATTGAAATGTCAGATTTTGAAGCTGTGTAAGCAGCATATTTTGTTCTTTTCGACTTCACGTCGACCCAACAAGTCCCACGTGATTTTTTTTGGAGACTCCAAATCTGAATTTGTCAGAACCAGCAAGGCAGCTGAATGTTTAGTTCATTTATTTCAACACAGTATATTGTATTTTAGCCTGATATTAGCTGCGTCAAACCTACTAACAGATTATTGACAGCCAGGACTTAAAAGGATTTGCACCCTCCAGTGTGTTTGTGTGCATTTGAAAGAGAAGATGGAAGACGCACGCAACTCGGAAAGTCTGTAACACAAAACCTAAAGCATGCAATGTGTTGCCTTTGCACATCCACGACTCCTGACCAGGGCTGGAAGAGCTTCAGTGTCTTTACTCCTGCCTGCCTTGTAGCTGGTAACTAGCTTTTACTGTCTGCACCAGCTCTGCAGTGATGAGGAGAGAAAGAGACCCCTTCATAACGTTGCATGAACCGGGCGTTGGCAGTGGACACGGTGAAGAACATTTAAGATATCTGTTATACTGAAAGTTGGGTTTATGTGGCATGATGACAGAAACTTAGTCACCGCTGTCAGCGTGCGCTTCGCAGCGGCTGCGGCTACACGCTGCTAATGTTACTTCTCACACTCTCAAGTCGTGAAGATGGAAATCTGCAGACTCGGGACACCTGTCTGTTTGCTTTTTGTCATCTCTTTCACGTGTGGGAGAGAAGAGAATTAGGCCATCGAAAGGTCTTTAATCAGCAAGGAAGTCATGTGCAATGATTATCCACTTTCTCAGTAGATGTGCGATGGCTGCAGCATTACTCTCATTCCTCTTCCCCCTACTGTGCAGAGTGATAGCTGCGTGTGAAAAGCCAGAGCCCGTGGTGTTGAGAACACACATGAACTCAAATGGTGAACTCACAGGCATTTCCCAGAACCTCTCTCTCTCTCTCTCTCTCTCTGTGTGTGTGTGTGTGTGTGTGTGTGTGTGTGTGTGTGTGTGTGTGTGTGTGTGTGTGTGTGTGTGTGTGTGTGTGTGTGCGCGCGTGCGTGCGTGTCTCTCCAAATGGTGGATGTGTGGGTGGCAGTTGGATAATAAGTGTGCGTTCACGTGCCTCCCTGCGAGCACGCATCGCTGTGGTCGGCTGTGTGTTGTACTAAGTGGGATCCGTTTCAGTGTTGACGGTAAAGCCGGGTTTCATGTAGCAGCTCTCGAATGCTGCCAGTCCATCCATGAAACTGGTAGCAAACAGTAGACATGGTGTGATGATAAACATGAATAATAAACAGGGTTTTTTGCAGAGGCAGTGTTGTGAGAGGTGCAGAGGGAGCGAGAAAGCAGCGCATCTGGTGATTTGTATGTGGGCAAGGACCATCCTCTGAAGGTGAACAAGCTGCCGTGCAATAGCTTTGCTTTTTAATCAAGGTGCGTACAGCGTCGGCAGGAGATTTATTGCTGAATTGCTTTCGATCAGAAAGCTGCATAGTCTGACTGCCAAGGGGCAACAGAGACACGCTAAGAAGTGTTCTGCACTGTTTTTCAAACACTTAACTCAGATTAATTCTTCTTTACAGAGATGTTTGCTATAACTGAGAACAAGTACCTGAATGGAAAATATAAAACTGCACTTCTATTTCAATTTCATTTCATTTCATTGACGATAAAGTATTTCTTCTGAGGCAACAGATCAGGAATTTACATGATAATTTATGTAACACTTAGTTATTGGAACTACAATCTTTGCCAAGTGAAAGCAGTTAAATGGCTCTCAGCTGCGACTGCAATATAAGTAAATAGTTTATCTCTCTTTCCCTCCTCATCAGTGAAATCTCTCGGCTACCACACTGAAAATTATTGTTTTGTTTTGGAAGATTGAGATCTGCTAAGTAGTTTGCAAGAGCCATTAAAGTACCATTTCCTTTACCAGAATCCCTCTTGAGTCATTTTCAACCACTGGTTGCTTGATGTTTTTGTGTTGTAGTCGTATAGAGAGAATAAAGTGCTGTTTTTTGGTGTTGAGGAAGGCAGGGAATTTTCCTTTGTGTGAAACACGACGCTTTAAACAAAGTTAAGACATTGTTGAAGGTGTGTGTGTATATATGTGTGCATGTCTCTCTCTCTCTCTCTCTCTCTCTCTCTCTCTCTCTCTCTCTC
Organism: Brachyistius frenatus; assembly: GCF_029030835.1. Classification (NCBI taxonomy): domain Eukaryota; kingdom Metazoa; phylum Chordata; class Actinopteri; family Embiotocidae; genus Brachyistius; species Brachyistius frenatus. The sequence continues at coordinate 4,280,219 of NW_027210611.1, forward strand.
TCTCTCTCTCTCTCTCTCTCTATATATATATATATATATATATATATATATACAGTTTTAGTAAAGTGGATCCAAATAGTTTAAGTTAAAAAAAACAACAACAAAAAACCACGACATACAAGTTGTTGCTTATACTACCTATCCTTCAACTAGACCACAGTGCCAGTATCGCCAACATGTGGCGTACATGCTGCTATACAACAATTTTAATTCATTAAATAAATGTTAAATCAGAAGCATCAGATTTATAAGAATTTTTCAACCCATTTTTGCTCTGTTCATCATTTTACTAATCATAACTGGGGATACACAAGTTGGCACTTCCTTGTTGCCTCTTTGTGGTTCAGAATATTGCCACTAGAGCTCACTCTTAAGCAGAACAATACACTGGGTGAGTGTAATCTTATTTTTTACAGTCTTTAGAACAGTACTACTGCCTGTCTCCTTTACATATCTGCTTCCAGAGAAGCCTTTATAATTTTGGCAACGTGATTCCTCCTTACTATATTTAGATCCATTTAATAGCACTCCTGCTGCTTAATGTACCTTAATGTAGGTTTAGTGCTTTGTAACCCTTTACAGCCCGCGGTAGACTGCAGTATTATCCTCCCTTAGTGGAATCCATTGGATTTTTTTTGCTAACCTTTTCCTGAAAGGTTGAATCTCCCCCAAAAGTTGTTTTCTTTGTCGTCTTTACAAAGCAAATCCAAGACGCCTTAGTCACGTCCCTCCCAAAGACTTACTAAGCCTCTTAAGTGTAATTCTTAGCAATGCACTGAGCATAGAAAATCCTTGTTTTCTCAATCCAGCCAGGCTAACGATGCAGCTCCAAAACAATCAATATACGAAAAGTATTGCATCACTATGCTGATACTCACCAGCCACCAGGAGCATGCTGCTGCTCTTTGTGTGTACAGGTGTATGTTTATGTATTCAGGTGCCGTCTTTGGAGTTGGACAGGAACACCCAGGGAAACAGAACAAAGACAAGCAATCCCAGACACTCCTGAGCCAGAAAGAGCCACTCTGCCACGAAAGTAATATGACAAGTGTTCACTTTTGCTGTCACAAGACCCAGGGAAGCGATCCCTTGTTACAAAGGCAATGACAAGTTCAGGCAACAAAGGACAGGTAAATTGACAAGACAGTGGATAGGGAATGAGTTGAAAGCGCTTTATAGAGTTAGAGAACACCCTGGGGAAAGTGTGGGTAGCAGGGAAGGAAGAGCGTGAGAGATAGACTTAGAGAAGAGTAATAATGAAGAATGAGAGTGAGTGGGAGGGAGCTGTCAAAGCAGAAGGAAAGTGATCAAGTAGGTGTGCGGGTCCAGGGGAGGTTGTGCAAGGATGGGACAAGGTTGGTGAGGAAAGAGGCGAGGAGCGACTGTTTTAATAACTTCAACTTACTACAGGTCAATTGAGATGAGATCTCCCCAAACACCCAGGGTGCCTTCACAAAAGTCCTGCACATCACATTGAATAACTCACCATGAAATACCAGTGAAAGCTGCTAAGACAGACATATGAACCAACATATGGATCTGCCCACCTCACCGAGGGCAGGCGTAACGCTCATCAAAGAGGAGCAGAGAAGAAATCGATACCAAACAGTGGCAAAGCAACTTTATTAGTTCTCGTTAGACCAGGTTAATGAATCCCACTGCAGTGACAAAATGCATTGGTATGGGACTGGGCATGGATCAACCCCCCCCCCCACACACACACCTCCCCATCCCCCCCTTCCTTCAACCTTTCTATAATTCCACCTAAAGTGTTTTTCATCTCTTCATCCACGTTGACTGCCACAGCCGCCACAGTGTTGTAATTCTCCTGGGTGAGTATCTCTCCGTGTTGGACATTGGCTTTCACGCACAATTATTTTCCACTATGAGCTGTCAATCACAAGACGAAAATATTGTCGCCAAGATCAATAGATATATCCTGACTCTATAAAAGGAAATGACTGAAACAGAAATACAATCTGTAGAAACGGCAAATGGAAGAATTTTTAAAGACATGGCGACTATTTACCTGTTGCTGTTGTCGAGAAACCACGTGGTTTTCCCAGGTGAACGGACACCTTTACTCAGGGGTGAAACCAGTGTCTTAATTAGCAGCCTCCAAGAGCTCTGTGGTGTGGTGATTTTACGGTAATGTTGCACTGCAGGAAGCCAGAAACAACCTCGACTGTTGGGTGGTGGGGTCAGGCTCAAACATGCAGAAAGAGGCACGCCAGAGATACCCAACCCCCTCCCCTGTTCCCATATCATGACTATTTCGTCAACTCACCTTTTAATTAAAGATGACAAGAGAGACTTTACTTCTGCCAGCACACTATCACCTTGAAATCTGTTCAGTGGGCCAGATCGTGATGAGCCCTGCTGGCAGAATCAGTCACCGCGTTTCAGACTTGTTTTCAGAATCGCAGTTGGGGAGTAACATTATTTTCATAAAACAGAAGAAAAAAAAAATACTAGAAATGGCCCATGCTTGCTGTTGTGTATGTATTTTGTTTGTGTAGTACAACATGAAAAGAATATAATATGACCTTTCATGCTGCTTCATCCCATCTGCTCCTGCCAGTCAGCGTGGAGTTTGCAGGTATTAACTTCTTATTTTTCTCATTTGTAATTTCTCATTTTAATATTATAATTAAATCCAGCACAGAGAGGACAATATTCGAACTAGGTACCGCTTACAATGAGAAATAAAAAATAAAAAGTAACGACACTTCTAAAAAGAAACACTGTATCAAGGCATGACTCAAAACAGCTACGCACTATTTGGGCTTCCATTGGAAAACAAGTGTCGAGAGCTACATTTGGCGACTAGTTTAGACTCCTTTTGTTTGGTATTTAGGAGTCTGGATATGTTAATTTGAATTGTACCAGATATACAGTACAACATCAATAGATTTTGAGACACTGAAGTCCTCCAAAACTATGGAGTACTTTAAAACTTAATGAAAACATTCAATTATAATGATACTCTTCGATAATCCTGTGAGGTTTCTCTGGTTTTCTTTGTCTCACATTGAATATCTTTGGCTTGTGGACTGTGGACTCGACAAAAAAAGCTATCTGAACATGTCACTTGAGTCTTCATTGATTGAAGTTTATAACGCGGTAACTTGTAGGTAATCGACACTTAAATAGCGGTAAAGATGATTTGACGTTTGATGTTTATCAGAGTACAGACAAGAGTACCCAAAATATGAGAATGGAAACACACTGCAGTGCCACTCTTGATTTAGTGACCTGACAATGTTCAGCTGGCAGCAGTGTTCCTCCCAACCGTGTTCCATTACTGAGACCGAACCTTCCATCTTACGAAGTGCATAATTACAGTGTTCATGAGCATTAAATTATGTGCCTCATTCAGTGTTAAGTTTGTATAGCTTGTGCGAACAGCTTGTAATGATATCCAGCACCAACTCCGGAAGACAGGTTTAACTTGCACACTGTCATATTGCTGAGGTTCCGTAGTAGATTTCTGTAACATTAGTGAGATCATAATCATCATCATGACAAGCGCTTGTGGTAAAATGGCCACACCTTTACACAAAAACACCTAATGCATTCAACTGCACTAACTCTACATGCGTTTTATCAACACAGTAATTTATTCATACAGTATTACTTGGATGTATATGGGTGTAAGTCTTGCCGTGCTCAGAAAATAATAACCCAATGATAAAACAGAATTCCCAGGACCGTAGTGAGTGACCAACCCAGTATCACGGCAAAGCGTGAAATGGACACGCCGGTCCACTACAGCAAAATGTGAGTTAGCCACGCTTTGGCCTGTCTAGGCGTTACAGTCACATGTTTTGAAAGCGGGTAACTTACTCGCATGTAAATGTTATGTGACGCGGGATCACTTGACCAAGGTCCCGCAACAGAGGCAACATCGGCCATTTTGTGTGTGAACCATTTTGCGGTAAATCACATGGCTCTACGCATGCAGTAGCTTTCATTTTCGTCCACTACAGGAAAACGTGTAATGCCTAGAAAGGCAAAAGCGTGGCGATTTCACATGTTGCTGTAGTAGACCGGCGGGTCTATTTCACGTTTTGCCGTAATATCGGGATGGAGTGACACTGGTCAAGCAAAACACTGCTCGTCACTAGTGCTTGGTCAAACTCGGATAAGGACCCAGAGGCTGAATGGAACCAGGGGTACGGGAGGGAAAATATTAGGATATAGCTGGAGCTGGTTTGGAGCAGGTAGGCAGTGCTGATGGGGGGAATGGCTGGGAAAAGGAGGCTGGTGGCCGGCGTGAGCTGCATGGAAGCACCATGCATTAGCTAAATGCTAACGTAAGCATGGTCACGTACTTATATTTAGCAGGTTTCATGTTTAATGTTCAGCATCTAAGTTTGGCATGTTGGTATGCTGAGATCTGCTAATGTTAATGCAAAGTACAGCAGGAGCTGATGGGATTGCTGTTCGTTTTTCAAGTATGCAGTTGGGAATGAAAGTATGGAAATATGAATTGATATTTTTAACCTAATAATTGTGAAAGATGAGAACTTAATGGGTCACCAACAAAAGCACAGTGGAGGGAAATTTTTATACGATATTTCATGACAACACATCCCATAGATTTTGATATATTTCAGTCTAGTAGACCAATTCGTAGAGCAACAACTCGACCGTCATTGCCAACCATTAAGTCATGCGATGAACATGGCTGAAAATATTAATCAGTTTTGAATCAATATCTTATTTTTTTTATTTTTTTGCTCTGTAGCTTAAATTAATAAAAAGCTTTACATTATTTATTTTAGAAAACAGGAGTTTTTTAAACAGTAAAAGTATACAAGTTTAAAGAAGAAACCACAAATAGAACTTAAATTATGAAGTAGTCCAAATAAGGAAAGTTTGAATGTTGACCATTGTGTAAAAAGGCCACGTACATGTCTGTGTATGTTTTTATAGTAACGTATAGAAGTGTGCTGCACTTAGATCTACAAAATGACACTTTTCCTTGGTTTATGCTTTTGTAAATGGAACAAGGACATCCAGTTTTCAGAGGAATCAGGTGGCATGTGTGTAGGAGTTTGTTTGGTCTTGTTGTCAAGAGAAAAGGGAGTGAAGTTAAGAAGGTATCGTTATTCAAAGCACATTGTTGTTATTTTTTTTTGTAATAGCATAACCACATAGCGTACTCCGTGTATTGACCTGTGTTTATCCATGACTGGCAGAGCTAGGAAAAGAGAGGAGGCACTGACTGATCCACTGCAGGGATGGCATGGATGATCAAAGGAGTGTGGATATCTTGCTGATTTAATGAAACTGTAAACTGGCTGGCCAAGTTAAACCACTTTTGTTATTTTTCCTTTTTGTTTACCCTCATTAATAGAATATCCTCCAACAGTATTTTAGATTAAAAATACCTCTTCTACACCACACCTTTAAAAAGCTTAAAAACACATTGCCACAACTTTAGCAAGCGTCGCAATTAGATTTAGATTTTAAATATTCCTTAAAAATTTTGCATCCTAAAATGTTTAATCTATTGAAATTCAAGCAACCCAAGAACCTCAAGTGGTTTGTCAGTGTTGACAAGATGTCGACAGGTTTTTAATAATTACATGGAGACACAGAAGGACTGCACCAAATATGGTGGTAGTAAAAAGCTTATTGAAACTATAGGGTACCATTTTGTTCACATCCCTTGAACCCTGCCGATGTTCCTGGCACAAAACCTGTGAACGGTAGCTCATGCTTGCCTGTGTGTCTGGATACATGGTAAAATAACCTTCCCTTATGCCATCCATCCAACTCTCTCAGCTTCAGCCCAACGACACCGTAAAGTTTCTTCACTGTTTTTAGAAAACAGTTGGAAGTAATGAATATGAGGAAAACCTGTTGCATCAGTGTCGATGTAGATGGAACAAGGTGCGGGAGAAATACAGAGACTTAATAAATATCACTAAGTGGCAAAATGACAAGTATTCAAATATGTTATAGAGTTATGATTAAACTGAACCTCAGCTTGCTATAGATACCCCCCCCCCCCTCCCGGAAGGCAGATTAATGCTTTACTCAAGGGATGTCCTGATGTGCAATAGGTTCTTGAACTGCTAACCGGTCCAGGGTATAACCTTCCTCTCACCTAGTGCATGCCGGTACTGTCTCAATCCATCCTGTGCCTATGGATTAAGTATTGGCATAGAGAATAAATGGTAAAATGGAGCTCTGTGCCTTTTCAAAATTTTTTATTAGTTTGGAATCCTCTTGTGAAAGAGAGGTTGAATCTTTTATGGGAACCCAGGAGAGGTCAAAAATATTTGGACCTTGTGTCATACATGGACCAACAAAATTTGTTTCCTCTGGGTATGAAATAAAATGATCAACATTAGAGTATGGTGGAACTTTCTCTAAAATGTCACCTTGAAACTTTTTAAATATTACCTTTGATTAAAAGCCTCGTGTTGTGACCTCGCCAGAACCAGTTCTCCTCTAGCATACCACTTTCTTTTCAATGTCCTACTCAGTAAAATGTGTGTATGTCTGTGAACTGTACTTTTTTTTTTTACAAATGTATTTGTGCTACAGGCTTTGCAGACACTATAGAGAATATTTTTACGACTTTATGATTTGGTCCTTAGTATTCATTGCCATCGAGGTGATGCTATTAACTAAAAGTCACATCTTACCGCATCAATTCACTGAATCAAACAAAGAAGGATGTGGGTGAGGACTACAATTCATCCAAGCGTTTCAAAAGGGTTGTAATCATCCTTGGCTGTGATTTTCACTAATGTCATTACAGTTTAGGAAACATCTGAATGCCACAGTGCTAAAGAATGGCATGTCCTTGGCGTTGCCTGACAACCACAGGTGCTTTGTCCTCATTGAATTACTATTCTTTTCAATGGAAAGGCTTGCTTTTTTATGGCTCACTCAGCCAAAGGCGCCTAGGCATGCAGGTCTGACTAAACAAAAATGTATGCTGTGAAAGTTTTATAGCTAGGCATTGGTGAATTATTCATCTGTTTTGTTATGATACATTTAATGCCACATAGGGTGCATGTCAAATTTATTTGACTATAATAGGTTTTGCTTTTAAAAGCATAGTTACGTCTATAGTAAAAATAAAAATGTGTTTCAAACTGTAATACTGGCCTTGCAAAAGGTTGAAAACAATCACTTGAGTGTGTAGCACAGCAACGCTTTCACTTCTAATCAATCCTGAGTGGGGTCTACATTTAAGAAACACATTGTTTTTTAGAGGAGACAAGCAGGGAGTGCAAGTGGTTACAGACGGGCTTGATTTGTTGCTAATTTGTTCTTATAAATGAGGTTGTCTAAAAAAAAGTACCCAAATCTACTGACAAAGTCATCAGGTTGGTAACAGTGGTCTCAAGCTTTCACAGAAGTAATCAAGCGTAAAATTGCACAGGTGGCAGCTTTAATAAATTACAAATGACTGTAACATTTATTCACATGGCTGAGCTCCACCAATCCAGCTGAATAAGCTTATTTTATGTGAACAACAAATTGATACTCAACACACATACTCCTTTATTTGACAGAGAACTAATAAATCATTAATCAACTTGAGAAGCGGTTGCAATCTATATGCTTGACGGTTGAATACGTCTGTCATGCAATTAGAAAAATGACACCTGTGCAACACTTGACATAACACAAAGGATTGGGGCTAAATATATATCAGTATGGCTGATACCTATCGGTTAAACAATTCCTTAATCAGCCCCGATACCAATCTTTGTGATTGTCTTGGAACATCCCTAAATGTATTGGTTGCTTTCGTTGTTGAGTTTTTGTCCTTTGATAGAAAAATCTGAGTCACCTTGACTTTAAACTGCTACTCATTCCAATCAATATTACAGAACAACCTGTGAGATAACTTAAATAGTGATTGTCATGATGACAAGCTTCTTGTACTGTAGATCTCTCCTATTATCAGCAATCTGACCTCCCCCTATAAACACCTTTCTATTTTCAGGCTTAGCCCACTCACAGTCTTGGCAACGAACTGAAGCAGAGGCTATGAGATATCACATATCGCATCATTCGAGTCTACTGTGACACCGACACACTGCTGCACCATTCAGCGATGAACAGGGGCTGTGTGGATCAGAATTTTCTCAAAGAGAGAGTAGGAGTCCTCCCCAAAAGAACCAGCAGCATTGGAGTTAGAGTCATGTTAAGGCATTCCAGTCAGACATTGGACTTTTGCCCTTAAAATGAATGATCCTACCAAAGATCCTTTTCTCATACACTTCGGAAAACTTCCTTGTTGTGTTATTTCATGTTGGATACAGATCTGAAAGATTTAGGAGCACCACATAGGATGCTTTGCAGCGGTTGTTTGAGACTCCCTCCTCGTCTTCTCTCCTTTTGACCTTTCTGTCTGCAGGGATGCAGAATATCAGGCAAACACACAACACTCGGTCGTGATGACATGTTGTAAAATAATTGCAAATATTATACTTTAACCTGGCATTGATATTAAAACTGAAGCTGAATTCATTTCTTGTTGTTAGGCGTTGCCCACCGCGGCATCGGTGCACTCTCTGCGTCTTTGAATGAACTAGAGAAAGGATGTGTGTAGTTGGTGATAAAACGTATTGTATTCTCTTCTAGCTTACTGCTCAGCAAGCGTCTCCCAGGAGGAATCTCACCTTGCCTGCTTGCAAACTTCTAAACCCGGCTGGAATGTATATGGCGTCACATGGATTTGTTTCCATGGCGTTTGATTGCCCCAAGTGGCTATGTTTCTATTGTTTTTGATTTCCCTGTGTGAGTCTGCTCCTGCAGATTGCCACTAGTGAACTTTAACTTGTCTCTGCTGTGTTTAGCAATATCACATGGTGCACTAAGATAAACTTGAATCTGAAGTTTTGTTACATTTTCATGGAATATTGTTAAAACAATATCAATTTGGATTTTCTTCAGATTTTTTATTTCCAGGCAAAATGTCTGTTACCAAAGGATATAGTGAGATGCATTAACATTGGATCATAAAATCTTTCTAAGAACAACCTCTTGACTGAGATTTTCCTCTTGAATCCTAAATAAATGTTTGCATAAAAGTTCTTGTCTGCTCTATTGGATGTTTCAAAAATAAAGGAGAAAAACAAAAAGGTTATGATCACAGCTACATAAATTTACTCTGATAGTCAGACTAGATACAAATTATTGGTTTTAAAGTTGTGCCTTTAACTGGCAACAGGCATGTAAATATCTTAGTGTGCAGATAAAAAAAAAAAATCATACATACTCAAGGTAATTTCTAAATATGTTGAAATTTAAAGCTGCTACAATCAGTATTTTTGTATGAGCAGTGGATGAAATGACAATGCTTAATGTGAAAGGACCTGTTTACACTGACAAAGAAGTACCTCCTAACTCTGTAGATTCAGAGACTTCATAATTTTAGCATCTTTATTTTGGTTTTGTGGCCCACGACTTCACTGTTTTGGTTCACGCTCACCGCTGTCATTAGTGTCATTTCCAGATGAAAGTAGCAAGCAGCTGCTTTCTGCAAAAAAAAAAAAAAAAAAGAGCTTGAAAAACCCATTAAAAAACAAACATCCCCCTCAGGAGTTGATAGAGAGCAAAACAAAAGTAAAGGGGAGAGAATATTGCGCTCACTTTTGTCAGATGAGCAGAAACATGACTTAGAAAAGGAATGATAGTGTTCTTCATAACAGATGGATATGTAAATAAGCAAATGTATACAGCTTGTTTCCTCTTCCTCCTCGAATATCCACAAATTTGTTAATGCAGGTTTAAATAATTTAATCTTGCGTATCAGATTTTGTCTCGAACTTAATTTTTTCATTATTTCCGACATTTTGTAAACGCAACTATTTATTGATTGATTAATGTAGTCAACACGTTAATTTGTAGGTAAAACTAAAAGGGAACTTGAAGAGCGCCAACCTCAACCAAGGCCAATATATCACTCATCTAAGATACGCAAATCTGCTATTGCAACCACTATGTATGTCTGAGTACTTTTCCAAAAACATTAAAAGAATGACGTTCAAATATTCTTGCACCTAGCTGAAGCCTTAAATCTTAGCTGGTGTATTGGTTCTGCTTCTCTCCTGTGAGATTACTGTCCCCAAAGGCTCTCTTACGGTGCTTTACTGTGTAAAGTTTGAGCAAAGACGTGTGGATTGTGCTACTGAGTCATCATTTCTTTAAGAATGGCCTATGTTTTTTTCCACCCAATCTCGCAATGTTAATGAATGTGAAACATTATTCGTGGATCTGCCCCGTGATCCGGACCCGCTCCAAAATGTAATGGTTTCTGCCTTAGCCCATGCTTTACTCTTCTACCAAGTAAAGTAAATAAAAACGGAACCCCCTTGAGAAAGTTAATAATTGCTACTTGTAGCCCCGACACCGCATTCGGTTAACCTTAGAAAACTGTGAGCACATATTCTTTAGTATACATGAGTTACACACGTTCCCAATATGTTTTATTTGAAGGCTATGAGATTCTTTTTTTTTTTTTTTGTTGGTCTGGCTGGATTGAGATTTTTAATGCTGGTTTGTGGCTCTAGGTTATGTTTTTTTCTGCTGAATAGCAGCAACATTGCTGATGAAATGTCTCCGTCAGAACAGTGAATATTTGATAACAAAGGAAGCTTCTTCAAAGATTCTAAGACAATACAAAAAGACTTTCAGGCAGATTTGTAATTCAAATTGGACCTTGAGGATATGTTTTATCCCGAGCATCCTGCGGTGAGAGTGCAAGGTAAACAACTAAAATTTGAATATCAACTTCATGACATCAAGTAGTGAAAGTTCTAATCCATGTGAGAGATTCTGTGTCCAATTCTATGAGGGTGCAAGAGGACGGATGTATTTTTGTATCGCCAACGTCTTTGTGCTCTGGTTGTTTTTGTTCTTTCATTACCGAAGTGGAGCAGTACCTTCTGCTTTTACCCCCACCCCAAATGGAGCTTCACTCCAACCCAATTACGCTGAAGCTTGTTTTGCTGCCGAATATGCTTCAAACCTCCGCCTTTGGTCCCAGGTTAGTTCACCCTCATGTTTTATTGATGTATTGTTGTTATTTGTTTTTCTTGCTGGTTCTCCCTGCGTCTGAGGCTAAGTGACGCACTCCCTACGCAACAAACCTCTCACACACAACAACAGCTCGCATACACTAGAGGGGACAGATGAGGGCACACTGGAGCGATAGACCCAGTAATCCCCCATGTTGCTGATTCAAATCTTGTTCATAAAATCTGTATGGAGGATAAAATGAGATGAGATGAAATACCCAAAAAATTACATCTCTATCTGTTGGATAAATTCAATATATTTTTAAAAGTTCTTAAATGGCTTTCCAGGTTGCACCCAGGCTAAACGTGCGTACTGAAGGTGAGGAGATTGATTAATTTAAATATTAAATGCATAATATAAAAAAAAAAAAAAAAGGTCAATAAAGAGAAATAACTTGACATTATAGTTATTTTAAAGCATCTCAGAAAACTGAAGAGTAGTGTCTCCTCTGATGAATCTCCAGAAACAATCTAAAGATCAGGGGTGACTGGGGAGGTGAAGAATTACGCAGTAACTCCGAAAGTCAATCTGACAGATGACATTAATGCTATTCAAAGTTCACCGTCCAAAAACAGATTTTAGTTGTTGGCTGTGGGAAGAAACTTCATTGCACCGATATGGTGACGTATAGATTTTGTGAATGAGAGGAGCTTTTAGAGTGCGAGAAGATGGGAAATGCCTCAAAATGTAATTTAGTTGAAAATGAGCTGGAAACTGAATAAAGAGAGTGTGAGGGAGATTCACTCGCAGTAAAAATAGAAGGGGAAATGTGAAAGAATACATTTACCACACCGAACGTTCCCCAAAAGCTTCATTAGTAACACACTAGCTGACATTTCTTTTTCACTGTGGTTGATTCAGAGAAACAGCAGGCTTCCCCACACTTTTCCTCACAACTCTGCCACCTTTGTTCATGCACAGATTGTATCTTAGGCACATCTGACAGCTGGAGACGGTGCAAATGTGCAGAAAGTTACAGCTCTCAGTTGTGAGGTTTTGAAATGTTCTGGTATGAGGCACTCCTAAACATTCAGAAGTAGACAGCAGAAGATGTACATCAGGTGACTGTTTTTTTGTTTTTTTTTAGACTGCAGAGGTTTGCAGATTGTTTCACGATCAACAGTATCTCATACATGCAATTCAGACATAACTCCCTGATGCACAGTTGATACATCTCCTTAAAAAAATATTATCTGTCACATATAAAAAACTAATTTCAAGGCACAATATGGTTAGATTTTTTTGACACCATTCAAAAATGAACCAAAATCATCAATTAAATGTGAAGAAATAACAGTTTTAATATGTCAAAGACATCAATCTTGTGTTACAGAGATATCTACTGACGTTAGCATTAAGCCAGCTCGCCCAGGCTTATCTCGTAATACCACCCCACACCTCAAGAGGCAATGGTGAGTCACTGCAGTGTCCAGTCTGCCCTCAGTCAAACATCTTCTCATGTCAATAAGGGAACCAGCTAAGATGTCTCTCGCAATTAGCTCAATTAGATCATACTGAGGACATTTCTGGTAGCAACCAAACCAGGCGTTGATATCATAGACTGCGATACCAGGGGGGGGAGGGGGGCTGCTAGAGGTTGGCTCCAAAAAGCCTCCGGCTCCATAGAGCACTAGCATTAGAGAAATAGTCTCATCAAGTTCTCAGTCAATAAAATGTCTCCACGACTTATCTCGGTTTTGCTCGTTAAAGTCACTCCTTCTTATTAGTGTTCTGGCCGTCCATCTGAAAATAATCCCGTCATTAAATCGATAATAAGCCTCAAAAAGATGTGTTTTTGGGGGCGTGTCGGTTTGATTGACAGGTCTGTGGTGCAGTCAGGTTACGGCTATCGGTGGGTGGGATGTAGTATCGCCGGGTTTTGTTTATCATTTTGTTGCTACCTAATTGTAAGTATTTGCTGTCTTTCACATTTAAGAAAATATTTCATTCAATTTAAATGAACCTTAAAATTATATTAAAACCTTATACAAATATAGCAAAATCAGTGTAAATAAAACAAACAAAAAAGAGAAATGCCATAAAAATGAAATAGACTTTCAAATGAAGTATATGTTATTGAGTTATTGTGTTTGCCAAAAAAAGTACCGTCATGTTTTTTTTTTTTTGCCATCATATGACTTTAGTCATATTGCCAGAGTACGTAATAATTCGCAGTTGCATCAGATTTTATGACATTGAATTTCACTGAAACCACATGTTGTGTATTTGTATTCAACCTTGGTGGGTTTAACCTCATCGTACAGGGGCTATTCCGGTGTTTGGCTGCAGCGTGCAGCCTCTGTGTTACAGTATGCTGAGCCAGGTTGTGACAGCGGAATGACAGAAAAAGCTAATTGGGCCAACAGATGTGTCAGCGCAGTGGTATGCTCGGTGGAGAAACGAACAGCGAATGGGTTGCAGCTTCTGCCAGCCTCTTACACTTGCAGTGCTAGACCGATAATGGGAACCACCAAACCACAAGTTAAATGCAGTTCAGTGAAGCTGAATAAACCTGCGGAGCTGTTGTTTGAGATCATCTCAAGATCCCCAGACACGTATATAAGGTCAAATTGACATTGGTCATTGGAGAGTGTGCTATATGTGGAGCTGCTGATGGTATACAGAGGCATAAAATTCACCTCAGGGGTCTAGAGGTAAAAAAACCAACTTTTTTTTTTTTAAAGTTCTCGTTTTTTTTTTTAAAGTTTCACAGTCTGCATGCGTTTGTGTCTACCCACTGAGCTGGGGATAAACACTTTTTTTTTTATGACTCATTTTGACTAGGACAGTTACATAAATGTTGTCAATTAAAATGTGATTTGCTGTTAGAGCAGTGTTACATCACGCTGTGGTTGCTAAACCACGCCCACTTCAGATAGAATCTGAGATTTTGTGTAATCCTTTCTCATCACTAAATCCCGCCCACATTTGTTTCACTCAGAAGTACGTCACATTACTGAGGGTACAGATATGCTTCTTCTTCGTTTTTTTCTTTGTATTTAAGTGTGGACAGTTTTCATCCTAAAAACACACAGCAGGGTTTGTTGAATCTGTTCAGGGTAAACTGGAAAACTATACCAAGGCCACAGACCTCCGGTGGCCCCAAAGGCTCCAGGCACACAATTTGTCCACCGCTCTTTGGCAGTTGATAAATTACAAATTGTACCACTAAAGTCCAGCATGTTGTGGTCTTTTAGTAGAGTTCTTGATCAAAAGTAGTTTTGCCACTTTGACAATCTTGTGCTACATTGGTTATCACCTTCACAAATTATCACAAACTACCAGACACAAAAAAAAAGCTAAGATCAGTTATCTTAGTTATTATTTGAATAGTTTCAATCTCTAACTAATCGCAATGTAAAACGATAGGTTATACAAAGTTGTAATATGAGTCATACTTTTTGAATGTTAGATTAGTTGTTGATAAATTAAAAAAAAAAAATCAAATGGTTTGTTCAACAAGTAGTAATGAGTCACTACTGCCATAAGGTGGTGATGATGCACCTAAAAGCTGTTTGCCAACTGAACTGTTTGCAGAAAGAAGAAGAAGGACGCATTACTGCAGGCTTGGGTAAAACGTGTGTGGCTCTGTGAGATTAGATTTGAAGATACAAACAGAAGAAACATGAAAACACTGCTAAAACCAATCAAAAAGTTCTGTGAGGAACTAAAATTAGGTGCACTGCAAACTCTGTCAGGTAAAGCTAGCACACCATAAATCTACCATAGTCATTTGAGAGCGAAGCACTGAGCAGATGCTCCATTCACAGATCAACAGTTGATGGCTCGCTTCGTCACCGGACAAAGCAAGTTTGATAGATGTGCAGACCAAACAACGGCCTTCGTCTCAAAGATAATGGCCAAAAACGTGCTTCTCATCAGCTTTTCTGAAGTGTGAGGATTTTTTTTTTTAGGTTTGGTGGCATAATGTTCCATCCATCCATCCATCCATCCATCCATCCATCCATCCATCCATCCATCCATCCATCCATCCATCCATCAATCATCTGCTTATCTGGGATCAGGTTGCGGTGGCAGCAGGCCAAGCAAGCTGGCCCAGACTTCCCAAGGCTGAGCCCGGCCACCCTACGGAGGAAACAAATTTCGGCTGCTTGTAGCCGCGACCTCGTTCTTTCGGTCACGACCCAGAGCTCGTGACCATAAGTGAGGGTAGGAACGTAGATCGCCCGGCTCGGCTCCCTTTTCACCGACACGGTGCAGCGCCTGTTGTACTGCTGCTGCCGCACCGATCCGCATGTCCATCTCCCGCTCCGTCCTCCCCTCTTTTCGTGAACAAGACCCCCGAGGTACTTAAACTCCTTCGCTTGAGGCAGGCACTCCCTCCCCACCTGGACGGAGCGATCCACCGGTTTCCGGCAGAGAACCATGGACACGGATTTGGAGGTGCTAACCCTCATCCCCGCCGCTTCACACTCGGCTGCAAACCGCCCCAGTGAGTGCTGGAGGTCGTGGTCCGAAGAGGCCAACAGGACCACATCGACTGCAAACGGCATGAGATGTTACAGCATGAGTGAACCCCTCCCTTTTCTCTCTCTCTCTCTCTCTCTCTGTCTGTCTGTGTGTGTGTGTGTGTGCGTGCGTGTGTGTGTGTGTGTGTGTGCGTGTGTGTGTGTGTGTGTGTGCGCGTGTGTGCATGTGTGTGTGTGTATTCATGCGGTGGCGGGTAAGTGTGCGCCTCTGGATGATGGTTGAATAGCTCCCAGCTAATATCAAATAGTATTTTCACCTGAAATTTCCCATCCCGAACGAACAGTGATCACTTTTTCTTCATTGTACATTCGGGGTCAAAGGAATAAAGGATGTGATCAAGACATTGTAAAATATTTTGAGGCAAATTTGGAATTGTTAATACTAGGCTGTATTTAGAAACCTGATTTGACTATATAAATGTGCAAAACACATACGACCTGAAGCAGGAGCACCAAAGCCAATTTTTTTTTTTGCCTAAATCACTTTAACTAAGACATGGTTGGCTAAACACACTGTATTGTTTTTGTATTAAAGGGCAGATTGATAGACAGAGAAGCTTCTTTGGAGGAAAGTTCAGCGTGTCGGCAAAGAAAGTGACCCAAGAGCAACAACAACCTGAAGACACTGGATAAAGAAGGTACAAATAAACTGGGGGTACGTTAGTTGGGTTAAAGTGTGGCTCCAACCAGTTTGGTGATTTAAGATGAATGAAAAAAAACAAGCAGATCAAAACTATATACTTAATATATACTACTTCCACAGTGTGGGACTTAGAAATTTACAATATGACTGTAGTACTTGTTTTTATTTTTTTGCCACATCCCCCCCCCACACACGAAGGCTGTTTGTGTCTGTATTCTGCTTTTTTCCACTGAGCAGCAGCTGGAAGTTCAGCTCAAGGACAGCTTTGACTTTTCCAGCGAGTCAAAGCATTTGAACAGACACGGCCCACTTTAGAAGACTGCTTCTCCTGCCTTCAGATATGACCCCTAAACTGAAATTAGGAATCATGCTGTAGAAAAGAGTTTTAAGTTCAGCTAAGTTTGTCGTATTTCACAATAAATATCTCGCGTATCTGATCCTTTAGAACAGTTCATTTTTTGTGTGCGTGTGGTTGACTTTAAGCTAAAAATGTGGTTGTTCTGTTTCGGGTATATGTCCCAGATTGACTTTGCTTCAGCCTCGAAGATCTCCCTTTAACGTATTTGTCGTATCATCTCAAGATAGATGAATTTAATCGAGGTTTTTCTCCTCGAAGCGAGCGCTGCTTTTCCCCTCAAAGAAAGACTCATCTCAATATTTGATTTATTTACAAAACAATCCATGTTAATAGCTTTAAAAAAGAAGCCAGGACATTTTCCCTGCATCTCATACTTACTGATGCTACCTTTTTATACGTCCTCTTTTACGTTTTCTTGGATAACACATTCAGAATAGATCACCTGCAATTGTCTTCCAGCTCTCTTTCCCACTGTATCCTTTTTATCTTGCTGCCACCTCCACCAGACATGTTTATTTATAACCTTGTCTCTTGTGCAAGCAAGCGATTGGCAGGTTGAACACTGAGTAGCCGAGAAGCAGGTTCAGAGACATCGGGCGCAGCAAAGCCTGAAAAAGCACAGTTTGTGGTAACTCTTTAGATCCCACCCAGCCACTGGAAGGCTTGGGTAATAAAGCGCTGCCCAGCGGAGGCCTCACGGGATGGGCCGCTGCCTGTGTGACTCATCCTCCGAGGCTGATCCTGTCCTGCTTCTTTCCATTAATAACCATCCGAGCCCATCTGAACTCTAGTTTCTAATAGCTTCACACGCTATACTTGGCCCAGAAAAGAAAATCATCCATCCTAAATGGTGTAGTCCAGAGCCAGGACAGTGAAGACACCCTCTCTTTACAATTGTGTGCAAATGTCAAGACCGTTTACTCCTAACTATGTGTTACTAGCTACAGTTCTGGTTTCTTACTTTGTTATGAAACGAGGCAGATGTGAAAAATGAGTTGCATGTAGCACAGTAGTGCAAAATGTATGTACATAAAGTACAGTGTAGGACATACCATGCACATTAGGCTACACGTCTCAAATATGCATTCAGCGTTCATTCAAAAATTTTGTGTAACAACTTTTTACCTGTCCAAAATATGATTCATAAAACAGAAAAATATGAATCATGAAGTACATTCTGTTCTGGGAAAACCTGCACAGCAAAGCCCACTTGTTTACATGCCAAAGTGTAAACAAACAAAAAAAAAGCTCATTCAGAGTGTCATGAAATAGCTGTTTTGGTGTTTTTTTTCTTGTTTTTTTTCTGGTGCAGTATATTGTACTGCTGCCAGTATGAAACTGGAGGGAGAGCAGGAAAGGAGGATTCCCACATTCTGTGATGATGCTCATGGTGTCTATTAATGTCTCTGTGTGGGCAAATTTGTTGATGCTTTGATGAAATATTAATAGTGCCAAAGTTTTCAATCCCCACAGACCCACAAATATAAGCTCTATGTTTAATTATACTGAATGTAGGAAGGGCACAAAGAGCATTGGGAGATCGGTATTAAGAAACCTGTTTGAAGATGTCAGCCATGACTGTTCCCTTTACAGGAAAATCTATACTTTTTACTTGCAGCATCGACTATGGTTTCTTTTTTTTTGCAAGCATGGCTTAATATCTTAACTTTTAAATTAACAATGTTACTGCCACAGATAATCAGATCATAGTCGACTAGTTCGCAGCAAATATCGAACAGTATTTTTGCTTAAAATGACTTTCCTTACTTTGATCTTGGATAATGGAGTGAATGGAAATAATTTTTTTAAAAAGTCCCTGGGTTCTATGTATACTTAATGTATATCAAGTAAGATTTTGTTTTTACAGTCATTACTTTCAGTCTCAAATGGCTTCACGTTCCATTCATTTTGTAAGAAAATGAAACTGTCACCTCCAGCATTGGATAATTAGCGAGAACAGGGAAAGAGCACCTATGTAATTAACAGTAAAGAGAGAAATAAAGGGGAACCACATTAAGGAAACAAGTCCACAAATGTAAACAATGTAGACACAGGCAAAATACATGAAAATATAAATGCGAAAATGATGCTGATAAAGCGGAACATGCACCACATTTACAATCTAAACATGATATAAATTCTTGAAACGAAACAAAGAGTCACCAACATCATTCTAAGAACACATCTGACAGACAGAGGACCATTAGGGAAAAATAGACTGCGACAACCACCGAGGACACCCAACACATTCGCAGCCGCATCCTCATAAACTAAATTCCTCTGCTGTATACATTCAAATCTGGATGACACTGAATGATACCGTATTCTCAAAGTGTGTGCAAGTCGCTTTAGTGCCGGCATCCACTGAATATGAATGCACATTTTTTTTTAATATTTCTCTCAAGTCACGATTTTCAAAGGAACTGGCCATCTAGGGAGGAAGACACCCTGAAGACCACTGTTGCAATTAATTTCCTTTAGGCAGCCTTGAGTTTGAGCATTGCATGATAAATAGTCTGCTTTAATTTATCAGATAACTGAGTCACTGAGACTTTTCCATGCAGTCGAATCGTAGCTCGTACATGACTAAACAGGAAGTGGAATTTCTGTTGAGGGGGACATAGCTTGGACAAGATAACTTGTATTTGTATGAGTACCTTGAAAGTCTGTTGGATTTTATCTTAGGAAAGAAATGAATAACGCAAAGGTTGTGGAGAGAATTTGTTTCACTCATGAGATTACTGCAACGCAATTTTTTTTTAAATTGACGTATTGGGGTGGGTCCTGTCTCAGTTCTATGAAACGTATTGCAAATACCTGCTATTCATCAGCATTATAAGCATCATATCGGGGCTATAAAGATCTGCTCTACACAATCCGTGGCTCGTGTAATGAGTTTAATTTATTGAATAATATCTTTTCCACTCAACTTCTCTGTAAGTTTAGCTACATTTCAATCTTTGTTTGCACTACCAGGACTTTTTGGAGTTTGGCTACATGAGGCCGACAGCAACATGTACACACTGGTTGATTTACGAGTGCAGAAAAAGTTAGGAGGGTCTTGATCTGTTCGGGTGACGGGCATGGATCTCCCGTTCCACCCATATCAGAGTGTGTTTCATCTGCCACTCTGCTCATGCCGTGTTTCCAGTGTTACTTCAGGGCAGGTATAAAACAATTCTCTTGGCTCAGGGAAACCCAGCAGGACTGTGAAGGAGATAAAATCCCCTTCCAGTTGCTGGGTGACACATGCAAAGGTACGGACCTCATGATGCTGTGGGTTCACTGAGAAAACCTTTGCAAACTATTTTAGTTTCTTCCTCCACTCTCTCATCTGTTGCCTTGGAGTGACTAATAATACTAACAACGTTAGATTTTCTCAAACTCCCGGCGGAGACAACAATAACTCGGATTAACAGAGTGGTAGACGGGACTTTGTAAAAGCGAAGTCTGCGGAGATCCCTTTAAGTTCTCTAATATTTCTATCAATACTGAGCAGGTGAGAGGCAACAATGCCTCTAATTGCTATTGATCCTTCAGCGAGTATAGCCTCCTACAAATGATTTTTACAGGCTAAAATGTCTAAAATGTTTCCATTGCTGCTGCTGATTAAAGCGGCTCCTTGTGCGTCTCAGATCTGGCGTCTCCAAGGATAACACGCGTTCACCTCGGAGTTTATATGCAACTCATTTAAATTTTTAATCAGATTTATTAGCATTAATTCAAAAGTCAATAAGTTGCAAAGGTAGCCGCACATTACTCTCCATTATCTCACCTGGCTGATGGACAGGTGGAAATATAGTGTTTGTCACTCTAATATCATTCCCGTTACTTTGAGGGATCACAATTACGGGGCTGAAGTGTCGGGTGGAATAACGGAGGAAATGTATCAAAGAGACATGAAAATCAACATGAGAGAGGAGCTTACTCTCAGTCTCGCTAATGAATCCCGTTCTCTGCCTAAAGATGAGTTTAATAGAGACACGTGTGAGTGTGCGCGGGTGCTTGGATGTGTGCAGAAGCGTGGGTGGGTGTTTGCGGTGGACGGACTTGCAGCTGTCGTGGTGTTTTCTCTTTGATGCTGGATAGTAAATGAGCTGCAGCAGATGAAGCTGCCACAAGTCATCACAGCAGGTCGCCAGCAAGGAGAATGTCCAGCAGAGGTCACAGCCTTGACCTGTTACAAAGAGTGAACTGTCTTCATCCATCACTTCAGTCAAAGCAGACAGCACATACGGCACAAGAATGCAGCTTTCTGCTCCGAAAGATAATTGTGTGTTTATTGCAGTGAATTTAAGGCAGCAATTGTTTTAAAAATTCATAAATTCTCCTACAGGCTCCTAATTGCGTCAGGACCACCCAGATAGGACTTTATGTCTCTGAGCGGAAGCTTCACTTGTGTCCTTTTTTTTTTTTTTTTAGATTTATGGATCGTACGGAGGAAGGAAGAATGCAGGGCGTTTTCATCATCGTTCCTCAATGACTGCGTCTGTCTAAAAACAGGAATTATCGCAGCCAAAAATAGATCTACGAGTGTTGACGCTCTCCTCCGCTTCCCTCGAATCCTCATTATCCAATGCATACACATCTGTAGCTCAGGGGATCTAGACTTTCCTGGGTGCTTCAGGAGTCGTTTGTAGTTGGCAACGCTGCGATGCAAAGCGAAAAATCTGCATTTCACATGAAGATACCTGCATCCCTTGACACAAATCCAAGTGAAATTCTTTGATTTCCGTGTGAGATGACTTGCAGATAAAGATGGGGTTCCTGGCAAATCTTTTGAGGAAATCTCCCGCATTTTGTAGAAAATTGCGCTGTCTCACTTGAGCTGCTTGGATTTGCATACATATCAGTGTTTTTGGTGCAATTGTAAAAAAAACCAAAAAACATTTCTTTCTGTCGTCCTTTATAGGTGTGACAGGTCCCCTGTTGAATAAACACATCTTAAATGAGTCATAAACATATTCCCCAAACCTCCTGTCACATTTCCTCTTCTGACTGCTACTGTAGATGTTGTTCAAATAATAAATGTGCAGTTTTAAAGTTTCAGGCATTACTTGAAAGTAGCATACTGAAAAAAAATTATACCACAAATAGTTTTTAATTTCTCAATGAACATAATACAACATGCGGTAAACGGAAAGAAAACTAAAGCAAATCAACATTTGGTGTGACCGCCTTCTGTGTTCAGACCAGTTCTCCTGTGTACGCCCTACTATGTTTTTTCGAGTTACTTGGCAGGGAGATTGTTCCACCATAGTGGAGACCTTGTCGCTGTTTTTCTGTGGATTCGGTCTCAGTTGCTTCCGGCTCTCCATATAATCTCACGCTGACTCCGTGATGTTGAGATCAAGGCTCTGTGCGGGCCAAACCAACCGTTGCAAGACTCTTTGTTGTCCTTGTTGCTGGGGATAGTTATTTATGACCCCGGCAGTATGTTTGTCATGCTGCACAATGAATTCGGGATCGATCAGATGCCTCCCTTTTGGCGTTGTGTAAAGAATAAAATCATGTCTGAAACTTGTGCACGGTACTGTGTCCGTCTGCTGTTTATTAAAGGGCTTATAAATGTGTATGTAAGAAACCCCCAGAAGCACAGCAGGTTTCAGCAACATTACTGGTCAGCGGGATCCCAACTAGCCGCAGGGTTTATTTGGTAGAGACTCACAAATCAGTGACTAACGGTTTGTTATGGAAAAATAACTTTGGTTCTAATTAGGCAACGCGGCCCACTTGACCTCCCAAGGCAACAGATTTGGTTATCAGCACGGGTCATAAATATATAAAAGTATTTAAAAAATCCTTCTTTAATGTTGCAGTCTTGGCACTCCATGTTTATCTCCTTGAGCTGAAAGGTTAGGCCAAACTTGTTTAAGGATTTAATAGGCAGCGGTGGTCATTAGCCCAAGGCATTTGCTTAGTCACATACATTTTATGCTTTCAGAGCATGACTATATAAACACACCACCCATTGCTTGACCCAGACCAAAGCATGGGTGAAAATTATGCTGCTTCAACATATATATATATATATATATACACCCAACCAAAGCTCAGGAAGTAACTCCTATACTCTTATATGGCTCATATACCAGTGAAATCAAGTTTCTCTGCGCAAGCCTGTCACACCCCCACATCCTGCAGTAAAGCACAACACAAACACTATAAGTAGACTTTCTGCACGTCTTTTCCTCCTTGTATATACTTTTACACCACAGGATTATTGTCAGAAAAGGGCAATTAAATGACAGTGTCACAGGCAAGTAAATGTGTGTGTGTGTGTGTGTGTGTGTGTGTGTGTGTGTGTGTGTGTGTGTGTGCGTGTGTGTGTGTGTGTGTGTGTACATAAAGGCAGCCACAAAGACAAAGTTAAGTCAAAGAAAACAACTATAAAAACAAGTTTTACTCAAGGAAAAAGCAACACGGGAGACAACAACCCAGAGTAATGAGCAGCTATTAGCTTGTGGAGCATCCCGTTGCTCCCTTGTCTGACGATATTGGTTATGTCCACTATTGTATTAAACAGTATTACATAATCTCAACTCTGAGAAGAAACGGCATTAGATGATAGGATTGATTCAGTTACCGCCCTTCTCTTTTACTAAAAATGAGAAAGGCATAAACTCAATTTCAGCTGTCATAGAATTGTTTTTATATTATTACCACAGACAAATACCCAGTATCAAGCTGGGGGAGAATGTCGGCCAAAACTGTGGAAAAAAAAAATCGAATTACGGTGGAGTGATTGACCATTCAAAATAATGCTACTCTAGGTATGGCAAATCTCTGAGGCTAAATGCACGGCTATGACAGGAGATCCATATTACATCGTGCATCTGCGTAATGAAAATGTGATATTGGAAACATAAAGCACGTGTAATTGGCATTTCTGTTTAACAATATCACCGGAATCATTGCTGCTAGAACAAAGACATAACACAACTCGGAGAAAACCACCGTTTTTTTTTTTACAGTTTGATATTTAGCTCCAGCTGTCTTTGAGATTTCATTAGTTTTTACACCTGCTCACCACTGGAACTGGTGACACCCTGACATTCATTAGCACAGAAAGCTGCAGGAATTCATTAGTTGCCAGCTGACAAGACATAAACTGCACTTTTGGAGCTCAAGTACAATTTAATCAATACCAGTACTTTCACAGTTTCAGCAGAAGTTGCGTGATGCATCGGAGTCGCCGTCAAAGCTACCGGATTTCCGCCGTCTGATTGTTTTCATCTCTGCCGACACTTTCCACCGCTTTATGATGACAAGAGGAGTAACAGATTGGAAGTAGTCATTTGAATGTACAGTACAAGCAGCCATCATGACACCCGAAATGAATTCATGCATGGCGAGCCAGAAAATTCTTCACGATGTTACAAAAGTAAATCCATATGGATTTTTATACTGATCAGCCTCATGAATGCATCCGTGTGGAGTTGAAAGCTGTCCTATTATTAACCACGTGACGGCTAAAGATAGGTTATTTAATAAAACTGGCTGGAAAAAAATATTTATTTAAAAACCTATTAGTAGTACCAATTTGAAACCGGTATTCCACTGAATAGTACTACTACTAATAACGTGAAATGATGGACAATCAATGTTAATCCTGAAGCTGCAGTGCTCTAAAGATGATGAGCCCTAGTTTGATGTTTTGTGAACAAAGGAAAACAAATTCTTGGAAGAGTTCCACAGCTGCTTGTTAGTGTTGCTTGTCAAGTAAGCTGCGGAGGGAAAAATAGGCAGAATACAAAGCTGCACTAATGAGCTTCATTATCAGTCAATGATTTTAAGAGGCTTTGTGAAGAGATCCGCGAGGGAAATGAATTAGCAGAATTAAGATTAGAACACACCAGCGGTTCATATCAAACAACCTTTGATGCGTTAGATTTATCGAATATCGGAAGAAATGGGAAAACAGGGGAAGACCGAGTGCAATGAGTGAAGTTCAGTGATTATTTTCTTGTCATCAGCAGCCTCTCGCAACGCGAACAACATCAAAGCTAATCTGATGAACAGACAGTGACACGTGAACAAGAAACAGAAAAGGAAATGCTAATTTTCGGTCCGATTTTATTTTTTGTTTTTGTTATAAATCTGCAAAGTGGCTGTGTTCATATGTGAGTCATACTCCTGTTCCTGCGCTCCTTCCTCTTCTGCCGCCTTCTCAGATCTGTTGCCCCTCCCTTCCAGACACCACATCGCCCTCCATCTCTCACCGCGGCAGTAGGTAGCGAGTGCCGGATCCCTGCTGCATTACCGGAGCCTTCTGATCTAATTGTTTTGTAATGCAGGGATTTCGCTTGGGATGACTCATAACTCGAAGATGGAGGGAATTTTTTTTTTGCCGATGTCACCAAAAATTTTAATGAGTGCAAAGTAACAAGCAACAAACTTAAAGCAAATTTGAATACCCCCCATGTAGCTCCTGTCCTTTATTAAAAAAAAAAAAAAAAAAAAAATTTTTTTATCTTTACCTCAATGCCTTATTTCTTTCAGTACAACTCCTCTCTGATTTCATGATTTTCTTTTTTACCTGTTCAGATTAGTTAACTTACTGCAAATGCTTCTCGGCAAAAATCGTCACTGTTAATTCTAAAGCAGCCCAATATAAGTAAGCAGCTATACTCTGTCCAATCAGAGCCCTATTAAACATCTTTATACAGTTGTAAACACTTGGTACAGCTCAGCAGACAAACACTAGTGAGCTTATATAACTGCAAAAAATGCCCAGAGGTTTTTTTTTTTTTTACTTTGTGAATGGTCCATTGTTATCCACAAAAAACACACAGAAGTGACATTAAAGCCTTTGACTAAATTGAGGCTAACTCCTCTTTAGTCTGGGCATTGATTTGAAACTGGCGTCAAAGCTAAATTTCGACTAACCTCAGCCATCTTGACCCCAATCTTCTAAAAACTTTCAACAAGTATACTTCAAATCTGTATTTGTATATCAAATCTGCTCTACACTACCCAACCTCTTTAAAGAACAAGCTAACAAAAGCTGAAAATCTTTTTTTTTTAGGCAAATCTTGGAGCCTGGTATCACACCAAAGCATGTAATACACCTGCCAGTCCACTAGAGGATGCTGTGTTAGTGTCAGTTTTTCTTAGTAGTGAAAAGTACACATATGTATGGCCCAGACAGGTCTTACTCCCAGGCGGACAACGACTGATAAAGTCCATGTAGGGAGGAAGTTAGGGATAGTTGGCTGGAACAAACACAAGACTTTCCCCCAGGAGACTGCTGTTTGAGTCAGTTAAAAAAAAAAAAAAAAGCCAACATGGTTTTGTTTTAAGTAATGTAAGTAACTTACAAACAAAACGTGAGTTCTTTTTTTGCGTGACGTGTTCAGTATTTTACGTGACGTACGCAATGTCACTTAAAATGTGACGTAAAATTGTTTATTTGAACTTAAAACGTAATCATTTGCTAGTTTTGGTGCCGAAACCTTACCAAAGTGCGACCGTGTCACGTTCAGCCCTCTCTCCTTGCAGGAGTGAGATGTGTACTCCAGGGTGTAGGGGTGGCACACTGTGACGTCACCGTTAAGGTGTGGTTACAGGTGCAGCAGAGAGCACCCTTCTGGCACATTCATCACTGATGCTCGGCGCAAGACGCTTTCAACCAGAGGTGGCAGTGGACCACAGCTTTGCAGCCCGCTGTTGAGATACTCTTCTCGGAGTTTCTCAGTCTAATAATCCCGCTCGCCTTGCTAATTAGTCAGTGGAAATATATATATATTTTTTTCTTCTGCTGCACTGTAGCAGCGTGCTGCATCACAGCCACGTGTGGCGATAGTGCGACGCCCGGCCGTGCAGTTGGTTGTTGAGAAAGGTACACCTTTCAGCCAGTCAAGACCAATGTTGCAATGTTTTTTTCCTTCTCCCCAAAATCTAGCGTTACTCTTTAATAAGGTCAGAATCGGTGCTTTGAAGTCGTGTTCAAACAAACCTTTGATGAATCAATCCGTTGGTGTCCGGTAATGTGTTTTAGTTGTGACGTCAGGCCTGTTTTTGGGGAGAAGTACAAAATCACTGCAACAAACAGACAAAGCAACATATTTGCAGATGTCACCGAAGACTTTTGGAAGAAGTTTAATGAACAGAAAATTAGGAAGCGATTAATCTAAAAGCAATTGCCACTTTAATAAATGCATAAGAGACGGTGAGTAATAGATGGTGCAATCCAAAATAGAAGTGCTTTATTAATAAATAGAAAACAACTAAGGATCCAAGACTGTAAGGCTCTTAATGCGAAAAGGCTTTAGAGACTGCACAAGTAAGTAAATTAGCCCAGAATACATCCCATAATAGCAATGATGTGTGACATTACATTTGAAATTATATATATATTTTTTAAAAAGGTCTTGCTAATATTTGACATTTTAACGCTAATGACTCCCCCCCCCCCCAATTTGAGGACCCACTCACCAGTTGATATAATATAAAACGATGAACCCTTCATCCATGTACTTTTCTCCCAATGACATCTAATTATGCTAAATGGCTCTCTTGGTGTGTGAGTGGTCCTTTCACCGGCTCCTGTGCTAATCAGGACGTCGGCTGTTGGCTACTTGTTAGCTGACCTGCTCATTATTCTTTAGTGTTAACTTGTCTCATGCTGAAATGCGCACTAATTGTTTGCAGCTATCTGGGGACTCGCCCACCGTGCAAACCCAGGTGAACATATCCTTTAATGGAGAATCTGGCTCTGAAGTTTTTTTTTTTTTTTTGTGTGTGTGTTTTTTTTTTTTTTAAGCAATATTATTAGACACACACAACTTAAACTGTTCTTGTTAGGAAATATTTGATTTTTTTTTTACTACCTGCACTTTTATCCAAACTACAGTACTGGACTGGTGCGATTGTTTCTTAAATGTATATTCGCAGCTGATCAAGGATTAGATCTGGACAGCAAAGCTTGCCAATTCAAGAAAGAACAGTTAACCCTACCTGTTGATCATCTAAGCTCCTTGAGGAGAGGATAGTGTATTCACCTACCTCCCCCCCATACTACTCCTAGAGTTAGTGTGTGTGTGTGTGTGTGTGTGTGTGTGTGTGTGTGTGTGTGTGTGTGTGTGTGTGTGTGTGTGTGTGTGTGTGTGTGTGCCTGTGAGTGTTTGTCTAGTATAGCTTCTTCTTCTTCTATTACATGACAAATGCCACGTTAGCCACCCGGATCCCAAACCAGAGATTAATCTCGCTTCGAACATTCCCCTGCATGACAGGCCAGATTGAGAAAAATGTCTGTTCGCAAGGAAGCCCGCGCAACTGCGGCTCGGCTAAACGTCTTGCCACCGCCTCTCCCGCCATCCCCCCCCCCCCCCTCCCGATGCTGTCCATCCTCTATCGCCCCGCGGTCTCGTTCTGCTCATCCTCGTGACCAGATGTTCGGGAAGACCGAGATTTGTAGGCCCGTGCCGGGGCCGTGAGGCATGTGGGTATTTGTGAGCATGATTGACCCGCGGAGTTTTAATGGGGACCGTGTTTGTGTCCTGTGTGTAGAGAGTGAGGGCAGCGGTGTCTGCACAGGCTCATGTGCACAGAGGTTGAAACATACTATCTGTCTTTTACAAGTGAGTCATTGTTGCTGCCTCCAATTTAATACCTAGCCCAGTGTCTCATTAGGCGGTGTAAATTAAGGACTTCGTAGGTCACATGTCACGAAGCTGCAGCGAGACAATGAATGTATGTTTGCAGGCAAACCCTCTCGAACAGTCCAGGAGAGAGAGGGCTTTTTTTATTTTTTTTTTTTTTTTTTTGCAGCATTTCTGATTATTTATTTATTTATTTTTAAAATCAATTCAGGTTTGCATGTAAACGAGCAATAATCAGCATCTAATTGTTTTGCAAATTTAGCATAAACATTTGAAGATTGTAGGATATACATGTCGGCTTGCACCGACAGGCGCATGCTTCTGCGCAGACGGAGGGACTGACAGGGAACTGCAAATACATTCCAGGTTTCATGTCCTGCTAATTTGCTCCGATGTTTACTAACAGTGCGGATTTCAAAGCCCCACCAGATCTTTTATTCACATTTGTCAGCTTCAAGTCACCAGCCATGCATGCCTACTGATGGCTAATTACACAGCATATGAAAGGGAGCAGAGATGCTCTTTGACATCCAGACACCACCGAGCAGCCAGCAGGAAACTGAAGCCTGTTAGTGAGGACGTGGAAAGCTCGGGGTCTGGATCTGCTCGGCGTGCACCGCGCCTTTCCAAGTAAAACCCCCAGATGTATACCACGTCGTACTCTCGCTGTTGCAGAATCTGTCGGCAGCACTGCTGAAGGTAACGTGCACAAACCGTTCGGGCTACGTATACGGCATGTAGATATGTTTGCATGGGGATGCGCTCACCCACGAGCTCCAGGGTCTTTGATCAGCTTAAGTTTTTAAAGTTAAGAAAAGTTGAGGTTCAGGTAGGGTAGTACACGGTGGCAATCCCACTCCCACCTCACTTAGTTTCCATTAAAGTGAAAGCACGTTTGCCGTAATAGGTTCTGAATGTCATCAAAGACACCTGAGGTCTCCACCTGTTCCAAATTCTGTCTGGCTGCTCTAATAAATATTTTAGACATGTTCATTTCTTCACACTCGTCATGTGAAGAACGGACACTGTGATTACTGTAAAGTGCTATCTACGGCCAGTATTGCTTCAAACTGTTGAATCTAAGGATACAGCACGAATTTACCTTACAAGCGTGGAGCTTTTTCTTACTAGAACGTTATCGTATGGCTGAGCTGATTCAACAAGAACCACATGTATTGGTATGAAATGTTCACAGCGGATGTTCTACTCATTTTATATCATTCTAATCTCAATATCTGTGGGTTTTACACTGTTGATTCAAAAATAAGGAGCATTTCAAGATGCTACCTTGGAAACAGATGGAAATCTTTTAACAGATTAATCGAAAATCGAAAATAGTCACCCCAAACTGTATTTATATCAATATCATAAACAGCTAAGATTCTCATGTACGTACTAAGTAATATTATTATAAGATATATTATTATCTTAACATCCATAGTAGAACTGTAGAGGTATAGAGTGCATCGTGACAGTTGAAATCCCTAGCATCAGTGAGTTTGGCACTTGGCGGCATCTTGTGTATTAATTTGACATCAACATCACCTGGTAGGTGTTTTTGACGTAAAGTAAAAACTCTTTGATGTACCGTGTTTTTCACATACAAAACTCAGAATACTACTGTATTATTTTTGGCAGTGTCTACTTATTGTTTTTGACTCTCTTTTTTTTGTTTACATAGCTATTTCTGTTCTCAGATGACTCGATGTCTTTCCGGCAGATCTGTCCTAAAGCAGACATTTGGCGTGTTCTCGTTCTGGTGAGCCAGAAGGCCCGTTACTTGCACACCTAATTGGAATACAGCCATAATTAATTATATTCATCACACCTGTGTTTTTTGTTTTTTTTTCCCCCCTGCTGTGACATGTCAAAATGTCTCCAGTCTCTTCTAACTTCTGTTTATTTATTCACTGAACTTGCTCATCTTACCTCAACTGAAGACACAGATTGGAATCACCGTAAATTTGCCGTACACACATTGTGGAACTGCTGCTCTCAGTTGTCTTGTTTCCTCTTTCCTGCGGCACCTTTAACGAGAAAACCCCTACACAGGCACTTTTAAATAAATATACAGACTTCTAATTCTAATTGGATAATCCCTGCCTCACTCCTTTTGGCTCCTGCATCGTTTGGCTGCAGTGGTTTGCAGCCACTGCTGGTTGCTGGACCACGGTTGGTCATCTGGTGCCAAGTGGGACTGGCTGTGATGCAGTGCCAGTGATAGGGACAAGGTCAGCCAGGACACTATGAAACATTTGCCAAACTCTGCTCAAAACCCAGTCTACAATTGCAATGAAACAAGATTATATAATTATATTCCCTGCAATCATGTCAAAGTAATCATAAACCCAGAGCCTACGCCTGGTGGTGATTAATTGCGAAGCATAATTAGATTTGGAGATTTGGAAGAGAATACTCAGCAGAACATATCTAATAAGAATCTGAAAGTGACAAAATGCTTTGTTGATATGAATTTCTGAACTGAATGAATATATAAGCAGCCAAGAGTTCATGTTTTTTTTTAGTTTTTTTTTTTAGGTATGATTCAGACTGTTTGTTCTAAAACAGTCGAGGAACTCAGACAGATAGTCGGAAAACAGAAGCTAACGCTGCGTAGTAACATCTTTCACGTTCATCCTCTCTCCTGGAACTCCGACATTTCTCTTTTTTTTTTGCTGTCAGGCAGCTTCATCCAGACTCGGATACAGTCATAAATGTGTGTTAATGAGACCCTGAAATCGACACAATGGAAAAATCCTTCAAAAAAAGATGAAAAACTGTACGTTAAGACCACAAGTGTTTCCAGAGAAAACGGATATAGCCTGCCCAATTTCTTTGCAGCACCTGGATCCACTATAAAATGGACAAGCGTTTTAAATTTGTCTTTGGTGAAGTCCCTCAGGCCCAAACTCAATTGTGAACAAGGTTAGTTGAAATTGGGTGTAGGATTTTGAAAAGACCTACAAAGATGAGAGCGTAAACAATTCCCCAGCTGGACAGACAATAAAAAGGAGATTTAATGATTGTATTAAACATCCCCAATGTTTTATTCAGAAGACTCCCTACATTGTTGTTGTTTTTTTGTTTTTTTAATCATAATAGAACAGTATGTAACTACAAATATGTTGTGAGCAAACTCAATGCTACAAGTTCCCTTGGATGAGGATCTGTTAAAACAATAAGTACAGTTGTCAAAAAATAAATACATCGCCTGGAAATTGTTGGTTTGTTTGATGTAGTTTGACAAGCAGAGATTCGGTTGTTTTTGTAACAGTGCCTACAGATAGCCAATGGTGATGTGTTTGAAAAACAACACAAACAAACAAAATACCTTTTCAAACATTTATTCAACAAAAATATAAATAGATTGAATATTATTCTGTGCGAAAAGTAATTATATCTCAGGCATCAGTATTGCCGCCTTTAGAAGAAATAACTTTTCGTAGGCATTTTGCATAATTGTTCTCCGGTCTTTTTGACTACTCTTCCGTGCAAAATTCAGTTGTAAGCCGTTTGGCTGTTTTCTTGCATGTACTGCCAAATCCCCCCCTCAACATGTCAATGGGTTTTAAATATCTTTTTTTCCTGACAAGGTCGTTCCATAACCTTCTACTTCTTCTAAAGCCAGTCCCTGGTGGATTTGCTTGTGTGCGTTTAGGATCATGAACTTGTTGAACAGTCTAGTTGAGAGTCTAGTGCTTTCACACAGATGACCTCACAGGATCTTCAAACACTTTTTGATATAATGTAGAAATCATGGTTGAATCAATGACTGCTAGCTGCCCAATCCCTGAGGCAGTGAAACAACACCAGACCATAACATTTCCGCCACCGTGCCTCAGAGTTGCTACGAGTTTCTTCTTAAAAGCTGTCTTCGGTCTGCGGCAAACATGTCTACTGTTACAAGTTTATCTGCTGTTACAACAACTCTATCTTTGATTCCCCTGTCGAGAACACATTATTACAAATTTGCCAATACTGTATGTTCTGTTTGAAACTGTAGTTTTGATCTTTTGTTCTTTGTGGACAGCAAAGGCTATTTTCCTGGCATGCCCCCAATGCAGGTCATATTTGTGCATTCTTTCTCTGATGCACTGAAATGACATTTTTTTTGGCCTATTATCTATACCCGTTTTTATTCTGAACAGGATCACGGCGGGGCTGGAGGCTATCCCAGCTCACTTTGGGCGAAGGCAGGGTGTGCACCCTGGACAGTCTATCACGGGGCCAACACATAAAGACACACGGAAACAAAAGACCACTCACGCTCTCATTCACACCGAAAGGCAATTTGTAGAATCACCTATTAACCTGAGAAGCATGTTTTTTTGGGATGGTGAGAAGAAGTCGGAATACCCGCAGAGAACCCGCGCAGGCACAGCGAGAACATGTAAATTCCGCACAGAAAGGCCCAGGAATCGAACCCGGAACCTTTTCGCTGTGAGGCGACAATGCTAACCACTGCACCGACCCTCGCCTCACATTGCCCTTCGTGTACTGTAGAAAGAAGTCGGTGCAACGAGGCGGGCTGTGTGAGGTAATGAAAAGACAACAAGTTTTAATTTCAGGTGATTATGCAATGAATATTATATCACATTTCTGCTAATACATCTTAAATTGTAGACGGTGAACCTTTTAAGGAGAGCCTAATCATTGGCCCTTAATCTCAAACCCCTCATTCTAATTGTATGAAATTTGAAGGTGTGATAAATGTAGGGGTGTACTTGCTTTTTTCCTTCTTTTTTTTATTTATCTAAACCATGAAGTTGACCACGAAATTTCAAATGGGTTCATAATGTAGTTTAAATCTTTTTTTTATATAATGTCACATTGCTTGTTACTTTTGCCCCTGTTCTCCAACTTCCACCGTACGGCTAACATCGAATTTGCTCCAGGATATATATATATATAAAAAGAAAATCATCGTGATGTGTGGTCTCTTCGATCCATCAGGGGCTGAATCAGTATGGAGCTCACTCCTTTGACCTTTTCATGTCTCATCCCAGCAATAGAGCCTAGCTACATATCGATATCGTCTAACTGCTGTCTCCCAGGCGCATTGGGTTGTCCTGACACACGCAACTCATCTTGGAAACAGACTTTTGTGTGGTTCAGCATGAGATAAACACACACACACGCACGCGCACGCACACACACACACACAGACACACACGCACAGAGAGAATCAACCCTGAAATTGACGTGGCATGCTTATGGCCATGCTTCTAACTGCCAAATTTCTCCCCTAAAGTCATCATGTCAGTGATTCTCATCAGCCATTCAAAGCTCGTAGTGCATTGACGTGTTTGATGCGGAGGTTTCCAGCAAATATGCTGAGCTTGGACATGATGACCTTCAGTTTGGTTCAATGACTAACATCAAATAAAGACTACAGACGCAACCTGGTGCATCGTAGCTTCGATGCAGATACTTTACATACCTCGAATTGATGCTGTTATCTTACGTGCATCAGAAAACTTTGTTTGTCTGTAAGTACTGCATTTTATTTTCATTGACTATTGATGGCTATTCAGAGTGCGCAAAGCCGTCATTT
Source organism: Brachyistius frenatus (assembly GCF_029030835.1). Taxonomy (NCBI): domain Eukaryota; kingdom Metazoa; phylum Chordata; class Actinopteri; family Embiotocidae; genus Brachyistius; species Brachyistius frenatus. The sequence continues at coordinate 4,313,925 of NW_027210611.1, forward strand.
CTGTTTCATCTTTTGAAAAATTACCTTGAAAATGTAGCTCAGCTTTATCGTATTCTAGTTTGGATGAATTCTTGTGATTAAAGTTAGGGGAAGTTTTTGGCTAGCATTTGTCTTCTGATGTAAAAACAAAACACCCTGCTTGACTGCATTTTTTTTTCCCTCCACCAATCTTTCTACATATGTTGAGGTAATGTCATATTTTTATTTAAATAAGTACATGAGACGTGTCACTTTACATTGAAATGTACGTCAGAATCATACTTAGACAATTGCTGAAGCTCTTATAAACTGCTCTTACAGAAGAGAGTATACTTTCTTTGCAGGGAAACATAGTTCTTTTGTGAAGTCATGAACAGATGGAACTACAGCAGATGTATTGTATGGAGAGCAACATAACCCAAAAAGGAGCTACTCTGTTCAGCGTATTGTCCAAATGCTTTGGAAAGGATTTATAGTTGATCTGAACAGCACTTGGAGGTTGTGGTGAAGAGCTAGCTGCCATAAAAAGGAGGAATATTGGTCTCTACAGGAAGACATTCATATTGTTGCACTCAGATGTTCACATGAAAAAAAATGACAGAAATATCTGTATTATTCAACCATTTGACAAGCACTTCTAATAGAATATTCTGCACCCTTTGTATTCAACATTTCACTGAGCAATATGAATAAATGAAGGTATTTCCAGTTTTACTCAAACAAATCTGATAATGAATGTGATAATCAGCTGGACGTGTCTGTTAAACAGAAGAATGTCCTGTAATGATATGTTATGCGAAATCTTAAAAACAACAACAGATATGGCTTTTAAATTCACCATTAATTCTTTGAAGTAATTACTTGTATCCATGCTCGCGGCGATAGCAATTTAAGCTGTGACCTGTTAATAAGCAGAACAAAACATGCATCACCTCCTTTTTTTACTTTAACAAATGGGTAAAGTAATGAGGAAGCCCATAAATTAGCTAATGATAACATGCCCCGTGTCGTGTTTACTCTGGTATTAGTGCTGAATTATCATATTCATTTGATTAGTGTCGCTGATGAGCTCGGTGGATTGCATTGGAGATGGCACTCTGCACATGCAAAATCTCAAGGTGAGGAAGAGATTCCAAACTGGACAGATGCACATAGCCGCTATCCCGAGGACTCGGTCTCACCGGCGTGCCAACATGGCTGCTGGTTGGTTGGCTGCGGGTACAGCTATGACTCACACTCCCACTGCTGCAGTGCACAAACACACACCTTTGCAGCATACAGAACTCCCTGTGAATTCAGCACATAGCAGACTCTGGTCACATCAGCCGGTGGCATAACAACATTAATGGGAAGAAAGACGAGTGATTTTTTTTTTTTTTTTTTTTTTTGGCTGTTAATTATTTTAGCTCACAAAACTCTTTTACTTTTGTCACTTTTCACAGAAGAATATGTGAATTTATGTTGTAAATGTTGGGAAAGTATGAAAATACATACTGACGGTTTAGTTCAAAATAAGATACAGTGAACCCTCGCTATAACGCGGTTCACCTTTCACGGTCTCGCTGCTTCACGGATTTGCATCGTGCATTGAAATCACATTACGACTATATGTAACGTAGATATATTTAATGTCCAGTTCTATCTATTTCAATTGTAAAATAAAGGTTACTGCTTCACGGATTTTGCCTATCACGGTTTCTATTTGGAACGTAACCCCCGCGAAAAACGAGGGTTCACTGTATAGCAAAAAGAAACGTATATGCAAGTAAATAGAAATTGTACGTCGTTTCATTACACTGTGCAAGACCTTACATTGGTCTGTTATGTACCATTCCTCACATGGTTTGCCACTAACATTTTAGCCAGGACTTCATTTCTTTTTTACTTTCGAGGGTTCTGTGATGTAAACGACCCCAGGCACCAGCTCGCATACTGCACAGACTGAGCACATGTATAACTCTTTTCCAATGCACTTGTCTACTACGGAATGAAAAACTCTATTATAACTTCAACATTCAGCTCAAAACTGGCATTAAACATTATCTGCTACCGCCTCCACAAAACAAAATAACTCTCCCAAGACAAAATGAGCTGCCTTCCTCAACAGGTTTCATTTTTCTGCTTCTTTAGATGCTTCAAACAAGGAAGATTAGAGATAAATCAGTTTGTATTCTGGGCTGCAACTGACAATTACTGTCATTACCGATTCATCTTAATTTCTCAATCGATGTCTTTATAATTTTTTTCTGTAATATGTATGAAAATATTGACACTATTACACTTTCCCAGAGCCTAAAGTTACATTATCAATTCTGTTGTATTAGTTGTTTGTGTATGTTCAAAAATCATAAATATTTATAAAGAAAAACTCACGATCCTTATTATTTTAGAAACTGTGATCAGAGAATAATTTATAAAATAACAATTAATCGACTATCAAAATAGTTGCTGATGAATTAAGATCAGAAACTACTTCATATTTGAAAGAAATTTGTGTTACACAGGCCCAGTAATCTGTCCAAAATGCCATGAACAGATTATATATTCAAAAAGAATAAATCAAAGAAAATGAGAAATGAAGGTAATTTCATATTCATACATTAGGCCTTATCTAAATTAAAGCAACTCTATATTCCAATATATCTGTAATATGTAGAATATGTATATTACATAGATATATGGCAACCTCGGACTATAAACGAGAGATACACAGGAAGGCTTGCAGAGTTGCACCACATACTGTTGCACATATACTGTATGTCTGCACTGCTACCTGCACAATGCACAAATCAAGTATATGTAAGAAAGTACTGTTAGATACACTGTGGCCACTAAAAAAGTGCTGTTAGATACACTGGTCACTAAAAAAGTGCATGTATGCACTGTAATGGAGTCTATTACAACAGCTTCTATGTTTATTATTAGAATGTTCAGATTTTATTAAAAAAAAACAAAAAAACGATAGGTTTATTATTGAGATGGGATGGTGTTTTAGTGGACTCCATTATATTGATCCGTTTTCCTAATATTCATCCTCCCCTCATGTTTGTAAATGTGGTCGGCACATCATTAGACCTGTCAATTTAATTCAGTCCACATCACCACTGCTTCAAACCAATACCTCGATAATATGCACAAAGTTTAAATTAATACCCGTCTGACGTCGTCAGTCGAAACTGATCCCCTTCTCTCGGTAAAAGTCGAATTTATTTAGATTTGGCATGTGTTTCTAATTATCATTAACGTATTTAATATCAAAAACAGGACCTGCTCACATCTGTCTTTGTCAGTTGCTCAAAGGTGTCAGCTGAGCTTTTGGGACTGATGGGAAATGGGAAACGCCCTTCATCATGTCACCAGCACGGTGAGAGGGAATCCACAGTCATGATTCTAGTAGCCGTGAGACCTCCAACAAGGCTTCCCTTTTACCAGCTCCTCCCAGGAGAGGAGGCGGCCACCATAACCTTTATGCAGCCCGAGTTCAGGCCTGCCTTCCCAGACACAATCACTGCTCGAGACAACCTTTAAATGAAGACAGATCTGCCTCACTGTCTTACTGTATACTCACAAAATTGTCTGTTGTGTTTGCCCATTGGTCTACCCTCTCCTCCCCTCCTTATGTTTCAATATTGCCATCCTCTCAAAACAGGTTAGCTCTGTGTCAAAAAGTTTATACTGGGCTTGCCTGTGGGCAATTTGTTGAAATTCAGCGAGATATATGGTGGTGAGAGAGTGCGCTGTTATTGTTCATTTTAGGGGGCCCGTCATCAATTTTGCAAAGCAAGTGGATGTCGCTTGGCCCGTCTCCCCTCAATTTGACCTCCTATTCACATCTGAATAATAATAGCTGGGATTGACTGTATCATATTCTATTATCAGCCCGGGTAATCCTTACTTACTATGCAGCTTTGCCTGAGCAATTTTCTGACATTTACAAGTACATAACTTATACTGACGCTGTTGTGACATAGAAACTGATTGCAGCATTAATAGTTCTGCATTTTATTAGCATATCATAATCCAGAGAGCTCGAATAATAGTTGTCAGTTTACAGGCGTGAATCCTGCAAACATTTCCATTTTAATGGTGCTGTGCGTGAGGTGTCCTGCTGCTCTATACATCAGAATGGGTATATAACAAGTATGTCTGCAATGCTTTTGTAGGGTTGTGATCGATGTTGGAGACTCGACAAGTGTTTAGTGGTTGGAAGTATTTTTGCTATTATTCATTAGTTTTTAATGTTCTATTACAGAATGCTTGTTTGATGTGTTTACCTTAGCACATAGGCTCATTATCAGACTGAGTATTTAGTCGGACTTCATGTTCATGCGGGCTGTTTTCTGTTTTTGAGCCTGTAATGAACAGTAATTTTATCCTGACCAATCAATAGTGACTTAGAAGCAGTTTTGGTTCAGTCAAAGGCGTTTTCAATCAATACAGATGTGGTTAGGGGTAGCAAGGAGAGGTTAATTCTAACGTGCCCTCCGGTCTTTTTGATCACTATTAGTGCTTTGAAAAAATGCTTTCATGCTTCCGTGTTGGTTTTCCTGGTTGTTTGTCCGTCCCATTCTCGTGACACGATATCTCAAGAACGCCTTTCGGGAATTTCTTCGAACTTGACACAATCGTTCACTTCGTCCCAAGAATTAACCCCCCCAAATTTGGTGATTAGTGGTCAGATGTCAAGGTCGCTGTGACCTCATGTCCGTCCCATTCTAGTGAACGTAATTTCTCAGGAATGCCTTGAGGGAATTTCTTCAAATTTGGCACAAACGTTCACTTGGACTCACGGATGAACTGATTCGATTTTGGGGCTCAAAGTTCACTGTGACCTCACAAAACTTGTTTGTGGCCTTAACGCAAGAATTCATACGGTAATTCTGACAAAATATTACACAACTATCTAATAGGGTGAAATGATGACATTATATATCCAAAAGGTCAAAGGTCACTTCATTGTGACAACAATTTGGTTTGCAAAAAAAACATTTCTCGCCATGATTCATCGCTATAATTTAGGAATAGAAGGAGAGATTGTGACCGTATTTCAAAATTGGTCAGATATTGAATTGGTGACACTAATCTTGGGTGTCCCCCTTAAAACTGTGCTGATTTTATTCATCTTCTGTGCTGTCAGATATTTGAAGCAGCCGTGTTTTAGAAGTTGGAGCTTCTGTACAGCAAAATCTATATTTGAAGCCTTGTCTACTGTCAATCAGCTTTATTGGCCAAGCATGTGAACACGTATGGGGATTCCTTCAGAGTGTTCACTATATATATTATACAAGTCTTCATGTATGTTTGACTGGCAAAAGCTCAAATGTAGAGACATCTTCCAGAAAAGTAATGGTAACCTATGTTACTATTGTTTGAGAGATGGCAAAGCACATATCTCAATATTTAGGCTTTTTTCACATAAAGAATAATTAATTGAATTGAATCTAATAGATTTTTTTGAACTGCAGCTTATGTGATTAAAATAAAAATGGCAAATGGTCTTTCAGTGCGTAAACTGTCAACAATCTGTTATCGGTAGCTGTTCAGTAAGATTATATCCCACTATTAAGCTCCTGTTTACTGTTTGCTTTTCCTGAGGAAAACAATCATCAATGAAAACAACACCAGACTCCTTTAAAGTGCTGAAAAATAAAAACAAATGGAGCTGTGGACATTCACAGGTTAAAACCAGGCTAATTGGGAGAGGAACTCTGGTGACTAACTTTTTACCTGCACAAAACTAACAAGGCCATTAAAATGTGACAGTGCACTGTTTACTCTATAATTTATGATAGACTTAGCATCAACAAAACAATAGTCATCGTGAAAACTAATTGGTATTTACCTTAATGGTGGCCTTTGAAAAAATTACAGGGGAAAAAAAAAGAAAATGTTCTCACAGTATGATGCGTATTTCTATATTTTCTCTATACAGTACATCCTGTTAGCTCAGTGGCACAAGGTGGAGGTGGTATATATGTATTAATATTTTAATATGTGTCAGGGAGAGAGGTGTAAACATTCCACTGGTGGAAGAATGGCTGACATCCATTGATTAGTCACTGTGTGAAGAGATGTGCTGCTCAGATGAGGTGCTTTGTCCATGTCAGTGTGGCTCATGGGAAAAGTAGTAGTAGTGGACATGACCTTTCAATGTACTTTTGCTGTTACTCCTTTAGATTAAATCTTACCATGACTCTTTCTCTCCTGAAAATTGCTTTTGCTCTTTTCATATTTTTTATTTTTTTAATTTTTTTACTAAATCCGCACCAATTTTTCTTTTTTTTTTTTTTTTTTTTTTGCTAAATCTTTGAGCACCACGGGTTAACTTGTCAGTCTGCCATAAAGAAGAAAAAAAAAAATCGAAGCGGTATCATTAACACAAGTTGGCAGAGCCGACTCGCATTAACAATTCAGATACAACGTCATCCTCACATCTTGCTCCATATGCGTTGCCTTAACCCGTCTGGAAGAACCAGATGGTGAAAGCGCTGAATAATACTTGAGTCCTCATCTGTCCCCCAGGTCACACTCAGTGCTTTGTAGCTGGGGTTTCTCTTGACTTTGTACTCTACCCTACAAAAAGATTCTCTCCTTAATATAAAATGCATACATTTTTTTTTCTCTCTTCTAGTAAGTGACCCCGGTTGATTAAAAACTAAGACTTCGGCATAATTTACACCTGTGCCATCTTTTAAAAACAAAGATGATGTAAATGAAGTGTTTGCCCCGGCATCCCTGAGTTGTCAGTACCCCCAATATGCAGAAATCGTAAAAAACCGAGGGCTTTCTTCTGCCCTTTCTCAGAGAGGTCATCCTTTACAAGCTTTCTATGTATTTTTCATCGCCACCATCATTCTGTGATTCATCTTGCCATAAACCCTGGCATCTGACAATATCACAGTCCTGAGGGTGTCGGGGAATATTACAAATTCATGTGGCCTGTTGACTTAGTTCGCTATATCAGAACAAACACCTGCAGACAGAGCAGCAAGTTCACAAACTCAGCTACAGTAATGAGATAGTGAGAAGTTTGGACTTTTGCCACATTAGTTATCACAATCCGGATCATGATGACAATGGCAATAATAATGGTGATTTTGGAAGCCCTGGAAAATAATAAGCACCTTCATTACCTGCAAAACAAAATACGGGGAATTCCTCTTAAACAGCAACAGTGAACACCCTTAAATGCCAACAGATGCATATGTGTGAGTTTGCTGATAATTACATGTGGGTGTATGGGGAAATGTACGTGGCTGGATGCTTGGGTACAAGAATGTGCCTGAGCTCTTGCTGCAACCCTGTCCTCTAGAAAATAGACTTCTATACAACAACTTAGTTTTGTTAGTTGCATTTTGCAGTAAATTTAATTTCTGCTAAATTTAATTCTATATTTATTTGTAATTCTACAGATTGTCAGCCTCCAAAAAAAATGACAACATTGGTCTTATGTTTAAGCAAATTATTACGACCCACAGTTGCGTTTTAAAGCTTAGTGACCTCTAGTGGTCATACATATAATGACAGTCTGGTGGAGGTAGGTTGGGTAGGTGGAGCATTACAACAGCGGACTTGGGTGCAGCAGACTACGTTTTTCCTCCCGTTTCCAATTACGAGTCTGAACCGTTTTTTAAAAACTTTTTTTTTTTTACTGTTGCCATGACTACGAAACCACTTACTATTGTCACGATAACAAAGGTTGCATAACTTTAAGGAAGTAGTAACTTTAAAGCCTCATTCAGACCAAAGATTTGCGCTGAAACGATGTAAACTTGTGAGCCCGTTAGTCCTAACTGTGACCTCAGCACCTTCTTAAACCTGAAGGGAAAAATAGTTTCTAAGTACTAAAATCTCAGATGGTTCCTGTGTTTTCTTCAGTGCTACATTACATACATACATGAAGCCTCCCTTGAAAAGTATTTGGGATTGATGTAATCATACGAAGCACAGACATCCATAGTTTGAATTTTAATATGGTCTGGTTTAGGCAATGCAATTACTGTCAAGGTTGTGAGAAGATTTTACATTTTAGTCAAATTTTCATTCCGTCTCGAGATTTTAAATCACTTTAGACATTTAAACAAGATGATGATCTTTCCCAAATCTTAATCAAGTGCTTTGGCTGCGTAGACATGACCACAATAAGATATACCACAGGATCTTGTATTACAAGAGTGGACTATACAGAGTAAATGAGTCCAATTTCAGCGAATGTTTTGTATTTTACAGCTTTTTTACAGCGAGCTTGCAGTATTCTTAATAGAAATGCATCCACAATATGGTGACGTGTTTTTCTTAAAATGTATCTGCTGTTGTAAATTAGCACATCATTTATAGAAGACCGGTTTAGGCTGTGTGACTAGATGCTCATGCACAGGGACATGGATGAGCTCACATTCGTTACGGTCGGTGATGAAACTCTTTGTTGGTGTTCATCCTTACTTGAAACAGCTCTGCATCTTGTCGCCCAAGACAGAAGCAAATTTTCTTTGTAATCAATTGAACAATTCATTTCGGAAAAAAAAACCCGCAAAGTCTACCATCTCTTCTGTTGATTAAAATGCCAGAGTGTCTCCAGCTAGAGCCATCTGATAGACATAACCTTTAAGTGGGCCATTAGGAATATATTAAAAAAAGACTCATTTCCTGGGAACATGTCACTGATGAATTATTAAAGCATCTAAAACAGGGCAAATCATTCCCCTCCTTCTCCCCTAAAAAAGATCACCATTGATGACTAGTTAAACCGCTGAATGATGGGGCACATGAATTTAAATATGCACTTATAGGATGTGGACACTGCCAGAATCCAGCCCACAAATCTCTGGTCAGGGCCTCTGATATCATTTTCTTATTCATTCAGGCTTTGGCCCTGCTGACTTTGCCAGAGTGAACCTTGGCTCTGACCCATCAGTATGTATTTAAAATCAATGGGTCTGGCAAAACACACAAGGGTAAAGTGGGACCTTTCAATTGTGAAACTGCAAAGATTCTTGGGTTAGGAAGGAATCAAGTGCTGCTGCGCAATTCAATGCGAACGAGTAAGCAATACACTTTTGCATCTTTGGAAACTAATTCAGGAATGGCAACTTGAGACTGAATTACAAAGTGAAATATAGTGAAATGTTGACATGGAATGAGTGTCTGTCTGTTTATTTATTCTGTTTACTCAGTTAGTATGGGGGCAGATACTCAGCAATACGATTTTAAATAGCTTTTTTTTCTTCTTGAACATAAAGAGATCCTTCTTGAATGGATAGAAATGACACTCAGTTATATGTGTAGCTTAAAAAGGTTCAATACTAAGGGACCTTTATGATTTTTGATAATGAAGAAATTGAAGTCTGATGATTATGTTCTATATTGGGAAATACTTATTTTTGATATAGGTACACAATAAAAAACTATTTATAAATAATTTCAAATTTATCTTTGGCATTAAATTACTACAAAGGTACTTACTGTGCCACATTAACAGCGCTGCTATCTTTGTGATGCGCTAAAAATCTATTCATATTTCTGTATACTACCATCACTGTTATTATGTTTTAAGCAAATTTAGAAAATTTAATTTAATGATTTTTTTATTTCTTTAATAAATGGTGAAAAACAATTGCAGCCTAGTTTTTAAAATTGCTAGTCCAGCCTTATTTTTTTTAGCCCTTAATGAGTACACAACCTTATGCAATGACACAGTATGTTCACATTATAGTGTGACAGGCGCAAAGTAAAAAACAAACAAACAAAAAAACCTTCCTCCTTTTCTCAATTACCCGCTTGTAGCAGACGCCCTTATTTTCAGCACACAGTGTTCATTTCCTTTCCGTTCCCGTTTCACTCTGTCATTCACATGCTCCGCGGTGCACAGAGCTAACCAGGTGCGTGTTGTCCTCCAAATGTTCGCGCTGCAGGGGTTGGGTTCGCGTGGGCTTGCTCAGGAGTTAACTGAAGTCTGTCCATAGCTTGGTTTCCAGGCTCGGGATCCGGGCATGCAGGACGTCAGGCAAACAAGCCGAGGGCTAGAAGCTCAGGAGAGAAGGTGGAAATGGGCGTCTGGCTGAGGCGGCAAAGGAAAGGGTTATGACTGGAGCATGGTCCCTGAGCAGCTTGGGCTGAAGGAGCGTGAGAGAGGCCAGTAGCTGGCCCGTGGGGCCCACAGATGGAACCTCTGGATGGGGAGAGGAGGAACCTGGTCAGCCAATTCAGATGCACTTGTGGATGACTCACAAGCCCTCAGCATCTCGTACACCTACTCAGACTCAAGAAGGGGACCATTCTTGTCCTCGTGGTGCAGCTTGCCGGTTGTGTTTATTGATGAAGGAAAACAGGAAGAGGAAGTCATTACATTGCAAACTGTCCCCCAAGAATCTTTTCTGTTTTCTAGGTTAATAGTGTGATAACTCAGTTTTGACTGTCCACTCCCTCTGACACCGTTCTGATGAAACAATCAACTCTTCCTCCTCATATCAAGAATATTTTTTTTATTTCTTTTATCAAGAAATATGATCATCAACCACGGACTGTATATGTTTGAAGAACAGATTTAATAACTAATCATCTTTCCCTGACACCATTGGAGTGAGTCCCCCATATGTGGCAAAATCACTGAGAATATTAGTACATACTGTAGGTGGGTGTGAGGTGACTGCAAACAGCAAGGAGTTATTATTGTTGAGGAAGTGAGAAAAGCTTTACAGTGGAGTGGAACTCCAGGAGATGTTAAATTGATTTTTGCATCGCAACGCTTGGTAAGTGCTCATTGCTGTGGTGTCTTTGCACCACATTGGCAACAGATCACTTACTTAATCATGCTGACCTGTGCTGTGAAAAGCTGTTGTGGTCAAGAGCGGGTCGACCATAGTTAGTTTAGTTTTCTTGTCAGATCTTTAACGACTTAAAATGTGGCTGTTTATCCCATTTCTTTGTTTTTGTGATTGCTGCTTGTGCCAACTGCCCGTTATATTCATACCAATCGTTTGCTGATGCAGACTGCATTGTTTAGTGTGTTGCATATAATTATCCATGTTGTACTAAAGCATTGGCGAAGGAAACAGTGAAGGGGTTACGTTCTCAATAAAAGACAGGAAGACCCGTAAATCGTTCGAGAAAATAAGACCACAAATGAGCTGTTCTTCATATGAAACAGCTTTATAGGCTGGTTAAAGAAGTTTACATTATGAGTCTGAAAACATTGCTTTATTACATAGCCATGATATGAATGCTACCCATACTAATTAAGATGAAAATGACACAAGGGGAAAATACATTTTCATAAAGTAGGTATGCGTGGAACCAGTTTTGTGATTGAAAGTAATGCAACAAAATTCTTTTTATGTAATGACTTAACAGATCATAGCAAGTAGATCACAGTTGGAACAAAACAAATGACTTTTTAAAGCCTAGAAGTCTGTTTGTAGAAACATATTGTTGTAACTTATTCAAATGAAAGGAGCATTCTTATTATATTCTTAATGTCCCCTTCTTTGGAGGAAAATAGAAAATATGGTAATATTTCCTGAGACGCTAAGACGTCCATTGGGCTTTTCACCCTTGATAACATTTGGCATGCCACTGCATGAAAGTACCCCCAGTTCTGCCTATAATGTAATCTCTACAGACAAGCCTTCCACTCTGTGCTCAACCTCCAAATAAAATGTGTCCGTGTCACCCAGATGGTTCAGTTCAGGTTTCCTGTGTGCACTTCAGCTTCTCAGAACATTACGAACTGTGTGTGCTGCATCAGCTTCATCAGCACCCACCGCTCCGTGAGGGTCACGCAAGCCAAGACGCTTCCTCCAGAAATAAACCAAGACCCTGACACACAGACCTCACTCTTGTCTTATACTATTTGTGTTTTCTTGCCCATTGTGGCCTGCTCTCACATGATTCTGCCACTCAAACACGGGCCAGGAGACATTAAACCCTTTATAGACACACCATGCATATTTGAAGAGAGAGCATTCGGCCCATAAATAACACGAGAGCTAAATAATTGACGAAGAATTTGCTGAAAATATACGAATAAGGCTGTGCATTCAGCGTAGCGGCCAGATGGCTCCCGTGAGGGCTGGACTTTATGTGTTGCACTTTTAAGATGAAGTACAAGCATGCGTGCAGATGTTTGTGCCCGTGTCTCTATCTGAAATGATCTCGTACTGGTTCCATAAACACAGCAGGTCAGAGATCATACTGGAGCGAATGGGAATTTTAACATATTTTTTTCTTTGTCTGTTTTATGCAACCATAAAAAGGCGGGAAAGATGAATGAAATCTTTAATCAGGCTTGATTTGATTTGTATGGTGCATTTACTGTGTTTGTGAGCTAGGTGCTAAGTTTGTCTATTTGTCACTCCGTGGTGGGCAGGCGGTATACAGTGTAAGAGCTTTTTAGTTGAAAACAGCTGCAGCTGGAAACAACAAAAGCAGTTGGAGTAAAACCAAAACATGGAGCTGAAAGACAGACGAATGGCTTCTAGATCTTAGGCTGGGTATCGTTCAAAACTTTTTTGACACCAGAAACAATACCTTGACTTCGATATAGTTCCAGAACAATACTATTTTCAACACCAATTTTATAAATGCCTTTTAAGGGAAAGATAATTCTATTACACATTACTGTGCAGATCTTTTGGTTTTAATGCAGTTTAGAGGGGGAGAGTGTAAGCCAGGTGTTTTTCGATAGCTACAATTAACATATGTTCTCTAAACCTCAAATGGTGGAAAATTACTTGGAAATATCGATGTAAATATGACATCTGTTAGTTTCCTCCAGCTGTTTTTAAAAACGTGAACAGAATTGATTTTAAAGATTAGGCAAAAATGATGACGATTATGTTCAAATAATTGCGATAAAGTGATTACGTAATAGTTGTGACAGGCCTAATTTTGCCAAGAAGAAATTTGAAGAGCAGCAGTGGCTGAAGCTGCACACTATGCACCATGTTTTTTTTTTTTTTTTTTTTTAATTCGGTCTTTCAGTGGGAGTTGGAGGGCTCTGGAGCAACTAAGCAATTTTCACAAGGGAGTTAAAAAGAGAGAGAAAAAAAAGAAGCTCTATTTCAACTTCCCTCCTGGACTTTTCTCACCTATTTAGGGTTTCTAACTGGCATCCTTCTGGTCCGGTATCCTCACCTCTAACCTATAAGCTGCTGCAGGCTCAGAGTGCTCTGTGCCGTTTTATATTCCCACCTCTCCTTCGGTCGTTTGAAATCCTGCGAAAGATACATGTTCAGGGTGAAAGAGAGAGTGTTGTAATAGGAGGCAGGATTTTATAGCGTTTTAGCACACAGGAGGCCAGATGAGGTCCGGGTCTGTTTCTCACACAAATAAGTCCAACAGTGGAATAACTTTTTTTTTTTTTTTACTGCAAATGCCCAGCCAAGAATGGAAATGCAACCCAAGTGCACCCTCACTCTTCAATTTGTCTCGCACACATATATTTGATCTTTTCACACATACGCAGAAATATGCACACGTGCACGTATGGATTCAGCTGACAGTGCTGAATAATTGAGATGCTGCAATAAAACGAATACAGCACACAGAGTGAAAGACGTAGAAATAGAGAGAGAGCAAAGGGATTGCCTGCAGGTGAGAGTTAACATGTGAATCATCATGTATGGATGTTTGCAGTCTCACAGTAGCGGCGTCACGTGACGGCTGGATTCCTGATTTTCTTTTCTTTTTTTACCCCCTGTATTCTCCCCTCTTTTCTGCAGCGCACACACGCACTTAGCAGAGTTCAGTGCACATCAAAAAGTCAAATCAACTGGAACAAATTCAACTCGAGGGCCTTTTCACTGTACCCACGATTACGAAGTTATAAAATATGAATATACAAATATTGAATTAATACGTAACAAAAGGATGACTCGGCGAATGCAGTTTGCTGCTTTGCTCAACACGTCACGGTGGAGAGGATCATGCAACTGAGAAAATGGGATCAAACGCTGTTTACAGTTTTATTGAATGGAGCTGGCACTTGACCCAGTATAAAAACAAGGAAACAAGAAACAGGTCAACATGTCTCACATATGGACTTTATCATAGTACATTAGATACTGCTTGTTGGTTTTGCACGATTACTCGGGACAGGCTGCAAACCCTTATGACGTGGGTGGTTCGTATAGTTTTTATTTTCTTAAGGTCAGCCTTGTCCATCTTAGTGCACATGTAATTGGTGGGCCTCTTCGTTGTGTGATCTCTTTTTATAGCGGCAATAATATCTGATAACGACATATGAAATGAAAACTAAAATCACCGCTCCAGACCCTCTCCCACAGGAGAATTATTCAAAAGGGGCAACGTATTTACATGTTTCACACAAACAGAAAAAAGAAAAGCACTGCGTGGTTAATGGCCCGCTCCGGACCCTATGCAAATAAAACCAAGTGCAGAGAAACAACAAGTTAGCTTCATGCACTGAAACTTTTAAACAAGCAACACTCGTCTCTTATAACTCACTTTTTAGGCATCAGAGTGCTAAAACCAAGTAGGAACTGATGTAATGATGATATTTATGATGCAAATACACTAAAAAACAGCAAGAAATAATAGGACTCATTACGATTAAAGAAATATGCTGAGACAGGTGATTAATTCAAAAGGATCGACGTAGGAGGGTCCCGAAGAATTTATATTGAGCAGGCTAAGAAGTTGCGGAGGAAGAGCTCTGAATGTTTTAGTGGTTGGAGGCAGATTTTTTTTTGTAATTACATACAATATGAACTGGTTGCATACACTTCTCACTAAATTTGATTGTCATGTGAATTCTCCTGCTTGGACTCACGGAGACAGAGAATAAAATATTATCAAATATTTGCTGCTTTCAATAGTTGTAAAATAATTATAGCGTAATAAACTGGTTTGAAGTGTTTTTGTTAAAAATCATAACTCGTGAATGCATCACAAACGAGACTTCTCGGATATAGATGATGGATGGATGGATGGATTGGTGTATTTTTTTCTTTGTAATACTCAAATACAAGTAGAGAAGCATCATACTGTACAGTTGTTATATGGTTAGTAAACCTCTGGTACCTCTGGAATCATAATCAAGATTTAATTCAGAGAGATGAATGAATATAATCTGTGTATTGGAATTCAAATGAAACGGAGAGCCGTGTGATGGTGGTTGATTTTTTTTTTACACAATGTATTTCCTCAAAGAGGCTTTTCAACTGGGAGAGAAATGCAAAGCACCAACGTCACTATGTCTTCTTAATTGTAATGGATAAAGGGCTGTCTCTATTGGCAACAAATAAATATATTTACTAAATAAAACTCTGAAATGTCATAAATAGACATGGAAAAATTAAAAGACAAAGTATTATATTTTTGCTTATATAACAGAAATAACTCTTTGTCTGACTTTTAGTTTGTACATCATTATGAAGCTCGAATCACCATGGCAATAGAAGCTACTTTTTTTTATTTTAACTTTGCTAGTTCTCTTTCTTTGAACATAGCTGCCATGACAATAGGGTGCCAGGTTGTGGTGTGCTGCTATTTATAAGCAGCTGTGGCTCTGAATAAGTAATAGGACGAGAATAGGTCTGCAGTATAGGTCACCTTTGTGCTCATTTCATCAAGTTCTTCAAGATTTCACTTAAAGTCTGCAGGAGACATTTCAGTCAAGGTAGCTCGGTAAAATGTAGATTTCTGACACTTGGCTGACCTTTTGCGTAAAAGCCTTTCACAGCATGTTCGTTTCACGCATTACAAATAGCTTGTGTTATTTGAAAGGGTGACTGATTTTTTTTGACATGCTCTCCACTCTCTCTGATCATTAGCTTGATATCAAACACTTGGCGGGGATGCTTGAGAAGAGGTGGGGTGAGAGGTGGTTTCTCACAAAGGGGCTTAGAACTTCCAAGTGGAAACACGCAGCACAATTACACTTTTTTTTTTAGGCAGACTCTTCATAATTTGCCTGAAACAAGGCACGTCTGAGATTTTGAAAAGTAATTTTTAGTTTTCAACGTAAACATTCTGCCTGCCTGATAATGCTGATGGCGCCTCAAGATGACGCTTTTATCAGTCGAGATGCATGAATGTGGCCTGGGAGTTTTGATTTATCTCGTGTCTGAGTTCAGGTGCATCAATAATAAAAACTCAAATATATTGCTCTTTGGATGCTGCAACCTCTGACCTTGACCCTTCCATGACCCCTGAGACTTTGGCCCCTGTACCTCAGCCCTCTCCATTGCTTTCACCCCCATGCTCCCCTGATGTCCCTCGACCCTCTGGCCCCTACCTGCAGGTAGTGGTTTCAATACAAAAGTTGACCCTTAAAGCACAATATGTTTAATCTGAGTATTTGTTATTGTCATAATCCACACATTGCAATTTTTTTTTTTTTTTAAACCTTTTTAGAAAGAAAGCAGTATAACAAAATGTCTTGGTAAAAGTTCTTAACGTTTTTTTTGTTGATTAACTGCAGACTTGATCCAGTCAGTATACTGATGCACCTTACAACTAATCCAAATAGGCAGCTGTGGCTGAGATGGTAGAGCAGGTTGTACACTCATCATCAAGTTGGTGATTCAGTCCCCAGTTCCTTCTATCAATATGTTGAAATCTCCTTGGACAAGAAACTGAACCCCAAGTTGGTCCTGATGGCAGGCAAACAACATTTACCATTTTAATTCAAGTTTTAAAAGGTGTTTGTAGTCTGAAAATTCAGTTGACGTGAACGAACGTTAGTGTTCCCCGAAATAGTTGACTAAGAATTAGTCGAAGAGAAAAGTCTTAGTCGCGAAGTTTTCATTGGTTGTTCAGTTGCAGGAAGAAAAAAAAAACACTCAAACTGCACCATATCAGACCTTGTAAAGAACTTACAGGAACTTTTGTTTCCAGCTAAGTTTTCCCCTTTCAGAAGGTGCTTTTGTGGGTAACCTGAGGGCGATGTAGGTCCTTTTTGTGAGAAGTGAACGACTCACGTGAGAAGCAGCACGGCATGCCGGCATTGTAAAGTGCATTTCGACAGCAGTGATTTAGTTGCTTTAATTAGCCACAACGTGCCCAGATAAGCCCAAGTTTCAGTGTAACAGACTTTTGCATCGTTGTTAACAGGCGGCTCGATTCGAGCATGCCAGTGTAAAAGTAATACTTTTAAAGGCTCATTGTAAAGTTTTTTTTTTTTTATCTGTAACGTACTAGTGTTAACATTCTGTCTCGGCCATGAAACCACCTTTTGATGCTCCCTAAGATGTATATTTCAATAATTAGATTAATGTAAATGTGCATCGACTAGTCGACTATTGGCTTAAACTAACGACTATTATCGCTGAATACCTCAACCGGGCAATCTTGAATCTTAAATTTCAATGATGATTACAACGAATCAGTTTCTCTGTAAATGTATACATTAATCTGTTACAGCTAAACATTTGTAATAACTGAATGTGCTGATATTGTCTCCCCCCCCCCCCCCCTCTAACCGATATAACCAGTGGTGCTCTGTTCTTGCTGCCGACTTGTCTGTACACTCCCTGCAGATCACTCTGGGTGTGTGCATTGGCTCGCATGCAGAGAACACTGTCAGCACACATGTACACGCCCTCAAATCCAGTTACCTGGACCACATACATGGAATCACAAAACACACACGCGCACACTCTTTCTCTTCCGGTCTCAATGCAATGAATGAATCCACCGAGATTTTGGCGATGCTTATATTTAGCTGCCGCAGTCCTTTTTCTCTATTGTAGTGACGTCTCGCACAGTCTCACCCAGCTGTTTTTTATCAAGTCATTCTGTCAGGCAGGCAACCCCGCACTGCTGCATTATTCATACTCCGCTACGGAGACGGGGGAATCGGAAGTCCCGACCACCACTTTGATGACATGCAAAGAAGGGGGGAAAAGACTCTGCGCCGCTTACATGTGCTGTCACTGGTGCTTTCACAGTTGCTGTGATCAAGCTGAACGCAGGAATCATAAATGAGACTAGGGGCTGATACATAGGTGGCGTGAGATTTGTGTATGTAAATGGCTGCTTACATGTGTGTGCAGAGGTATTTTGTGTGCATAAAGTTCTGCACACGTGTTTCTTAAACCTCCTGTTTACACGTGTGCAGGATATCAAATGTTGTCTAATGTTATTCTCTCCCAGTTTTCCCTCTGGTATTACATTTATGCAACATGTTCATTAAAGCCATACATCATCTTCATAGCATTGGGTTTCCCTTGTAGAGGCAAAAAAAAAGAAAAGAAAGAAAAGGAAACACAGCTCCCCTCTGTACTATAAATATCTTTCATGGTGAAATAGCCTTCGAATACCTCAAATCAGTCAGAGTCCAATCTAGCCACCAGCTCGGATAAAATATGTCTACGTACGTTATTGGGTAATTACATAATCTGACAAGGGAACGGATTGGATGGGAAAATGAGAAATATGTGTCATATACATAGATCATGGTTCTCAGTCTGGGTGTTGCTTAGGTTTGATAGAGATTGTAGCTGTGAGGATTATGGCTGATGCTCAATCACAGAGATTTTTTTTTTTGTCGTAACGTCATAACAGAAAACAGAAAAGACTGATGAAATCACGGTATTACACACACACACACACACACACACACACACACACACACACACACACACACACACACACACACACACACACACACACACACACACAAAGGTAATACTTCAGGAATGAAGGCACTCATGAAACCCTGATGTAAAAGTCGGCAAGTAACGCTGCGACTGTGTGCAGATGTTTGCCGATTTGCTCCTGTTTGCATAAATGGGCAGGGCTGATTGACAGCGTTGGTTCCTGTGTTGACTCAGTGTGATTGAGTTGGAGATGTGAGTGCACTCTGCTGGCAGCGTTCTCCATTTGTCACCGTCTTGAGCCACCAGATGGGCCGGCAGGCGCCCGTCGGACCAGAGAGCTCCCGTCTGCCGTGCCGTAATCCCAATTTTAGCATTTACAGGCACGCATACGGCTCCCAAGAACACCCATCTCATGGAAACTAATCCATTGATCCCTCTCTGTGTGTCAGTCACAAAAGCAGTTAGAGCCGCCGGGTGCAGAGCTATGCTATGTCAAGTGTGGCCCTCATCGCTCAGGAATCGACGACGTGAAAGTAATTTGGGATGCAAATGGTCAAACAACGGCTTTTTGTATGTGGCATTGGAAGGAAAAAAGATGCGTTGTTGAAGTAGATGCTTTGTGAATCATCCTCATCACACTTGAAAAATATGTATAATTAAGGCATGTTTTTTTTTTGTTAAAGATATGCTTGTTAATGACTTAAATGTCAGCAAGGAAGCTAAGAAATGTAGGACACATCATTTATCGTCTCTTTTTTAAAGTCTAAGGACAGTTTTTTATTCCCTCCGTATATATCGTGTCTAGGAACAAAACCCAAATATAAAGTGATATAAAATGATTCATGAAAAAGGCCCATTGGAGAGCAGGGCAATGAAAATGCCATCCGCCTGAAAATCTAATAAGCATCCTCTGTGAATCGGCGAATGAGGCGGTGGCATGTACGGGAAGCTTTTCACAGGGTGATCATGTATTAAACAGACTTCCCCTCCTCAAATATTCATGGGAAGAGATTTACTCATTAATCTTTCATTATCTTCTATCTCTCTATTTTGCATACATCAGGAGCTTGGAGCTGGTATTGATAACAATCACCTTCGTTTCACACTTTCCTGCGCCAGGGTGCTCGCACTTTTGTGCCAATTATGTTTCCTACATGCAGCAGTTAATGAGTCAACTCAATATTTGACTTTCTTATTTTAATGTCACTTTCTTTCTGTCTGCATTGGAAAAAAAACATTTTTAAATAGTTGCGATCAAAGCATCAGACAGCGAGTTCTCTGGGTTTCTAGCTCGAGGGCTTAAGTGGGAGAGGAGTTTGGGTGATCACACATCAATGTAGTGAAGCCTAACAGGATATCTGCACAGATGTTTGTCTCATAGAGAAGATACACTTCCACTTGTCAATATGGCTGCAGATGCACAAACAAACATGTATAAACAGGCAGTGGCAGAAGAAGTACAAAGATAATTTGCTGTTCCAGGACCACAATATTAAACCCGCCAACATTTCCCACTGAAATGAGAAAACAGAAACAGAAAGCTGAGTAAACGTACCATCCACCACTGCAAACAGGAACATTGCAGTGAAAACTTCAGTACTGTCATAGCATGTAATAAAATAACTGGATTTGTGTTGGCTCTGAAGGTCCCAAGCTCACATTAGCAGCCAGTTCTTTGAAATTCAATCATTTCCACGATGCTATGACGTGAACGATGTGTTCTAAATTAGACTTTTAGGGGAGAAAAAGTACAAACCGTCGCTCTGAGATGAAAGAAGTTTGTAGTCCGCGGAGGTCAGCGGTTCACTGACTGCGTACTTGGCTTCCCAGAACCGCCCCCAGCATGATTAAGGATGCGCTGTGGTGTGATCCCTCTGATTACCATAGATGACTATAGGCAGGCAAAGCTGGGAGATAACGTGTAGGACTTTAGGGGGACACTGGTGGGCAGAGGTTGTATCGACCCGCTCCCTTGAATTCCTGTTAATAATATACAGGGACTTAACACGCCTACACGAGGACAGTGTGCAGAAAGAAATGCATGGGCAAAAGAAACCACCAAGATGGGAAAACACGAGAGCAAACAACTACAAATATATCCCACATGCAAACTAAAAAAAACAACAACCAAAAAAAAACATTAATTGAGAAACAACACAAATCCCTGTTTCCCGCATGTGTGGAAAAACAGTTTTAAATGAGGCAAAAACTAAATGTTGCTGCTGATAATGACTTTTCTCACTGCTATTACTGCCCTGCATCATCATCACCCATGTCACCATGGCTCTCTGTAGAGCGGACCTTGTTATTCTGTCGATTGTCTTTCTACGTGGTCTGACTTACTGATAACAATGCAATTAATCAGAAGCTTTGGAGTTACTTTTCTGCAAGACAGAACTTCTTCCAATATTTACTTTACAAGAAACTAATACGCAACTTTCATATCAGGATTTTACATGACAGTGAGAAATATATATATATCATTTTTTTTAATATTCTATGTTTCAGTCCTATGGACCATTCACGATTTTAATATTTTTTACGGTACATTAATTCAAGACCAACCATGAATCAAAATGAAAAGAAATGCATCCTTATCTGTGTTTTTATTTTTGTACATATTGTTAAACTTGTAAAAAAACCCACAAGGTTCCACAGTGCTTGTAAAAGAGTGACTGTGAATTTTTACATTTATGTCAATGATAACATTACGACAAATGAGGAGAACTATTTTTAATATTCTCGAACACAGTAATGTTTAGCTACATTAGCTTTCATATAAGAGGAATTTTGTCGCTCGTCTAGTATTTGAATCTTGCACAGGCAACTCAAACAGATGTGTTGCCAAAAATTAGTTTGAAAAGAGTGAAGTAAATCATCCTATACTAGGTTTTACTCACCATAGTTGAAACCGAGTGATTTTTATCTAGATTTGAGCTTACAAGCAGCAAATAGCAAATAGCAACCTAAAGTTACTGCGACGCATGTGTTTGTGCATGTGCAGACAGGTGTTTGGCCAAAAATTATTTTTGAAAGAGTGAAATAAGACGTTTAAATGTAAAATTTACCTCGGTTGAAATGTATATGGGGGGGGGGCCGTCCAGGTGGAGGCTACATATGGTTAAAGGCGCTAATGTGAGTTACTCCTGCATAAACAGGAAGAGTGGTGTGTTTTTAAACAAAAACGTGGTGGTGTGAATGAAGTCGACATATCAAATTCTTTTCCAAAATTACATTTTTTTATGTAGTAGTAGATGGCGCCAAAGCAATTTTTTTTTGTATTGATTCCCTGCACTGAATCCAGGATACAATTTCGTTTTTGGTATTGTACCAAACAGGCAGATCGTTTTGTGTCCCAACAAACAGCACTCGTTCTTTGTCCCTTTTTATTTCATGAGAGAAAAAAAAATGTCTTTCAAACCTTCATGCTATTCTTCCAGTCCACTGATATGACTCATGTAATAGTGAATCAGCGTTGGGCAGAACCTAGTCAGGCTCATGCTGTTCCCACTGCTCATCCGGCCTTAAAGAGGTATGCATGTCTTCCATCTGTTGTTATTTGGCAACCCGCTGACACCATACACAGATACATTGATTCATATTCATTGACAGTTTGTCAGACTTTCATTCAGCCCCGCCCCGAGTAGAAAAAAACCAGAACTAGAAGAGAGGAGATTGTTGAATCTTCACTCTGACAATAAGAAAACCAATATCAGAAAAGATTAAAGTAGCTCATCTGCAGTATAGAAATGCTCTAAATGTGTTTTGCATATTCTATCTAACAGAGAGTAGTGACAAGATTATCCTTCACTTGTAAAACTCCAATCAGTACATCATAAATTCAGCCCCTCCACATGCATTTTAAATTAAAGGGATCTTTGTCAAAACAAGGATTAGTTTATGTTTTATCTTTATGTATTTGCTGCTATTTTTGTTTTTGTTTGATTTGTAATTTCCTTCTTCATTGTTTGGGATTTCATTAAGACCAGGACAAGGTGGGAAAATACAGAAAAATAGAAGAAGACTTCGGTGTGGCAGGTAATATAGCAAACCGCATGGCTGGATGAAGACGGGGTCATGACACAATGTGAAGTAATAAAATATGTGCCTTTGACCTGACCTGAATTGGATTCCCAGTGGTCCTCAATACCAAGATTGCACCGTGTCATCTTGATTTCAACTGGCACACCCACTATTGTGTCTCCCCTCCCACTCCAGCATTAATCACATTCACGGTCGCCAGATTATAGGACCAAACAAACCCCTTGTGTGAGCCATGTAAATGTCAGTTTTACTGCCACAAATCCCCATGCGGCATACACCGAACACCGTCATAAAACTAGAGCCTTGCTTGTGTCTCTGTGTTCAGTCATCTGTATTCTCAAAGACCTGTTAGACATGCTGCTCAACGACTAAAGTACACCTCAAAAACACAGTGACAGAGGACACTGAAACGTCCCAGAAGTTTATTTTTACGCTCCGGATGCATTCAGGCAATCATGAATTGGCTGGTGAGTATTATTGGAAAGTCCCGAGATTCCTAGAGAGAACAATGAATCAGATTCAACCAAAACAACATAGCAGTGACAGCAGTGCAGTGCCAGGCGAAACAGATGGGCAGATGAAACAGCTGTGTTTCTAAATTAATAGGGTGTGCAGCGTTGAGCTGACAGCCCGTCTCAGTGGACGTTGCGTTAGTCACTGATTAAAAATGTAATCAGATTACAAACACTTTTTTAAAAGGTAAGTGATGTCTTGTTGGTTCAATCAAAAACATTAAGAGAGAATATTCATGTAGATTGTGACATTACACACACTGAGTTTGTCTGGTCCATGCTTGTTTCTCCTGCTGACTGTAAACGGGACCACCCAGGGCTGTGCATCAGTGCCGGCCATCTGTCTGTAAAGTTCAATAAAAAGCAAGATCTTTGTGCTGCTACGTAGGGAAGGTCCTTTCAAGCAAAAATACTATTCAGTATTTGCAGAGCACTAATCGAATATTATTTGAAAACCCTGCCCCCCACACTCCCTACATTGCACATGAACACACACACTCAAAGAGAGTAAGAAACTGACTCGCGCTGTGCACTCAGGCTGTTTTTAGCTATCATTTTTGAGACGACGTCTACATCCAACATCCAACTTCCAACTTACTTTGCCTGGTCACCAAGCTAGCCGTTGATTGTTGATGTGTGGACGGACTGTCTGCTCGGTGCTTCGCTCCCGAATGACTGTGCATAGCCGTAATAGTATTATGACAGGCTAGCTTCATTTTTATAGATTTTTTTCGAAGGAGTCCTACCCAGAACTATTTGAGGGCGCTTAGGCGGTCTTTCCATGTTTCTGCTGTTTGTGTCAAAGCATCTAATCTCACCGTGCCAAACAGGATTTCCTGGACCCTTGTCACAATGTGTTCTGTTTCTTCACTTGTTTCATGGCAGTTGACAAACAGGGTCCAATCCCTGACTTCTAATATTGGTTCTGCACGGTGCATTTTTTGATACCAATATTTATGTTTTCATACAGTTTAGAGTAGGAAGGTTGTAAGCATCTTTATATTCTGTTGCTACAATTCGCTTAACATACTAGTTTTTGCTCGACTTTACAATTTACGGATGCTCTAAAACCACCTCACAGAAAATATTGCTCGACGCTACAACATGCTAAGAGTTCTGCAGTTACTGCAGCACACACGGCAAGTTATTTATTTTTTCGGAATGAAAATGTATCTGCATGATTGTAGCTTTCGTATCAAAATTTTGTATTGAATGAGGGTATTTTTTCGATCGTGCCAAAGCGATTCGGTCAGCGCCAGAAAAGGAGTGAAGTTCAGTACCCCGCCTTGTTCAAACTCAACAAAAAAAATTCGGCAACCCTTCGATGATAGTAACAGATTGTAGCATCTGCATTATCTACATTTCTCCAATTACATATTTGAGTTTTTCTACAAAGTTTTCAGTTGTACCTAATTCCCAATATTACTGAAGCTTATGCGAGTTTAGTCTGTAGTTTAATCTTGCTCAGTTGATATGTACCGTTTTGAAGACAAAGAAGAAGTAAAGTAGGCTTATTATGTGCTTTTCACATTTTCTTACTGTTACTCCAAAAATAGACATCAATTTGACAAAGTTATCTTTGTTAAAATGAGCAGCGCAAAAAGAAGTGTGGTCTCTCCATCAAACAGAACAATATTTTGGGAAAGACTGTCAATATATATTTGAGCTCAGCAGAAAATTTGTCTGAAACCAACTCCTGAGGCATTGTTGCTGCTCAGAGAGGGAGGATCAGCAAGGTTAGGTGGTGCAGTCTATTTACTTACTTGAGACTCTATTTCTACACGACAGCGCTCATTATTTCACATGATAATGAGCGCTGCGCTTAATGAGCAACTTAAAATACAACAGATGTGCACTTTTGCTCTAAAACTGTCACATAAAAGCAACAGTAATTTTTTTTTGTACTAAAGTAGTATTTGACTACAACACTCCTTTGCCTTTACAGCTCCAATAAACGTATTTATTCATGACGATGGACAACAATCAACTTTGTTAATTCTATTTGATCTAATTCTTTAAAGTTTATACTTTGAAACGTAACATTATAACTATTTTCTGCACCTTGTAGCAAAATATAATCTTTTTCTTGGAAAGTTTGTGGTGATATATATATATATATATATGGCAGACTTGTGCTGATATTCCCTCATGAGAGACTGCGTTTGTACACTAAACATCTCTGTCAGTCAGTATCATCTCTGACTGCTTTGTACCAGCTGCCTGCAGCAGTGTGACCTTCCTGCCGCTGCAACTCGCTCTGTTTTTTTTTTTCATTAGATTGCTGACTGTAGACACTGAGACGCCCCGTGAGCCTCACAAAAAGTGCACCATATTTGAACATCTCCTTTTTGAAGTTTGCTCCGTGGTTTATAAACGTTAGATTTTTAAGCAGTATTCTGGGCTTGAAAATATATATATATATATACTGGAGAAAGGGATCTTGCCCTCTGTTTACAGAGAGGTTCTCTGCCGTTTTATCTGGAGGACGTGTTTTATTCTAAAGTTTCAGTGCGGTTTTGAAACTGTGCCTCACGGATTACTGGTCCGTGAACGGGGTGGATTGGGACCGGATGTGTCACCAGGTTGATGACGTGCTGCCACGGGGAAATGCCTCTAAGGGACACAAACATCTGACATGTGGTTTTGAAACTGTCTAATGGTTTCTGATGAGAAAGAAATCACCCTGAGACAAAACTTTTCAGTTCTTAGGAGGGAAGAAATGGTAAAAAAAATCTATTCTCTTAAGATCCAACTGAGCAGTGGAAAATCTCAAACGAGGATGTTAGAAATGATTTAAGTCGAGTATTATTTCATTTTTACCTCATCCCAGAAAACTAGATCCCAGGTAGTCATTTTAATTTATAATCTGGTGAGTACTAGGCGAGGCTTTCACACTGAATATAATTGGAACATGTTTTTGATTCATTGAAAATATGGCCTTCAAACCATTATTGAAATACTGCTACTCTCACCCCACTTCTTTCTCATTCCTGCAGAGCAAAGGCTTATCATTTTTAAGTGTACAGTATTGCTAATCTGAACCTCCAGGTTTCTTCTACACGTAGACAAACAAAACAAGCAGTGATTGCAACGTCCAGGTTCAGTTCTGGCTGTGGACCCTCGCTGCGCGCCACCTGCTCTCGCTCTCTCAATCCTTATTTCCTTTTCAGTCTCTACTGTGAAGTTTCAAATAAAGCCTCAGCACCAACAATCTAAAAAAATAAATACTAATTGACTGTGTACTTCTTGTAGTTTGATTCGGGATGGACACAAGGGATAGAATTACACAGAATATAATAGGACAGAGCCTGTGTCACTGCTGCTGCACCCTGAAATATCTGTTCCCCAACGAATGTTTGGCAAAAGATAACATATTAATGTAAATATATTCATAGTTACAGTGATTCTACACTAAAACAAAGATACTGTGTTCAACCCCCTCTCTTCTCTTTTAAAACATACAGATCTTCAAAAGATACTCTCAAGTCAGGCTGAATTTAATTTCCAACCCCCCAACAGGTACATATGCGATGCTTCAGATGATATTTTATTTGATTATGCCTGAACTTCCCAAACTTTTAAAACCATGTACCACTATGTGCCAAATATCATTTTTCCAAGTATACTTTCAGATGCAGATACCGACAATTTCCGACTGCATCAAGCTAATGGTGGCACTATGTACGTACGTGACATCACCTGCTCAGATAAACACGGGCAAATTTGTATTTAAAATATTTAAATGATAAACGGCTCATTGTTACTTCACTGTAATGGGATGTAATATCTCTTATCTGTAATACAATGAAATTAAATTGATGTGTTTTTGGACTTTGGCCAGCTTGAGTGCAATTTTTAGATCTTTCAGAAAGGCTCTTTGGTACCACCAGTTGGGAAAGTACAAAGACAAAAATACCCCATTGGCTGTTTCATCTCTGACAGCACTGCCTGTCTGTGTGGAATGAAATATGTTGGTCAGACTAAACAGCTCTAAAGGTCAACACTGCAGATTATACTGCAGTATGAAAAGACATGAGCATTACATTTCCATGTCATTATAGTCAGGCAAATCATATACTGTGTCTGTTAGACCATGTTGGGGATTTCTAAGTTGTGGCCCTTCCCTGGTGATGTAGACCTTTTGAGAAGAGGGGTAAACTGGAACCACACAGTTAACCTGCTGTCTTGCTCACAAGGAGATTAACCTTTTTTTGGTAGGAAATATTATTAATGCTGGTTTAATAACTGGTTTTGTATCTGACGTGTGCATGCATCAGTGCTGTACACTTGAGCCAGTCTCTGCCGACGTTTACTCTGCGTCTCATTCACTTTGATTCGAGTGAATTCTTATTTCACTGTGAGCTCCACCCACACTGGCAGACTCGTATTGAACACTCAACTGTCTACTGTCGTTGATCGCTCTACTCATCGTTCATTATTTTCCCGTTATTGAACCTGTGTCACCACCTGTGTTGTTTTTGTAATGCTGATGGTGGGGCAGTGTCATTGGACTGGAGGTGAACTGTATTTTCAGTTCTGTGCTTTCTCCAAATGTCATGTTACCATGCAGATTGTGTTTGTGTTTGTATATGCAAATGCCATGTGCATATACTTTTGCATATGCCTGTGTTCACATATACTTTGTCTCCTCCTGCTCCTCAAATGATTCATACAACAACAATACAAAGGGAACAGAAGGTTGAGGGAAATCATCTCGTTTATTTTTAGATGAAAGAGAAAATAACACATCAATTGGGTCTTTTTGAACAATTAGCATCAACACCAACAATCAGCAGCTATATTTTTCCTCTAGGCTGGTCTGTCTTCTGTTTGGATCTATTTATGAACTCACCAGGGAAATGTTATATCAGCTCTGATCAGTCCCTCTAACCAAGGGAACTGGCTGCAGCACTGCAGCATCACAGGAGGTTTAACTGTTCCTGCACCGGTGCTGGCCAAATCAACAAATCTCCTCCTGGTAGAAACTCTCATGCAAAACAGTAAACATCTGGAGGCTGCTGTGCGTGCTAATATTATGGCATTCAATCAGGCTATCTTTTAAAGTCTCATTACTTGCAGCTGTTATACATACTGTATATTACCCATGTTTGCTGTGGAAAAAAAGGGCCATCATAATAGAGGAAGTTAATATCATTCTGCAAAATCCAGGTTTTAGAAATAATATCGTTTCTCATTTTAGTTCATCATTTTGTGTTTTATGGACTTTTGAAAGTCATGCAACTATTTACATAATTACAAGGTT
The DNA here is from genome assembly GCF_029030835.1 of Brachyistius frenatus. Taxonomy (NCBI): domain Eukaryota; kingdom Metazoa; phylum Chordata; class Actinopteri; family Embiotocidae; genus Brachyistius; species Brachyistius frenatus. Next base: position 4,342,283 of record NW_027210611.1, read on the forward strand.
GAAGATTCTCTTTATACTACTTTTGGGTTCATCCTAATGTTTATTGGTAGTTTGTGACTGTGCCACTGGGAATTCAGTTGGTAATCATAAAATAATTGCATATTAAATTTGTCTTAATGTTCAAAGATTTTCTTGTGTTGATTTGCTTTCAAGATAACACATTATTGTGACCATGTGTAATGGTACAACAATGTATTAGGAGAGCAGGATAGGTGCGGCTAACCTTTGTGGCAAATTTTCTCTGGTGGCTAACTGCGCCAGCTTTGCTCCGCCCAACTATTAATCCCACCTTTAGTCTTTGCTGTGATTGTAGTTTGGAAACCTTGTTCGCAAGAAGTTTAGCTCAGCCACTGAGGGGCAGACCAATCAGCAAACAGTGGTGTTGGGTCAGTGCAATGATGTTCCCAAATGTGTTTCCAACAACGGTGGCGGTGGTAGAGCTAAATGAAACGGCTGTAACAAGGCTAGCCAATATTGAGGAGTTGAAGACAGAGCAAGAACAATGCTTCTTGTCTCCTTAGATTTACTTTACAATGCCGGCAATAGTCATTTACTGACATGGAGTTGCACTCTGCTCACATTCGTGGAGGGTTTCTGTTGTTTACAGCTTGGTAAGTTTTGGTGCACAGTGCAGATTGGTTAAAGGCTGCTGCAATAGTTTTGAAATGAATCCAATGTCTACACCCGTTAGAATGCAACGACTAGAAACAATCCCCAGTGGCGCGTGGCCGGGCCCATGCATGTGTTTACAGGGATTTTTGATCTGGTAAAACCAGGCAACAACAACAACAAAAATCCTCCGCAGCCTCCAAAGTATTTTCCCCATAGACCTCTCTTATCAAAGAGGCATCAGTTGACAATGAATTTTAACTTCCAATACAAGATTCATTATTTTTTAATTTTTGTCATAAATTTTGAATTGATGGTCTTTTTTTTTTTCTTTTTTTTTCAGAACCAAAAAAAGGTGTTTTGAAAGTGCATTACCTCATCGCAGTGTACAGTCAAATCTATAGGCTGAGTGGGGCTGACCAGGCAGGGAAAGAAGCAGCAAGGAGGAGAGGATGAGGAGATATACCTATTTTTTACTTATGTTTGAAGTAAAGTTTTCTTTTCTATAGTTCTCAAAATACTGCACGTGCAAAACAAGCAGGAAACAGCAAACGTTGCTGAAGAACTCTGAAGAACTTGGCTTGGAAATAACCTTATTAAAGAGAATTAAATTAATTGCTTTTGTCTAATAATGACCTTGAATGTATTATGTGTTGTATCATGTGTTGATAGACATGAAGACAGAGAATGTCAGCCCACAGAATATAATATACAGATTTGCACCAGGCACGACATGCAGAAGAAAAATGAAACGGTATCAGTTGCTAATGCGACAACATCACCTTTGCTTTAAGTTTGCTTGCAGACATTGGATATTTTTTCTTTCATTGCTGTTCCCTTCATTCCAGTGTTGCCATTAGTAACAATCATTTGCATGCACATCGCTGTGTACACACAACCACAGCCTGTCCAGAGTACAATGCCAAGTCAACTCTGAGAGCAATCTAATATTTACCACCCAAAATAACAAGGAGAAATAAGACATCTTGCCATCTGAATAACAAAAGACTTCACCCTGCTTTTAATCAACCTCAGATTCCCAAATCAATCGGAATTAAAGTATTTGATTACCAGTTTCCTAGCAACCCCAGACCATGGCCATCTGTTGCTTCTGCAGACAGACGAGTCAGCCTGTGCTGTAGCCAGCAGGGAGGAATTCCACCACGCTTTCCATCTCTCAAGCCCATGCAGTGGTCTTTTTTTACACCAAAAGAAAAAGAAAGACCTAAAAGGATAAAAATCTGCAGCATCTATAAAACACCTCACAAAGACTGTTTTCCAGAGTGCATTCTATTCAATAATTTAGCTTTGGACTGAAGGAAAAAATGTAATATTCATACAAACAAATGTCCCACTCTATTCCTTTCAGGCCCTTGGAGGACTGAGGGGATGACACACTTCCTCTGACAGTGGACTCTGAGACTAAATTGTAGATACACCAAGACAGGGTATCAGTTAGAGTTCATCTCATGAAACACCCACCCATGTTAACATGCACCAAACATGTGTAAGCAGTTCATTGACAGTGGTTCTTACCCTTTTCACCTCACTGACCGCCTTTTGAAAACATGTCCGATTCCTCTGCCCAAGGAAAGACAAGCTTAGGAGTGCAAAATGCCATAATCAGCTATTTACAAATAAGACCCGACCATGTAAATTTGGAGGTAAAACAATAAGATAAAATGTGTCATGTTTGAGTCCGTCAACGGGATGGTTGAACTTGCATGGAGGCAGTGAGATGTTCCAGTTGTGGTTGACTCAGGCTTTGGAAGAGGCGCTAACTATCTAGATGTCCTGAGAAGGTTTTGAAGCGGCATTTCATGTAGTACTCACCTCTGCAGTGGTTGTTCTCAAACTGTCCTCTGGAGTGAAGCCATACTCCATTTGGATTTCGCACTCCCACAGACTGGCAGTCACTCCTTGTCACTAGTTTGACTGCCCTGGCAAAGAAACTAGTGCAATCAGGACTTCATCTCAGATGTCTCTGTCATGTGGACTAACCAACAAGTTCTCCAGTCATACAACCGCATAGGTTGATTGTTCCTACCCTCAAATACGTCCCACACATATGTTTCTTAAATTAGTGCCTTGTCGTCATAGCAACAGTAAACGTGGTTTTAAAAATCTGTCCCAACTTGTGGTTGAAAACCGGTCTCTTGCACCCAAGTCCGTGGTCGTAGCAAACCTTCCAATATCGCAATACTGTATATGGACGTGACACCAGATTGTCATCCTTGATACGACCACTAGAGGTCACTTAACTTTAAAATGTAGGCTAACCAAGGGTCTGTTGAAAAGTATATTAAGTCTGAAAGAAAAGAATCAAAAAGAGAATTATTCAAATCAACACAATAAAAAAATAATTCTATAATGGCAAATTAAACCTGAGTCACTACAGACCACTTTACATAGTAAGGTCACGACCTAACAACATAAAGAGAGAAACCCAACAATTCAATAATTATCATATGGTTGACAGAAGGGAAAAATATAGTCTTTTAACAGGAAGAGACCTCCTCAGAAGTTGGCGTCCATCTGGCTCGAAGGTCAATATATTTTGACTATTAATCCCTTGTCTTGGTGAAAATCTAGAAACACTGGATCCTACCATTTCCATAATAAAAAGACAGAAGTCATTATACCCTCCCTGCCTAGTAAATGAACTCTGCATCCTACTTTATTACGTGGACTTACTATTATAAATATATAGTTTCCAAGTGCAAACAAAGATAACCCAGCTGACATCACTGTGACATCAGCAGGGTTGTTTTCTATAGCCCAGTGCCACAGAAGAAGTGAGATATTGTTCACAGGATGAAGTGAAAACGGAACTTTATGTATCACTAAACTGAAAGAAGTTTTCAAAACCAAGTTGCCAGAACAACCAAAGCTTCATCACCCCTTGACTTGGTTTTAAAATTTTGAGTCAAAAATAAATGCTGTTTTTTCTGCTTTTTTATGACTCATGATGACCTCAGGGCGGTTCCTTTGAACTGAGCACTCTAGAAAACTAAATTTTAACTGACTGGGACATTTAGCTACCCTCCAGGCAAAGTTCGGATTTGTACTACTTTGTCTATTAAGTCTAACTCCCAAGCTGTGGGCAAAATGTAAATAAAAAGGTCACACTATGATCCAAATAAAGAGAGATCTGTTGGAAACCAAATGTATATCAATATTTATCGACGCCCCAACAGAGAGAGGCCCAATATAGACCCATGAAGATAGAGATCGGACTGGATTTCCTCTGAGTCTAGACACTGCTGGTGTTGGAGTGAGTAGGAGGAAAAATGAAACCTCTTGGCTGAATCCATGGGAACAATCTTAAGACTGTGGTGGCAGTAGATAGGTGGTGGGTTGGGCGGTCGTAGTTGTGGAGGACAAGAACAGCTTTTGCTTTCTTCTTACCCGTCTCAACTAAACTGTTGGATTTTTCTTTGTGGTGGAGGAAGACAGTTTTAGATTATTTAGGCCTAACACACTCATTGGGCAACGTGCATTTTAGTATTATTCCTGGCAGCTGGAGTAGCCACAAAACAAGTTACTCTGCTTTTGTTTGTGTTTTTTATGTCCTTCAAAAACAGGTTATACATTTTCGTTTTGCCTTGTGATGTGGTCGTTACATGAATCATGAAAATAGCTTTGTCTAGTAAAGAGTTGGTAAAAGTCAGTTTGCCAGAGGGACACCTAAATTGTTTAAAAGCTCTCCTTAATCTTCTAGCTCCCTGTTTTGCTCTCCTTCTCTTTCCCTTTCGGCCTGACACAGAGTGACCTGACTCGAGGCTGTGTTTGGTATACACACTGCAGCATCACTGAGACATTCAATATTATTCTTCTATAATTAGACACTGTAGTAGCGCCCTCATTTCCTCTCTTTATTTCTTTGTTGTTGGCTGTGTCCCTGGTTTCAAGATATGAGCTATAACTTGCCACCATATGGCCGCCTGACATATAAGTAAGCTCTATAATCTCCTCGGCTTTCTAACACATTAATTTCTCTCCCAATTCTGCGCGAACAGTGTGTTACTGAAGTAATTGCAAGTCTCTCAACTTTTTCCAACTTTCATTTATCAGCTCTTGTTTTGATGATTATCAATGTCCATAGAAAACGTTTCCTATAAAATAACATGTGTATTTACCATAGTTGTTTTCCCAGTTGTGTTGTTGTGATAATGCAGAGCAATGGTAAAGACTGTGATTTTGTTGAAATATTTGATACATTTTGCTGCCGAGAACCAAAAAAACGTACTTTGAGCCAATCTTGTTTTCTCAGATTAAACACTTTGGCCAAAAACAAATCAAATATGTTGTCAATCAACAATTTTCTGATGTAATCCATATTTTTGGTTGAGTGGATGAGAATCACGGGGATCTATATGCAGAAATGGAAATAATATTCACAATGATATTTTCATTAGTGTAAAATCCGCTGAAACTAAGAATAATTGTGTTAGGGGGAGGGTGAACCCAGTCTATTTTCTTTACCTATACAATTTACAGATGTCTCCTAAATGTCTCAGACTGCTGGTAGATGCTAGCTAGTCTGCAGTCACTGCGGTGCACACAACTCGGACAGAAATGGGGTAAATATTTGTTTGGAAATAGTGAAATAAGGCGACCTGATGTTTTTGGGGTATGCGGTCCGTGTAGAGCCGAGGTATGGCTGTGGTTCAGTGACATTGATGAGATTTGCTTCTGTGTTATGTTGCAAAAGTGATCCCTTTTTAAAACACATTGGTGTGCATAGGTTTCAAAATTTCGTACCAAGTAACAAGTCATTTTTTTGATGATATGATGTTGAAGCAATTCGGTCGGTGCCATAAAAGTATCGAAGTTCAGTACCCAGTCCTACTCACTGCTAGATGCCACTAAATCCTACAACACTACCTCTTGGCATTTTTCCATCTTCCCCTATACATTCATTACCAACATTTACTCAATATGTTTTGAAGAGCTGTGGCCAGCATTACATTTCCTTCAAAATGTATTTCCTTGACCAAAATACGAATTAATAGACATAATTTATTGGCGACAAGGGGGACGTGGATGCACTTCATGAATTCAAAAGGAAGCACTTAAGATCTTTGTTTGTGTTAGCTGTTGTCTGTTTACTCGTAGGATCCTCCCCTTTTCCCTCCCCCGGCCACCGCTTGCGTCATTATACCATTCGGCCCGGCTGCTGGTACCACGGGGGGAAACCGGCCCCTTTGGAATCCTTCAGTGGCCATTATTAGTATTCTGTGGGGAAATAAAAGGACCCATCTGTGGAGGTGGTGATGAGGGGGTGACAGGAGGAGGGGAGGGGGGGGGGCGGAGGGGCATCCCCTGAGAAGCCAAGGGATTAACCACTGACACATGGAGCCTGCTAATAAGGGGGTTTGGAGAAACCATCTATAGGATCACTAACCACACGTGTAACACACACCGGGCAAACACACTCGTACACTAACATAGTTTCTTACATACAAACTACATCAACAATGTACCTCGCACACTTGGAGAGTCTCAAAGTCTATCACACACCTCAGGCAGACACACACAGTCTCATCTCTGCATCTTTATTAAATTTGTAGTAGGGCCACATCTGGTCACATACACTCGGAGAACAAAAGGGGGGAAGCGGTGGGGGGGCAGTGTCAGATATGGAGATTTCATTCCATGCTGCAGAGTATTAATGTGCATGTGCACGTGCCAAGCATCTGTCATGTATAATTGGAGGGTGTCAGGTGCGGACACGGGGCCAAATTCGGTCCACCCACAACATGAATTGTCTGCTCCCGTGACTGGTAGAATCTGTGTGTCAACATCTATATTTATTACGGGGCTGACCCAGAGGTTCGAGGAAAGATGACTGCGTGATGGGGGATGAATGACTCTCGAGATTATCGTGAATCACACAGCGGCACCCACGACCGTCTCATCTGCCGTCGCTATAATCAGAATTCATTGATTTGTTTGTCCAGAGCTTTTCTCCCCGGAGGGGGATTTTATTTTAAATGTTCCCCTCAATGTCTGTTGTAGGTAGCTGTGTTTCCACTACAGTTAATGGAGCATCTCGGTTAAACCACAAAAGCAGGGGCTTGTTTGTTTGCTCAAATTATCTTGTCACCAAGTACGACACAAATACGCAGGTTCCAAGTGCATGAACATGAGACCTTTCCTCTCATGAGACTTACCTGTCACTGCCGCCGCTCACGGGCTCCCAAGAGTCTCCCATCCTACTTGATGGGAGGAACCGCTGCAGCTCTGGAAGCAAGCTTTTGACACGTTCGCAATAGTTTTGTTTGTGAAAGCAGTCCACAACTGTCTCGGTGTGGAGTTCCAGTTTCCGCTCCACCACCACACTGCTCGTGAATGTCTGCTGACATGAGGAAAAGTATTTCTCATTGCTCCCAGGTTTCACTCACGCTAGCTGGGTAATGTGTCACACGGGTTGATGAGACTGCTCGGAGTGGGAATTTACTCGAGGGGCGAGGCAATTAACTGGGATGCAGAGCAGCCTCCTGCACAACAGAACGACACTGAGTTTTGCTTCCCTCAGTCTCTTTGTCTGACCTAAATTTAACTTAAATGACAATTCCGTTTAGAGTGCTCGGATAGAAATGGATCACTGGAACTGGAGGGAAAGACAAGGCAATGTAATGTCATTCACCGCAAATCAGGTCTCGCTGGCTTCCTGAGATATGGTGGATCCACAAATAGAATTTTGCTGACAGAGGAAGTTGTTGCGACCAAAGATCGATACGCTGTCGTCGTTTCCCCCCCCGCTTTAAACCTGAAGCCTTTTTCTGAGCGTTGCATTTTGTTTTCCCTGTTCCTGTCTGCCCGTGGCCTGACTTAAGAGAAGCTGGTTTTAACTCTGACAAAGTTTACTAATGAAAGACTGTCGTGTCATTTTACTTTGGAATTCTGCAAACTGAGGCGCAGTCACTCCGGAAATGTTAGTTTTTAAGTGTTTAGAATTAGAGTTGCATGTAGATCGTGTTTTAGTTGTGTCGCTTCAGTCATTTCTGAACCATTGTTTGTTTGCATTACTCACAATACTGACTTAAAACTAATCATAATGCAGAAACCGTGTGCAGAAATGATAGAAATCAAAAACTTTAAAAGCACTGGCTTTTCATGATGTATGCAGTGTAGGGAGAGAAACATTAATGAGCACGCACAGAGGGGTCACGTATCTCCTCAGTACATCAGGAAGTGTGAAAACTTTTTTGGCGTATGAGCTTCGTTTAGATAAATCAGTGCCAACTCGAAGTCAGGTATCCAGCTCTTATGTTGCGTCCACATACGAAATCCAGGGATTTGCAGAACTTGCCGGTCTTGACGTAGATGTCTGGTGATGGTGTTCTGACAACCATGTTTAATTACAAGTCATGTCCTTCAGGATGTTGATTGAAGAACACATGTACTTACGTTTCATCGGCTATGAACTAAAAAAAAAAAAGATGATTTTCCTCTGCAGGGTTTAAAGCTGTAAATTAATGTCTTAGGCAAACGGATAGATTGCATCTGCCTGGCAGAGTGCTGAGTATTACACTCCGACTCAAACACACTAATGATTTTGCCTCGTGCAGTCAATCTCTCCCCATATGGCTTCGAACATGCTCACAAGCTGCTGTCAGTCAGTGACGACGCCTCCCACACCAAACAGAGGAAGTGATATGGGCCCGCACCACACGTCCAGCAAAACAGCAGCAGATGGTGTGAATTCTGGATCCACGAGCCTTTGTGACGGACACATCTGAGACTCTGCTGAGTGACAGCTGTTTCTCTGTACGTGTCCAGTTACTGTGCAATCAGGCGCGGATCGGGGAAGTGACCTGGAGGGTGGATAGGCAGGAGAGTTTGAAAAAGGAAAGCTTAATCACAGATGTGATGTCATCAAAATGCACCCATAAGTGTATCATTATTTCTAATCAGCATAGACCAAGAATGTTTTTTTTTTAGAAAATGACATAATGTGTCGCTATTTAAAAACATAAAGGACTCTGGACATGAAGGCTACAGTTACATTTTTTTTTTTTTAAAGGAAATGAATTCATATTCAAAGCACAACTTCTAAAAACAAACTATAAATTCTGCTGTTTTTCTGTGGCTTAATGAAACAGATTTTCATAATCGTTTCTTAAAATAGATATGTACTGTGAGAGGCATTTCAAAGCAGTCTGAACTCAGGTTGTAGACAGAGCTTACAAAGGCATGCATTTGACTGGATGTCCTGCTTTAGCTGATAAATGGAACCTCAAATCGATAAATCAATGACAGTTTTACAGATTTACCTGTGTAATTATTTGTATTTTCACTGCAGAGATTTTCAGGTCAAGATGTTTCAGTACATTGTGATATACAGATGTTACTTGTCAAACCTTTTAACAGTGAGACAATGAGGCCAATACACATACAAACATTAGGAAGTAAAAAAAGAAAAAGAATTCAATATCAATACATCGACCGAAATGTGGTTATCGAACATCCTATCAAACAGGAGGCAGGGTATTTAATAGTTTAATGTGGTTTTCACATGAAATACACATTTATTCGAAGTGATGATATGCAGTCACAACATTTGTAGAGTAGTATGAATCTTAAGCCTTGAAGTGATTACTGCATACAAACATTTAATCAAAGCTTTTATGCAGGACTGACTTTGTTGTTGACCTTGTCTCACTCGTGTCATCTGTGGATGTATGAAGTTTTAACCCAAGTTTAATCCACGTTCATTCTTAGAAACTATATTATCTGTTGAAGAAAGCAAACTGTCCTCTCTTCATCTTCATTAGTTGTGTGTCCTACTTGCTGTAGCTGAGTATCAGTCAATGAAATCAGCGCAACATGATTATCTGCAGTGTGTTTGTTTGTATTAGGAGACATCTTTGGTGCTGAGCACTCATTGCCACGTTGTGTTCACTGCATTTCTCAGTAATCACTGTGCCAGCATGGTGATGTCAGTGGACTAGCAGCAGCTGCCAAACCTCCAAACAAACAGGCATGAGCTGTCCTGCTGAGACTACAAATAACCGAACGGCAGAAATTAACACACTGCCTCAGTGCCCGTGTCTGAAGAGACGAGAATGTCTGCAGCATTTTAAAGGAAGCAAGTTTTGTGATCTAAAGTCATCTGTAGATACATCAGTTTTTTTTTAGTTTTTTTTTAGGTTTTAGAGTTCACAGCAGGCAAATAGATCAACTGATGAACCGTCCTGTTGACGGTGACTGCTTACAGTATAAACTGCTCCTGCATGAGTATTGTGCACCAGACATAACAAGATGTAATGCATTACAGTCACTGGTTCAACTCAATCAATATTCTCAATCACGATCGTAGCATTTCGCACTCAACAAAAGTTTTAAGTTTTAAAAGAAACAATCTAACAATACGTGCTTTCAATACAACACTGTATATCTATTTGAAAAAAAAAAAAAGCAACAACAAAAAAAAGCACTTGAGACGATGTAAAGCTTCTGTATTAATTCGGCCTCACTTTCCACCAGGCAGTAATGCACAGATGCAGCGTAAAAGTAACCTGTGATTAGACAGGATTGTATCAACAAATGAATGGATTAGTGTAGCTGGAATTACTATTGTGTTTACATCAGTTACAGAAAGAATCAAAACATAAAATCTAAATGTCACCGATTCCTGCTTTAGGGACACCATTGTTTCAGCAATGTGTCAATCAATACTACAAAAAAAAATCCCCGATGGAAAGAGCTGTGCAGGAGGGGGACCCCCTTCCAGGAGATGGAAGAGAGAGAGAGAAAGAAAAAAAAAAAAAAGAGGAACGGTGGGAGATGCGGGCAGAGGCTGTTTCTCTACTATGCGATCCGGATCCCGTACCCTGGGGAGCCCAGGATGTCGCTCACAGGTGTGAATGAAGAGCCTGGTTGGTTGCCTCGACTCCCTATGTTTCCCACTCACACCTCTTTTCCCTTATCACGCAGCTTCACTTTTTTATAGAGCTGCCACAGACAATTCCCGAAGAGTTACGTGTTGCTCGGTGACAGGCAGCTCCTTTTGTTTCGCCTCCTTCTGTGCCTGCGCCGTTTAAAGCGAACACTTACCCTGCTGGTGAGCATTTAAGGATCGGGACGAGTCTTTCTCCAGAATCTCTGTTCGTGAACGCTTGAGAAGCGTGAGAGGTTTATAGCGGTGGGAAAAAAAGAGGAGAAGATGCGTTTTAGAAAGGTGATGCAAGAAAACGTTCCCATAATGAACAAAAGACGTCGAGGTAGCGTCTTTTTAAAAAAAATTTTTTTTTTTTTTTTATGCGACTCTTTTCGGCTGTAAACCAGAGAAAAGGGACTTTGCAGTTTCACTTTTCTTCCGCAACTTTATCTTCAAACACTTGTTCCTCATTGTCCACAGAACTTGTTATGTCTGGAGTCGGGCCCTTAGAAGCGGCGCCATTTCATCCCTCTGTATTACACAGTCTTCGCCAATATTTTGTCGACATATCAAAGCGTTTTCTGCCGCACATGCACACCCACACAGACACATGCAGACACACATATTGCGTTCATTAAAAGGGAAGAAGAAAGATATAACATAACCACGAGCTGTGTCGATGTGTAAATGTAACTCTCATGAGTACATAAACCAACGAAGCCTGAACCTGACAAGCGTCTCTCACCGCTCTCGACTGTTCTCCATTCATTAGCACTCATTTCATTCAGGAAATATGTCACAACTTTAGAGACGTGAGGGAATGATGCGGAAAGGGGTGCAACAGTGGATGTCTGCGGGGGGGAAGTTGTAATAGGCTGTCTTTCTCCTTCATTTGGAGGCAAGCGAGAGAGACGGGGAGGAGAATTAAAAGAGCATGAACATGTTTCTTCTCGCAAATCTCACACTGGGTTTTCACACCTAACTGCTCCAGCAATGATACATTATTCAGTGTTTGCACAGCCTCGCCCAAACCAGAACAGGCTGGGTGAGTGCATGAGCTATGCAAGCATAATAAAAGACTAAAAGATGGTAAGGCTGCAAGGTCCTGTTTTGTTCACCTCATACTGAACTCTGAAGGTCAGCCATGAGTGAAGTTTGGATGTTGCAGTGCATGACAATTGAAAAACAAAAAAACGAAACAAAACAAAAAAAAACTACTTTTTTTTTTCTTTTTTTTTTTCAGCCAAAAATGACATTTGAGATTCAAATCACAACATGGCAAAACTTCCAGTCACATCATCACACTCCAGTAAAAGGTTTAAAAGCCAGGAGGCCCACCTGCTGTGCTTCATCCCCACCACCACTGCTATCAAGAGAAATGTTGAGCAGCAGCTCTCTGTTTGAGTCTTCTGGGGAAACACACTCGGAGAAGACGGCGTTAAAAAAAAAAAAAGTTTGATGTTAAAGAACACAGAGACACGAGCTCGGGGAAATTTTTTCAGTTAAGTAGCACTGACTAAAGGGAACGGGAGTTCTGAGGATAAGCCTGTTAAAAAAAATGTGAGCGAACATATTAGCGGTTTGCACTGGCATCCTGTGCCATAATGGTTTTACACTGGAGGGAAAATGTGCAAATACAATTTAACAGAGGGTCCTATTTGCAAACTATTCTTAATGCTCATGTTTGAGCTTGAATTTAGATCGGATTTGCTTCAACAGGACATCTCAGATTATTTTCTGTGGGGATCTAGACCTTCTGGCAAACATTTCACTGTCCCATTAAGAAAACCTTACATCTTTATGGAGTACAACCGAGCCTTAAAAAGTAGCTGCAGAAAGAATCAACAAAAGGCTTCAACTGAATTGGCCATTGTATTTCTTCTACTAACATTTAGCAGCCAAAGAGCCAGACGGACTAAAAGCAGGGCTAAATGGAGGAGGATTATTGCTCTTAACGTTCATCTCGTATACAGAGACATGACTCCAAATGGGCGCCATTGTTGCGCCGAATCTGCTGGACATGCAAATAGGCCATTAAGTCCTCAACCCATACGACCATAAAGGTTGTTTGCTTCAAGCCTTAAATACGGTCATGAGGAGTGTTTTCTAAACCGGCACCCCTCGTTAGGCTTAGGCACAAAACGCACTCGGCTCGAGTTTGGGGAAGATAATAGTTTGAAAAGTGTTGCGCTTCAAAGTTGCTACCTCCTAAAAGTTATGCCAACCTTTGTTGTCATAACAACGGAAAACTGTCCTGACTCGTGGTAGGAGAGAAGAAGCCAACAATAGTCTTCTACACCCGAGTGTGCTGTTGTATCAGACTATCCACCCAACACACCTCCCCTTAACAAGGAAAAACACGATATCTGAACTGCCGCATATCCCTCCCCCCCCCCTCTTATTGCTGCGGCTGCCACAACAAAGGATCCTAATAGACTTTCTATTGGCACTGTTTCCGTCGCAACGGCTTCCTAATTCAACACGATCTGTGCCACCATCTCATAGCGCAGTTTGAAAAGATCGAGGTCACTTAAGGTCAAAGGAGGATTTTAGGACGAGACACCGAAACAAACATCAGATTGTCGTTATTTATATTATACGACTGCTAGTGAAAGACGCAACTGTGGGTTGTGACAAGCTGCATAAAAGACCTAAGAAGTTCGTTATTTTTTTGGAGGATGTGTTGTTCTTAGCTTGTCTGACGTATCTACATGTAGTTTTCCTGAGTCTTGATTTTTTCTTTTTTTTCTTTTCACAGTTGTGTTCTCGAGTCCATCCTATAAAAAGTACTGTTGGAATGGGATCTATTTTTTTAGCACTCCTGATGGTATATATCATTTTTATTTCTTTTCTTTTAGTTTGTAATGCTAGTAATGCTCATTCTGTACAGTCAAATCATGAGTTGGGATTTGAAACACTGTAACCAATACGTCTCACTTTTATTCATTCATTGCATCATAATTTATACGTTGTAGCTCACTCTATTTTATTTTTACTATTTTACTGGTAATTGTTTTTTACTTTAGTGTTTATAAACATCTTATTTTACAATATATCTATTTTATTTTTTGTATGGAGAAATTTTGGCAAAAAATTTCCTCTTAGACTGAATGATTTTTTTTTTTTTTTTATAATATTCTTATCATGTGTCCTGCCTCATTTTGAACGAGCTTTTAACTTTGGAAACTGTTGAAATGACCGCCACTCACGATAACCTGAGCATCTTTTCGTTAAAGTCTTTTGGCGATGTTTATTTTAAGACGCGTATGATATTGGAACTTGGCTCGGAAACATACATACATTAGAGTAGCTGAGAAGATTACATTTCACATGGTCATTTTCCGTCCTGGCTGAAGAGCCTCATAATAAGTGATGGATAGTCGTGGTCACCCATGATTACTCAAGCAGCACAGGTAAAGTGTTTCCTTCTAAGCCAGAAGCAACTCTTAATCAGTGGTCCATGTCTGCAAACCCTCGCCCACATCTCCTGTTTTCTTCCTCCCTGTCTCCGCCGTGGCGCTCTCTCCTTCTTGCGCTGCTCCCAGAGGAGCTGCTGTTCACCGCAGAGTGCCTCCCGCTCGCTGGTAGATGTGACAGAGCTCAACACAAGATGGGATTTAAGGGAGAGATGGACTGGGAGGAGGAGGCGAGGGGTGTGGGGAGTGGGGTGTGTGTGTGTGGGGGGGGGGGCTTTATGGCTGCAACAATCAAGGGTTTTCATTGCAGGCATGACCAAACTGCCCCCCCCCAAAAAAAAAAAAAAAAAAACCCAAAAAAAACCTGATGGCTGAATGATTCATGAGGTGAAATGCAAAAGGGGGCGGGGACGGGTGGGAGGGTGGTTGCATCATCGCTGTGTCTGGGCCTCCCTTGTGAGTTCTGTATTCTTAACCCTGACATGAAAGAGAAATGTTGGGGGAGTAGGTGTGTGTGTGTGGGGGGGGGGGGGCAGGCAGTGTTTGTACTGTAGCTAAATAAGCACAAACACACACACACTGTAAGTAAATGGCAGGAATTATACTCATGCATGCACACTTCTGGCTTCACATGCTAGTGACAAAGAAAGATGGCTGTGGGTGTGGGTGTGGCGTGGGGGGCGGGTGGGGTGGGGGGTATCCTCACAGGAAAAGCCCTGAACACAACCTCCCCCTCCCCCCTGGACACTTCATACATGATTAAGACGTGTCTAGAGCCGGGGGGAAGGTTGTTAAGAGTTGTGGATGATTTCCAAAACTGTTCACCTTTTAAATTTAGTTCCCATTTTTCCTCCCAAAAGAACGAGCCAACAAAATAACCCAGGGACACTACTCTCTTCGAAAAATTGAAATCAGTTTCTCCAACAGCTCAAAGACGCTAATGGGGCAATAAAAAGTGGAGCGATGTACGCCACAGAGGAGAGATGATGAGGAAGGAGGAGACGTCTTTTATTGATTCAGGCATTAATGTACATTATGTACAAATTGGTTGAGGGTGGCCCCTCATGTGAAGCCTACTGCTGTGCAAACAAATTGGAACATTTGTCTCAATATCCACTTGTGTGCGTATGAGGGCGTGAATATCAAATCCAATTTAATCTTTTTTTTTTTTTTTTTGTCCATTTCACCTGACTCGTTTATACTCCATGCATCTTTTTTTTGTGAAGCCACAAATGTCACAAGCGAAATCTTGGAATCTCGGCTCGTCAAGCGGACAAAGCCTGCTTTTTTTTTTTTTATGCCGCCTTAAGAAGACGGGGGAGGGGTATAAATAAAGAATTGAGGCAACCTATATATCACACAGGTGTAGCTCAAACCCTGACAATCGACAATCTGTCAGCCTTTTCATCGCAACAGGGCAACTCCCATGAATCTGCGTCCTCCGGGAAGAAGAAACAAGAGATGTATGTCTCACAACGGGAATGTGTGGCAGTTTCCCGTGGCTAATTCATTTTGTTGAATTTCATTAATCATATTTAGCACCTGTGCTCTTCCGTGCCGGCGACGGTTGGTGTTTTTACAGTATCTGTGAGAGAAATACGACGTGCATGAAGGTGTTTCTTCTGTTCTGCAGGCACACAAGTGGAAGGTGTAACGCGGAGCCCATTCCAAT
Organism: Brachyistius frenatus; assembly: GCF_029030835.1. Classification (NCBI taxonomy): domain Eukaryota; kingdom Metazoa; phylum Chordata; class Actinopteri; family Embiotocidae; genus Brachyistius; species Brachyistius frenatus. The sequence goes on from NW_027210611.1 coordinate 4,357,869, forward strand.
GCAGAGCCAGCTCAAGGTCTGCCTGTGTGTAGGGAGCGCACACAAAAAAAAAAAGCCCCAAAACACTCACCGACGTGCACACAAACACACCCGCGCACACAATCCTTTCCGTCTCGCTCCCCTTTTTCCACACATACAAACACAATTGACACATGCGTATACATAACCGTGTCCCTTTGTGGACCGTTGCCATGCAACATTTCTCTGATTGGGTTAGTCGAGCTCTGGTGCATGTGCACACACAGACAGACACACACATGCACACACGCACACACGCACACACACACACACACACACGTGCGCTGGCTTATGAGGATCAGATCACACACACAATCCTTTGCCACACCCATCCTCCTCTCCCACAGGACACAGCTGCACTTCCCAAGGCCAAGGATGGAGTGAGGAGAAAGACGCGGCTGTTCCAGGAGGAGGGGAGCTCTCTTTTGAGCTCTGCTGCTCAGTCCCGAGTCCAAGCTTCCCCTGACGAGCTCCTCGGAACATGTTTGATGGTTCTGTGGCTTGAACTCTGGGTTCAGCCATTTTTCTTTCTTTAAACTCATTTTGAAATTCTGAAACGTATTCGCAAATGTCGTTATGTGATGAGGATTTATCAACAAAAGACACCAAATTCACCTCTTTTTTTTTTTTTTTCTCCTTTTTGCTTATGATATAATGTAAATGTCTCTTTTATGGGTCAGGTCAACGCCACACAACGCACCAGTGTTTTGAGTCTCATGCTTGTGGTTTCATTTCTGTTGATCGAGAAAGATACATTTAAATTGATTGGGCTTCGGGTCGACACAAAGCTGCTGCTACGATTGCTGGAGGATGTTTCACCTTATTTCCTGTAATACGACTCGTCGTTTGTGTTTGTTACAGATGCTCAGAGAAATCTGTGGCTGATTATGTAAGGTCAACTTGTAAAGCTTGACTTTCAAATAAGATGCAAACAATACACTCTCATCAACATGTGTGGCATAACTCTGTATAACGTACCATCTTTAAAAAAAATGATGTATTTCAAAGATTAGACATTGTTAGAAAATTTTGTTGTTTACAAAAATTTATTCATACAAATCTTACAACACTTTCATAACATTGAGAAACGTAAAACCTCATATAAGGACTCCTGTGTGTATAACGATGTCACTTGTACTAAGGTTCACTTTTTAAAACACATTGTTTTCAGATAGATAAGAGATTAAACATTGAAGTAAGGCGTTTGGCGCTTTCAGAAATATCAACAACAGGCATTTTCTATGATCTGAACAACATCTCGTTATGCTCTGCAACCTTTGTATTGTGGATAGTGATGCACATAGTTGTAAATAATATGTAGGGGTTGTTTTTTTTCTGATTAATAAAGTACTGACCAATATTAAAACAATCAACAACACCTCATAATCAACAATAACAAACACTGGTCATTGTTCACGACTCTCACAGACACTGAACACCCCAAACTCATGCACACACACACACAAACACACACACACATTGCCTGCTCCATCAAAATATACATTCTATTCTTTTTCTTTTTTTTTTCCCTCAATAAATCATTGGCCATGCTTCAAAAGAAAGCCTAATTCTACTACTCTTGGGGCAGACTAAGCCGAGCGATTAAACAGAGTAAAAGGAAGTTTCAATGTAAGCTAATGGACTGCAGCATTGTAGGGCCACTTAAATTGCCATCTGTCACTTGTGGCGAATTTTCTTCTTCTTTTTTTTTTTTTTTTTTTTTTTTTTCTCACGTCAAAGCAAGGCACCTAAGCCAAAAGCTGTTTCTACCTCCACATGCAAGTTCAGTCACTCATCCAAACAAACATTAACACACATACACACTCACACATGAACGCAATATGCAAACATCTACAACTACATACGCACGCACGCACACACACACACGCCCACACACACGCGCACACATTCACACAAAGCCTGTAGGAAAAAGCCAAATTGAAGAAAGTGTATTGATAGTTTCTATTGGGGGAACACAGGCCACTGATTCGATTGCAAGGGGTGCATAAAGCTGCATTTGCATAATATGGAATAAATACATAAGATATGTCTAATAAAAGTCAGAGGGAGAATCCCTCTGCTGGAAGGCTGAATTTCATTCACCTCTGTTCTAGTGTAAGAGGGGAAACTCCGAATGGCCTCGTCCAGCTTAATCTTTCTGCTGAAACCAAAGTGAAGGGAATTCAACATCTGATATCTTCCTTATCAGACTCATTGACCCTGATCTCACTGAGGCAGGTGAAGCACGGTGGCGCTATCACCTCTTCTTTGTTTTCTATATCCTCTCTGGCCCATGGGTGCTGTAACCTGTCGCTTATGTAACAGCTGACTTTGCTTTCCTTTTCTCTCTCTCTTTCTCTCTCTCTCTCTCTCTCTCTCACACACACACACATACACATCGTTTCTCTTCTTTTTTTCCCCCTGCTCTTTCTTTACTGTCCATGCACACCTCACCTAACACTTTCCTCATCCTCTTTCTCACAACTTCACTGCACATAACCCAGTAGACATCTAATGCAGCGCAGCTTTGTCTCATCAAACCACAGCACTATCAAATCAACAGTTTAGCATGGCAATCTAGAAGCAAAAACAATCCCAAGGAACTGCAACCAGGACAAAAGGCAATCAGCAAAAAGGGGGGTGAAGGAGGGTAAGGTGTGGGGAGAGGAGAGGGGTGGGAGTGGGGGGGGGGGGTCCAGTGAGTGTCTTGTCCTATGATATCCACAATGACAGCAGCAGGGGAGGTAACATATTCAACAAGTCAGTGCAGTACCAGTTTCGGCCACCTCTAGCCCTCCTTGTTCACATTACCATCACGAAACATCTGAGGGGGGAGTGAGGCTGAAATAGGCACAGCCCACCTCCCAGATTAAAAAAAAAAAAAAAAAATCACAATGGCATGCAGTTTGTAAGCAAAAAAATAAGCAAGATGTCAGTTCTCACATGCGCCAATAAATTAGAAATAAGAGTTAAATATTCCTAACGGTCACTCAGGTGCTCTACCTCTCCTCTCCAGCTAAAACAGATGCTTCACTTCCTGCTTCCTACTTGTACTGGCTCCTTTCTGTCTATCTGCAGTGCTGCCCAACTACAATCAACAGTTGAAGCACATTCTTCCAAAAATAACTCTTGACTGAACACAGACAACATGGAAATGAATATGTGCACTGTGTAATACTGTACATAATACACACATGTGGAACATTCCTTTCACAGTCCTACCGAGCACGAGTTATCTCCTACTGCAAAATGAATTTGAGGCAAGTGAGCAAGCAGTGTTTTCCGCATTCTGCCAAGAGCAACTTTAGGACTTCCTTTATCTTTAGCAAAGGCATTAACGCCTTTCCGAAAGACAGCAATGAGATTTCTGTTGAAGAGAAGGTTGAATTTTACCACTAGTTACATGAGTAAGTCAGCCAGTTATCCATCAAATGAGAGGCTGTACAACAGAAGCCATCTGAATTCCCCCTGGAGGGGTAGCGAGCTATACAAACCACAGAGCTCCCATTAAGGGAGCGTGGAGACGGGTGGACAAGGGCAACATCTATCATTTAGAATAAGCCGGATATGCCTCACATAGCATGCTCACTGCTTCTTTGGGCCTGTTTGGAAAACAAACAACACTAAAAAAATAGAACGTTGGTTACAAAAATAAGTATAACATTCAATACTTTGATTGTCTTTTTAAAATCTATTTATTTTCTGCATATGTAGATGACCTTTAAAGATTTCAAGCGCATAACGTTGAAGGTGCACAATTATCTTTTTTTACTGATTTCTTCTTTCGTTCTTTTTTTTTTTTCTTTGTTTTCGGGGGGGGGGGGGGTGTTTTATTTTCAACATCTTAACATGAAAATAAAATATCCAATATGGTCCACAAAGTATAACTGTGCGGTATCAAGTGCTTTTGTACAAAAAGAAAAAAAAAACGATATTATTATTAAAATATTCATTTTAATGGCTTTACTTCATACATAAATACATGTTGAAAGAACACAGGAGCAATCCACTGGTTGGTCAGATATATCTGAATGACTTTGATTTAACGACTGGATGTATATACACAGGAGGGCAGTTTGGGCGCTTTAACAACGCTACAAATAGGCAAGTCGGCGTCCTTTGTTCCTAACTCTCTGTCTGTACCTTCTACCCAGAACCGCTGCCAGGTATTTCTGCACGGCCATCTGCTTTCTATAGCGGCTGTAGCTGTCAGTGAAGATCCCGTCTGAATGTCTTTTGGATAAGGGCTCTGACTCTTCCTCCATGCTGTTGTCTTCACTGGAGGGTGGGGGGGGGGAGGGGGAGGGGAGGGGAAGGAGTAGGGGGGGGGGAAGAGATAATAATAACATTTGTTAAAGGTGCAACCTCTTGACAGATTTCTACTCTTTTTGACATCTTAGCTTTGACAGTCTCTTCATCTTCCCACGAGGCAAAGTTGCCAATAATAATGAAAAATGCATTTACGGGCCTTTTATCCTTTTTTTTTTTCTCGTTGAAAAAAAAAAAAGCCAAAGCAAGACAGCAGATAAGAAACAGTTATTTGAGCGTTTTTGAAAAGTTATCAATTATTAATTTACAGCCCATTGTATATTCTGACGCATGGATTTTCATTAGTGCTCGGTCAAATAAAATCAATGTATGGATTAATCACATCAATTGCAGTGTATTTTAAAGTCTCACAAAACTGACCCTCGCTCTTACAGGACATGAACGCAGTGCCACGCCACAACAAAAATACAACCAAATTAAAAAAAAAAAAGTGTGATGGAAATGTCTACACGGTTGTTGTTGTTTTTTTTTTTTTTTTTTTTTATAGAGGAGTAAGAAACAATCAAATACAAAAAAAAATAAACCACGCACATAAAATGACAGACAGTGATGTGGGAGCCTGAACTTGTGCAGCGCAGAAACATTAAACAAAAAAAAAAAATGATGACTGCAGGTGAACGCTTATAAGAAATGCCCTTACCCTGAACGAATTGTCACCAGAGAATGCAGATAATGTCTCGCTGTTAACTGACCCAGGAGCTCCCTCAAGGCTCTATCTAATTCTTCCTCAGCATGCCTTTCTGGTCTGAGATGATAAAACGCCAAAAACACATAGATCATCAGTGACTAAAAAAAAAAAAAAAAAGCGCAGACAAATGATCCAAAGTAGCCTAAAATGCCCCCCCCCCCCTCCCCACACCCACCCGCAGGTCCAATATCACAAGCAGGTGCAATTAAATCGGGAACCTTCGCAGCCTTTGTGCAACACAGGCTATATATCCTTCCGTATCTGCCGATCTTCATTATCAACAGCTTGGAATCAACATTTTAGGCTACTCGGTATGAAAATAACACAGAACAAATAACATGAGAAACTCTGGGGAAAACAAAGCAAGCAAACATTATCGCAAAGAAGTCATTAAAACGGAATCCAGCTCAAGGCTTTCTTTTTTTTTTTTTTTTCTTCTTTTTTTTTTTTTCTCGTGATAGGAAAGCACATGTACCTCTTCTCTGGTGGGTAGTATAGAGTGTAGGCGTCGTCGTTTAAGGATGGTGGGCTTCGTATAGCAATCTGATCGCTATCAAAACCCATGTCGGATAATGAATTCCCATCCTCATCGAAGGCGTCGTTTTCAAGTCTGCAAAAAATAGGAAGAAGATTCATCACAAATTTAGATCGAGGCACAAGTGGGACGCAGCAGTGAAAGAATGCCAAATGTCTGCATCTGCTTTTAAAATCAGTGGGAGGTTAAATGCAGCAGAGACAAAGAAAGAAAACGGGGGTGGAGGGGGGGATGCAGAGGGTGTTTTTTTTTTTTTTTTTAATAAGACCAGAAAACGAATTATAGATATTTGACCCAAAAAAGCCTTAAAATGTATTAAATGTGCAAAGGTTTTTTTTTTTTCTTTCTTTGAATACATTTTTTTTTTTTAATTCGGGAAAATTGGATTTTGATTCCAATTTGTTGCTCTTAACACAGGCTACAGCCTCATTAATTATTTAAAAATCGAAACAATGGGTGTGAAAATGTTCATATTTAGTAAAAGCGTGTACACACACCAAAAAAATTGTGTTTCAAAGAATGCTGCAAATAGCAGTGAAAATTAAAATCAATAGAACCACGCCCAAATTATGGATATGCTTTTCGCAGAAAAAAAAAAAAAAAAAAAGAATAAATCTTAAATGGATAGAGCTCTCCTATTCGTTTTGCCTCGCCTCTCCTTGGTGACGCCAGTCCACCGTCATCCCAAAGGGCTATCCATTGCATTGACTGCACTCTCATTTTTTAATAAGGGGAGTTCTGTGAACAGTCCCACCGGACGGATATCTCTGTACAATTTCCACAGCCATTTTCCACACAAGACTAGATTTTCTGTCAGTTAAAATCACTGCATTTCCTTGTTGCTCTTCTAAATTCTGTGATGTGAATTTGCGCGCGTATAGTTTGTGCGTAATTGCGTGCACTTATTCCAAACAAAGTGTCCAAATCGAAATTTCTTTACGATAAATCACAATGAAATTCCAGCAATGAACAAATCGGGTCTTGATCAACATAAACAATGGACAAATAACAAAAACTACCACGATAAAGGTCCATAAAGCGCAAACCTACCTAATCTTAGGGTAACTTAGTCCGATAGGTGTGCAGAAGACGCTGTAGTGCATTAAGATTCCGTAGATGAGCAAGATTAAAGTCGCTTTACTCGAACTGGCCATGCTGTTCGGGAATGAAAAACACAGGTTAGTCACTCAAAACAACAAAATTGCTCTTTGTTTTTTATCAAATTCACAGACTGCTGCTTCTTCTATACTACTACAAACAAACAAAAAAAGCTGGCTCGAACATACATTGCTTTAGATTAACAGGATAAACATATCTTCCGTTGACTTAAATCCCCCCCCCCCCCCCCAGCTAAAAAGATTTATTTCTGCTTTTTTTTTTTTTTTTTCTCCATCCCATTTCCTTAAAAGTTAAACTGCGGTGTAGACACCGGATCCTCTGCATGCCTCGCCAAAGTAAAAAAAAAAAAATTGCGGATCTCCAAGCAGTTCCAAAAATAATAATAATAATAATAATAATAATTTCCTTTACTTTATCTCGCTTTCCAGCGTTGGATTTGTCCGAGTCTTAAGACAATCCGTAGATAAAGCACATACCTATAGCAGGGAGAGCGCTGTGCTGGAGGCTGTGATCCGGGCGCGGCTGTGGTGATGGTGGTGGTGGTGGTGGTGGTGGTGGTGTGTGAGAGAAACGGTATCTTTCTCACGGCACTTCTTTGCTGGTTGAAGCGCCTCCGTCGTCTCCTTATGTTCCCCTCAGTACAGCCTACCTCACTTTTATACACAATTAATAGGACTCAACCAGTCGCGAAGGCGAAACATAAACTCGGGTGGGAAAGTGCACCGTATGTTCGTCTACATATCGTTGCTCCAAACTTTTGTCCTGTGCTGTGATTGCCTCGGATTTTTATCTATGTATTGTAAGCCTTGCCTCCCCACCCCCCCACCCCTCCTCCTCCTCCTCCTCCCCCTCCCTCCAATAAGTCACATTAAGGATGCTATAGACGTCATCAAGTCTTCCTCCCGGAATATAATAGTACAGTTCCTTCCTCATCGATGCATCCGTCAGACTCACCCCCCACCTCCCTCCTAAGATGGAAGTTTACTTCCAAACTTTCTTCTTTTTTTTAAAGAAAAAAAAAAAACACAAAAAAAACTCCCAGAAACTGTTGTGAATGCATACATGAACTTGTGATGTGACGGCCAATATAAATCAATTTGTCCACACCGCAAGAGCCACTTACTTTTTTTGGTCACGTCACCAATTGGTCTAATTATGCTTTGATGATTATGACTTAGCTGGGAAATGATCATCTTTTTCTGCTGCTGGTGGTTTCATATGACTGGAGTGTTCTGATGGAGGGGGGGGGGGGGGGGAATCAGGCTTCCGCTGGCCAAGTTCAAGGCCTCCGGGGAGTCCGGAGCTGTCCAGTGCTGAAATTAATCCTCTCAAATTGCGGCTTTCAGACTTTTTCTTATCATTTCCAATAATTGCTCGTTGGATATCGTGGGGGTGGATTTAATGGCCGTGCAATGACAGGACTAAGGTCCCGACCTACACGTTAGATTGTCGAAATAAACGAGGCACATAATCTGATTTGAACACGGGCTGGTGACGCAGGATGCCTGTTCCAACAGTTACGTGGCTCTATAAACGAGTCGCCCATTTCACCAACATTGTTCTGATATTACTTGTGTCATTATGTGCTGATTTACGTGTTAAAACGAAAAATAAAATGAGAGAAGATTTGTAGCTTTACTGTAATGTATGCATCAGTTAACCAAGAAGCTCTTGGGCCTAATTCTCTGAGAGTCACGAAGCCAAATTTGGTGGGTTTTTTTTTTTTTTTTTTGGGGGGGGGGGGGGGGGGGAAACAGGTCCAACCTCTTTGTACTTGCGGCTTCTCAGTAATATGCGACTAATTCTTTGCTGATACTGTAGTCAAATAAATCTGCAGTGGAGTAAACTCGGCATTACTATTCATCACACAGGCTACAATTAATAGCTTATAGGAGAGTCGGTCAGATGCAAGTTATATGAGACTTTTAATTTGGAGGGTGGACGCGTCTAAAAATCGAATTAGTTTTATTGGCCTGTCGGGGGCCCCGTTGTAATCACCAACTGGAGGTCAGCGCACTTTTTGATTTACCACCGTGCAACACTGAATCAGACCTATAGCTCACCAACCAATTGACGAGTTTGCCAAAGAAGAGAGAGATTCACGTCAGCGTTTTGTTGACGCTGACGCACTATGACGAACACTGCCAGTCTGCCAGAGGGGCCTATCCACAACTTTTTTTTTTCCACGGGGCGTGATTCCTATGAAGAGCACAACTTAAACCCCATATGATTAAAACGGAGCAGATTGCTAAATTTAGGCCCGGTACAGCAGGTACAGACGCAGCACAGTAGCCTGAGCAAACGGCGCCATCATGAGGAGAGAAGACGAACACGCTGAGGTTGAGTCATCGTCACTGAGGCAAAGCATGACCAAAAAGCAGTGGCGCTTGCAGCAGAACAAATGTGTGCTTTATTTTATCAGCAGAACAACTTAACTTGAAGTTGATATGATTGTGGTTTAAAATAATTCTGATGGCAATTGTGTTTGTAAAATACTAACAAATACATTTAAAAACCGTCCTACTTCTGGTCAAAAAAAAATTATGTAAAAACTATTGAGCTTCACTGGGAAGGCTACATGATATTTCATTGCACTGTTTATATGTCTTAAATGGCTCTTTTCTGCCACCCTTCATGTCTAACAACAGCTGCTAAACATCTCAGATCAGTTCATGAGAGACCTGAAGATGCAAAATGATCAATATAGTTAACAAGGAACAAAAAAAAGATGAGAGAAATGAGAAAAATAATTTATAAATATTATATATATATATATACATATTTTTAATAAATATATATTTATATATCTTTTTTTTATATATTTATATATATAAATATATTTATATAAATTGTTTATATATTTTATATATATTTATGTATATTTATATATATATATATATTTTTATATATATTTATAAATATATTTATATAATTTTTTTATATATATTTATTTATATATATATATATATATATTTAAAAAAAATATTTATATATATATAAACTGCATTGAAAGATGTAGCGCACAAATATGCAAGCTGATGTTTTAGGTGATGTGTGGATGAAAAATAGAATTAGTTCAATTAAAACAATGGAAAATATGCAATGATACAAATGCTAACAATTATATTGACACGGACAGGTTTTGCTTGTGTGTGTGTGTGTGTGTGTGTGTGTGTGTGTGTGTGTGTGTGTGTGTGTGTGTGTGTGTGTGTGTGTGCGTGTGTGTGTGTGTGTGTGCGTAGTTGTGTTTGGTACACAGGGTCCTCTTTTTAAGAGCTGTCTTGCGGTGTCGCCTGCGCACGGAGCAGTCAGAGTCAGCAGGGGTCAGCAAATCACTTCAAAAACTCTCAGTATATAAATCACATACATATTGAACCTGCAGTGTTATTTATACCTGTAGTCATATTTCTACTTGGTGTTCAAGATGCATCTCCCCCTCTCAGACTCAAGACTCCCAGACTTGTATCGTGTTCCCAAAAGAAATTAAAGCCCAGAGCCTGTATCGCACTCTGGAAGTGTTATAGTACAAATACCAGTTTAAAAAGGATTACACACCATGTGTTTACAGTCTGTGCTCCACAAAGCCTGAACTGAAATCCACACAGGCCCATTCTTACTGTGCAGAGGTATCGTGGACCCATTTTACCTTTTATAACACCTAGAGGGCGCCATACGCCTGCGTATTGTGAATGAGGTTCAAAGGTTAAACGGCACGACAAAACGTTTATGTTACATTTTACGTCTTAATTCTACATCTTAGAAATACCTGTACTTGATTTGTTTGAGTGAGGAAGATGTGAACCGCTCTTTCTGTTGGGTCCGGAGCCAGATGGTGGATAGTCTCCTCAATTTGAGGCAGGGATGTCGGCCATATTGGGCACACGGGAAAACCATTCAATAGGACACAATGTGACATTCATGTGCTGTCGGAAATCATAGAACACACTAGCATGAACCTAGAGGAAAGTGACAAAGAAAAAAGGAAAGGAAAAATGTGTCTAAATTCTCTCACTCAACTACTCGAGATGTGATTTGAGAATTGCTGCTGGAATATTTTTGGGCGAATATATATATATAAAAAAAAAAAAAATAAAAGCTTTAATTAAAAGGTGCAAGGCATGCAAGTAAAATAATTCATACCATCGCAAAAACTATTAATGAAGTAAAGATTCATTGCTTGAGTATTTTGACAATTGACAAGACATGAAGTACTTCTATTGTCTCCAATGTGACTATTTGCTGCTCTCTGTGTACAATGTATACAATCACTGTGTACACTGTAAACAGTTGTAAATTGAACATCTCTTCTATACAGTTGTTTGTTTTTACAGACTTTGTTGCAATCTTTGCTTGTGAATCTCAAGATATTCATAGGACTTTCTAATTTATTTGAACCAAAACTGGGAGTAAAGCAGTCTTTGGTTGAATGCATCACAAATATACAATTAGTGTTGGAAGAATATTTAGATCCCCAATGTAAGTAGAAGTACATAAGTGTTAGCAGCTAAATGTAGTTTAATGTTATGAAGTAAAAGTACTGTTCTGGTTATATATATTATTCTATATGACATTATTAGATTATTAAAACTGGAGCATCAGTGTGTAAGCAGCACGTTACTGTTGTAGCTGCTGCAAGTGGAGCAAGTTTGATCTACTTTTTATACAGGGACAGCAGATAAATCTGACGGGTCGTCATATGAAGAAGAAGAAGAAGAAAAAAAGTTTGATCCACAAATATGTTTTCAGTTTTTTGAATTTTTTTTTCCTCATTTTAGATTTTTGGTGAGATATTACATTATTTTTGTAAATGATATCACGTGAGTAGTTTAATGGGGAAGAAAATCACAACTTGGTGGAGCTGTTAAAAACTCATAATCATCTGTATTGTGACCCCAGCTACACACTGTTTTTTTTTGTAAAAACGTCAGATTGGAAACCACTCGTTGAATCTTTAACAATGTGTTGTATTTTAAACTCTTTTATATTTTACCCATTGTGGTAAATCTTCATCTTAAATGTAGCCTAACTAAAGCTACAGATCAATGCAGTGGGGGAGAAAGTAGCCTACAATATTTCCCTCTGAGATGTAGTGGAGCGGAAGTATAAAGTAGCATACTCAAGTAAAGTACCTCAAAACTGTACTCAAATACAGTACTTAACTAAACGTAGCCTACTTAGTCACTGCCCTCCTCTTCCTGGTACGCGTTGGTTTTAATAGTGAAAAGCCGAATTTCCGAGCTTAATCTGAGTACTGAACGCAGCATGATTCCTTCTTTGGCCTCATCGGCTCCTCCGTACTAGTCCGGCTATTGTTGTGTGTCTTTCGGGGCAACCCTGACCTATCAGCAGGCGGTGATTTCTGATATTTTCGCCGTTTCTCTGCGCGGTTACAGCGCCATATTAAGCGGTCTTTGTCAGCCGGCGGCGCGTCCTCGCTGTGGAGGAACAAAAAAAAAAAAAAACAAAAAAGGATCCCAGCGGAGGACTTTGGGCTGGTGAAGTAGTTGATCGGTATGGGACAGACGGAAGACTGAGATTCCACGTTAGAGAGACTGCTCGTGTCGGCTGTTTCCACTTATTCTGGATTGTCGACGTGAAATAAAAACGTGGGGGGGGTGGAGGGGGGGGGGGAAAGAGAGAAAGACCGCAGGACGCATGTAGCCGAAGTCCAACACTGCTGAGGTCGCTTTTCAAGGTAAGAAATGCTATCCGGGGAAATAAAAGTCTCATTTTGTCTTGGAAGTGGAGTGACGAGGGCCTGGTAGTGTTGTGTGACACTTCAGGAAAGTTGAGATACGACCCTGGTGAGTTTCCTCGTTGCGTTAAGTCGTAATAAAAGTCCGTTTCATTGTTGATCCTGACCCCGGACTCGAGCTTTGAGCTGCTTTATTTTCTGATTTGGTGGAACAAGCCGAAATGAAGAAGAAGAAGAAGAAGAAAAAAGGATCCCAAACCGTCCTGGAACAAGGCTGCATTTGAGGTTTTAGCCATAAAATGAGCAAAATGACACATACAACAAACACCTTTTTTTGTTGTTGCTTGTAAAGGTCATTTTCTATTTTGTGTTGGGAGTTCCCTTCACATGATAAAAGTTTGCCCAGCTCCCCTTTTTCTCTCTGCCTCACCCAGGCTCTATCTCCCCTCTCTCTCTCTCTCACACACACACACACACACACACACACACACACACACACACACACACACACACACACGCACACAAAAATCAGCTGCTTTAGGCCTCAGCTGTAAAAGGCCTTTAACACTCAACACAGTTTTCAAAATGACAACTTCTAATTGAATCTTTTTGCAGTAGGTTTCAACTTCATCAACGCACGCTTTTATTGTGAAGGTGCAAATCTACTTCCCAGATTTACACAGTGTCGTGATTTGTCTGTATGAAGGCGTAAAAAGCAGGCATGCCGTTGTGGTGTTGTGTGGTGGAGTGTGTATGTGTCCACATAGTCGGTGCATGTGTGTGTTGGTGTGTTTATATACTCCGGTGCCACAGTAATCCTCCTCCACGGTAATCCTTCTGTTAGTACAGCCGCAGTTGGCTGGACAGTTGTGTCTCCTTAATACACACACACACACACACACACACACACACACACACACACACACACACACACACACACACACACACACACACACACACACACACACACACGCACACACACAGCTGGAATGGTGGGAGAGGGGTGAGGAGCGCTAACAGGTGGTGTTGGCCGGGTTTCAGGGGCTTGAATTTAACTGGTGGCACGAAGGATCCTCGCATACTCCTCGAGTGTCCTCGTGGCACGAACCAAGCTCTACATCATCATTACAGTTTGCTGATTAAAAGCCTCCAATCTGTTGTGCCACAAGTGGAAAGCCCAAAGTCACAACGCCACTCGCTCCCATGTTGGCAAGCTCAACAGATGTTTGGATTTTTTTATTTATTTATTTTTTTGTTGACAAAAAGAGTATTCTGAGATTTCCGAGATCCCCACTCGGCGATGTGGGCAACAGAGAACAAGAAGGGCTCTTTTTTATTTTCTTCTTCTTTTTTTTTTTTTTTTATATAGCTTGAAGATGGCTCTTTCTCTTTCCCAGCCTCACTCTTGCCTTTGACAGGCACAGCAGGTGGCCTCAATGCCATGAATGGATTCGGAAGGAAGTCTCTCCCTCCACCCTCCCCCCCCCCCCCCCCGCTCCCGCCAGTCTCTTCCACTCAATGTGATTGGCAGCGATGGCAGGCTGCCCTGAAGATAAGACCGCGCTGTGCCTCAAGTGAGTGTGCCCGGACGATTGCCGTGTTATGCTCCAGTAGTGGTTTGCAGCCCGTGGTACCTTCTCATCTTTCTATGATTGCGGCCGGTGTTACTTGGCGAGTCGGTGAACCTAGCTTTCAGGCTTATGCCCTGGATTTATCTTTTAACAGTATGAGCAGTTTGGTTGTGGACTTAATGTGCTGCTGTTTGCTCGAGCCATGTCATTAAACTCTCGATGCCCTGAGTTATTGCGGGTGCTTGGTAGCACCTTGATGGCATTTCCTGCAGTGCTGGAAAAGATCCGTGGGAAATAAAATCAGCAACACTGTAATGATCGATTTGAACCTTTAAAGGTATTTTTAAGCTTAACTTAAATTTTGAAAACATTAGAATTTGTTGTTGTTTTCCAAAGAAGAAAAAAAAGAAACCCATTTTGGGTTGTTCTTTTAAATATTTCCAAAAGCGCTGGTTCAATACTCGAGTTATAATACAGATTGAGTCCTATTTTCATCACCAAATAACATGCTTTTATATATAAATACAGCTAATACTACGCTCTAATAATCTGGTCCTGCCTTCCATCTAATTGTGGAAACATGTTTCTTTCATTGCTGTTTGGAGCAGGGATGTATCATGGGATGATTGTACTCATCTACAAAACAGCTGGGTGTGGTCACGGTACACCTGACCCCCCCCGGCCCCACCCGACCACACCCGACCCCACCTGACCCCACCCAGCTGTGAAAACTGAATGTGGTCGGAGGTCCAAGAGACTTTAGGAGCCAGTGTGCTTCATCAGAACCGCTGGAGTCCGAATCTTTCTGTATCTTCGGCTCTTTGGCATTAGTTCCATTTGCAACAATTTTCATGCGACACTGTAGAGTGTCTTTCTGGAGTTACTGTCTAAAAGTCTGCGCCCAGTTCACCGTTTTTAAACGACAGCATGTCTCCTCGCCGACGTTTCACTCCGCCTCGGTGTGCAGCCATTTGAAACAACCGTAAACACTTTTGAGATTCGACATCGTACAAACCATTGTGGGTGTTTAGACTAAAAACAGCCCGGTTAGAGTAACTGATTGTTATGATGAAGCAATGACACAGTGGTTTGTAAAAATGAGGCCCTTTTTAGATATCAATATATCACTGTGTCAGTTATTTTGTCTTTCATCGCAAAGATCACGAGGTAAACGGTAGAATTGGTCGTAATTGACCGGGAATTTCTACTTGCACGTGTTTGATTGGCCTAGCATCTTGGTAAAAGTCACAATGTGTTTTTTTTGTTTTTTTTTTAGCTAAATTTGAGGTATCAGATTATCCCACTTTTTATGCTGTCGAGAGCTGCAGCTGGAGACATTATTTTTGCGAGTAGTCCATTCGTCTGTTTTAAAGGGAATTGGTTCGAGTTTGGCAGAAACATTCATTTGGACTCGAGGCTCACATGCCAGTTGAAAGGTCACTGCGAACTCACAAAATCCGCATATGTCTAACAGGAAAAGATGCTGAAGTGTTGACATTTCATATCCAAAAGGTCGACTTCACTGCGACGTAATGTTGTGCAAACTCTCTTCTGGCCATTTTTTTCAACACCAAAACTTAAGAACAGAAGGTGAGATTTTGACTATATTTCACATTTGGTCTGATGTTGTATTGGGTGACACTAATCGGGGGTGTCCAAATGAAAACTGTGGTTATTTTATAGATCTTCTGTGCCGTTGGGTTGAAAAATGTCCGTGAAGCATCTGTGTTTTAGAATTTGTAGTTTTGTTGCGGCAACATCCATATTTGAAACGTTCCCTGGATCGCACGCTACTTCTTTTTACTTTTTAGTACGTACTGCAGCTACCCTGAAAAAGTACATGCTGTTGCATGCAGTATGTGTACAATTGGGACATACTACTTCATCATAAAAATGTGACTTTGACCCACTTTGTCACATAAGTCCGATCCGTTTAGCGGGCGGAGCATCAGTGCCACCAACTGTCAGTCGATGTGACGTATCTTCCGCTGCGCAAAGGATTGTGGGTCAGAACGGCTCGAGTAGCATGCTGGCCTGCATAATGCAAAAATACGACCAGATGTAGTCGGATTTATGGTAGGATTTGTAGTAGTTATTTATTTATTTGTATTGGCGGGAAGGAGCTGTATTTTTTTTTGTTTTTACACAGGATTATTTTCTGTCTGAACACGGCCTTGAACCTATGTTCGTCCTACTTCCAAAATCTATTGTGAAGTTAATCTGAAACAAAAACAGACAAATATCACAAATGTTCACAATCATGTAAACTACAAATACCTGAATAGAGTTGTCAAAAACAATAACTGACACCTCGATAGCTTTGAGTACGAAAACATTTTTATCAATCTGTTCAACTGGCACTTTTGGGTTAGTACTAAAACATCATGGAGGTCAAATCCCCATCCGGATTTCTTACGTTTTCAATAACACCACATGTATACCGTGTCTTTGCTGTCAGCGCTACACACCGCCATCTTTTAAGAGCAGACACTCTGAAATCTGTGCGATCAAATAATAACACACAACTTGGCTGACATTAAAACTAAATATAACGAAGTACATGAGGACTGGATTGGGTTTTCTTTTCATTTACACATTTGTCATTCTGCTCCACTGACTCCGACCTCACACCGGCTAAATTGCTCTAAACCTTTCTCCGATTACCTCGTGTTTCTGTCTTGCTTCCACTTTTCCCTCTTGAAATTCCCCGATTGCACCGGTTTTCTTCTGAGATGACAGCGCTGTCGGTGTCACCGCTGTAAAGCTCCGAGATCTTTCTAGTGACTGCGTAACTGGGTCACACAAACAGACCGGAGTCTTGTGAGGAAGCCTGTAGTCTCGGCTCGGTGTAAAAACAAACAACAACAAAAAAGTGTGCGAGGCAAACGGTTAGGAATGATAACATGCAGAGGTGGAATTTATTTTCGCCTGAATGTTGCTGCGTGCCGGCTGCAGAAAAAGCTTCCCGCCTGCAGCGCAGCATTGTTGTATTGGGCCCTGTGGGAAGCAGCAGCCTGTGTCTCCTTTAATCTGACACGGCATCACTGGCAGTCTGGCACACAGCCTCACATGTCACATGTCCTTGGATGGAGTCTGGCTCCAGCATTTGAACACATACCAGTGCCTTTTGGGAGCTCTTGTACAGAATGTCTGGAAGTGAAGTTATTCATAAATCAGTGTGGGATATTCAATGCATTGCTTTTTTCCTTCTTCTTCTTTTTTTTTCCTCAAATCTCTCTTGAGGAACTGCAACTGATGATTATGGTCATTATTGATCATTACACCAATGATTTCCTCTGTTAATGTATCAATTGTTTGGTCTGTAACATGTAAGGGAGTTAAAATACATCTTAATTTGCGTAAAATATAAGATACCAGACATTGATTAACTAACCTGGGAGGTATTTGAGGTCAAAACTAATCGTCAGTGCCATTTATCTCTAAATTTAGAATATTTAAACTGTGGAAAATACGAGTTTCTATATGGTTACATCTGGGTGTTGTTCAGAAATGTTCAACTCCTTGATGACAAATCAATGATGACATATTACAGTGCAAATCTTTAGTGTTTAGAGGGGGAGAGGCTAACCTAGGTTGGTTTCTGTGGCTACAACGAACAGATATCCCCTAAACACCTTCACCTCACATGCAAGTTATCGCTAAATGCTACAATTTGCAGATGTTCACTCGGCAATTTACATGCCGTCAGTAGATAATAGCTTTACAGGTGCCGACATAAAAGCCTCCCATTTACTGCAGCACAGCATTTACTGCAGGCGTTCGGGCAGAAATCTGTTTGAAAAAAGTTGAAATAACACGTCTTCATTTCACCGACGCTGAAATTGATTGAGTCACATAGAGGCCACTCGTGGTGAATACTGTGGCTCACTGACGGTGATGAGATATACACCTGCATAGACGCAACTAAACGGTATCAGAATTCGGTAGCAAATAACGAGACATTTTTCGGTACCGCATAGGACCAAAGCAGTTCGGTCGGTGTCATAAAAGTTGAGTTTAGGAACTCGGCCCTATTTATGAGTTGAGAAAATACTCTTACTTCTTAACCTAGGCAGGCCGATTTAAAAACCCAAAGGATGAACAGAAAAACAACCACAACGCTGAGATCTTGCTCGACTCTGGGTTTTAAAGCTGCGTGGTTTTCACAGGCAACATGCAGTTTACAGAAGCGCTTGCGAGTCCATGACCCACATCCCTGTGCGAGCTGGAGGCACCGTTTACTGTGCTCCCTTGGAGCCACCAGGAGAATGGCGCATTTCTTTCAGCTCATATCATTGTCTCTGTAGCTGCCTCATTTAGGAAGTCATCTGAGAGAGGATACAATAATCTGCCGGTAATTTGATTTGCTGTAAAGTCGATTTGAGACGTCATTAGTTTTGGCAGATTTGTCACACTAGAAAATACCGCTGGCGGTAATCTTCCTCATGGCTACAAACGTTATCATACTGTTTCACAAAACTGCATATGATGGTTAGTACAGTGGTTTAATTTAGGTTTTCTTATTTGGAGAAGTCGGTTGGTTTGATTGTTGGGCTTTACAGGTTCCACGGTCAGGACTGTGTGTGTGTGTGTGTGTGTGTGTGTGTGTGTGTGTGTGTGTGTGTGTGTGTGTGTGTGTGTGTGTGTGTGTGTGTGTGTGTGTCTCCCCATTAGCATTTGGTGCTGCTTAGTGTTGTAGGCATGTGTATAGGAGTCTGTAGTTCGGGGTGGGGGGGGTTGTGAGTGTGGTGTCCTCTGTGGGGGAGCACCAAAAGACACTTTCTCTTTGTCCATAACAAAAGGTAGAGGGGCCTGATAAAAGAGGAAACCAGAAGCCTTTCTTCTGTGCTACTAAACAGGGAGAGGTGAGCTGCTCTCTTTTTTTTTCTCAGCGCAATTCCCAGTTGGAGGAAGTTGTACAGACTTAACCAGAACTTCGGGGATTGAGGTGGTTAAGAAAGATTACTTTTTGGATATAGACAGCAGCAAAATGTCAGCCCTTAAGCAACCTCTTTAGGCTCTCAAGTTGTCATTGTAAAAACAAGCTGCTCTTTTTAATATGATGCCCCTGTTTTAAGGCTAGATTTTGCCCCAGGCCACTTCCCAGGATCCAAACTGAAAGTTGTGGCTCTTGCACTGGTTGAACATGCCAGATCATGTGGGCTCGCTCGGGCTTGTGATCAACTAATGGCCATGTAGGGAGTGATCATCTGGATGCTTAATGGTTTTAAATGCCCCTCATAAAGGAGATTCTGTGTTATATTATTGACTTTTGGAATAGGAATCAGAAGTTTCCTAAACAGAAAGTGAGACTATTGACTAAATGTTTTAACTCAGGATCCAACTCGAGTTGAGAACATTATTCCATCTGTTGATCCTGATAGTTAGCTTTATCTTGAAGCAGCAATTCCACCTGCAGTTCACGTCATGCTCAATTACATCAGTGGCTAGTTAAGACAGAATCTGTGTACATGAAGTCATATTTTTTACATGCATCAGCCCCATCCTGGAGTATTTACTTCCAAGACAGAGTTAAGGATTTGTACCATTGATTCAACTGTTTCACTGTTTTCTTTCAGGTCAGCTGTTGGTTTGCCGTAGTATTACTTTTAAGTTCAGGCACTAAGTGTTGTGGACATTTGGAAACAATGCAGTGGTTAACGTGTGTGATGGGATAGGGTCAAAGGTGACTGTCATGTTTATGTTGGTTTCCGCTCTGACGTCAGTGGCCTTTATTATGACACGACATATACCGGTTTTATGGTTCGGCCTGCACAGAGTTGGAGAATAAAACAAGGAGCAGCAGGAAGTTCAGATGACTAAAGCAGAGCTGCAAGTAGAATTAATTTATCACCAATGAATCTGACAGTCAGACTTTCAGAAAATCACTGCGTCTGTAAAATGTTGGAATATCGTAAAAAACTTCGAGGATTTCCTTAAACTCTTCAGATCGCTTGTTTTGTACAATCAAAAGTACAAAAAAACAAACAAATAATGAGTTTACAATCACAGGACTAAAATATGCAGTTAATTGTTACACTGAAGCAGCTCGGACTGAAAATTGTTTGATACTTGTTTGCTTAAAAACAGCTCTCAAAATAAATAGGCAGAAATAATTTGTATTTTTGCAATTCAATTTCGATTGAAAGACTTATCGATTAATCAACTAATTGTCAGCTTACTAACAAGTTAAGAGAGTATTAAACATTTATGCATATTCTTTGTGCAGTTTCATTTGAGCATGTCAAGGCCAAGAAACATTGGTGAACTAAGCTTGACATGTCTTTGAAGTAAGGACAGCTCGCATGCTGTCAGCAGCTGTTAGTGGTTATCCTGTCTGCGCTGACAGTCCCTACGCAGGATGTCTGGATCCTGAAAAGACCATTAACAGCTCGCCCACAATGATTTGGACTAATGATTTTATGATAATAGTTTTATTTGATTTGTTCTTGTTTTGTAATAACATCCACTCACCTTATTGCTTGTGGCGCATGTTTGAGCATTAAACGTGCCAGATAATCATGGAGCTAAATACAAAAATGCTGACGGTGGTTAACTGGGAGAGCAGAATAAAAACATGTCAGCTGCTGAAGTGAGATGGCTGCTCGTTGTGATTTTAAGGATTACCGTACTGTTCGGTGTCCGTCTGCCTCGGGCACTGTGCTTCCTGCTGTTTTGATTTTTCTCAGTGTCATTTATGATAATTGATCTCCATCTATCCTTCTCTCACCATCATTCATCCAACTGTCTTATTTCAGCTGCTACCGCTTTCAGTCACTGCTGTTTGTTCAGTGGGAGGAAGTCGATTCACCTTCCATCTCGTGAATAGATCTGTGTATTGATCGTTGACCCTCATGAGCTCTAGCAAGTCTAGTTCACAAGGCCATACTTGTTGTAAGTATATATATATATTACATGAGATGTATGTATACATATACATATATATATATACATATATATATATATATATATATATATATATATATATATATGTATACGTATGTGTATGTGTGTGTATATATATATATATGTATGTATGTGTGTGTGTGTGTGTGTGTGTGTGTGTGTGTGTATACCAAGGAGGTTGATCTTGATTCTAGTTTGAGAGAACAAATTGAGCATCTCATGTCTTTGGCGTTTTGTTGTCTGTTGGTGCTGATGACCTTTGACTGGATTTCTACTCGACCTTTGGGTTAAGGAGGACTCCTGTTGGAGGTGTCTATGGTGAAGGTTGTAATGGAAAGCTGATATCATTTCTGCAACGCAGGACACGTGTTGTTATTGATCGGGCCGTGTCGTGCTTTATACTCACCAGCGTCACTGTGTTTACAATCTGCCTTTTACTTTCTGATCCAGAGCAACGGTGCGCTACACATAAAGATGACCGTGTTCACGTTGACAAAGTGACACGAACAATGAATGGGATATGTAAATATTTGCCAGTTTATTTTTGTGATGATCAGCTAATTGACTAATCCCTCGAGCTGTATGTCACACATTGACATCGTCCCATGAGATAAAATCAAGCATGAGAGAAAAGACCAAACAAGCTAAAACTCTTCAACTTTGCTTTCAAGCTTTACTTCAAAAAAAGAAACAGGGACATATTCTTTTTCCACATAAAAATAACCCCAGCAAGAAACATATATTTAACACATCAGTAGAAAGGTTAACGTTACAAAGCAGCTGCAGTGCTAAAAAAAAAAAAAAAAAAAAAAAAAAAAAAAAAGTAGGCAACTAGTTGTGGGCACTTTGTTGCTATCAGTGGAAACTATTTTTTGACTTATAAAAAGTTAGAGCAAAAAGCAAAAACGTGCACACCATAAATTAAAAAATATATATATTTGTTGCATCAATGATGCAGCTGGTCTGAACAAGACAGCGCTGCATGCGTGTGTTTGTGTTCACTCGTGTTCACACATTTTTTTTTTAGAGATAATGGGGAAGTAAATGAAGCGGCTTGACTTTGGGGTGAAAACATTTTGTAAACTGATTCATTCATACCATCCAAATTGCTCCAAATTTAAGGCAACTAAAAATGGCAACCGTATTTTCATTTTTGCCAACCGAAAGCTGCCGCCCTAAAAGTGAACGTTGAACTCTGGCCAAAGATCCTTTACTGCAATCATTTCCTCATCTTTTTTATTTTTGTTTTTTCTTTTTATTTGACGCTTCAAACACTGACGCTGTAGCCCGCTGCCTTCTATCTCCCTCCTGATCAGCACACACCTTTATTATTCTATTACAAATACCAGCGCGACCTGCCACTCCAGACTCTGTCTCGACATTTAACGAACGCCTGGATATGAGTCACCGAAAGTGGAGCGGTCTCGGAGTCGAGTGTTTATCTGCTGTGAAGCGGCAGCTTGTTTCAGTTTGTGGACAAAACGCGCACGGTCTGAAGAGACACGAATAATTTGACAAAGAAAGCCGTGGCTGACGGCAAAGTCGAACGGCTCGAGCCCCGGTCGTACCGCAGGAAGGACGCGGACCGCGGCGGACGGACAACGGACGGGCACGCGCTTCTGCACGCGCTGCGGCCGAGGACGCGTTGTCGTGGCGTAAATATAGGGCAGGAAACGTGCGTCCCGTTCGCTCGTCTGGCGCACGCGCGGTCAACGGCCGGGCAAATTTTGGGCAGAACGCGGACGTCCGTGGACGAGGGCCCGATGACAACGTGCTCCACGTGAATCCTTGACGATACGCTGTCGTGGAAACTAGGGCCGGACCTTAAAACTGCTCATGAGTCAAAACATTACATTTTCTCCTCCCTCAAAAGTCCTCAAAGTGAAGGACGCGCACACAGCACACAAACACAAACACACACACACACGCGCGCGCGCACACACACACACACAAGATCTCATGTATCAGTGAGCTCAGGAGGGATGAGCTCCAGCTCTTAATGCTAAAGGGCTTTTTTCCCTTTTCAAATCTGTGTCAGCGCAGCGTGATCAGCGGGGAGAGTTGGCCACAGGCTGAAAGAGTTTCTAGCTGCGCTGGCTTCGCAGGCTTTCGTTGGGACTTGGGAAGTCCTTTGAGGTCAGTCGTTGGCTTCGCAGTCTTTGGATTGTTAAGGTTTTAACTTTCCAAAATCCTTGAGGCTGCTGAACAATATAATTGTTTTTCTCCATTGGTGACATTCATCCAAGCCTCATTATAAAGGATGTTATCATATATTTTTTTAAAGAAACTTAGAGACATTATGAAGCATCCACGTGGGAAACGGGGAAGGCTAATTTTGTTTTACTTAATTTTGTATTAGTAGTATAAATTATTGCTTTTCCTTTCACTGCATATATTGTCAACACAATGTTGCTTTTACTGCTTCTTATTGCATTTATTTTTATATACATTTTTTTTCTTTCTTTAACATTTTTATACCTTCAAGTTGTGTTGAGGTTCTAACAAAGCGCTTGATGGGTTTCTTATCTTATGCACATCCACTTTATTAAAAAAAATCTCGGTATACATTATTTGTAATGACTAATGTTTTCACAATATTCAACCTCCCAGTTAGCACATTTGGATGCGTTTCTTTGTCGGATTAATTCATAAAATGTTTGTTAAATACTGTTCCTTCCCTTTAAAGTTACACTGTATTTACAGCTGGTAGTTGATGTTCAGAGGGGGACACTGTTTTTAAAATCATAGCATCTAATCTCAGCGCCACGAGAGCCTGGTGAGAACGTGTTCTTCTTCTTTTGTTGTATAATAGCAGTTGTAAAAAAGCTTTTAGATGCATTACCGCCACCTTCTGATGGTTGTAAGACACGACTAATAAGGCGCGGGCCGAAACTAGGGAAAGACAAGACTGGACTTTTGTTCACGTGCGGTGTGTCTGTAGACGCTTCGTATGATTCACCGCCAACGCAACTCCTTACTGTAATCCGATCCTCAGGTCTTCCTCTTCCCTCCTCTTCCCTGCAGGCTTGACGATGGGTTGCGTCAGGAGTAAAGAGGACAAGGGCCCGGCGCTGAAGTACCGACCCGACAACTCGAACGCCACGCCGGTCAACTCCCACCTGGGCCATTACGGGCCCGACCCCACCCTGATGGGTCACTCACCAGCTATGAAGACACACAACAACAGCTACAACAGTCATGCTGCCGCCCTAACACCCTTTGGCGGGGCGTCTTCAGCCATGACTCCCTTCGGCGGCGCCTCCTTCACCTCAGTGGCCGTGAGCAGTCCCTTTCCCGGCGTCATCACAGGTCAGTGTGTGGTTTTAAGCTTTCAGACGACTCATGAAAACAGGGCGTAGTCTTTCGGCAAATATATTCACATAACTTTACGACGTAAACCTTTAGAGAAGGAACTCCATTGAACGGGCTTCGCTGCTTTTTTTTTTTTTTTTTTTTTTAAATAGAAATGTACTTAACTAATTTGCGAACACAACCTATAACGTTATAATTTTCCTCTGCAGTGTTTTAACTTTTCATTCTGTTGTCGTTATGTGGAAAACGGTGTGCAACTTCAGAATAAACTCCGCTGAACATTTGTCATGCAGAGGATGTTATGAGCAGCAGATGTTATGCAAATTAGACATTTGAAACAAGTCAGCCAAAACATCAAGGCTCAACACAAGCCCAAAATAGGTCTATAATATGGGAAGCAATGCAGCAGGCATGGCCTCTCCTGAGCCAAAAGAAAAAAAAACTAATTGCATGCATTGAATTCAACGGCTTTTCTCATTGCACACTGAAAGTTTTGATTTCCAACAATAATAAGAAAGACTTTTGGGGGCAAGGATGTGTCGGTGATGGAAAAGGACTCCCGGTGACACGAGGATCGTCGTAGATTGGATGCGAAAATTATACAGTAAATATGCACTACAAAGAAGGACGTTTCCTCCCAAAGCACACACTCGTGCACACTCGCATCCCTCAGTCCCTCTCTCGCTGCCTCGGCGAGGGGAATCTGGCGGCTGTAGATCTAATCCTGAACACTCGGATTTCCTCCACAAGATAAACATATCGGAGGCCTGTTGTCTCTCTGCTCTCCGTCGCTTGTCAATTCTTTTCATGACACGTAAAAGATTAAATAACATCAGTTGGAGTCACCGATTTGAAGGGATACCGCTGACTTTGAGGACAGCGGAGGGACTATTCGGTTTCCCTGATGAGTTCTTAAAACTAAATCAAAGTGTAGAGAGCTGCTTGTGTTTTAGACCGGGCTCCGAGGCACAGGAAGTGGGATATTTCAAAAGAAAATGGAGAGTTTAAAATAGAAGTTGTGTTTTCTGATTTAGCACCAGTCTTTATCTTTTGTATTCATCTGTTAATTAAAACGAGACCCGATGAAACCTTGAATCAAATATGAAATTTCATAAAAGTAACGGAGGAGAAATGAGCATTTTGGATGTGTTCTATTGAAGGTTTTCATTTGTTGGACAACATTTCGACATAAAAAGAAACGACTTGATCAAAGGAATCCGCCGGCCTTCTCCGGCTCGGTGGAATCAGCAAGCGACTCCACGCGCACATTAATCCCTGTTGCTCTTGTTTTCAGGCGGCGTGACGTTTTTTGTGGCGCTGTACGACTACGAAGCGAGGACGTCGGACGATCTGTCGTTCAAAAAAGGGGATCGCTTTCAGATTATCAACAACACGTGAGTGCATTTGCATTTTACACTGGCAGACCGCTGTGCGGATATGGTTGCGTGTGCGTTTTAATCCCTTATTGTATTCAGGTCTGATGTTAAGGCTGTGCTCTGTCTGGGTTAATGGGTTCCTCTATCAGGCCATCTGTTTAGCTGTCATCGCTTTTTTTTCCTTTTTCTCCAGGCACAAATCATTGCTCTGGTTTAGGGAGTCAATATTTGGGTCACGGTGTTAAAACATACACTACTTTCCTCAGTCAGTAAAACTTCCTCAAAATCCTCCAAATAAAATAAGTTTGTAAAACTAAGATTTAAAAGCCTGCTTCTTATTTGTACACTGACAATATGCCCGAAGGTCAAATTCCTTGGAATATTATGGAATCAGTTAGATTTGTACATAGTTGCTCTTTTTCTTCAGTTAAATAATGTTGAAAGCAATGTAGTTTAATCTTTGATTGTAACAAGCATGAAAGTATCTTAATTTCCAGAACTACACTTCAGTGATGTTGATCGTAACAGCCTATTGTCCCGTCCCCCCCTCCCAACCAAGTACATTTACTTAAGTTTTATAGTTTTAAAGGGACTTGTACTTTTTTGAAGTTTTTCTATACTCTGTTACTTTTACCCCGTGTGCACAGGTGTGAGAGAAGGCAGAGCTCCAAGCGCTTCACAATTTGTGTTCTCCTCATTGATCACATCACATCCTACCGCTGTGTATGTTCTCATTGTTATTTTTTAGTGAAATTGAAAATGCCATCTGCTTTCAGGGAGGAGGTGGGAGGAGGAGGACAGATTGGCTGAAGTTTTCCAAAATGCCACTAAACAGATTCTCTCTCTACATCTCAGTTCCTCCCCTCTAAATTTAAGCTCTCACATCTGCTGTTAAATGTACCAACAGTTCTGCTGTTTTTTTTCCTATTTTATTTTCTGTAGGCCTCTAAAAAGTTAAACTCTTTTTTTTTTTAAATTGGTTTTGTGATTTTCAAAGTGTGAAACTGTGGAAATAGAGTTCATATCAAGAGTACAATTTCAGACTTTTTTTTTTAATGTCAGTAATTTTACTGTTCCAGATATGTATCAGCATTTATCAGTTTATTTTTTTCTTCCAATAAATACGCAATTACCCGAAATCCTTGATGGAAACTAACCAAGTACATTTACTTAAGTTTTATCGTTTTAAAGGGACTCGTACTTTTTTGAAGTTTTTCTATATTCTGTTACTTTTACTGCAGGACATTTCAGAAGAAAAACTGTAGTTTTTTTATTCATGTACTTTTAATTTGACAGCTACAGTTACCTGATATTTTGAGGTTAATATTTGATATAAAAACACACAATAAACTTATGGCCCTAAAATTATATCGCAATATTTCAAGGCGATCACGATATTCTTGACACGATGACAAAATACAAAAATCTTTTATTATCATTTCAAGAACACACAAAAATGGTGTTATAGTTTTATATGTCAGCACAAACACAAGATGTTGTCTTCAAACATTCACTAAAAACGAAGCAAGAACAACGGTAACACTGTGTAATGGTATAAAGTTGTTATTGTGTCAACGAATTGGAATATTGATGTTATTACAATACAGATTTTTTTTTTTTTTTTACATATTAAAAATGATATAATTGATATCATATGATGGGAAACACTCATAGTTTCCAGCCCACAAAAAAGTAGTTTGGACACTTTGTCACATTTTAGTTGCTTAAGTTGTTTGTAGTTCCAACAAAGACGCATCTTCCTCCTAAACTTGTGGAATTTAAATAATGATTTGAGGTCAACAGAAATAAAATGATAAATTCTTTGATAACAAACCAAAGAGTTTTGATTAAATGCTGCATTATTCTTAATCTATTCATTTATTGCTGTATATAATAATACTTAAAGTGTGAAAGTACTTTAACTTCTTATACCTTACCATCATTTTGCAGGTAATACTTTGTACTTAGCTATAACTTTGAATGTCAGTTTTCTTTTTACATTGTGAAACTGATAGTTTTAGTTGAGTAAATGGTGACATGGCTTTTAAGTCGTGACTAAACTCCACCTCCGTCATGATGACTTGTTTCTGACTCGGTTGGATGACGTAAAATACGACCTCGTTTCTTTTACACCTTTGTACTCTTTTATACCAGCAGTCTTCATTTCAGAGTAGGAGTATTTTTCAGTCCTGCCTCTGTGTCTGTATTATGTGTCTCTGATTTCTTTATTCCTCTCTTCAGGGAAGGCGACTGGTGGGAGGCCCGCTCCATCAACACCGGCCAGAAAGGTTACATCCCCAGTAACTATGTGGCTCCGGCCGACTCCATACAGGCTGAAGAGTGAGAATTCACATCATTATCTTTTTGAACACTCTGCTTCTCTCTTTCTTCGTCATCTTACAAGCTATGTTGCCCCCTCACTTTCATTTTCTCTTCCGTATTTTCCCGTCTCTCACCCTGCTCACTTAGTTCTCCTTTGATTAAAACGAAATCTTGCTGCTGGGCGGACACACATTGTGACCAACCCATCGTGGAGACGGTGACAGAGAGTGTAAACAATGCAGCCCTGGATTGCCGCTGAGAGCCGGTGGCATTATCATTGCTGTTCATCCGGTGTGACAGAAACGTTGAGGGACTGTGCTGCTTTTACACAGTTTTGGCCTGATTTCTCTTTAGCTGAAGGCCATTTCTGTTAATAGCTGGATGTTTGAGCTACTCATCCCCAAAAAAAAAAGAGAAGAAAAGTGGATACACCAAGTGATTAACTTTGCCGTCAGTATGAAGTGAGTACCTGTCATTGACAGTTTACAGGATTTCAAATTAGTCTGGAAAAGAAAAGGCTGAGGTGAGAAAAATTCCTAACGTGACTGAACTTGTTGGGATTTCTTGAATTAGGCCGTCTACTCTTTCCAAAGAAGAAAAGTTAGATTGTTTACAGCTGGAATCTAATGTTTTACTTATTTCTAGTGATGAACAATTTTATAGCGCTTTGACATGTAATGGAACGAGCTAAAGACACTATTATGCTATAATGAGAGTAGAATGGCCTACATTATTTTTGACTTAAATTAGATTTTATGATATTTAGTTGCCTCGTCTCAGTTTGATCAAGAAACACTAAAAAGATTCCTAATGCTTAATGTCACCTGGCTAATTTCAAAATGATTTCATTTGCCAGATGCTTAACTAGCCAGTATAATAAAAGGATATACAGAATTTCCAGATGTGCAACATCTAAATACACATACACTTGTTCCTGCTACATGAAAAAGAAAATTCGTCCTCTTCATGTGCAGTATATCACAATGAGAGCTGCTCCTGTGACTGACTGTTTCAACTTTCTCCCTTTTGGCAGATGGTACTTTGGTAAAATGGGCCGCAAAGATGCTGAGCGTCTCTTATTGCTTCCAGGAAACCAGCGGGGCACCTTCTTGGCACGAGAGAGTGAGACGACCAAAGGTAAGACGATTTATTTGAGGAAACGCATATTTAAAAATGGCAAGTGTTTTAATATGCTAATACTAATGGGGGGCACCGGACCTGTTTCAGTTGGCAAAAAGCAGCTTTACGTGAATTACATTCCTCTGCAGCTTTGTTCACTATTTTGTTAAAAGTTCGGTATGTTTTTAGACACGCTAGCAGTGTGAATGGTTATTTCACTCTTTCAGTTGGTTGTTCTGCCAATATCATAGAAATTGTTGGGTGGTTTGCCATACAATTTCAAACATGTAGTCATGATCTCCAGAGGATGAATCCAGCTGACTTTGGCGATCTCCTGACAAAGAGGTTGAGATTTGTGATTTTGAGTGAAAGTTATTGACTGAAAACACCTTTCCATGACATTTGGCTAAAACATGTCCCCCCCTGAGGACGAACGGCTAATGTAACTGCCTCTTGGTCTGAAAAACGAGACCAATTCGGAGGTGTCTTGAAATGTAATACCACTGAGGGCCACTAGGGGCTGGCACCAAAAAGCCTGTGGCTCCAATAGACTTCCATTCAAAAGTGCTTCTCGTGAAATACTAAGTTAATGATTTGTTTCCGCAAGACATGATGGGGTCATTGGCTAAATTCACTATTTCCAATCAGTGTTCTGATGGTCCTTTTGAAAATGATCCAATCATTAATTCGATATTAGCCCTAAGAGAAGTATGTTTGGCGATCGTGCCCGGTTTGATCGGCCAGATTTAAAGGTTCAAAACCGACACTCGAAAACCAATGCGCGAGTTTGTTCTTAATTACTCACAGTTAGTAATAATGAATTAGTTACTGATAGTTAGTTTGTTACTTTTAACGAACACATCTAACTTAATATCCTGTTGATTTTTAAAGGTGCCTACTCGCTATCTATCCGGGACTGGGACGAGGTGAAGGGAGACAACGTCAAACACTACAAGATCCGCAAGCTGGACAACGGCGGTTATTACATCACCACGCGAGCCCAGTTTGATACACTACAGAAGCTGGTGAAACACTACACGGGTATGCAGCCCATCAACACGAGCCACTCGCACAGCACATTCTCAAGCCTTTAGACAAATTGTTGTTTACAATTGGACGGATCTTCCAGCTGTGATTTGGACAAATGTGTTTGTATTAGTCAGTCGGACAGTCAGATGTTCTTGTTTTTTTTGTTGTTGTTGAAGGGTTTATACATTACAAGTCTTCCCTGCTCGCTATTCTCCCTTTTATACTTGATATTTCAGGCAGGGAATTCAGTGCTCACAGTGGAAAAAAAATGTTTTATTCAGGTGCAGATCTGTTGCTTGGATATGTACTGAATATGTATGTGTATTACAGTGGCTTTTATTTTCTGTGGTGAATCTAAACCTTTGGCAAGCAGGGCTCTGACACGGTCACAGCTCGGTAATCACGGCAAAGTCCCCCAAAAAAGCAAAACCATGTGAGTCTTAAGTCAAAAGAGGTGAGAATACCAAAAAAATATTTCATAAAAAAAAAAAAAAAAAGTCTTAAGCCTGCTGTGATCTGCACAGTATTGATAAGCAGGCAGCTGTTCCTAAAAAAAAAAAAAAAATCCCGCTGTGGTTTGTCACAAGAAAGCACCCGCAACACTTGCAGTGTGTGAACACATGCAGGACAGACTACAAGCAGAATCCATAAACAGGGAGGATGTTTGTTTTGAGGCTCTTAAACATTGGATGTCTGGTCCTGCGTTGTTGACCATGACGTGCTCTCTTCCACATATCTCAAGTCATTCACTCGCTGCTGTGTTTTTTTTGTTTTTTTTTCTTTTTTCTTTTATCATTTATGACTTGTAGACTCAAAGCGCTGCACTCCTTCTCATCCCTCCACGTGTAGCCTTTGATCTCAAGGCAGAAGTCAATAACAAGTAAGAAGTCATGCAGAAGATTGTAACTACTTTTCAGTGGTTCAGTACAACAAGACGTTTTTCCAACGTTTCCCTGTTTCTGTGAGCAGAATTCAAACGGGACATTTCACAAGATTTTTTTTAGAGCTGCTGTCGTCTGAAAACGCTTCTTCGCCAAAAACAGCACCTTGACCTTGTTGTTCCTCACTCACATTAAAAGGAATTGGTTGAGTTCAGCACAGTTCACGTCATTCAAACTGTTCAATCAGATTGTTTCTGGGGAAGACTTTGAAAAATAATGTGGTTATTCGGTGAGGTATGACTCTGGTAATCGTGGGTCAACAGTTTTGTGTGTTTGCTTCATTAAGGGTTCATCTAGGATTGTTTGTTCATGTGACACCACTCGGACACGAAGCGTTTCTGCTTACGGGCTGCTGATGTGAATTACTTGACCGCTCTTTGACAAGCTCCGACTAACGGCTCGTTCTTTTTCTGTGTTTTTTTTTTTTTTCCTCTCCTTCTCTGTTTTCACATATTCGTTCCTGCCCAGAACATGCGGACGGTCTGTGCTACAGGCTGACGACTGTGTGTCCCACTGTGAAGCCTCAGACTCAGGGACTGGCTAAGGACGCTTGGGAAATACCGCGAGACTCCCTCCGACTGGAGGTCAAACTCGGACAGGGCTGCTTCGGAGAAGTCTGGATGGGTAAGAGACCATTAGTGCCGTACTAAAGCAGACAGACAGACCTTTTCAGAGTGTCCAGTCACACTAGAAAGTGGAACAGCTAAATTCATTCACATGGCTGTTAGCATGAAGACTAAAGCAGTACTGTGGCGAACCTTGACTGTGAAAATGGGAAGTTATGGGAAGTTGTGAGCTTTATCTACTTCCTGCCCAGTCATTTTGCTGGGCCTGTCACTGACCTAGTGAGTGACCGAGTTGTTAAATTGCCAAATGCTACAACTTCCTGAATGCATTTCAAATAAAAAAACAACAACAACAACAACAACAACGTTTTACACATGGTCCAGCCCTATACAAGCTTTCACTCTGTGTATTAATTAAAACAAAACAAAATGGAAGGTGCTATTTACTCAATTTAGACGGGCTTGTAGGCAAATTCTTTAAAACATTGCACAGAGGCTAGCCAGGCTGGCAGTCTTGATGCTAAACTAATCACGAATCCTCTGAAACTAACTCTTGGCAAAAAAAGAGAGTTAGCGCATTTCCCAAAATGTCGAACTGCTCCTTGTACAGAGTTGATTCAAGAGACTTATTTGTGCTTCTCACTTTTTTCCAACAGCACGAGGTTAGATAAAATAGATTGTGTGCTTTCCTTAAGAAATTTTGACGATAAATACTGGTGTAAACACGCCTGAAAAAGCTTTGGGTTCCTGTCTGTTTTCCTTTGTCTATTCAGATCAATAATTGGAAGGGAAAAAAAAAGAAAATCAGCGTAATTCTCCACCTCCGCTCACTCTGTGATGCTTTCATGAATGTTACTTGCTGAATAATTACTGTGTGAAATCTGCCAGCAAAACCTGGGACAGTCTGATGTCGCCGGTGTTGTTAGAAATGGGAGTTTTTGAAGGTTTGGAGTCAACCATCTTTAGGATCGGCCCATGGCCTCCAACAACCATTTTCCACACATTGCGGTGCATCCTATGTCAACAACACGTACACATAAATCACCTCTGTAGTACTGATGTCTGACACAAACACTTATCATGAATAAGTAAAGAACATAAACAACTTTGTGGACATATACCAACCTCGCCTTCGGGGCTTACAGAAACAAAGTATCCACTGTACATTATTTATGACTTGTGTCAATTTTATGTAAATGTATATAAGCTGTTTACGGAATGGTTTATATGATTAATATAGTTGAGTGGGACGGACCGCGGAGAGGTGCGCTCATCTGGCCGCCACACTGGGCCACATCTTGATGGAAATACTGATTGCTGATTGCAGTTTGTTCTCATGCGCGCACACACTCATGCGCACGCACGCACACACACACACACACACACACACACACAGCTCATAATCACAGGTCACTTCCTCCGCTTCATGTCTGTGGCCTGTGTGTGAGATGGGGGGCCTTTCAGCGAGCACGACGCTCCTCTTTCATCAAGCCTCGACCTGCAAGCCTCCGCTGTGCAATCCCTGGAATCCCTCGCTGTCTCTCCCTGCACTGTTTGTTCACAATCATATATATATTTTTTTTGTCTCAGCTGCAACTTTTTTTTTTCTCTCTCTCTCTCTGCTCATGTGCTGTGCAGCATTTTGCCTTTTACATGTGTTATTTTGGCTTCAGCCATCGCCCTCATGCTATCATTATTAGATATTATCATCGCCCTACTTTGTCCTTCAGCTTAGCTAGTGTGTGTGTGGTGTGGGGGGGTGGGGGTGGGAGGGGGGGAGGGAAGAGTTTGTTCAGTATGATTCATTCATGAAGGTCAGCCTTATGACGGAAGCAGTAGATCTCCTGCCTCAGCTCATTGTGTGTAAGCGGGGCGTGAGTAAGTGGCTCTGGACCAGGAAGTGGCTGATTATCTAAGCTGTCACGTTCTTTCTCCCCCGAGCTGCTCTTTACACAGGGGAACACTGCCAGAGATCAGCAGCACCACGGCCGATTTTAGGGTTGACTTTTCAATCAGTTTTTCATAAGGGGTCAGAAAGTGCAAAACGTGCCTTGCAGAGTTCTAGTTTTACGCTTTATAAATCTGAAATGTCTTTGAGTCAAAATACAACATCTCGAGCAGGAGTGATAATTTTGTTTTCATTGTGTTTTTTTTTTTTTTTTTTTTTTATATACAGGCACGTGGAATGGCACCACTAAGGTGGCGATCAAGACCCTGAAGCCGGGCACCATGTCTCCGGAGGCGTTCCTGCAGGAGGCTCAGATCATGAAGAAGCTCAGACACGACAAACTGGTGCCTCTGTACGCTGTGGTGTCCGAGGAGCCAATCTACATCGTCACCGAGTTTATGGGCAAAGGTGAGAACGGGTCAAACTCAAAGTTGTGGAGACAAACTCGAAAAGACAAACATCCAATTTGCTGCATTGAAATATATGACAGTTGATAGGTTTGTAAAGCAATTACACTTTACAAGGGCTCCAGAGTGGGGCCTCTAAATTATAATTATAACAGATTATTATGGACTGGATCTCTGTTCTTTTTGACGAGTGCAATTTACATAAACCAGGCGAGCTCCATCTAAAAAAAAAAAATCAAGATTTCAGGATTATTTTAAAGTCCTCCACTCAAAACTCTTTCTTACCTCTCGTTACATCACTTGGATTTCTCATCTTTACTCTGCAGAATTAGACGCGAGCACAGTTTTTAGAATGAGGGTGGTTTTGCGAAATCAAGAGTTCTTTTGGGAGTCAGTCGTCGTCGAATATGCAACTTACTCAAGAGTGATGTGATAACTTGAAACCTCCAGTTCACAAATGATGAGAACTGACTCTACAGTGACGCAGGAGACATCTTGGAGAGAAAAGCAGTAGATGTTTGTTTCAGCTGCACTTTGTTGGAGGAAAACATCAGCACAGTCAATGTTTTGATGTAACAACAGAAACCGAATGGAAATTTGATCAGAGCTCTCAAAGTGTCATTCTTTGCTTCCACAGCTCTTTTCAGATTTATCCCGGTGATTACACATCAGCCAAGCGTGACACTGATGCCATTCTGAATGACGCTTAGCAAACAATATGTATGTAATATCAGTGTCAGAGTTAATACAAATGCAGCTGTTACATTGTGATATACGGTAAAAGGAAATGAGATGAAGGATTTCAATGTGATCAATCTGAAACATGCTGGTTAAAATACTGAAGCTTTGAATTTCTGCCATTTTAACATATTCAGATTTTATCACTGGCTCCTTTAATCATTTCTGATAAAAAAAAAAATATGTATACGAGTTGGGCTGTTTTGGTGATGATTACGGTCATACAAGTAATTATGATCAACTCTTAAATTTTCCTTTTCTGCTCATTTCGAGCCATTATTACAGTAGAAGCATCATCATAGTTTAATGCAACATCAAATGAAGAAGGGCACATAAATGAAAATCACATTTCTGTTTTTTGCTTTGTATACCGGGTAGATATGACATAAATAACAAACTAAATGTACTAATAATGGTGGTAATTCTCCACTCGAGTGCAATGAAACCAAAGCAGAAGAGGCCGCAACTAAGAGCACCGCGCAAAGGATGTGTAAATAGTGATGGGAGTATGAAATTTCTCTCAATTTCATTCAGAGGACTTTCATACAGATGAAAGGAAATCATTCCACAATTATGTAAAGGGATGTGGTCAGCTCAAATAAATGTGATCGGGCGATTATGTAATAACTGCGACAGGCCTAATGTGAGAAGAATTTCCGGTGATACGCGCCCGTTAATGTAAATTAGTTGGACCATTGAAGTGGACTGAAGCTCTTATTATGGCTCTAATTTAAGTCAAACCAGCTGTGAGACCATTAAAGATCAACAGGAAAGAGAACTGAGCTGAACTTTGATAACGCAGTCGTGTTGCCTGTGAGTGTGAAGATGCTGAACTGTTGTCTCAACTGAAGCTGCTCTGGTTTTTGTGTTGTGTTTACACCCTGCACAGACTGATGTATCGATCCTGCCTGACGGTAGTCTTTCTGAACTCTTGACAGGTAGTTTACTGGACTTCCTGAAGGAGGGAGATGGAAAGTATTTGAAGCTGCCCCAGCTGGTGGACATGGCTTCACAGGTAGGATCAGAACACGGCGTCTAAAACACGAACACGAGCCTCCTTCGTCTCTCACCTGCCCGGCCGCTGTTTTAACTCCGTCTGAGGGAAAGGAAAGAAAAAGCTTCACGTGGGCAACTTTCCAGCCGTGTGCGTTTGTGTGTGTGTGTGTGTGTGTGTGTGTGTAGATGTGTGCGAGTCAAATATCCAGGCCCTTTGAATACTTGTTTTCCATCTGGCTGCCACATTTATTCAATATCTACCCTCCCCAGTCTTCCTCTTCCTCCTCACTGCGGTGTGTGCCTCCACTCGTTCTCCACCACTTAACTGCCTGTCGCACTTAAACACTGCTCACCAGAGGCCACTTAAGCTCGCTGCTTCAGTCACCCACTGTGATCCGTTCTTAATTCGCCTCTTCGGGCTCCCTCGCCTCTCCCTCTCTCTCTCCACTCAGCAGAGTGGAAAAGTGCTTGAGAATTAGTCTGACACGGGCTGAAACCCGGAGACGCCTCACAGGGGGTTCACAGCCAGTGTGAGAAGGTGCTCGATAGCGGTGTTCGAGATTTGTCCGATTGTTGTCACAAATGCACATTTTACTTTACGTTGTGCGTTTCCATCTGCGTCAGACTAAAGTCTAACATCAATGAAGTGTAGTTTTCCCAAAGTGTTTTTCTCAATTTATTTTTGCCAAATATTTTCAGATTGGCTCCCTGACTCCGTTAATTTGGCTGCATCCTGATGTTATTTTCTGTTATTGATGTCTGCCCCGTCCAATCCCGTCCCAGATCGCGGACGGCATGGCCTTCATCGAGAGGATGAACTACATCCACCGGGACCTGAGAGCTGCCAACATTCTGGTGGCAGACAACCTGGTGTGCAAGATCGCCGACTTTGGCCTGGCCCGGCTCATCGAGGACAACGAGTACACCGCCAGACAAGGTGAGTGATCCGGGAAGTGGATGCACTCGAGTTTGTTAGTCTGCATTTGTGAGGATCTGTTCTGGCTATGAATAGAGGACGCATTCATTCTGAACCCCTTAACGCCTACGCTGATCCTTCAGTTGAGCTCTTAACATGACGGCAACTTAACGCAGCGTTTGCAGTGAGAACATATCAGTTGATTGAATCGTTGGTCTGTTGGCTCAGCGGAAAAAAAAAACTAAAACAATTTGAAGTAGTAAAAGAGGATTTTAGGTAATGTAATAAAAAAATATTAATCAAAAATAGAATCATGAGATTAACCAGTAATTAAAAAGGATTCTTATTTGCAGCCTCATTAGCAGGTTTCGTAACTAACAATTGATCCTCATATGAACCGAAGGAACGGTGCGCACGATGTTACTCATATTTAGAGCTGAAAAGGTTTAGTTGAATAATCAGTTATTAGGAAATCTATTGTCGATCATTTTGATAATCAGTTAAGTATTTGTTTTTTTCAAGCAAAATCCTAAACAGTCTGTGGTTTGAGAACTCGGAAAGAAAAGGACAAAGCGGCACTTATTTCCTTTTTTTTTTTCTCGGACTATTAATATCGTACATTTTCTTAGAAAATACTCAGCAAATCAACCAGCGATGAGATGAACTCATTGATTATTTTAAGACCTTTTTCCGTCTGCTTGACTCATCTTTTTGTTCCTCTTTCCCAGGCGCTAAATTCCCCATCAAGTGGACGGCCCCTGAAGCTGCGCTATACGGCCGCTTTACTATCAAATCAGACGTGTGGTCGTTTGGTATACTACTGACTGAACTGGTGACCAAGGGCAGAGTCCCATACCCAGGTAAGGCAGCACATGTACAGATATGTACCCATCATTTCACCACAGGAGGCTGCTTGGTCCTCCTTTTCTTAAAAAAAACCACCAAAAAAAAAACCTCATTATCTTGATTATGTTGAAGGCAAAGAACATGAACGGAGTGCTTACAAGTTCCTCGTGAGAAATAAATCATCCATCGTTGCCTCAGGATTAATCCAACGTGCTATTCTCATCCCCGATCGTCTAAAGCTTTTAATTTCTCACGCGTGCGGATCAGAATAGAAATGCACGTAGGCGATGCGAATCAACGCAGGTGGCTTGTGACTTATGAGTCCATGGGAAAGTACCCTCGCATATGTGATCTCCAGCTCCCTGTCGCAGTCTGTCACCTCGTGTCTGCCCCCTGCTGTGGGAGAGCGGCACTGCAGCGTGCTGATACCGGCGCTCGACTGGCACTGGTTACAGAGCGCGCCATATGGCAGACTTAACCGGCATCTCTTGTCGAGGGCCATCTGGCTCCCATGGCCTTCTCTGTTTCAGTGCAAGTCATTCAGTCTAATTAATTCACCCCCGAGCTGCAGATTCGGGGGGCCGGGCCTCGTTTTTCCTCCTCAGGAGTGTAGTATATCCCGCATTTGAGGCTCCTGTCTTGCCGTTGCCTGTGTTAAATCCCTTGCTTGACAGTGTAGAAGCATTTTCAGGCAGGTATACGAAGCGTCCGCATGGGAACACATCATCTGTCATCAGTTTAGCTTTCTATTTCAGTTTTGGGTATATATATAGAAATGTATACACAGATATGTGACAGACGTGTCATTAGAGCTGAGATTTTCAGACGTAAGACATAAATCATGTTGACGCCTCAGCATCCGACATACCGCTGCCACCATATCCCGCTCTCAACAGTTGCTGTGAGCCCTTCCTCTCTGCGAGTGTGAGATAATCTGATCCCCACTCTCCCACAGAGAGATGGAGGGGGGGGAAGCGTCTGTGGCCATGCCACTGACTCTGTGTCATAACCTCTTTTAGCTGCAATCGAGCTCCCCACGGAGCGCTCTCTGCGCCGTGTCACAGGGTTCACGACCGCCGTCTTCCTGTCTTGGGAAGGAGGACTCCACGACCGGTGCTGGAGAAGGACAGGAAGGGGCCGGAAGATGAACCAATACTGTTTTGTTTGTTTGTTCAGGCCAGGCAAGTTTATTTGCACAGCACATTTCAACAACGGGGCAATTCATAGTGCTTCACATAAAACCATCAAAAGCATCAAAACATCAGGCAAAGGAAAAGGACATTTAAAAACGGTGATTAAAACATTAAGCAAGCTAAAAAAATAGGATAAAAGTTACAGTGTAGTTTAAAACATCCTCAAATCTGGTTCAGTGACAGGCAGCGAACAGAAAAGTCTTCAGTCTTGATTTGAAGCAGCTGAGAGTGTCAGCAGACCTGCAGGTTTCTGGGAGTTTGTTCCAGACATGTGGAGCAGAAAAAGTGAACGCTGCTTCTCCATGTTTAGTTCTGACTCCGGGGACAGGAAGGAGACTCGTCCCAGACGAGCTGAGGGGTCTGGAGGGTTCATAAGGTAGCAGCAGATCGGAAATGTATTTTGGCCCTAAACCATTCAGTGCCTTATAAACCAATAGCAGGATTTTAAAGTCAATTGTTTGATGGACAGGAAGCCGGTGAAAAGACCTCAGAACTGGAGTGATGTGATCCACTTTCTTGGTCTCAGTGAGGACTCGAGCTGCAGCTGTCTGATTGACCTTTTTACAGAGACCTGTAAACACACCGTTACAAGAGTCGAGTCTTACCGAAGATGAATGCGTGGACGAGTTTTCCAAATCCTGTTGAGACATAAATTCAACAGATTGATATATTCTTCAGGTGATAGTAGGCTGATTTTTGTAATTGTCTTCATATGGCTGTTCAGTTTGAGATCTGAATCCATGACTAACACATTTCTGGCTTGGTTTGTGGTTTATGAATAACAAAGCCAGACAACACCGGCACATCTTTTTTTTTTTTTCTTTTATCACATTATATTTCTTCACACCCCTCACAATGTCATTGCCCTGGAGGCGTTTCAAGTTAAAAATGGACTCCAAGTCTTTCAGGAAATAATGACTTAACTTCCTGCCAGGTAGTGGATGTTTTATGAGCCCTTTTTTTTTTTTTTTAAACTGAGCACAGTGGTTCACGTGGGCGTTCACTCCTACTGTCAGCCGCATGACGGTGACGCTTTCTTCTGTATCAGGCTGCACACTGGGGGATTTCATCATTAAAACTTTTGACCCACAGAGAACAGAAGTCACACTGACGGGAAATTCACCAATTTGGGGGGTATTTTAAAAAAAAATATATTTTTTTTAAAAATAAGATCATTTTCTTTTTATAACATTTGAAGACTATTTTACATCTAGAATCTCTTTCTGTTGTTTTATTATTTTTTTTACACGCATCAGAGCATCTTCGTGGATTAAAAATGAGTTTTTGACTGTCGGTCTATTGCAGTTTATTTCTTGTTGTTTAACCAACCTAAAAGAAAAACAAAAGCTCTGTGTGACTGCGTATCCAAGCTATGCTGCTTGGCTAAAAGCAGCACAAAGTTATCAAGCTAATTAAATCTGGAATACATGAACCGAGAATTACAAGCCCCCAAATAAATTGCACGGCACTTTGGATCAGCGTTAAACTCGAATTATGCTCTCATCCTAAATCACTGCAGTCGCAGTACTGTTCATCCATTACTTTACGTTTTTGGTGCCTTCGGTTAAAACGTGATTGTAGTCCCTTCAAAATAAGACACTTTTATTTTTTAAAAGGAGATAACAAAATTACAATCGGCAAAATTGAAATCATTAGAGAACACAAACTTTACACCGACAGTATTCGAGGTATAAAACCAAGTGCGGTATGTACGGAGGTGCATTTATATTCATTGTAGGGATGGCTGTGGCTCAGCAGGTAGAGTGGGTGTTTGATCCCTGGCTCTTCTTGCCTGCATGTGTGAGTGTCATTTTTCTCAATGGATCTCGCTTGAGGCAATTTAAACCACTTTGGATGAATATGCGATATAAATGCTGTCTCTTCATATTATATTTTTCCGTATTTCTTTTTGTACATTTTCTAGGTATGGTGAATCGAGAGGTACTTGAGCAGGTCGAACGAGGTTACCGCATGCCCTGCCCTCAGGGGTGCCCCGAGTCCCTCCACGAGCTGATGAGGCACTGCTGGAAGAAGGAGCCAGACGAAAGGCCGACCTTCGAGTACATCCAGTCCTTTTTAGAGGACTACTTCACAGCCACGGAGCCACAATACCAGCCGGGCGACAACCTCTAGTCCGGAGGGACCTGGGGGGGGGGGGACGACTCTGGCATACAAAAGGTACAAAAGTAGAGATCAAAACTTGGGACATCAGAGAAGTTCAGACAAGGCTGCAAAGGCTGTGCAGAAGCTGCAGTGAAAGAGGTTTTACAAACGAGTCCACAATGACGTCGGCATACCTGCAAATGTTTTGGGTTGTAGAGATTTGTCCCCTGCGTACCTGGGGACCAAATATTTGGGGAAGTGTCTGAGTGTACAAACTGGTGCTGGTATGTTAAGCTCTGGGAACTTTGCTAATTAGAATAATCTATATGGGCTGGCCACAACACTGTGATCAAAAAAGAGTGGGATTTCAAATGAATAGCTATTTGTAGATGTTTTTTTGTTTGTTGTTTTTTTTTTTACTTTTTTTTAATGATAAGTTCCCCCACCTTCCTTCAATTCCCCACTTTTTATTTTACAACGGGAGTCTTTGATATTGGAGTTCAGATCTTTTATATGTAAATGAATTTGGTTTGAATAAGTAGGTTGAAAAGGTATGTTTTTCAAAGTGACCAATGACGTTGGTTGAGCATGTCGAGTATGCGCTGTGACTGTAAGGCTTCGACGGAGAATCGTGAGGTGAAGTAAATGAAACCAGGTGTGCTGTATGGATGCAAGAATGTACTGGGAGATCAAAGCAGATGTACATACAGTATGTATAAAAAAAAAGAAGTATTTTTAGCAGGTGTGATCAGGTGGACGAATGAGAATAAAAGAAGTGTTTTTTATGATTCTTTTTAATGGTCCCTTGAATGGCAAATTCTGTCAGTTTATTTCGCTTTTACTTCGTTTTGTTTTTTGTTTTTTTTCATTTATTCGGGGACTTGAAATCAGAAAGAGGTATTTTGATCATTTACATGCGCAAACAGTTTTCCTGATTAACATTTTAGAAATGATTAGAAATGTCAGCAGTGAAATTTTAATTCCCACCGAGTTCATTTGTCTTCTGAAATTAGCATCTTGTGGATTTTTTTTTTTTTTTTTTTTTTTAGTGCTCAGCTCTGATGGCTATAAAAGATTCTAACATATTTCTCTTTATCTTGCACACATCTGCACAGCTAAACGTTGCGGTAGAGGAGTTAGCCCGTGACCGATGGTAAAGGGCTATATCGAATTTACAACATACATCGAGCTGTGGTATTTTGTTTCTCTTTTTCTTCCCGTAAACCTGCGATGACCTCGGTTCTGTCGTCCAAAGCTACAACAACTAGGTTGGAAAACAAATCTCTTTATTTTTAAATGCACGGAGAGAAAAAAAAAAAAAAAAAGCCATCCAGTGATGTTAAATGAAACGCCTCGAATGGTATTCGTATGTGTGGAGCTCCCCTTTCATTTATTTAAAAAAAAAAAAATTTTTTTTGTATTTCTCTTCCCAGTGGTAGAGATGATGGATCTCTTCAAAAAACCAGACAAACAAAACAAACACCTCCCACAGACTGTGGTCCAGGCAGGGCTTTATCGTGCTTTTTATTAATATTGAAAAGTCCAATAACAGATTCATAGAGGTACTTCCACTTTCTGTCCGGGGGTGTGTGTGTGTGTGTGTGTGTGTGTGCGCGGGGGTGTGTGTGTGTGTGTGTGTGTGCTTGCGCGTGTGTGTTGGGAAATTTTGAGAAGTTTCAGTACGAACGCTACAAAGATGTGAACTTTGGGGAGATTTTTTTTTTTGTATTTCTTTCTGTGCGTCACTCGCGTAATATGTGATTGTTCCTAAAAGCAGGGACTTGAATTAGTTGGGGACATGAATAATGAAATTAATGAGAATGATAACTAATATGATTTTGTACAGAAAAAAAAATAAAAGTTTTACTCAAAAAAGTTTCCTTCAGTTCTTGCCGTTATTGTCAAGTGAAAAGATTCACATCGAAGACGTCGTTTCACACTCGGCCTTTATTTATTTACGTCATTTGACATCAGTTAAGAAGTTCATTTACCTCTTGTTTTTTTTTTTTTTTACATTCAGTGCATACCAATGATTATTATGGTTAATTTGTAGTACATATACATTTCAACCAGGTGATGCCTTCTAAACAAACACAATCTAGTTCTGTTCACGAAAAAGTGCTGAAGAAAAGGAAGACACTGACGTTTTACTCGTCCTCAAACCTGTAAAAAACAGAGAACACATTATTTCTGTAATTGAACTATAACTTAGGGGAAAAAAAAAGCACACTTTTGCCTGAATTTAATGACCAACATATACCTTCTTTACAGAAAAAGGTGGAAAAACCCTCTGGAGAAATGTGAACAAAGCTTGTAAAATTCAACCTTATGATTTGAAATGTGTTGTACGAATGATTGAAGTCCTGACCTGACCATCTCCCTGTACTTGTCCAGAGCCTCCTGGATCACGTACTGGATGAAGGCCGGGTCCTGCAGCTCCAGCTCACCAGGAACAGTGAGGATGAGTGAGGGAGAGTTTAGGATGTTCACCTCCACCTTGGTCTCGGTTACAGACAAGTTCTGCTCCTCGTGGCTCTTTGGCGCCACCTGGAGAGTGGAAGAAGTCGTGTTATATTTTATTCACACCAGCCACCGTCATTGGATACTGACACTTTTTATACCTGTATAAAAAAATTAAAAAAAATTAATTAAAAAAATAAATAAATCCAGAAATGTATTTCTCACCACTTTTCCTAAGTTTATATTTATTTTTCTTCTAGATATCAACAAATATTTAAAGGATATTTTTGAAATAACATCTTCAACTCAAGGTTACCGTGAAAGTCATCTACAGATATATCTCCATCTAGCTTGAAGAAAACCCGATGATTTATTTTGTCCGTTTCTGGTTTCATCATGATTCCTCTCCCCCCTCCCCGTCGACCTCCTCACACGTGTCCCCCCCCCCCCCCGCCCCACCCACCCCTCAGTCCCGCCGCTGCTCACCGTGGTGACGCGGAAGATATTCTGAGGAGTGCTGCTGTTGCTCCCAACCTGAGCCACCCAGCTGAATTCAGCCGCCATGCTGCTGAGCCAGCTGACCGTCTCATCGGTGTGGCGTTGGACAATCGAAAAGATCTCGTCGTACTGCTCCTTGGAGACGTCCAGCAGCTGGGACACTTCGTCCAGCTCCACGTGCAGCTCCCGAACGCTGGGACACTCTGGAGACGGCGAGAAGAAGAGCCGTTGTTTGTATA
Source organism: Brachyistius frenatus (assembly GCF_029030835.1). Classification (NCBI taxonomy): domain Eukaryota; kingdom Metazoa; phylum Chordata; class Actinopteri; family Embiotocidae; genus Brachyistius; species Brachyistius frenatus. Next base: position 4,401,739 of record NW_027210611.1, read on the forward strand.
AATAATAATAATAATAATAATAATAATAAATAAATAAATGTATTGGTTGGAATAAACGTAACGTGGTGCTTCACCTGTAAGCAGAGCTCCCTGGCAGCTCTCGCACTGGTTCTGTAGCTGCCAGCACTCCGAGGTCTGTTTGCGGAGGTCTTTGCACAACTTCCTGTTCAGCAGGAAACGAGAGAAACCTTTTCGCTCTGGACCAAAACAACAACAACAACAACAAAAAAAATATTGTTTGTTGATTGACAGGGTGTTTAGACGATCTTTTTTTTTTTTACATCTAAATATTCAAGAAAAGAAACAGACGGGATCTTTTGGAACGTACTTATACTTCCAGATATGAAAAACTAAGATGCAACACGTTTCACTGGCTGTTTTTTTGGTGTTTTTTTTAAAGATTCCAGTTTCTCTTAATACCAACAAGCTTGCAGAGCCTCACGCCCCACCGCACCTTTCCCCTTCTCCGCCACCGCCTTGTGCACGTCGTCGATCGCCTGGGTCACCACGGCGCCGAACTCCTCCACCACACTCTTGCCGAAGTCAAAGAAGGACTCCAGCACCTCCTCGAGGCCCACGCCCTCCAGGTAGCCCGAGTCGTGGCCCGGGTAGTACAGGTCGGGGGAGGTCTCCCCCGTCCGGGCGTCGGTTTCGTTCAGAAAGGCTCTCTGGAGGACTTTGTCGAGCCTGCTGCTCATCTCGGAGACCAGGGTGACGCTGCGGTTCACCATCGTGCCCACCTTGCCGATCAGACGTTTGAAGGAATCCTCGATCCTGACCACCTCCGTGTCCGTGTTGTCGGGGCCCTGGTTCACCAGGATGTCCCCGGCGTCCAGGCTGGGCTCTCGGGGGCCGAAGGTCTTGGAAACGCGTTGGAAAAAGTTTCCCACCTACAACACGGATTTAATAGAAGTACGTTTATTTGACTGTTATTCGGAAATGAGGTCAGAAATAAAGTCCGCGGTGTCGGTGACATCATTTAAATCTCTTTTCTGATTTTAGTGATCCACTTTGATGTATTTTTTTTTTTTTTTTTTTACTGCGTTTTAATTTGTTTTAATGGTTGTTTTGTACAATCATTGTGTCGTTGGATTTTTAGGCATGTTTGAATTCACAGGTCGTTTTGTTTTAATGTCTTATTTAATGTGAAGCATTTTGTGACTCATGTTAAAAAGGCGTCTTCTAATCTGGGGGCCACACAAGGAAATGGGTTTGTGTTTTATTTTCAGATGGTGTCATTCATTACTAAGGCATGCAGGTGATTTCAGTCATTAACACGTATCCCCTTCATCTTGTTTGTTAACGCAGTGTTTGACTGAAATGACCACCTCGGGAAATGGAGAGAAGATGGCTCCGGCTACAACAAGGTAAAGTTTCATCTGACAAACACCCTATTTTTTTTTTTTTAATTATTTCCAGGTACATTGTAGGACGAGTTTGAAAGTTGGAGTAAGATACTTTAGCGTGGAAAGTGGCGAATCCCCTGCGGCAGGTGGACGTGTAGAAGCTCTTGCAGGCATCCTCCAGACAGGGCCGGCACTCCTCCCACTCAGACTGCAGGGAGTCTTTGCACTGCTCCTCCGCCTCCTCCAGCTTCTCGGTCACCTCCTTGGCCAGCTGGGCTGCCCCCTGGTGGTAGAAACAGGAACACTTTACATCTTTTCATCATTGTTTTTTGTTTGTTTGTTTTTCGTTTCTCAGGACAGTTCATGTTAGTATTACCTTCTTCTTGTCACTGCTGTGTCTCAGAGACTTCATGAGGTGTTCGTGCTTCTGCTCGTTCCTCCACATCACCTCCTTCATCTGCTTCACCCCATACAGAGCTCTCCTCACCTCCTCGTCCACAAGCTTCTCACCGTCCACCGACAACTCTGAAAGGGACGAGGAAGAGGGACAAATCTGGATACGATGTGCATATAAACACTCAGCACAACTTAATTTCTAATAGTCGGAGCAGAAAGGAAAAATGTACCATCAGTGACATCAAAGTTGTGTATATATATATATATATATATATATATATATATAAATTTAGAAATAATCAGATTAGCTCTATAAAGCTGGCCTTCTTGATCAAAACAATGATTTTTAGGGCTCTACTGTCACAGCTTGGAAGAGGTTCTGCTCTGCCAGCTCACGTCTTAAGGTGTCCTCTGAGATGCCCTCTGGTTGGTCCGCAGAAACAGAGTTAAAGACACCCAGTGTCACCACCAAAACGGTCAAACCGAGCAGGAGCTTCATCCTGGAGCTCAGTCACAGTGTCTGACGGGAGAAACTTGACTCTGAAAGCACACGACAGGAACATTTCAGAGTTTATGATTGAACACACTGATGCAGACTCACATTTGCACACTGGCAGACGAACGCAAGTGTCACAGCTCCATGTGCATGCGCACGTGTATCCAGACGCAAAGCTCAAGTTAAGAAACTCAAACAGGTGCTCCTCCAGCCAGATCTAGAAAGTTAATAGGATCTGACCTTGAGCATGATTAAACATCAACAACCCTGCTTGTGGTCATGAGGAAGTCTGCCACTTGGTGGTGCTGCACTTCCATCTGGACCAACAGAACTCAATCGTCTCACTCCTCCTTGGATATCAGATACCAGTTGCTGGTACAGCTGATTTTTTAAACCGTAAAGGTGCATTTCTGCTTAACCTTGAACAGTTATGCGTCCAATTCTAGACGCAACAATCCCCTCCTTATGTTAGGAATCATTAAAGGTTTCTGGGACATAAAAATATGCGTATGTTATTTACAGATTACTTTTGAGCGGTAAAGTTCCTGCACAGAATAGTGATCAATGTGTTGATCTTTTGTTGTTTCTCTTTAGTCTAACAGTGTAATCTGCTGCCATTGCATCACAATAACTCGAATGAGGTCTTCTTTTTCCCTCTTTTCGTGTGTCCTTTTATTCATTCAGCTGACTGCGTTTTGTTTTTACTAAGCCATACCATGAAGAGGTCAACAGCAGCAGGGGGAGAGCGCCTAATAAGACACATCATAGGCTGCATCTCAGCTTGAAAACTTGGCAAGCTGTGTTTTACGTCTGGGCCCTCTGCTGAGCCAGGAGGTCAGGCTCCGTCAAGTCACACAAATATACACCAAAAAAAAACAACCAAAAAACAGAAAACTTTGAAGAGATTGAGACCATATTTTGTTGATCTGCCGGTTTGCTTTTTACCTGACTTTACTGGAGTCCCTGCCTCAGTTCTGCCCGGCGACGTGTTACACAAATTGGCATCCAGCAGGGATTTAAGGTAAATCTCACTTGACTTATTTTATTATGGATTTCGGTTGGTGGTAAAAACTTCAATATTATATCCGACTGACAACATCTCTAGCTTTTGTCTCGAACAGACCCGGAGCAGCAGTAACATAAGTGTATCCTGCTGATTTAAAAAAAAAGGGTTTTAAAGAGGCTTAAAACTGTTGTTCCAGTGAGTGTCGTCATAACGCACTGTAAATCCTGATTATCCTTTTAGAAAAACAAGGAGGGATATGGACTAGTCAAATGATAAAAATAAAAAAAATAAAGTGTAGGAAATATTAACTAAATATACAATTCAACTGAAGTTTATTATACAATGCAAAGTTATGACTAATAATTCAGAATAAATAGCCTCATAAGAGTCATCACAACACAGAAAACTCACCAGCTGAAGTCTGAAGGTGCTTCTCTGCTGACAGATATAAACAAAGTGTTCCGTTTGGACAGTCGTCATCAGGTTGTCTTGACCTGACCAGGTCTATTTGTGCTTTTTCCACTTGAGCTTCATCCTATTACTGTCTATGCTTGATGTTGATGCCCATTAATCCAGAACCCGACATGCTGAGTCGGAGGCTGGTTTTAGCCTTTAGAGAATGCTTGGTCATATTACTGCTTACTTGGGCACTTACTGATAGCACTTTGTAGTTTGGCTTTCTTGAAGAAATTGTATTTTCTTGATTCCTGTTGTTCTGGGTTTTGTACCCTCATGGTTGAAATGCACTTATTGTAAGTCGCTTTGGATAAAAGCGTCAGCTAAATGAAATGTAATGTAATGTAATGTCATATTAAACATACTGGTCACTCTTAGGAAAATTATGTAATTTGATGTGTCAGGAAAGACTAATGTCTACTGTAAAGATCAGATACATAATCAATAATTATTAGATCAAGAAACGGAATGGTTCAACCGAGGAGGGAAATATATTGTCTATTTTATTAAATTCAGACTAGCGGTTTCTTTACATTTAAATGAAAGACTCGAATGTCTTTAGAAAAGTATTGATTGCAAATATTGATTAAACCTGGCAGAACAGCTGTTTATTTTGTGCAATATTATTTTTACATTTTGGAAATGTTTGTTACACGGAGATATTGAAAAGTGTTAAATTAACCTTGATGGGATGGGCTGCCCTGACGTCAGTTCTTAAGTGATCTCTCAGTAGAAAATCCTTAATACAGCACACACACCCGGCCGAGTGCTTACACTACTAACATGCACAGCAGCAGTTAGTGCATCTTAGAAGAGGTTAAATGTCCACAGAAAATATGGGACAGAATTAATTATGTCTTAATTTCTGCATAGTTACATCCTTTTAACTTTTAGGGTACTGTAAATATACTACTAACCTATATTTGCTTTTGTAACAATACAAATCCTGACTTTCATGTGATAAATATCTGCAGTCTGTTATATATATATATATATATATATATAAATGACTGAAGGAATTTTCCTTCATTATTACTTTTTTTTTTTTTTTTGCTCTTTGAGGAAAAAGGATCCTATCACTATCACTTCCTGCATGTGGGTCGCCATGAGCAACCCCAAGACAAAAATAGGTGCCACTGGATTGTAGGGGCAAATACTCCTAAAAGCGAAGGCTGTCATAACTGATGAAGACACTGTTATCAGTGTTTCAATATTATTTTAAGTTTAAGTTTGAAGAATCTCTTTATCTGGAAACGCAGCACAAGGCATTTTAACTGCAGTTAGGTTCGTTACTCGGACTCCCCTCGATCGAGTATGTCAAATTCTACTTAAGGCATCAGGTGGTCTTCTGAAGCTTCTACGAGCTCCACACTTTCCATCATAATGACCAGCAGTTGCTCTTAGATCGACAACCAGATGTGAATCCGTCTTATTTTTAGTACGAGGAAATATTCCTCTCAGTAGAATGTTGTTGAGGATGTTGACTCCTGATGAAGTTAAAGGGACTCGGAATGAAAGGGCTCCTCTGTCCCCTCATGAACCTCTGCCCCGTCTCCCCCAAAAATGTGCCCTCTTCATGTGCTGCGACCCAGAAAATAGACTCCTTACTGGATAATAATCAGAAGCAGCCAGAGAGCTTCAGCCTCACGGACACCTTCAGCACCTGGTTCCTATAACACATCAGGAAGACTCGCTCTTTATGTTCTCCCACGGTTGACCTTAAGGTAAAACAGTCGCCGGTAAAAAAAACAAAAACAAAAGGCTCTTCGTTTTGTAAGACTGCAAGCACGCAGTTATTCATAGAGGAGAATAACAACAAATCAACACGTACACAGGCTGAGATGTAGAAAATGATGCCAGAGCTTTGTTTTGTTGGGGTTTTTTTTGTTTGTTCATCTGACACTCGCACATCTTTCAAAGTGTTTCCAAGTTTTTATAGAGATGCGGAAACTCACTTTAAGAGCTGCAGCAGGTCCGTATTAGCAGCTCACAATGTAACATTTTTAAGGCACTGATCAAAGCATGGACTCAATGAGTGAAGAGATATAGAGGCATAATGGATGAAACGGTTCAACACTGGTCTGAGAGCTGCCTTCAGTCTGGTTTGAGCTGACAGGATGGGTGTAAATTATGTCTTAATTATGTAATAGCAGAAGGTCGAAAGGGAATTTGTAGAAGAGATTTCCTCAGTCTGAAATATATATATATATATTTTTTTTATAAAAGTCAACGGTTGTTGGAGATGAGTTTGTTTTGACTTTCAGCAGACTTCAGGATTAAATAGCAGTTTGCACAATTTAGGACTTTGTGTAACTGGCTTCTGTGGTCACGAGGAAATTGTAATCTTTTAAACTGATGCTTAGGGGTCAAAGTGCCGGTCTGTTTGTATAATAAAGCTGCTATAATCAATATTTGCACATTTAAAAAAATGGATTTAATTACTACATTTAATGTTAAAAGAGAGTTTTATGTTCCTCCCAGCTGTTGCTCATGTGGGAATTGTTCTCTCTGCAATGTAGTTAAGTTCTGTTATAAGGACTTTACTATGTAAAGTGCCTTGAAATGACTTGGGTTGTGATACTGTGGTATAAGAATTGAATTGAATTAAATTAATTGAATTGAATTGAATTGAATTGAATTGAATTGAATTGAATTGAATTGAATTGAATGGGACTTTGTTTTGGTTTTATGAGCCACAACCTCACTGTTGTTTGGTTTCATCCCACATTTCCCTCAAGAGTTGAGGAGACCAAAACAGAATGAAAAGAAGAATGAATTTTCGATTTTGATTCTTTAGGTGGTCAAAAACGGTTTTTAAATGAAGACAGATGTTTCCCCCTTCTGCTGGATGTGCTATTAGTTATCACCTCAATCTTTGCTACTGCCCCCAAGTGGCCACAACAAAACATTAATGTTGTGCAGTTTGCATTAAACATTCATCTGTAAATAATTGCATCTTTATTTGTCTTAACTGTGGCATTTAAAAAAAATAATTTTTTAAACAAAAAACTTGGATTTGACAAATTTAAAAATCAATGTATCCCAAAATTAGAAAACAGAGAGTCAACACTTAGTTCCTCTTTCCCTTCACAGATTTTTCTAACTTTGCCAAACTTTAAAAATAGAAAATTAAACCTACAAAGGAGGTGACAAAAATCAACTTTAGAGGCATGCCTGTAGACTGACTCGACGTCACCTCGCTCTATTCAGCATCCACACTGAGGTAATCACGATCAATACTACAGTGAGAATACAGCAGAACTTATATATAGACAATCACAATCTGCCCAGATATCTGCTGTAAGGGGGATGTTTGGTTCTAAACTCGGGTCATCCAGAGCACATGTTCAGCAAGTAACTGAAACATGTTCCTCCATAAGCCTGTTGATTGTTGATTTGCTCCACTGTGCTGTCTTAAACAAGTCTGCAGAGTGTTATCCGATGCTGTTATTGGTGCTTATTCAGCGTAATTGTGCGCAATATTAACACCCACAGAGAACAAGCAGGGCTGCAGACGGTGCGCACAGATGTGAGGTGCACGTGGTTTCACCAAGCAGCCCTAGGACGCACCACTTCCTCTCACGTTTGGATTCCTTCACTTTCTGAGCTTTCTCCGGTGCTGAGCTGGACCATGATACACCCTCGACTCAGCATCCCTCCAAACTTCCAGATAAATAAGACGATAAGATCTTTTTTTTTTTTTTTTTTTTTTTTCTCTCTCTGCCTCTTGAATTCCAGCAAAGTCCATTCCTTCTTTATGCTGCAGCACTAAAGTTTACCTGCGCTAAAGGAGGTGGTCCCCTGCGTAAAGAGTTACGGATGGAGCTCTGAATTTTGTATTTTTTTGTTTGTTTTTGTTTTCCTACCTCCCCCCCCCCACCTCCCCACCTCCCCAACAAACAGAGGATAGCTGGAAAACACACCGATTCAAGTTGCCGAGGCGCTCAACCGGAGCTTTCGGGCAAATGCCATTGCGATGCTGTGGATGTGACTTCAAACAACAGCTTCACAACGGTAGAGTCCAGTAAACCACAATGAAAGGTAGGCTCAATTAGAGGCAATAATCTAGAAATATCTGAAGCGCACGAACACTGTGTCGTTGATGTTCAGTATGATCTTTTTTTTTTTTTTTTTTACTTCTCCTAAAACATTCCTCTGGCTCTTTCTTTTGTCACTTTTTCTGCGCTCTTTGAGTCTGGGACTTGAGGAATGCGTAGGCTCACCAACTCGCGTCTCACATCTGGTTTCAATTAAGGCGCCCTGTTTGGGGTTGTTTTTGCATCTGTCCACTGCTGCACATCAAACACTAACCTACGTTAAGAGAACTCTGCACAAAAGAGATGGGGGGGGGGGGGGAATCGCTTTTTTTGGGTCACTTTTCTGCGTCAGTAATGAAATGATTCTTTTTTAAACGGCTTTTCTTTCATTCCCACGTCGCGCTTGAAGTCTCGTGTTGGATCAAAAGTTTTGTTTTATCTTAAAGGAATTCAAATTACGGCCGGAAGTATTGAGTCAGACTTGCATGAAAAGCTTTATTGTGGCCCAACTCTGCGCGCGCTCCCCCGGACCCTTAAAAGACCGATTGAATCGCTGCTTTTCCACGCGCTGCGTGGAACACAGCAGAAGAAAGTGCATGAATCACGGCGGTCTGGATTTCTCACTATTTTAAATAAAGGTTTGTGTTTAGTTGGAGCGGATCCGGCCCTCATGTGGTGCCCTGATGTTTTGGACTAAACGAAGCTCGTTGCACGTCATTCTCACCCACAAACAAATGCCACGCTTGACAGGTCGGCAAGGCTGGTCCCCTCGTTACACAGAACACACCCCGCAGGACTCCTGCCACCTTGTGGTCTGTCTGAGAAAGCCCCCGGATTGTCAACATAATTATAAGCTTATGACAGTAAGAGGCAGTGAACATGAACACATGAACAGCACACATTGTTTCAGTCCAACAGAATGCAGGTTGTCACCGTACAGGCTTCTATTTGCTTCCATCTATGAGCGCTATGCGTTAAATCCTCTGTGTCGAATAATTGGTGATGGATTTTGTCAATGCATCGATTTAATGCTAAAATGACAGACTATTAAAATCCAGCCATCCCTGCTCCAATCGAATATTGGCCAGGAGCAGTGATCTTCATACCAAGGAATAATACGAGACATAAGTCCCGGAGAAACAACAATGTGTTGTTTACACTTTGGCTTTTATGAAAGCAACAAGATGTATCGTGTTAACTAGTGAGCTTTAGAGCTTGTGGTTGGTTGGTTTAGTGCGAAGCTAACCAGCTGCTGGTTCCTGCTATGTATTTACCCTACAGACATGAAAGTAGTATCAATCTTCTCAAAACTTGTCAAAGAAAGAAATGAACACATTAACCAAAAAAATGTCCAAATTATTACTTTGAAGCAATCCTGCTAAAAAGACAAGTGTGTACAATGATGTAATACAGCCAGTGACATATAAGGGATAACTATCAGGATATGCTGCCATAGTGCCTCTATTTGCAATAAATATTAATAAAAGTGCGCGCAGGAGTCTTGAAACAGAAGATAATTATACTTGTAGAGGACAAAAACTAACAGACGCTGAACTGTTGCAGGATGCAGGTTAGAATCACACGGAAGATTATCACTTTAATAAGAAATTTAAAATCTTTAATGATCCATCGACCCTAGTAAGCACGAAATTTACACAACAACATTTTGTTTGGTGCAAACAGTGTAAACCAGGACCTAACCATGAATAATCAGTTATCTGCTCATCAGAGAATTTATTGCCATGTTTTTTAATGAACACATTTTAAAAATCTTCGATTTCAGTTTCTTAAATGTGAATCAGCAGCACCTTCAGCTTTGGAAAACTCTGGTAGACATTTTTCATTAATTTCGGACATTAAAGACCAAACAGCTGATTGAATGATAGACAGATTCATTGATAGTGAAAATATTCTTTGGTTCCAACCCTTTTGGGGAAATGGAATCATTAAAATACTGTTAAAAAAAAACCAATAACGTGACCTGCAAGTCATCGCATCAGTCCTCGCTGGCGTCTGTTGTAAAGTTGAGCAATCTTTTGTTATTGTCCTGGCCCCACACAGCGGTAAACATCCCGGCATCCAGAACACACTGACTGGCTCACATATATATTTTCAAATCAGCCCTTTGGGTAAAATGTGAAACTTCATTTCCCTGAATGCCTCTTGGAACAGCGAAGCATACTTACAGTAACACTACCATTGTAGTGGGACACAACAATCATGTTGCTTGGAAACATAAACAGGAAGCAGGTTATTGGGGGTATTGGGAAATGGAAAATTACTCAAGATGGGGTTTAAGATTTTTAACAACTGTGTACATTGTTCTTGTTACCTCTTAACTCACACTGCTCTCTGTAATGAGGTCTGCTTAGAGGTCACCGGGATTTGTTTTAAGACCAGGTCCTAGACCAGTTCAGGGAGAGGCAGCATCCCATCAGCCGTTTCCTGCTTCTCCTGTTGGTTTTACTTCTCTGATAGACAGTCACTGCTCTCATCCTCTCATCCTTTCACTGATTATGTCCTTATAGGTGTTCAGATTGTTTTGTCCTGACATGTTTGGGACATTTCTTTATTTTTTACTGGCTAAGAGTGATGAAACAGAAAAAAAACTTAAAGGTTTACGAAATGATTTCCCCCAGACTGAAGAGATGCTTGAAAGGAGACAACACTCAGAGTCTGACTTCATGCCACAATGTGAAAGAAAGAGAGTTTACTTAAAGGAGTTGAGCGAATCCCAGTGAGATGGGGCAAACGTGTGGTTAAGCTGTTGAGGACAGCACATTAAAAGATTCAGTGGGCTGTAGATACAGACTTTACACAAGTCCTGTGTCATTTTGGGTTCAAAAGGACAAAAATAATCGCAGTTTTAAACGAAAGAGCCTTTGAAGAGGATTGATAGGATTTAAACTGACTGAAAGTTAATTCTTGACTAATTAATTATAATTTGGGTGGAAAAATATCAAGTTTTACCTACAACTGGAACATTTTCAGGATAAATATGCTTAGACAATTGTGTCATAATGTCCACTTGTTGTTCCTATAAAACTGCATTACTTGTTTTGTTGCTCTTTATATGTTGATACATTTTTGTGTTCTTCCTCCAGACGACTTCGCTGATGAGGAGGAGGTGCAGTCCTTTGGTTATAAGAGGTTTGGTGAGTATCAAGGGACTTCTTGACTTCCAGCTGTGACCTCCTTCACTGGTTCCTATTTCTTCAGTAAAATCAGTGATGTCAATCGAAATGATTGTGTACAGATTTGAGTATTTTGCCTGGCCAACCTACAACAGTCCTTGAGGTTAAACGGAGGCCACGCCTCGTTTCCCAGAAACAAACTTATTTTTGGCTGCTGCGTTCATTTTTATTTCTCTGTAATAACAGCAGTGGGGTGCAGTAGAGAGGGGAAACCACAGCATCCTGGGTGTTCCTGACCAGTTAATGATTTTGCAGTGTCATCAGCATTATTAAACTCAGCACAAAATAACTTGGTCTAAAACCAAACATTCAGCCTCCAAATGAGTCTGCTCATTTCCTTCCTCTGTTTTCTTTGAATGTATTTGGTTCTCAGAGCAGAAGTTTCCAGACAGGTTCAGGATGTTCTTACCCACTCAGATTATACCAACTGACCAGATGTGGCTACCTCCCCAGCTGTGTGAAGCACATTCAGAAATGTTAAATTAACACATTCCTGGAGTTAAAGCGGATGTCCTGATATGAGCCACAGCCATTTCCACCAAGCAGGATTTTATCAAAATATGCAAAACCTACTGGAACTACTCGACATATCATTGCAAATCTGGTCTGAAAAGACTGTTAAGTAGCAGCAGCCTCTGAGGAGACTTTGGAAGAAAAACTCATTTAACTGCTGGATGGCAGGATCAGTCATATTTGTAAGGGAGTTTTAACTTAAACTTAAAATTTACAAAATAAGATTTATTGCTTAAAAATACATCTGCAAATTAGCCAATAATCACATTTCTGCAGCCTGTAATATTTGTTTGTGCTCAAGTTTGAGCCTGTTAATGCTGCCTAAACATAGATTATAATAGGTCCATAAAGATTTCTTCAGCAACATGTTTTACCTTTAGGATGATTACACTTGATCCATTAAAGAGTTTCTGTGACTTCTGAAAGGAAGCACCAATAGAAAGAACTATTTAGTTCTGGCTTTAAACTTGTCTTTGTCTGTGTCATGTGGCACCAAATGTCTTGTATTTTCTTAATCATAGCCTACTGTTCACCCGCAAAGGTACTCTCATGATTTTCATAATTCTTCTCTCTTTGATAGCAAATCTGTGGATAACTATAACTTCCATGTGACGTATTAGTGTGTCCTCGTTCTTCTGCTGCGTCTGTCCCCGAGCACAGATCACGTTACAACACTTCTGTTCATCTGTTTTAGTGTGTGTGTGTGTGTGTGTGTGTGTGTGTGTGTGTGTGTGTGTGTGTGTGTGTGTGTGTGTGTGTGTGTGTGTGTGTGTGTGTGTGTGTGTGTGTGTGTGTCTCCAGACATCCAGCAGCCATATGTCAAGAAGTGTGAACGTAGTAGGGATCCATATTGTGTGTCATCACAATCATTGCACACATTCTAGCTCCATCACACATGAACGTGTGCTGATGTAATTTTTTCTACAACAAGAGGACAGTTTGGATTTTCTTGTTTCCGAAGCCAAACTTCTTGTTATGTGCATGTTTACGTGTAATTTAGACAAGATTTACACAAAACATGATTTATTCAGAGCATCTGAACTTATTGCTCAGCTCCTTGACCTCTGGTTACTAAACAGCTGCGAAGGATCCGGTCTGACTTCCTGGATGTACAATTCTGGTATAAAGCTGCCATTTAATGACAATTTCAGTCAACATCCTCCCTTTCTGCTATCATTATGTTACGGTTTTCAAAACACACTGAAAAATGACGAGTTTTGAGATGCCGATCACACAAAATGTTGAGAATTTGGCCATTTTAATTTCAGAGCTCTCCTCCCCATGTGCTGCAGCACAATACGTTTTCCCAGAGAGTGTTCATCAAAGGCACCATCACTGCATCCTGGGTGTAGCTTTGCCCAAGACAAGTGTGATTGGTTTAAAGAAATAAAATCAAGCTGGTGTGTTTGTTCCCCCGTAGCAGAATGATGTATAGTTGCAGCCAGACTCTTCTCCAACACCGGATCAAGTAAGGGTTAAAGGAACACAGCCTGCCGACGTGAAACATGTCAAAACAAATCAGAAGGAAGAAACCCTGTTCTCCCAAAAGTATATTTGGTTTTCATCATGTCATAGCATTATCTGACATGTTTCCCCCAACCTTTCCAAAGATATACAGTTAGCATATGACTTACATCATTTTCAAACTCTTCAAACCATTCATTGACCCCTTAATTGTCTTGTATGGAAGCATCTGGGTTTGTTGTCTTGGGGTTTCTTTGAAATATATAGTTTGGCAGTTTGGGAAATACATCTCAATCTTATGTCTGTACATATGTTGTAAGATACAGAGCTGGAGCCAGGAGGAAATTAGCATAAAAAAATGGAAACAGAGTTAAACATTTAGTCTGAGCAGTTTATCAACACAGTTTCTCCATCATAGTGACTAAAGGAAGTCACTACTCCATGCTGTTGTTTGCTTAAACAATAATCACAGCATGATGCTTCGTCCAAAAGGTCAAATCCAAAATGTCCAGATGATCAAATAGCGAGCTTTAGATGTGTCGTGTTTTTTAAGCCAGGTGTCCTGGTATCAGCTCAAAATTTACAGAAAAATTGTGTCAAACTTCTCATTTCTCAGGAAGAAAGGACATTTTCCAAAATGTTGAACTTTTCCTTTAACTTGTCTACTACACATACTCGTGTACTTGCAAAAAGCAAGCAAAACAAATATATATATATATATATATATATATAAATGTTGTCCTGCTTCTCCGATGTCTTCAGCGAGGAGAGGAATGAATTTCTTGACTCATTCTGACATCTGCTTTCCACAAGAGGTCTATTATCCCACTGAGAGTGTGTCCAAACCTGAGAAGTTGCTGAGCTGCTTCCTGTGTCCATACTAGAAGTTTATTCAGTGCAAACCTATATTCTCAGAAACAGAGAGAGGGAGAGAGGTGGAGTATGTGGGCCTTCAGGGTCCAGGCCAGGGCTGTGCTGTGCTGTGTCAGCAATGTGCCAAGGAGAGAGAGTGGGAAGAGGGGGGTGGAAAAAGAGAAACCTCAAAGTGGAGATGATTTCACAAAAGAATATATTTATATCTTTGTTTTACCGCCAATTTCTTTCTCTCAGCAACTCTCAGTGTCCTTTGTGTTGTTTTTGCTTTTGTTAATCTGATTTGCTTTTTTGTCTGATTCAAGAGGGAAACATTTGTCAACAGTTTTTATTTTAAGCCAATGAGTCACATTCCTTGCCTGACTTATTTTTGGGAGCAAAACAGCGAGTGGTTTTAATTTACAGAGACTTTATTACCAGAAAAGAATGTTTTCAGAATGCCTGCCTGTTACTTACTTACAGCCCCCTCCAGGGCTCGCATGCATGCACTTCGTGTTCCGCTGTCCTAATGAAAGATTACTCGCTCGTGTTTTCAATAAAGAGCAGAGAGAGTCAGAGGAGGAGAGAGGGAGACTTTAAAGAAATAAGTTAACGACCGGGTAACAAACGGAGAGACGCTGACAGATAAAACAACACAGAACACTTCTGGATTGACTTGTTGATTTTATTCCAGACCTGCAAAGTCTACAGGAGCAGTCTGTGACTGGTCACAGAGTGATGGGTCAATCCTGGATTGACCAATGACAGGCAGGGAGGACTGGATCCCAGACGGGGAAGAAATCGCTTCGTCCCGGAGGAGGCCGGGCGTAAAGCATGCCGCAGGGGATTCTGTTTGGAGCTGTAGGTCAGCTGCAGGTCAACTGAACAGACCCAACAGACCCCTGGACTCAACAGTCTCAAGATGAAGTCTTCACTTATTGCTGTTGAAAATGTTCAAGTGTAGACGGCAAAGATAAGAATAAGTCGACTGCAGCACATCTTACCGGTCAGGAGAGGCATGTTCGAACAGTGGAAGCTTTGTGTGACCCAGCATCTCTTCAACTGGCATATAATTGTACATGCAGCTAAACACGAGACTTACAAATCGTAAGATTTCACGAGTGTTTGAATAAAACAGTATTTCAAAGTTTTATTACATCTTTAGTTGTTCAATAGCATGTATGCCTAGAAATTATATTCATATTGGACAATTCCTTCAGAAATAATTTATATCTGCTGCCAGTGTTGGCCAATGATGCTCACATTGCCATATAATGGCACACAACGAAGTAGTTTTACATGCGTCATTGTTCTTCTTCCAGACCTGGTGGTTTCTTAAAGCTATATCACACAGAGTTGAGATGTTTTATGAACTGTAGCTGAGTTGAGGAGGCAATTATACGCTTCAGGTTCACAAGGGAATTAAATCATACGCTACAAGTCATTGCCAAGTTGTTGGTTCCTTCAGCGTAAAGTTGAACCTTTCCTGACCTTCCCCATGTCCTGCATCTGCGCGCCTTTTAAGTGTTTGAGGCGTAGTAACCTGAGTTCAATATAAACTGTTGCATCCACAGTGTTTGAGTCTAAATGTGTGAGCAGGATACGTGTGGTGCTGCTGCAGGGAACTGGAAAGATGCACTGGCACTTTTTCATTCCACATGAAGAGATCAAATGTTTGCAGTTTTGTTGATCCGCTCCCATTTGCTCTTTTAAAGTTACAGCATTAGACTTTTAATACAAACCTAACACTTCCTGTATCTGTTTCAAATTAAAAGCCCAAGTAACGTTTTGCCAGACAAAAACCTTCCTAGCCTGGCTTT
The DNA here is from genome assembly GCF_029030835.1 of Brachyistius frenatus. Classification (NCBI taxonomy): domain Eukaryota; kingdom Metazoa; phylum Chordata; class Actinopteri; family Embiotocidae; genus Brachyistius; species Brachyistius frenatus. Next base: position 4,417,319 of record NW_027210611.1, read on the forward strand.
TATTCTGAAAACATGCAGGACTGAAATAAGAAAGCAACACTTTAGATTGAAAATAGCGTGGTTATATTGTTGATGTTATTCAATTAAAGCAATGCAAGTATACATTATTGACTTATTGAAACAAAGTCACAACTTAAATGTGTGTTTAAACAGAGGCTCCATGTGTTATCAAGCTTGGAGTTCAAAATGCCTTCCAGCTGCCTTGTCTTCCATCTTATCTATACATCACAGTACAGACGTTGCTATGCAGTCGTTAGAGGAAAGGTTCCTATTTACTCTGAAAAATGGTCTCAGACATAAAACATGACTTTTCTGTAGCTACAGTGCATCTTCTGTCAGTAAGTGGTTTTACATACGGTAGTTGTTTCGACCGTAATCGGCCTAACCGCCTCATCAAACGTCTTCACACTGCTCCGTTTTGCGTTCCCCTAAGGGATACGTAGGCCATATTTAACGACACGCCTGCAACTGACTGTCTTCTGATGGGGTGTCTTCTCTCACATAATGGATGTTTGTCAGGCGCTACATTCGCAGCAGGTTTTGGCTCAATCACAAGAATAACACACACCATATTGGAAGTGTCTGACTCCCTTTTCCGACAACAAACTCAGACAGGCTGGAAGAAGAAATTGTGCATATGTCTCAGCATCAGTGTTACACTTAATGGAAGTCTTTGTGCCCTGAAGAAGGCCAATATCAACTTCACTCCCTCATCTCTCAGAAAGTTCAACTGAAAAATGTGTATTTTTCTTTGTTTTGCTGTGAGTCACAGCGACGCTCACCGTCCCACTCTCAGACCTAGCAGCGGTGCTTTTGTTGCTCTTTCTGTGCTTATGTTGGCCCAGAACCAACACACTGCTCAGGGTTTTCTCTTGTTTATCCTTTAATACTTGTATTTTTGGAGATACTGAAAAATGTCTGCATGTTGTGCAAGGAAGGCAGCCACGTGGAGCTTTTTTTTTTTTTTCCATTTACTCAGCTCACAAGTGTTTTAAATGACCGTTTCAAGTCAGGCATGTGTTTGTGTATTCATATCTGTACATCTGCAAAGGAAAATACCAGACCCTCTCAGTATGCCTGAGCGTACTTACAGCAACTTTTCTGTTTGCAGGATTTGACTGTACAGTGCTCAGTAGTCCATGACAATAGCACAGTGTTAGTTCACTCACATTCTTCAAAATCAGATTTTCTCACTCACCTCTTTTAGTATGTCGCCTACTCATTTACAGTAGATAACCAATCCAGTAGAGAAGAATATAATTTCAAATCTGCAGCATAAAACATTAAAGGTCACATAGTTTTACACTTTTCAGTTGTTTTATTAAAAGTCATTTGTGTGGTTTTAAGTACCAAAAACAATCTCAATATATTTTTCCATATCCTCTCTTAAACCTGTCTCTGGTGCTCTGCCAAGAACAGGCTGTTTTGTGTCTGTGTCTATAAGGCGCATTGATATCAATGACCCTCTCTTCTGATTGGTTGACTCTTTTTTTTTGAGTGACGTATGCCCAGCCCAACCGCATGTTTTCTTTGGTGTTGTACCTTGCTAGATCCACGACAGAATGACTGCTCAGTGTTTTCTTTCATATTAAAGGTTGGACAGAGGGTTGTGCTGGGGCCAGACATAGAAGTATGTGACATCACACATTTACTGAAGGCCAAACAGCACGGTTGCTGAATTGCTGAATTGCACATTGCCTTGTGCATTTCTCCGTTGACAGAACATTTTGACACTTTTACAATAATTATATTGCACCCAGATCTGATCATCTAATGGGGTTACTGTTTCTGGAAAGGAATATTGTTGCCATCAAGTTAAATCTTAATCCTTTTAAATGTCAATTTCCATAAAATGCTGACTGAATTTTCATTTTTCAGGTAATTATCTAGTTTGACATCGTGTCATGTTTCCCATTTTCAAAGTCACATTCAAACAGTTTAGACGTAGTTAAAGATAACTGGCGAGTTAAACATTTGTCCTGTTGGTACACTGTTCTTTACGTTGAATCATAACAACCTGGATGTGGTTCTGGACACATAATCTTGCCATTTTTGTGGCCATTTTCCAGTCGCTTTTTGTTTGACTCTGACAGCAAGACTTTGTCCTCTTTCGAACAGCAAACAGCCCGTCTGCATGACGAGATAACACAGGCAGTCAGAAAGTCTTTTTTTCGTGTGTGCTTTGGACCATTTGCATATGGCACCCATTGGTAAAAAGAATCCCTTTAATACATTGCATAACTTTCTCCTAGTTGTGATATGGGCCACAGTAAAACCACGGCAGTCAGATACTGTCTTCTCTGTGGTCAGCGTCTCTCCCCACAACTGAAGCCAGACTTGGCTGGACGGCTGACTGAATCCGCACCGTGTGGTTTTATAGGCTTTACTGGGCGCTGTAGCTTGAAAGTGCAGTGCGGTGATGGGATGGACTACAGCACAAACTTAGCTAGACTCATCAGCCGGGGTGATGATTGTTGCTGATTCAGTATCATAAGTGCTTCCACGGCGGCCACCCAGCAGGCATGACCACATGGAAACCCGACTGCACAGATGGCGTGTGGATTTAAGTTTGGTGTTCAGCTCGGCACCCGAGTAGCGGTTTTTGGGCTAGAGTAGTGTTGGGAAATGTTCTCAACCTGTGTGACAAAATATATCTCTGTTTATTTTTGTTCATGTTGTGGTAAGGTTGTAATTAGTCAGGCTCTGTGGCTGATCTCACTGGGACTCTTCCAAGACAGATAGTTCTCTGTGAGGCTTCACTGCGGGAGTCATTATGAATACTTTCCAACGTAACATGGTTACAATTAAAAAATTGTTTGATATTGATCACACTTATGCAATCCACATTTTTACAAACAGAGCTCTGCACGATTTTCCCTGTAATAGAAAAATTGTGGGGTTCATGAAAAATGATGAGATCAGACACACGGCACAGTGCTACATGAAGGTTCAGTCCAAAACTACAACATCATTTAAATTCTTGCTTTACTGGACCCTCTAGTGCACTTTTCCCAACTGTGTAAATGATTTTAACTGGTGACGGAAACAGATTTACATCTTTTGTGGGTTTATTCAGTGAAGTGGCCGATGCTTATTTCTTGGGGTTACTTTTAAAATAACTGTTTCATGCGCAACACATCAAGTCCTGAACCTGTGGAATATAAAATTAGCTATGACGCATCTCTTGCACTGCAGTTAGTGTCAGTTGGATGTTGTGTTGCTGTGGCAACCCGTACCGGCACAGATCCGGTTGCAGTTAAATAACATTGTTATATCCAACCTTTGGTCCTGATTTTTAGGTTTATGTTATGACTGATTGTTTGATTTTGGTTAGTTTTACTATCAGTTAACTGCTGACCACATGAACTATCTTATCAGGCTAAAGATGCCTTTTGGGTTTAATTGATATGTGAGTTTAGAGAGAAGTGAGTTTTCCCAAAGTTTACATCACAGCCAATTTCAGATTGATGTTTTGTCAATCAATTTCCTTTTTTACCATACTATTCCTTACTGTTTGTTCTTGGCTGAACCACAACAGCGCAGCCAACTGTATAAACGTGAATTTCACTGACTGACTGAGTGATCATAGTTTCACAGCTGATCAGCCAAATGCAGCGACTATTTCTTTTAAATGAAAAGTTCATGTCTAGCCAAAGCACAGAAGCCCAGACATCTTTCTTTCCCCCCAGTTTCCTCCAGCTCGTCCTGGGGGATCTTGAACCCACCTTGATGTTATTCTTTCGGTCGTTACTTAGAGTTCATAACCATGAATGAAGGTGGGGCTGTAGACTGACTGAACAGTTGACCATGTCTTGTTGCAATACCTGTAAACTATTGTGTATGGTACCTCATAATTTGCCAATTTATAATCACTATCTGTAAATTTATTGCAGTCCAGTGCTGCTGTTTTTTTTTGGGTTTTTTTCTGTTTTACTGTCGCATGTAGAACAAGCCTCAAATGCTGCTGCTGGCTTCAGCCTTTTCTGCCAACATATCTGCGCACCAACATGCATAGTGAGGGCAGCAGAACATGTATCATCCATTTTAGCAAGTCATAAATCAAAGCATAGAGAGAGTGGATACCCATGTGGTGAGAGTGACATGGTGAAAGTGAGGATCAGTGACTGACCCCCTCCTCTCGTGCTATGAGGTTCACATGGTCCTGTTTTACTTGAAATGACCTCATTCCAACATGCCAACACTGGAACATGAGCACGAGGAGCCAGGAGGTCTCTTGTTCTCCAGTAAGGCCAATAAAATCAGTTTATGGCTTCCATGTTTTTTTTTAAATTCATGCATGTGAATGCTAGTTAAAACGGCTTCATCTTATTGTAAATATTTTTTGCTGGAACTGTTCGGCTCCAGAGGAACATGGCCTGAAAGGTTGCAATGCAAAGTGCTGTACTTACTATATTACTATACCATTATATACCATTAGTAGAGAATGCATTGACGTAAGAACTGCCTGGACTTAAATGTCTATCGTTGGCTCTTTATGCATCAGTGTCTTTCTTAGATGCTTTAAAGAAAAGAAACATTTGAATTTATTAGTGTGATAATAAGTAATTTGGTTGAAATGAATATCCTAAAGCTCTGTTGATGTTGAGGTGTCCCTCCTCAGCGCAAGAAACCAGCGAGTGGTTCTCAGAGTCATGATTAGTTTTTGGCTCATTTTAGGGCACTGAGTAATAAAATAAAAGGTAATCAGTCTTTAAAAGCATTAATCAACATGCTTATTTTAAATGAGAAGTTGAAATGCAGTTTATCATAAGTTAACAGGTGCTTAGTTTGTGTGTGTACTGACATCCATACACATGATCGACATGAGTGTGCCTGCTTTTAAAAAAATACCTCTTATTAGTGTCGATGCAGGTGCTGTTTGAGTTGCACTTTACAGTCTTCTCTGGGAATATAAAGAAGTCTTAACTACATTAAAAAATCCTGCCTGCCAACACTACCTCTGCATGCCAGCTCACAGTGGACCAACATCATATGTTGTATTTCATTATACAGTCAATAGTTGGCATTTCTTCCCCCTGATTCGTGACTCCAACTTTGTATCTCTTCTGCCCATCATGCACTACACGAGAGGTGAGCCTGGATATTAATGGAAACTGTTGACTTGAACACAGACTTTTTTGATTTCCTATCCTCTCTCATAAAGTATCTCCAATACGGTGGCCCAGCTTTGTTTGTGAGGCGCACTTGCGTGCTTAGAAGTCTGTTTCTTGGGGTTACGGTGTAATATCGCCCATTTGTCATAGTCAGTCTTCTTCTAATCAAGCACAGATGGAAAGACAAAACCAGATCTAATCAACTCCATGTTCACTGCTTCATTGGCTGTGAATCTCTTTTTTAACAGGCTTAATCTTAAACAGTTTTTTCTACCAATTAGGCTCTGTTTCTGCCTTTCAGCACTTTTGGATAGAAAACACAGCAGTCTACTCAACGAACAAGAAACGCCCCATAAAGTTTTCTCCGTTTAAAACTGAGCTCCGGTCCACTGTTTTTGTTCAGTTTGCATAATTCTTTCAGTGAACACACTGCTGTTCATTTTTTCTGAGGGTTTCTCTCGTTGCAAAACTTCCACCAAGCTTGCATGTGTCCAGAAACATGCCAGGGTGCTTGAGGGATTTGAAATCAGATAAACTCTGTCGAGAAACGTTGATCATTTAGTTTTTGTGGACGTAATAAGAAGCAGACAGCATTAGACAAGACTGCATTGTTTTTTTTACTATATAGACATGTTAAAGAGATTATTATGTATTAAATGATTAAATGATTGAATTTTTTCGATACATATCAGGTACAAGTAACAAAATATTCAAAAGCTTATCTTCATGTATAAACTACAGTCAAAATCATATACATTGGGGGAATGTATGGAGTTGAATATATTAAGTAAGTTTTCTTAAAAGGCATCCCCTTATCATAAATATTTATTTATTTTGGACCCCAAACCCTGATATGTCAAGTAAAACCCAATAAAAAAATATGTACAGTATAAATTAAATTAGTTGACGCTGTGACTTGATATTTATGACATTAGCTGTCTCAAAATAAATGCACCTTTGTGGTGTAATTGTTGGATTGTAATAATTTAGTGCGCTTACGCGCGTGTGTGTGTGTGTGTGTGTGTGTGTGTGTGTGTGTGTGTGTGTGTGTGTGTGTGTGTGTGTGTGTGTGTGTGTAATGAAGTCATCTTATCCTGCTCAGACATGCAGCCATCCATATGTTCTATGTTTTCTCTGAGCAGCTCAACATACAGATCTCTTACTGTAAACCATTGATCTCTGTGCTCATCATGAAGAGTAAGTGAACACCGCTGAGAAGCTTTCTTGTAAAAACACCTGAAATAGCCTGAAGGCAAAGTTAAAAACGTAGCCCCTTATTCTTATGATGCTTGGCATGAAGGGATGATGTATCAAATGTTTGCATGCGTCCTTTGATTTGGCTCCTCAGTAACAAGATCCAGATGTGCTCGAGGACTGGGGCCCAATTTAGAGTGTCATAAACCTGTTAGCAGGGAGCTAAAAGAGAACAGCACAGGCATGCTAGGATAGCTCAGCAATATAAGGAACCTAATGTCTTCGTAATTTGTCTCAGTGGCAACTTCCACTGTTGGATGGTGCTCACTTGTTAACATTCCAGTCGGCGACTGTTAGCTGTGAGAGCCGGAGGGGGAAACCATGACCCCAGCGCACCTTGTTAGCCCAGTTAAAGGTTTAACGTGGTCCTGAGAACGGAGTCACTCCTCACGTCTTCAAGTCCAAGCTGCACTCTGCAAGATAAATAGTCACAAATACATTAGTCTTATCCATTTTAAATTGCAGTGAAGTGCAAAAGAGAAGATGTGTGGACATGAAGGAGGAAATATGTTTACTTGTTTTACTTTTTGGTTGGTGAATCTGTCCACCACTGTTGGTCCAGGTTAAAATAGCTCAACATCTGTTTGATGGATTGCCATTATATTTTGTACAGATGTCCGTAGTCACCAGAAGATGAATACTAATTACTTTGGTGATCTCCCGACTTTTCACTGACAGCTACCACGTGGTTGATATTTGAGGGCAATGTATCGATAACTGTTGGATGGATTGCATTGGAATTTGGTGCACACGTTTACATCGTTCACATCAGCCTCAGCTGGACTTTGTTTTTAATGCTTCCTCTTCAATGGTTCATTGTGGTACGTGTTTGTTTGATAAACTGTACATTCTTCTGTTTGTGTGTTTTTAGTTTGTCAAAGCAATTTTCAACCAAATTCTTTCAGTACGAAACTCAAACCGCAATTAGACCTAATGGTGGTGGTGACAGTTTGTACATTTGTGGATGGATGCCACACAGTAGTTTAATCACTTAAAGGACAAATATTTGCATTCACTCTGGAAATGTGAGAGAAAAATGCAGCATTGATGGCTTTATAATCTCTCAAACTCCCTCCAGGTGGAGTAGAGAAGCCTGTCTGTGTGACTTCTGGTTTTTGACTTGTGACCATATTCAGCATTCATATAACACAAAAAGGAAGGCCGTGAAGTCAAAGAATTCCTGCGGTAGCTACCCAGTTACTGTATAAAACATAGTATTAAACACTCTGCACAAAGACTCTTCACACAAAAAGGCCCTAGTCGGTACAGGCTTTCTTTGTGTTGCCATGGAAATTTCCAGTGCCAGCCGGGAGCGAGACAGGGCATGCAGGCACGTCTAATGGCAGGTAGATGGAATAGTGGAATAAGTGTTGGCTTTTTTTTTTCATTGACTGACTCAAGAGTCCAAATGAAATACAGCTGTTGTACAGACACCACACTGGACTGCCCCAATCTTTCTCACCCTGCTTCTTTTCTTTTTTTTTCCTCTCCCCTCTCTCTCCTGATCCTCTGCCTCTGTCTCTGTCTTTCTTCACAACAGTGGAGGAATTAACAATGATAAAACTGATCTACAACTGAGCAAAACCTCTTTTAAGTAGCACTGCACACATAAATCACTGAGGAGCATCTGTAATTTAACAGAACTGACTTTACATGTACAAATTACATAGTGTTCACTTCAGATGTTTCTCCAACTAGTCACTTTGGGATTTTAAAAAGGAGAAATTTGAATGTCAGCATGCCAGCAATGACAATTCGAGCATGCTGGTGTTTAGCAAGTACTATTAGCTTTGTGCACAGTTAGCATGCTAAGTTGTCATTAGTTTTGCAAGAATTGGATCATGAACTGAAGTACTGGATAAAAAGTCATGAAGCTAAATACCATGGTCATCCAAGAGCTGTTGAGACATTTCGTTTGAATCCACAAATGTCAACATCTATGGCGCCACTCGAGGAAAAGTCATGAGGATTCACTCTGGACACCCTGAATATCTGTAGCAACTTTTCTGGTAAGCAGAGAATACATCCAGGGCCGGGTGCTGAGCTTCAAAGCTTTTGTGGCATCGACTGAATTGATTCATTACAATCGACGATCAAAAAATGTATTGTCGTTAGATACCGGATTTATTTACACAGACTATATCAAGATGTTTCCATTTTAAAATGTATAACTGTCAGTGAACCACAGCTTTCACCACACGTAGCCTCTACTTGGGTGTCCGGCTCACATATGAATCGCTTTTGTTTCGATTTCGGTAAATCTTACATTGTTGCCTCTGCTGTAGTGACTGGAGGCTTCTCGATGTTTTAGCGGCTCGCCAGCAGTACCTTTCATGGGAGGCGTTGAGAGAACATCGATAAACTGCAGCGTCTCACAATAACTTGAAGTGTTTAACTGTGAACTGTAGCTGCAGAAAACAATTCTCCCCCCTCTGAAGATCTGTACTGAAATGTGTTACGTACTGTGTAATGTTGTTTTCTTTTTTCTAAAATAGGTTTCATAAAATTGGTATAAACAAAAGTATCAACAAGGAAGCGGTGTCAAAGTCAAGTTAGCGGTACTGTTATCCAAAATCTTTGAACGACAGCCAGCCTGAGATGTGAGTCTGGACCACAAGAGACAAGCAATGATGTCCCTGGAGCCACACTGCTACCATGGCAAAAAGTCATGTTAAGACAAATGTTCATGCATTTTTGGAAAACGTATATTTATTTTTGTCGTGATCCATGAGCTCAACCCATAAAAAACAGGCCAAAACTTTTTACTTGACAGCAATAATATGTGAGCCACTCCATCCTCCACCATACCTCTGCTCTTTTTAGGCTTCTCTGGCATTTACTTACCTCTCGGGGTTTATATGGCTCAAGTCCACCCTGTTGATTGCAACGTCCTGGCTGCCGTCCAGCCTCTCAGCTCTCACCGGGTTCAGTGCTCTCCCCGTGTTCGGCACCAGGTTCAGCAATGTGTTTTCAGTCAGCTCGCGACACGCATGTGTCAGCATGTTTACGTACTGTGGTAGGTTATGCGTCGAAAGCAATAAGTCACAGCGGTACTACGACTATGAAACATGACACACTTGCTGACTAATGATCATCATGCAGGGGGTTGTCACACAGAACTCAGCAAGCAGTCCATGCAAAGAAGAAATAAAGTTCTTGGTGACGATTGGATTTTAAAGCTTTATTTGATTTTCTGTTATCAAAATTGAGCGTACAATTTATCATGACCCTTTGATTTTTTCATCGCCAGTTTGAAAAGATTGTATTGATTGCTCATATTTCATTGTTAAGGACTTTGCTGCATTGTGCATGGATTATCAACCCCAGGATAAATATTTTTTCTAACCTTAACGTTGATTACCTCAACATGCCTTTATATCCTTTGTTAATGTAACTACTGTATCATTAAAAAAAAAAGCCACAAGTGTTTAGAACAACTTTTTGCCCCACATTTAGGATGGATATAGATTCACCCAGTAGTTTTATTTTATTCAATAGTTACCTTGTTTTCTCTTCATCACTACTGTGTCAGACGGAATTGTTGTTTAAGCAAAATCCTTTGGATGAGAAAAGGAAACACTGCAGTGACGAAGAGTGGGAAAATGTTGCAACCTTGGAAGGAGTCACCAACTGCTCTGCCCAGAATGAGTTTCCATGTTAGTTCAGTGGAAGCGTCACTGTGGGGAAAACATGGCAGGCGGAGGTTTGCAACCTGTTCCTGCCAGGTTATACAACACAGTGTGTGCTAAACAGTAATGGTGGTAACTCTTAAGAACTTGAAAGTTTGTCCACATCTGCAACTATAGTCCAGATACTTTCAGACACATTTGTTAAGGATCGTATGGTCATATTCATATATATATTTTTTTCAATGATGGACAAATAATTTCAACATTGTCAGGCCAGAATCTTAAAGCTGACTCAGCATTTTCCATTGCTGCTGTAAAACAAATCATACAAATGCAGTTCATCAGTTCTTCTCCTTCTTTTTGCAAATTCAAAATCCTGTTTTACGACTCATCATTTTGCTTTTTAGTGTTCACGATTACGTAGCACAACATATTATTTTGTCTTTTGCACTTGAAAGTTTGGCTACGAGTTTTAAAATATTAGCCAGTTGTGTGCTACTACTTGGTTACAAGACTATTCAAACCAGTAAGTAGCACAGCAGGTGTCGTAATAACACGTTATTTTAATTAAAACAAATTATTAAAAAGAATTTGAATCTTAGTTGCGAAATATGTTGTTTGGAAAACGCCTTAGTGAAGAGAAAAGGGTTTTAACAACAACAACAAAAAGGAACACATGATACTTCCGCGACTGTCCAGCTCAAATTCTGATGAACTGAGAAAACGTACCCCTGCCTCGCTCTTGACCCAGAACCTGCAGACGCTCGGCTGCTTGTTTACATGGTGTGATGTTGTCCTTTCAGCCGCATGCAGTCAGGACCAGTGGGGGATTCTCATGATGGAGCTCCCCACACTCGCTCCCATCATGAGGCTTTCGATACACATAAGGACAACAGTGGCCGGCATATCCATGTCTGGGTCCACGGCTGGGGCCCCTTTGAGGTGGTCACACATGATGTTTGTACAGATGTGTGGGTCCAAAGCTGAGAGGCCAAACCTCCAGTACCCCTCTGGTGGTCCCGGCCCACCCCTGATGGGGAGGAGATGGAGCCTTGTTCGGCTCCAGATTCAGTCCCATCGCGGGTGACGTGACTTAAAGGGACACAGCTCGGCCTCTTGGGCTCTTTGAAGGAGCAAGTCACGTGAAGATGTCAATCCAGCTGTGCAACTGGAAACAAATGACTTATTTGTTTATAAATATTCAATGCCACATTTGAAAGCCAAGTGAAAGCAGTTGTTTATTTTACAAGACCAGATGATTTCAGAATTGAAAGTGATTCTAACTCTGAGGCCCAATTGAAATATATACGAAAGGGTCTTATCTTTATCAATAACTGCATGAATCAGGTGAGCATTTTATTGATCTTTAATCCATGCAATAACTCAAATATTTAAAGGGCAAATGCTTCCGTTTTTTCCGTCCAACAGGGCAAGAAACACAAGCAGTCAGTCTATCAGACAGGTTGTAAACAAACCTGGGGTGTAAATGGGAAGCTTTTTACCCATACTGTCTCCTGTAAACACTTACAGTATCATATCTCAGACAAATTTAGCGGTTAATATTTTACCTCCAAATAAAGCAACAGTTACTCTGTGTACACATTTAGTTTGTTTATAATTTGTGTGATAATCTGACTTTCTTGCCCAGTCAGACATACACTGTGTGCACAATTATTAGGCAAATTGTATTTTTGAGGATTCATTTTATTACGGAACAACTACAGTGCTCTCGGTCAATCCAAAATGTTAATGAACCTCAAACCTGAATATTTAAGAAAGTAAAAGTGAGGTTTTGGCTTTCTTGGGAGAATATCTATGTGTGCAGAATTATTGGGCAACTATTAGTGTGCAGAATTATTATGCAATTAAATGAAAAATGCAATTTTTCCCATCTCACTTGTTTATTTTCATCTGTTAAAGTGAGAATAATAAACAAACAACTCCAAATTTACAAATAAACATTTCTGAAATCCCCCCCCCAAAAAAAAAAAAAAAAAAAAAAATCAGTGACCAATATAGCCACCCTTCTTTTCAGTAACAGTAATAAGCCTTCCATTTATGGATTCTGTCAGTTTCTTGATCTGTTGACGATCAACCTTTTGTGCAGCAGCAACCACAGCCTCCCAGACACTGTTCAGAGAGGTGGACTGTTTTCCTTCACCGTAAATCTCCCGTTTAAGAAGGGCCCACAAGTTCTCAATAGGGTTTAGGTCAGAGGAGGAAGGGGGCCATGTCATTATTCTTTCACCCTTAAGGCCTTTACTGGGTAGCCACGCAGTGGAGTACTTCGATGCATGCGTTGGAGCGTTGTCCTTCATAAAAATCATGGTCTTCTTGAAAGATGCAGACTTTTTCCTGAACCACTGCTTGAAGAAAGTGTCTTCTGAAAACTGACAGTAGGTTTGGGAGTTGATTTTGAGTCCATCTTCAACCTGAAAAAGGTCCAACTAGCTCATCTTTAATAATACCAGCCCACACCAGTACCCCACCTCCACCTTGCTGGCGTCTGAGTGGAAGTGGAGCTCTGTGCCCGTTACTGATCCGGCCATGGGCCCGTCCATCTCGTCCACCAAGAGTCCCTCTCATGTCATCAGCCCATAAAACCTTTGAAAAATCTGTCTTCAGACATTTCTTGGCCCAGTCTGCGTTTCAACTTATGTGTCTTGTTCAGTGGTGTTCTGGTTTCAGCCTTCCTTACCTTGGCCATGTCTCTGAGCACTGAACACCTTGTACTTCTGGGCACTCCAGGTAGGTTGCAGTTCTGGAATATGACAGCACTGGAGGATAATGGGTTCCTGGTAGCTTCACGTTTGACTCTTCTCAAATCTTTGGCAGTTAATTTGCATCTTTTTTTGTCAACACGTGTCTTGCGACCCTGTTGACTATTTGCAACAAAACGTTTGATGGTTCTGTGATCACGCCCCAATATCTTAGCAATTTCAAGAGTGCTGCATCCCTCTGAAAGACTTTTTACAATTTTTTACTTTTCAGAGTCAGATTAATCTCTTTTTTGGCCCATTTTGCCTGAGGAAAAGAAGCTGCCTAATAATTATGGACACCTTGATATAGAGTGTTGATCTCCTTAGGCCACACCCTCCCTCATTACACAAGTACACATCACCTGATATGCTTAAATCTAATAGGCATTCAAGTTTATACAGCTTGGAGTTGGAAAATATCTATAAAAATGATGATATGGTCAAAATACTCACTTGCCTAATAATTGTGCACACAGCGTATCTTTATCGATGTCACCCTGTTCAGAGATCCCAACAATTTCTTTGGAGAGTACAGTGTTATTATAATTAATAGAACCAATGGCCATGAGCAAAACTTAAGTTTTTCCAAGTTGTTATAAACCATCATTTTTTTTTTTTTTTTCATTTTTGGTTCTCCAGATACAAAAAAACAAGTTTGATATCAATAAAAAATGTATCTTAAACAAAACTATCTAAACATTCTAAAACTAAAGACTTTTATTTTATGAACCTCCTGTTAAGTGTTACAGTTTCAGTAACTTTCTTTCATCCTATATAAGTTTTATAAGATTTAAAGTTTTGTTCCATCTACGTAAAGACCGTTACTGCCTGTTGTGAAAAATCACCAGCTGCCCTCTTGCCCTGCTTGCCAGAGGCTACAATCACTTCTAATAAAGTCAAATAAACATCCTGCCTTCAGCATAATGTTTAGCATTGTATCACTTTGTGGATTTTTAGGAAGTTGTGGTGAACATCTGTGACAAGAATGACCAAAAATGTCAATGCCCTCTTGTTTTAGGTTGGATGGTGATGAGGAATGACACAAAAGGGGGAATGGTCCTGTTGTGTTTAGGTTTGTCTGTCGTATGGATAACACATGTGCTGTTTTCAAAGTCTTGTCGTGAGTCTTCTTGCCTATTCATGAGCCCAAATGTTTCCAATTGATACTTGGCTGAAGAAAGGCACAGCGTAGACACGCAGAACTAAACTTAGTTATGAAATGAAGCAACCTCCCCCGTGTTATTTCACTTTTGAATGAAAACTTTTGGCTGTTTTTTTTTTTTTTTTTAATTTTGTTTATTAACTCCCCTTTCCAGTTGCACAATGTGGGCTACTACTGTTTCCCAACATTGTGCTCTGTTACTAAGATGAAGCAGCCTCACTGTACACTGATTCGTGACACAGAACCTGTTTTATGTTGCAGGAATTCAGGAGGGTACAGAGTGCACCAAGTGTAAAAATGACTGGGCGTTAAGGGCAGCCATTGCACTCCTCTATGTGCTCTGTGCTCTGCTCACCATAGCAGTGGCTGTCCTCGGATACAAAGGTGAGTCAAAACTGAAGTTAAAAGCTCCTTCCTGTACAATACTGTACTTTTCCATGTTTCTGCTGTAAATGTCAACAGTACAGATTTCACAGCTGTGGCTGTGCTACACAACTCGTAAGTACATATAGTCCCACATTCACCAAATAGGTGCTCTGCCCTTACAATCTACTATTTTCCACAGGTTTTAAGAAGACAGACAGTCATTAATTGGGCAGGTTCAAGGCTTCAGTGTGGTGTTAGATGTCATTTGCCTTGTCGCATCCTTATTATAATTAGTTTAATACTTTGGTTCTGTAGCAAAAAGAAGATAATGTTAGCATTGTTTAGGTTTCTGATGTTAACATTGGGCTCGAAGCATCACTTTAGTGAAACCTTCAGAGTTGCCTACAAAGCTGTAGATTCTCTGCCTTGTTGTCTCTTGAAACAGTAATTAGGCATAAGTGCATCGACTTAAAAGTGTCACCTGGTAAAATGATCACTTCTCAAGTTTCAGTGTTGTGATCTTCAGCATAAAGAATTGCATTGATGTTTGCCACAAATCAAATATCACAATGGAAATATGCCAAATATGTTAAAGTGTGTCACTTTTCATCCTTATCTCCTGCCCACCATTTGCAACCTATATATATATATAAACCTAACTGGTTGCGTCCCTGAAAACAGCCAAGTCAAGAGAGTTCAGCTGGAGCTTTACCACTTCAGAAGACTCTCTTCCGTTGTTTACTCTCTACTAAATTGATGTTTTTGGGAGATTAGCCATAGCTTCAAGCTTGAGATAGGAAACACATTGTGCAGCATTGTATTTACTGCAACTCATTTTTGCTGCTTCTCTTTGTTTGAACCAGAGAAGTGTCCAAAAGATGTTAGATAGAAACAGAAAGGAATTTAAGATATCTCAGGCGCAATCGTTATGAAATGCACTTTATATATTGTCCAATCTTACACATTTATGGCCTAAATCAATCGTAGAAAACCTGTCAAAATATCCCCAAGCTGAAGTCCTCCGTGCTCCACAGGCCACAGAGAGCACACTCGCCCAACAGGGAACGACTTTATTCAAACATCTACACTTTCAGATCTAAATCTGAATCCTGCATTTCAAGTTCTGTCAAGTTTGTTTTGACTTTGCAGCTCTGGATCTGCATGTGATTTTGATGCTTTGGCTTTAATGTCTACCAGATGATCACGCAGCGATTACCGTGGCTTAACAACCCTGAGGAGATTTTATGGCTTGGTAGCAATTTGTTGTCTCATGAACCACAGGTTGACAAAACAGTTTGAGTTTGGAGGAGACCAAAGCAGTTTGGATTCTGCGCTGGGTTTTTGTGTCCACCCTCCTTTTTAGTTCACTCGCAGTCGGCCTTTAAATGACCCATTCTGTTAAAGCATTGTGTCCTGCTTGAGCATTGATCAGCGTTAATCTGCTTGGCCTCATGTTGAGTAACGGCCTTACTATCGCTCAGAACTCGTCACAATAGGCAGCCAGTAAGCCTTACTTAAATTAGCAACCTTATGTAACTCGTAATGCCTTTCCAATACAGGAATGCGGGGAGGAGAAAAGAGCTATAGAGAGGAAATAAGAGGGTGTGTTCAAGATTAGGGGTATTTATATTTATATTAATTCTATATACCTAATTTTTGTCACTGCTA
Source organism: Brachyistius frenatus (assembly GCF_029030835.1). NCBI lineage: Eukaryota > Metazoa > Chordata > Actinopteri > Embiotocidae > Brachyistius > Brachyistius frenatus. The sequence goes on from NW_027210611.1 coordinate 4,433,271, forward strand.
CCTCTAGTAATCTCCAATAAATAAACAATAAGAAAATGAAATCATTTTTGAGGAAACAGAAAATGAAAGGACACTCAAGCTGCACACTCTAACTCTCAGCAGCTGAACAACAGCTCTTTGAAACGGGGCCCGTGTGTTTTTGTTTGTCCCGAAGGCCTGTTATTGTTATGTGTTTTTGTCACTCCTGGAATGATAACAATGAAAGCTTTGGATGTCTTCCAGTTCATTTTTTAAACGCCCACACACTGACAGAAAAACAAACCGTGGAAGAGAGGACATGGACTCTATTTGCAGATGTAAAGAGAAACAAAGTGGAACCAGAGTAAAAGAGTGTGCTGGTGTGGTAATCATTATGTGCTTGACATTGTTTGTACTCATCGAGTGGAACTTGTGAATTTACTCTGAAAACTGAGATTTGTATCCATCAACAGATGCAAAGTTGCCTGGTTACAAAAGTATTAAGGAACTCTTCACTCCGTTCAACATCATGTGCTCAAAACTTTGACATACCAGTTAATCACTGCTGAGGTGTGAATACAGCAGCGGCCTCTGCTGTTCAGAAACTCAACTGAGTCAATTCTATCAATCTTTTTCTTTGTTTCTTTCTTATGCATAAAGTACTTAAATTACCTTGTTGCTGAGATGTGCTGTACAAATAAACTTGCCTTTCCTCTTTTCTCAGTGGTCCAGAGGATGGACAATGTCACAGAGGGCATGCAGAATTATGGAGGAAAGATCAACGCTGTGGAGACTGATTTAAAGAAACTAGGTGAGTCTCATTCGGATAGTTTTGGATAGTTTCAAACCTCAATAGCTGTTAAAAATGTTTGATGCTGTGTATAAGGAGGTGTTTTGAGTTAGACATTTGACCATGTTTGTTTTTTTCAATTGTTTATTTATTTATTTATGTCACCTTTTCAGACGATCAGACAGGAGAGAAGTCCGTTAATGCCACCAGTGAAATCAAGACTTTCAAGTCAGATCTGGAAGCATTACAGAGCCAACTGAAAGACATTGCCCTCAGAGCAACCAGCAATACTGATATGGTGGAAGAGCTCCGGATCACAGGAGATGATATGCAAAATGGCCATGTGTCCCTGCAGGGTTTTCTGGAAGGCAACACAGCCTCACTGCGTGGGGTCAACCAGACCATGGCTTCCCACAGGGGAATGATTGAGGACCTCCAGACAGACACTGCATGGCTCCAGTCCGAGATCCAGGGCCAGATCAAAGATCAGAGCCAGACGCAGGTTAGCATCGGTGCGCTCAACATCACCCAGGCCCAGCAGCGCAATCTGCTCAGCACGCTGCAGAGGACGGTTGAGGACGCGGGCCAGGCAGTTCAGAAGTTAAAGAATGACTATCAGGTTCTGCAGCAAACATCCAGACAGACCCAGTCTGACACAGAGTGGCTAAAGGAAAAGGTCCAGAACCTTCAGGTTTTGGCAGCCAACAACTCGGCCCAGGCCAGGTCCAACGGAGAATCTCTGGACGACCTGGGAACTCAGCTCAGCACTCTAGCCAGCCAGATCCAGAACACCTCATCCCTAACCGAGGGACATGACCAGAGCCTGCGTGAGCTGATGGACCACCAGAGAGACCACGATAACGCCACCTCACTGAAGTTCGATGACATGGAGGCGCGATTAGACAGACACGAGAATGACATGGACCGTGTGACAGGAAACGTGAGCTTTGCCGCCCAGATTCTGGGAGTCATAAGCTCCGACCTGAACGGCCTGAGGTCCTGTGCCGAGACGGTGATGAGACATTCGGACCTGCTGCTGGGACTTAATGGTACCGTGACAGAGGCCAAGGCAGACAGCAAGGAGCTGCGCGCCCAGCAGGACGAGCTGGCAGCCAGGTTGGACCGGGAGGTCAGCAACCTGTCCATCGTGATGGAGGAGATGAAGCTGGTGGACAGCAAGCACTCACAGCTCATCACCAACTTCACCATCCTGCAGGGTAAGAACAGCACAAATAATGGGTGGGCATCTGAGAAATGTTTCAGATCGTAGGATTGTTGATTGGTTTGATTTGATTCTGTCATAAACAACATGCCTGTGACACACTTCTAAATCAGCAAAGTAATAATTGAACTAAAATTACCCAAGCACAAGAAATAAATATGTCTTTGTAAGTGCGTAAACATGTTAAGACCTCAACAGTGACACAACATCCTGTCACATATCGCCAACCCTCTCTTGCTTATCGTTCAGGTCCACCAGGTCCAAAAGGTCCCAGGGGTGACAAAGGTACCCAGGGTCCAGTGGGCCAGTCAGGACAGAAGGGTGACAAAGGAGACAAAGGGACGTTGGGTTCGGTTGGATCTAAAGGAGAGAAAGGTGCCGCCGGACCACCAGGTGGGACAGGTCCAAAGGGTGCCGCCGGGGCTCGGGGTCTCCCAGGAGTTAAAGGATCGAGAGGGTCTGGAGGTCGCCCTGGAAACCCGGGTGACAAAGGTGACCCTGGAGCTCTAGGAATTCCCGGTAGGGATGGACAGTCAGGGATGCCAGGATCACAAGGGCCACAGGGGCCCAGGGGAGCAGCAGGACCAGCGGGTTTAGAGGGCCCTCGTGGGCCTGTTGGACCCATCGGCCCTGCCGGTCCTCCTGGGCTACCAGGGGTGCCTGCAGTCGCACCTCCTCCATTTCTAAAGCCACCTCAGCCCACTCAGGCCTCTCAGTTCCCTGAAACTACCAAACCACCTGAATCCCCAAAACCAGCAGAGGAACCACAGGGCTCCGTGTCCCGGCAGGTCCAGCCGCCTGTCGCCACCACCGCAACGCCTGGTGAGTTCACTGATTACATAACGGCAGGACACTGACATGTAGCCCGGTGTTAGTGCATTTTTTTTTATATACAAACTGCAATCCAAACTGCCTCTTTTTACTTTCTGAAACATTGTGGTAAATTCTTCTTCCAGGTTGTCCACCCAAGTTCAAAAAGTTTGGAGAGAGCTGCTATTACTTCTCCTCCGGTGCTCAGAGACTTAACTTTGACGAGGCCAACCAGTTCTGTACCAACATCTCATCTCATATGCTCATTATCAATAACAATGAGGAACAGGTAAATTAAATTAGACCTAGACATTATTTGTAATATTATAATTGATTTTAAAGAACAATTTAAACTAACGCAAAATGGTTATTATGAACTATTTATCTTGATTATTGCTCTTCTATTTGTAGCTATTTGTAAGAAATGCAATCGCAGGAAAAGGCTATTTCTGGCTGGGACTCACTGACAGGGAGGAGGAAAACGTCTGGAAGTGGGTGGATGGAACCATACCCGTTTTCAAGTGAGTCACATATATTAATGTATTGAAGTGATTTATGATTTGATTCTTCTTGAAGCTAATTGTCCTTGTGCTTGTTGTCAGGAAGTGGAAGCCAGGCCAGCCTGACAATTGGACTCATGGTCATGTAGACGGCGAGGACTGCGCCGGTCTTATCCATAACGCCAACTGGAATGATTTCTACTGCACTGACCGCATCGGTTTTATCTGTGAACATTCCTCCGACCGTCAGTACTTTCTACACATCAGACCTGTTTGAATTAGGAAATCTCATATTTGCGTTTGTTTGTGCAAAATAAAAATTCTATATTTTTGTAATTTTCCACATCTATCCCATATAAAGACCAAAACCAGCTGTGTCAGTGTTGTGAAAAATGACTGTTGTTGTGGCTGTAAGTTAATCAGCACATCTTTTTCTCCTCACAGTGAAAGTTCCGGTTTTATAGCATCCATCTAAGGCAGTGTGAGCTTTCTCTGGGAGAAAGGTGAAGAAGATGACGGTGAGGCTGAAGATGTGACTATGATGAAGGACATGTGGAGGAGCTCCACATGACGAGAGGACTCTGATGAAGCCAGCCCAGTCGAGTGTCTCTGACACTTGGACTGATCTTTGTCTTTAAAGGCACTTTACAATGGTGCAAAAGACGGAGACAAGCACAGAGCCATCCCACTATTGTATTGATTTTGAATTTGTACCTAAGGAAAAATAAGATTGTAGTCATTTATTTAGGCTATGCTAAGTCATTATTCGGTGCAGCCACTGTTGTACATGTGTATCTGTAAATAATATTTTACAAAAGACACATTGTTGGTTGGGATTGAGTTTCACATTGGTTGATTTCTTGACTGCTTTTTCAACCTTTTCACGTACAAAGAAAATCTACATCAGAGGATTATGGTGTTGATAATGAGTAACTATTTTGTATTCTGTAAAATGCTTCACAGACCCAGAGCTGTGATTTGAAATAAACTGCACAAAATAATGAGCGCCACCTCACCACCAGCAAATAACTGCAACCTCAGATGTTACATAGAAAATAAAGCTAGTGTGAATTTCACCTTACGAAAGCTGAAATATCGATGTCATTGTTTTTTTTTAATTCTTTTGGAGAACAGATGCTCAGTGTCAGCAGTGCTGCTGTGTTATGAAGGGCAGTATTTCTTAGACTTTAGGCTGCCAGTATGAGTTTTATATGAAGTTAACATATAACTGTTTTCTAATGTAGCCATTATAAGATGATTTATTCATTATGCCAAATACAATATGTGAAACATGTTACATGTTTATGATTTTCATAATCAGTTGTTATTATTGTATGAGTGACCTTTGTCATGTTATATAATGCTTGAGGACTGAGTAGCAGTGTGTAATCTGGTTTAAGGTTCATTATGCCTTCATTAAATCATTGAGTTCTGATGGATCAGTTCGGGACTCATACCACAATAAAATGTGAAAGAAACTGCGTGTGGAGGCTTTTCCGATAAAATATTGCATGATTCATTCAGATGGTATTGCGTTAAAAACTATTTGTTTGCCCATAAAAATGGAGGAAGAAATGGAACATTCTGATTGATACACTTTTTTTTTATGAGGTTCACGCTCGTCTGCATCTTTTTTTTTTAATCTATTTCTAGCTTTTCATTTTGTATGTATTAATTAGCTAACCAACGTATAAAAGCTAAAAAAAAAATCAGTGCTTGAACAAAAGGTAGGACTCTGCCCATCAATATGATCAAATTATGTAATTAACTTTAACTTTTTGGACTGGAATGATTACAAATAAAATAGACAATATATTTACTATTTAACTGTATGCTGAGACCAGAAATACAAGATTGTTTCTCTAAATCCTTTCAAAACACTATTAAAAATTTGAATTATTACAATGTATTATTAAAGTGTATTTATGATTCTTCTTTCTCATAAACGGCACAAGTATTTTCTTTTTACTTCTCTCTTTTCCACTAATGTCTGCAGACAAAGCTTGTTTAGTCACGTTTATCCAATAAAAAAAAAAAAAATGTACTACTCCAACATCCAATATGCCCAAAATCCAAAATGTTTAATTTATGATATTAAGAAAGAAAAATGGCACAAAAAAAAGACACTTCTGGAATTTGATTGTTGTTTATAATTTTTCATATTTTAGACATTTTAAACTATAACAACACATCATATAGTTTGTCTTAAAAGAAAATAAATTTTCTGTCAAATTCAGCTGTCAAATAAATGGAGCTAAATCTACAAAGTAACCTAATGATGGGCTCAGTTAAATGTAATGGTGTAAAAAAAAAAGTGGGCTCCGGTAAAAGTAGCAGAAAATGGGCAGAAAATACTCAAGTACTTTCCTCCCCTGCTGACTGATTAACATTATTTAATTCATGAACATATTTACGATGAAAAAAAGAAATCCCCTGTGACTAAACGGTGGGGGGGGGGGGACATTAAACGAGAAAACGTCACATGATCGGAGTCACCTGACGATGACATGTTTATTTTCTTCACGGGCGCTTTCTCGCTTTTAAGCTCCCGTTTTTGTTTTCTCGAGCGGACGCACCGACAGGTGTGTTGTTGTTGTTGTTGTTGTTTTTTTTTTTTTTGGGGGGGGGGGGAGGGGGGTGTTGCGCGTTACATCGTAAGTCGACGCTCGTTTGACACCGCGCGCTGTCCGCTCCGATTACCCAGAATGCCTCGCATGTTGCCGTCAGGCGAAGGAGTGACAGTGTAGAAAAAAAAAAAAGAAGAAGAAACAGGCAGCTAAAGCCGCGTCTGACAAAACAAAACAACAACAAAACCAAACCGAGCCGTCGTTACTATGCGTTTTTTATTGCGTTAAATCCGAGTAAGAAGGGGAAAAGAGAAACATCTGAGGGGGGAGGGGGGGAGAAAAGGCGAGATCTGCTGTTTTGTCGACACGCCGAGCGATGCCTCTCTTCACGACCAACCCGTTTGACCAAGATGTTGGTGAGTAATCAGAAACCGGAGGCTAGCTTCACACAGCTTTTTGTTTTGTGTTCTTCCGGCTCTGGGCTGGCGTCTCGCTTCGGGGTTTATATTGTCAATGTTTTAAGAAAACATCATATAAATATCAGGCGCTGTGATAACTGCCTTGTGTTTCCTTGCGTTTGTTGTGGTTCGATGACTTAGCCTGCTAGCTCAGTTGTTTATATGGAGATTGAGCTAACGAGCAGCCAACTGTTTGGAGACAGCGTCCTGAAAACACCTTTTTTTTTTTTTTTGAAAGAGACATCATTTATCCCTCCCCCCCTCCCCCCCAGTTCATAACACGTGCAGACTTTTTTTTTTGGGTGTCTTTTTTGTGTGAAGTTAACTGTTAATAGACGCCGCCGTCATTAGGTCCCTCCCTTGTACTAACTGATATCTGATCTGATATGATGATCCTGATATGTTGATCCTGATATGTTGATCCTGATATGATGATCCTGATATGTTGATCCTGATATGATGATCCTGATATGTTGATCCTGATATGTTGATCCTGATATGATGATCCTGACATCCTCGGTGAGTGGAAATGAAAGAGGATACGGTGTTGCCGTGAAACCATGAAGGTGTTTCCTCTGTTGTCTTTGTGGTTAACCACCTCTTTGGCATGTACAGTGAGCAGGGACGAACAAAGAACTTGCTGTATATTCATTCAGTTTTAATATTGATGTTTACCCTTTTTAAATGCCTTTCATAAAAGCAGCATTTTTCACTGATGCACCAGTTAGATTCAATGGTATACATTGATATCTACGCCATCCATTGCCCTCAATTCTCTACTATACTGTTTTCTTTTTAGTGCAGTTTTTCAGTCCCCTTGCGTACAGATATTATAATTATTACACTCTTGCCTTTGACAGCCGCTACTATACTTCACAATAACGGCAGCTAAAGCGGCGAGTTGCGAGGTTGGAAAGAGGTCCGTGTCAGCTTTGTAAGAGGTCTCGCTTTCGTCACTTCTATTAATACTTTGATGGAAACACGAGGTATCTCGGAAGCCAAGAAGAGTCGATTACGCAAACGAAATGCTCCGCCTGCTGACCCGAGCAGGATGGTCCATCAAACCCTGTAAAGTCACGTCATTTGTCAGGAAGAGAAGTCCCAAACGATCATAACAATGTATGCAAAGACAAAGAAAACCCATCTGGCAAAGGGCAACTCTCACAACCACTGAATGAAAGACGGTATATTTTCTTAATTCCACAAGCCACGGTTTCAGATTAACTTCGGTACGCAAAACGGACAATATGAGCTGCATTCAATTGGTGTTTACTACAGTTCTGTTGGAGTGAAAGGTGCTTTTATTATGTAATCAGCCCTCTGTATCGCTCTCATGTTTATGTTCATTTGTAAAGGTGCATAACATACCTGTCGTGCACAAAGACATTTCTGACTCTTGCAGCTATGTTTCTCTTTTTCGAGACACTTGCTTGTTCCTGAAGAGGCTCCTCACCTGTTATCTTTTGTTTCTGACTCCAAATACACTACAGCCATGAACAACTTCCCTTTTGCCAACTTGGAAGTGTTTTCTCTTACGATGGTTGTCGTGCCTCTTTCCTGCAGAGAAAGCAACCAGTGAGATGAACACAGCAGAGGACTGGGGCCTCATACTGGACATATGTGATAAGATAGGACAGTCGCGCACCGGGTTAGTCGGCTTTCTTCCTTCTAAGCAACACAAAACTAAGGCACCAAAAAAAAAAAAAAAGTGTTATTTTTAACAGTTTTCCAGTGTTGAAATACTTTTTGTATCCCATACCAACAAGTTTACAATGAAGAAAATGTAAGATTGATACTCATATTTACAGACTTAACTCTAAACCGTCATGTTTAGCTTAACTGAGATCAATTATGTTTTGACCTTCGGTTTATTTCCTCAAACCTTTTGAGTTCTTGTGTTCTGTTTCAGGCCCAAAGAATGCCTCCGCTCCATAATGAGAAGAGTGAACCACAAGGATCCCCATGTAGCCATGCAGGCGCTGACTGTAAGCACACTTGTTGTTAGAGGCACCGAGCTGTGAGCGAGTGGAGTAATCAAATTTAGCGTCTGATAAGTCATGTCCTAATGTGTGCTCCATGCATGTCAATGTTCGGTTCATGAATATTCTGTACCCTCGGTCCCCCGCAGCTTCTCGGTGCTTGTGTTTCAAACTGCGGCAAAATCTTCCACTTGGAGGTGTGCTCCAGAGAGTTCGCCAGCGAAGTCAGTAACGTCTTAAACAAGGTATTTTGGTCACTTTCCCTTCCTCTGTTTTATCCATATACGCCACATTTAAGTATTAGTGATTAGTGTAAATCGGGTCACGCTCTATCATTGTTCCCACAACATGTTTTGATATGCGTCGTCTGCAGGGCCACCCCAAAGTGTGCGAGAAGCTGAAGGCCCTGATGGTGGAGTGGGCGGAGGACTTCCGCAATGATCCACAACTCAGTCTGATCTCGGCAATGATCAAGAATCTACGCGAGCAGGGTGTCACTTTCCCAGCTGTGGGCTCCCAGGTAGGTCTGTAGGTAATATTGTGACACAGTTTTTTTTTTTTTTTTTTTTAAATGAGCATTAGCAGATTGTATATGAATAATACATATTTAAAATGTTGTATTTTGGAGCTCCCATGTAGACTAGTGATTAAGACCAAAAGAAGCCGCGTTGTCTCCATTTTGATTCCGGCATCTTTGATGTTACTATCTCGCGTCAAGAAGCCACACAATTATCTGACAGAAATTATTTTAATTAAATGGTAAATTTGAGGTTATCCTGCTTCGAAACTGAGACTCAAACCCATCATCTTATTCCTCTAAGTCATGAGTCTGAGTCATAATTTGCCTAAGTATATGATTATTGTCTTCTCACAGGCTGCAGAGCAAGCAAAAGCAAGCCCAGCTTTAGTGGCAAAAGATCCCTCCACCTCAACAAACAAAAAAGAAGAGGAGGACTTGGCCAAAGGTAAAGAGGCCTCAAGATTAACGTCAAATTATTAAACCTGTTTTTTTTTGCAAATGACTGAACCACTTCTGTACAATTTTTTAATATTCAGACGTGAGTTTAGAAATGTATTCCTGAGAAGAATTTTCCTTAAAACTGGCACACTGGCGCCTTTTGATCGCTCTTGGCCGTGTTTACATAACTTCCCGTGTACGCTGGATTCATGAATCGGAGACGTTTTGAAAGGTGTGCGACCTTTTTTAAAGGGCACGCGGTCGCGCATATTCGCCTGTGTTGTGTGCAGCAATCGAGTTGTCGCTGAAGGAGCAACGTCAGCAGCCACAGACCTCCTTGTCGAGCCTTTACCCGAGCACCTCCAGCCTGCTCTCCTCACACAAGTCGGACGGAAGGAAAGTCCGCGCTATCTATGACTTTGAGGCTGCAGAGGACAACGAGCTCACCTTCAAGTCGGGAGAAATCATCACCATCCTAGACGACAGGTGAAGTTTTGCACAAGTATGAAAGTAAACCGGGATTTGGCAAATATTTGTGCGAAGTTAGGGCATCTATTTTGCGTTCAGAGTTGGGTGTCTCTTCTCTGGGAAGTGGCTGCCCTGCTGAAATGTGTATCACGATGTCACATTCTCAACCCGTCTGATGAACTGCCTTTGAAACTTTTACCGTTTGATAGGAAACTGTGAATCTCTGAAAGGACTTTTTCAGGAATTCATTAAAATACTTTGATGTTTATAAAGTGTGAAACTCTGCAGATTAGTTAGTAGAGAAAAAAAAAAGTCTGCATGTCTAAACTGTGTCATCTTTAATATGAGGTCTGTCTGCAGCACTGATAAAATGACAGATTAAATCCAGTTAATAATAAAAAATAAATTAAAAAAGTAGACTCTTTCCGAGTGTCTGTTCATCACTGAATGTGATTTTCTTTCTCTCAGTGACCCCAACTGGTGGAAGGGGGAAACGTACCAGGGAATCGGGTTGTTCCCCTCCAACTTTGTCACTGCTGACCTCACTGCAGAGCCTGAGATGAGTGAGTGTCCACGCACACACACACACACACACACACACGCACATCACGCACCCTTTCTTCTCTTGCGTCACCGCTAATACTTTGATAGCCCATTTAGCCCATTAGCAATACTGCTTTATAGATCGTGGAGTGGGCCAATCGATGAATCGCTCACACACACACACATGGTGGAAACAATACAAAGAACTCAGTGCGATTACAACACAGTCAGGATATTGGTGACATAAGCAGGAAAAGATGTATACAGGTTATTGCGTGCATTAAACAACAACAACAACAACACCGCCTGTAACTCGGGGAAGTCATTCAAAAAGTGTCTCGTGGTGTTTGGATACCTTTCAGGTCGTTTTTTTTCATCTCTGTTACTGATGTCTTCCCTGCTGATACAAAATCTTGTGTCCTGCTTTGATGGCTGAACTTTTAATATGCCATTCAAATGCAACGCACCTACTCATATCAAAGCATTATCTTCTGAATTGATGATTAATGCAACCTCTTTTTAATTCATTAAATCCCTTCGGTCATGAAGCGTTCAATGAATTAAAGCCCTTTCATATTCATGTCATGGCTTTGTCTTGTCAATTGATGCATCCTCTTTTTTTTTATTTATTTTTTTTATTCATTAAATCCCTTCATTCATGAATTTTAACATCTCCTTCACTGCTGCCACAGAAATATATTAAACTAATAACAGTCTATGGTATAACTTTCTGCAGTGCGAAACTTCACTGTACCGTCCGATGTTATTATATTATATTTTACATTACATATACATTATATCATAACATAGGAGCTCCAGTCATAAAACTTACAGCTGCTTTCAAATATTTTTTAAAGGGAGTTCACATACTTGCAGGAATATACTCGAGCATCAGCAGTTTTTTGTTGGAACAGCAGTGTGTCTTCCAACTTCAAATGTTTAATAAACTGACAAAAAGAAAAAACAAACAAACGCAGAAAGCTGTCGGTCATCTGGTGTAGTAGATGCCAAAGGTTTTCCCCCGTTACCAGCTTTGCTTCGTCGCTGTCCGCCTTCTTCATCGCATCCATTTGTTCACCTGCTGCTTGTATATCTTTGTCATTTCTTTTGCATGACGCCTCTTCGTGTTTCAGTCCCTCAAAACATCCATGCTGCACACGTACGTTCAGCTATTTTGCCGTTTTCCTCCCCATTAGTGCAAACATATTTCCACGAGAGCTGCCTGATGCTTTAATGTGGAGTTGTGGCGCTTCACACCAGGTTAGCACAAAGAAAAACGATGCACGTATTTCAATGGCTTTCAAAAGACACTTTGACAAAATCTTTTATCAGACTGTAACTTTGTTGTTATTTAATATCCAGACCGGTGTTGTGCGTTTGTATGAATCGGTCATTCTTGCGTTATATGGATGATGTCACTGATCGCTGGTACTGTTGCGTTTCTTTTTCTTTCTTTTTTTTTGCTGCCGCATCCGCTGTTACTTTGGAAATCTACAGTGAAGACGGAGAAGAAAACGGTACAGTTCAGTGAGGACATTCAGGTGGAGACTATAGAGCCCGAACAGGAGCCTGTGTATATAGACGAGGTAAGTTCCCTACTGTGTGCAGTTACGTCAATAAATAGAGAGCTTTCTTCCAATAAAACATCATAAAATGATTACTCGCCTACAAAAATAGTGACAACAAAATCCAAATTTTAGACCTTCATAGTCCGTGTTTTGTTTTTCGAGAACGATGAATGAATGACGTATGTTGTCAAATGAACTCGCACGTACTTGACCTTTACTGAAACCTTTCAGGACAAAATGGACCAGCTACTGCAGATGATTCAAAGTGCAGATCCGACAGACAACCAGTCAGACAGCGTCGAGTTACTACAGCTGGAAGGTAAACGGAACTAATATCATTTTATGAATGAAAGTGGCGGAGTATAAAACAACAAATGAACGTTTTTGTGAAGGTGGATTATTGTTGGCTTGAGATAACTATTTGTTGAATCTTTTTCTTTTTCTTTTTTTGTCTCCCCATCATCAGGTGCCTGCAATCAAATGTGTCCCCTCATTGACCAGAAGTTGGAGGACACAGACAGGTACACTGAGCTTGTAGTGCTGTTGCCGCATGTCTGCAGATGGTAGACGTAAAACGTGTAACGAGAGGGGAGTTTACGCGTTTGATAAATATTAAGCGAAGGGAATGTGACGTTTTGATTGTGTGGATTTGTATCGTCAGGAATCACTCGGAGCTGTCGGACCTCAACGTGAAAGTGATGGAAGCCCTGTCTTTGTACGCCAAGCTGATGAATGAAGATCCGGTCTACACCATGTACGCCAAGCTGCAGAGCCAGCAGTACTACATGCAGCAGCCTGCCAACACGGCACAACAGGTAAAAGTCGACCTGACGTGTTGACGGGATGTTTGATGTTTTTCAAAATCCTTTTTGTGGGAAATGAAATCCGCCAAACCGTCATTCATCTCCTCTGCCTTTTTGAAGTCCAGCCAATATTCCTCTCACGCCGACCGTGTTTCTAAGTTGCCATCAATCTTTCCAAGTACCCGGCAGCCACGTCCGCTCTCACCGTCCACTATGTCCACAGGTCTACCCCGGTCAGCCTGCATCGGGTTCATATGCCATGAGCGGCACTGGGGTGCAAGGTTATACTGTTCCTATGGAGCAGCTTCCTGTCGGAGCCCCCATTCCTGGTCAGCCAGCTCCCAGGTGAGGTTCACAGTGTTTTGGTGTCCTGCTATGCTAAAGCAAATGACAAGCTGTTGATGTGATCAATCTCCTTTTGGGAGTTTTAGTGTTCACCGTCTCTCCTCTGTTTATTACTTATTGGGCGGGAAAAGTGTTTACGACACGATGCCAAAACACCTTCCGGTTTCTGTTTCCACCGGTATAATTTGTCTCATTCTCTTTTCGAGTGTGTCCACCCGTCGTCAGTTTTACAGGAAAAAAAATATTTGTTAATACTGCAAATTCTCCGTCCTTGGCCGGGGTTGTTACTTTACCAAACTGCAGAAAGAACCAGGCCTTCACCTGTTCCAGACATGCGAAGTGCGATCGGACTGTTCCCGTTCCACACCAATAGAGCTGCGGCGCTGTAATGTGCACGTTTTCCTTCAGACGCCTGAGAGCATCGCAGCGCAACTTTTTGAACGCCGACGTTCTGCCCCTCTTGAAACGCGGACGCAACTCAAAACCCCTCTCCGCTCATCGCTTTATTGCCGTAGCTTTTTTTTTTTTTTTGAAGCATTTTTTTTTGTTTGTTTTTTTGTTTTGACGGATCCCCGTTGCCAATTTCCTAAGTTTGACAGAAAATGAGATGTGAGCTCGCTGCTCGACTTTCAAGTCCACAGTGAAATCACGAATGCTTCACGTACTCGTGGTCGCAAAAACATGTCTAACTCGTGTTCTAGTGTTGATTAAATGGTTTAACTTTAAGTACTTGCTCTCAAAAGTTACACTTCTCCCTGCTCAATGAGCATTCACCTTTTTGAGTTCCGTTTGTGTGCGAAGCGAATGGTCTCGGAGCTTCTTGAACGCCCCTCGTGTAGAGGCCTCTTGTTCGCATGTATTTTAGGATATTTTGGTATTTGGCCTTCTATTTGTTTTCTTATGTACTCCTATTTTTTTTTTTAGTAGTTAATGCAAACTCAAATCTTCCATGTTCATCACCAGTACGATTTGAGTTCAGGGCATTCATTTCTCACCATGTCATGCTCAGCGTTGCAGTTCGGGGCTCGTTGAAGAGAAATGCTTTTTTTATTTTTTATTTTCTCTCCTGTTTATTCACTAATTGAGTGTTGTGGCACCATCAATGTCGCCTCCCACGTAAGTTTAACATGATCCCAGCAGCTCGATTGACAACAGTTTTTGTGTTTGGAAAATTCAGTGCAGCACACTGTTCAATATGACTTTACTCATTTCTTCTAGAGATGGAGTCACTGGTGTGGAAGTCTAAATTAGGCTGTAACTACAGTGCGACATGAATTTTGGGTGTACAGTGAACCCTCGTTTTTCGCGGGGGTTACGTTCCAAATAGAAACCGTGATAGGCGAAATCCGTGAAGTAGTAACCTTTATTTTACAATTGAAATAGATAGAACTGGACATTAAATATATCTACGTTACATATAGTCGTAATGTGATTTCAATGCACGATGCAAATCCGTGAAGCAGCGAGACCGTGAAAGGTGAACCGCGTAATAGCGAGGGTTCACTGTATTCGCACCCTTCCTTATTAGGGACAGATATGTAATGGTTTGTGCAAGTCGAAGCTATTGAGAATTTACACTATTAATGAGTCCACCTCGTTGTAAAGCATTTTTCTTCATTTATTATTCATTTATTCCCCCCCCCCACCCACCCCACAGTGACGTCCAAATGTACATGGGCCAGCCTCCAGTCTACAGCGCAGGTCCGGGCAGTATGGGCCCAGCAGATGTTCAGTCCTACCAGAACCCGGCCAGCGCTCCCGGCCCGGCACCGTGCACGACTCCAGCAGGCATGACGCAGTCGGCAAACTACAGTTCCCCGTCTGGCCCGAGCATAGCACCTTCCTCAGACGCCCTGCAGGCCCCATACTCAGAGAAGGCCTTGCTATAGGGCCCCCAGAGCTCACTGTTACCCTCTCTCTCTCTCTCTCTCTCTCTCACACACACACACACACACACACACACACACACACACACACACACACACACACACACACACACACACACACACACACACACACACACACACACACACACACACACACACACCTGATCAAATAGTTATCGTAGATAATTTGTGCTTCATAACTTTTTTTTTTTTCTTGTGGGGCACCAGATAGTGCGGTTAAAAAAAAAAAAAAAAAAGGAAAGGAACACTGACATTTGGCACACTTAGTGTTTCATTTGGCACCGAAAGAGTTAAATATACAGTTACACTTCTCACTCCGGATTTAGAGGTGGTCACGAGGTTTTGATTTAAATAGCATTCAAAAATTGCTGCGAGTTTCAGGTGTAACTGTAGCGGCTTCAATCTACCAACATAATACTTACGCCATTACTATTTGATCAAGTGTGAAATACACACAGGCATTCCCTCACTCCAGCCTCTGTACGCACACTGGAGCAACACACAATACACACTACAGGCAGGTGCACACGCACACACACACACACACACACACACACACACACACACACACACACACACACACACACACACACACACACACACACACACACACACACACACACAGCAGCACTACTTGGTTGACATACACACCTCAGTCATGAATTATAATTTATCTTCATTCACACACTAACACAGAAATAAATCCTCAGTAAACCACAGCCCACTTCAAGCAACTACAGTATTAACATGTCACAAAAAAGGGGTGTTGACTTACTTTTTTTTTTTTTTTTTTTTTTAAACAAAGGAATTTTAGCAATTCTGAAACCATTAGGCTACTACTACATTCTATATGTGTCATCAACTATGAAAAGTACTGAAAACTGAAGCCACTTTGCTTTTTTTGGAGGGGAAAAAGAAACCAGAGGAATTGAAGCATGCACATGACTCTTGTATATACTGTACTGAACTAGTAGTAAAGGCCACGTGATGACATCATGGGTGGGCTGCATGCTAGCACAGCTCCGGGCGTGTCTCTCTCAGCCTTAAAGGTGAACTTTGCGGTAAGGACGTCGCTGAATTAGAGGTGTAAAAGCCAAAGAGAACAAAAGGGAAAAAAAAAAAAAAAAAAATACTTACATGCCGGAAAAGAACTTTTCTTTTTCTTTCTGTATTATGATTGACATTTTACTTCATGCTGCAGAGTTTTCCTTTTCAAACCGAGCAATTTTCCTTTTTGGTGGATGCGGACGTCGCTCCGTGTCCCACGTGTCCCCGTGGCTGTACTAACACACTCGTACCACCGACTTGGCTACTAGGGGGACAACTCTCTAAACCCCCGGTGTCTTTGAAGCATCTCTATAGTCAGTGTTGGAAAAAATGACTGCTATGTTTTTTTTTTTTTTTTTGTAGTGCATTTTAATTTATGTTTTTGATTATTGTTATGATATTTTAAATGGAGAAGCAGTGCAGGATGTACGTATTCAGAGACTAGAGCAGAATATGTGCTATTCTGCCTCACTTAGTTGTATATTTAAATCGCTCACGTGAGAACAAGGACATTTCTCTCGGTGTTTGATCCATGCTTATTGTACTGTAGGGTCAAATGGTAATGTGAAAACTGACTGAACCTCCCCCATGCGTTCAAACCTTCCCTCTCTGAGCTCCGTGAACACTAAAACAAGTACCAGAAGAAGAATGGGAATATGGTGTCCGTGATTCTGGACAATTAAAATCCGGATATTGTAAACGACTCTTTACCGAAGTCTAATTTAATCAGTTAAAATGACGAGATTGAATATCGTACAGGTCCACTTCTCACAATCGCCCATATTTACCACATTCTTAGTTCTGTTTATGAGGCTTCTACATGTTCAAAGTCTTTGGGAAAGAGTGGTTTACAAAAACTGGATTTGATTGCAGAAAGCTGATGAAACAGGAAATGTATTTATCTGTTGTATTTAATACTGACTGATGTTAGATGAAGGAATTATGAACCTTTAAGCACTCTGAAGTAGAGTTTCCAATTGCGGGGCAAATTGGTGTGTTGATCTGACGAATTTGTGTCATTTCATTTTCTCTTGAGACATTGTGTTGCAAATGTGCTACTTCCTGTGTCACCTTAAGAATATAACAGCAAGCACACGACTTGAGCTCGGTTCCTGGGAGTGTAAAAATCCTCCAACACTTGATTTTTGATTTACGTATTAACATAGTTGATTTTACAATTTTTTTGTTTTGTTTTGTTTTGTGCTGCCTTCACCTAAAAGATGTTAATCTGTTTGGTCAAAGAGGGTAAAAAAAATATATCAAAGTAGCAGCTACTCTGGGACCAGGAGCCAGATTATCATCACACGTCATCTTATAATGTAACATCTTGTTGCACCGCAGCGCTGAACTGCAGCCCCGATCCAAGTTTGTTTTTTGTTTTTAATTTTTTTTACAGGATTGAGATGCTGCCTGTTTTTAAGTTTCAAACCAACATTATTGTAAAGGTTCTGTCTAAAGTTGTAGCCTGCTGTTTGTATGTATTCTTTTAACCATACTTATTAATTGGTATTCACAATAAAAAAAAAAACAGGCCAAATGTACAGAATAATACGCATGGGTTCACTTTGCTTGAGTTTAGCAACCCGTGAGTCAAAATGTGGCGAAAGTTGTGGAGTTGTTTTCTTGTGTTACCCAGCCAGCGTCAATATAATCCCATCAGATCATTCACACGCACACACTTTCGGATGTTAGTGTTCGAGTTCATGATTTCCTCCGTACATTTACACATTTATACAGAATACATACAAAAGATTTCTTCCTGCTGTTATTTTTCCTCTGGAAAAAAAAAGTTTAATTTCCTTAAAAATTTAGTAATTTCAGGAACTTCTTCTGCCCCATGCGAACTCCATAATGTTAAAATATGGAAAAGTGTTGAAAACACGCTTGTCCAAAAGTTGCATATTGAATGCAACTCGAGTTAAACTCAGATTTAAGGTGAAAAACAAAAGGTAACCGTACACAAAACCTGATTTTGAACATGTTTGGTGGGGAACTTTAGGAATGTTTCCTAACATTAAATGCTGTTTATTTCAGGAATATTTGGTGCTGTAAAGGATTACTTGCAGTGTAAAGTTGTCCTCTTCCTCGCCACTAGATGGAGATCTGTGTGCGAGTCTGAACAAGTCTTGATGGAGGTTTTGTTTGGCAGCCATTGAGCATCACATTTGGAGTTTTCAAAGCCGTGGGGAATATTAGGAATTATTTTCACTTTACATTTTTTTTTTTTATTTTGTTGCAATCTTAACATCATCTCAATCCGGAGTTATATACGTAGACATATATTTATCTTATTATACGTTTGCTCATAAAACACCTGTTAGAACAGACATGGGTCTCATGTAACCACTGTCCCTTCTCAGAACTTGTGCACTTCAGGCTGAGTGTGATATTTCTCCTTGAAATTATGGGATGGGAGCGCTCTTCTTCGTGTGCCCATAAAAAGACAAGCATGACCACCTCATTACCTCAGCAATAAAATAATACAGCCTCCAGTGCAGTGTAAGCAATGTCAGTGTGCAGAGTCCAACGGCTCGGCTGTTTCGTATTTTTTGTGGGAGGTGATTGTCAAAGTCTTTAGCTCCCAGTTGAGACCAGCAGCTGGTGTTCAGGGACCATGCCCTCGGGGAAGACGGTCAAGCTCGTCCTGTACGAGCTGCTGCAGTTTGCAGCACTTATCACACCCATCTTTGTCGTCATGGAGAGATTTGCCAGCCTCATTAGGGATGTGAAAGGCCGGGATCTAACGGCTTACTGGCTGATAGTGGCGACTTCTATCGCCTACGTGACCTCTGTGACCCTGCTGGTGTGGGTTCCTCTCAAATATCTGATCTTGAAGCAGCGGAGGTGCATAACAGAGACCACGCAGTGGTGAGTAAGTTAAGACTGTTTTTAAAAGTAGTTCGGGGACGTATCCACATGTAGCGGAGAGAGTATCTTGCAATGAATTTTAGATGACGCAAATCCTTTAAATTTGTGATTTTGAGCTAAATAGGGTTACAAAAAACAAAAACAAAAAGTACAAAAGCAATGTAAGAAAGCTTGACGTGCTCCAGCAAAAGTAAAAAAAATACCTCGCTTATAAAATTTTAGGTTGTAAGCAGGAAGATGCAGCTGTGCTCAGTGTGATACTTTCTGGGATTTCCAGCTTCAGCCTTACATGGCTTATTGTGGCCTGTGTTAGTAGTTGGAACTGAAATCTTGCATTTTTGTGACTTTTCTTTACTCCGTGCTTCTGTTAAATCCAAATTTTTATCATTTAAATGTGGCATCTAATATTACATAGTCTTGCTTCACTCTACAAAGCGAAACTAACTACGAACGGATAAATGTAGTGAAGGTAAAAGTGCAACATTTGCCTCCGCAGTGTGGAGTAGAATTATTTTTAGTTGCATATAATAAGAAATTATAAGATTAACGGTTAGAAGTAAAACTAATTCAATACATGCTTCTTTTAAAAATTCATCATAATGAGAGGATTTTTATTCAAATGAGAACTAAAATAACTTATTTTATTTTTCAGGAGACCGACAGCGCTGGCGTATATCATCCTGTGTACACTACCGTGCTTTGCTATTTTAATAGCCAGCTCCAAGGTAACGTCATGGAGACCGAATGATTTTGTCACTGAGGAGCACCTGTTGATGTTTTGTCCTGTCATGCTCCGGCGGGGTCCTTGAAGAGGCGTACACTTGTTGTAAACAGTCCATTTGTGGCACGAGCTCCTTTGCCCCCCCCCCCTCCTCCACCCTCCACCCACCTCCTCCCGTGTGGGAGAATGTGTTGAGGCACTAATTATTCACTGAGTGACGGTTGACATGGCACATTGCACCACAGAGAAAGAAAAGTATTGCTTATCACCAGCTCCCCTCTCTCGCTCTCTCGCTCTCTCTCTCTCTCTCTCTCTCTCTCTCTCTCTCTCTCTCTCTCTCTCTCTCTCTCTCTCTCTCTCTCTCTCTCTCTCGGGGTTCACTTACTCACTTTACATCCAACGACTTTCTCAGCTTGCGCTGAACGAAAAAGAGAAAGAAAAGTTACCTTTCGCCACTGTTACCGAGAAGGACCTTTGGTACCATCACATTTAAAAGGCAGCAGCAGTGGAAATGTGTCCTCTGTCACGAGACTGCGATGCCTGCCCGAGGTATTCAATAACCCTCAGTGAACATAACAGGTTGGCCATTAACCAAACTTTGATTCCTTCCACCACCGAAACCGACGGGTATTTTTTACTCGCGTGTTTCACTGTCCGTTTAACTGTTGGACAAACAAGAAGATAGATGAGAGCATCTGAGCACAAAGACTTGTCAGACATATTTTTTTTACACGTCACGTTTCTTGATCTAATGTGAAGGGCGTTCAGCAGCATCTCTGTCATGATGCGGTAGTAAAAATCTGATGGCTTCATAAAACCTGGATTGCGGGAGCTCCAGCCAAACGTCATTGTGGACCGTTTCAATTTTGTTTCTTCCGGCTTTGTCTCTTCATGATTTCTGAGTATCAATTCCTTCCACTGCTGCGTTCACGTTTGACATTGCTATTATTTTAGGTGCAGGTGGACAGAGGATGCGAGCACGACCATTTCTCAGAGTTGCCCGTGTCCTTGGTGCTTTTCTCCCTCATCTGTGTGGATGTCGTGGAGAGGATTCGACCCTGCAGGCTCCTGGGCCAATGTGAGGCTTCAATCCATCCAGACTATAAAAAAAAATGAAATGCTCTCATGTTGCATGTGTTGTGGGAGAAACAGTCATGGAATTAGTTTTCAGTGCTAGACTGATGATACTCAGCTGTACGTGCTCGTAGAGGCACATAACCTCCTCTTCTTTACTCATGTATCTCACGTCTCTCCATCCTGGTGGAGGGATCCCTCATCAGTTGTTCTTGATAAGGTTTCTCCTTTTTCTCTGATGAAGGATTTTTTTTTAGTTTTCCCTTATTATAGAAAGAGATAAAAGACACAACCCGGTAACATGGCAAAACATGAAATAGACACGCTGGTCCACTACGGCAAAACGTGAAATAGACACGCTGGTCCACTACAGCAAAATGTGAAATAGACACGCTGGTCCATTACAGCAAAACGTGAAATAGACACGCTGGTCCACTACAGCAAAACGTGAAATAGACACGCTGGTCCACTACAGCAAAATGTGAAATAGCCAGGCAGTTACACATTTTCCAGTAGTGGACGAAAATGAAACCTACTGCAGGCGTAGAGCCATGTGAGGTACAGGAAAATAAAATGTATAGCTAAACATGTGGTTGGGGTTATTAAATAAGCACATGGTTGGGATTAGAAAAACAACAAGGGCGGGTTTAGGGGAAAAAAACAGAGTTGAGGTTAGGTGAAAGAGCATGGTTGGGATGAGGAAATAAAAAACAACTCGATTAAAAACTGATCGTCCCTCATTCCAGTCTGTGACTAATACCACTCTAGCCTACTTATACCAACAACAACAAAAATTCCCTTATTGCCTCTATTGTGGGACCTTGGTCACATGATCCCGCTTAGACAGGACAAAGTGTTGCTATTTCAGACTTTTCTGTAGTGGACCGGCGTGTCTATTTCACGCTTCGCCGTGATACTGGGGGTGAAAGACAATGGCCAGTTCTCTTGATATTTGCTGGACTGTAGGATAACCATATTGTAACCCGATCACACACACAGTGTGCAGCATAACATCTGGTCTTGTCGTTTGCAGCAGACAGCCTGGATCCTGACCTTGACATGTCAGGCCCCGTCCTTGACATGTCAGGCCCCGTCCTCACCCACCTGGAGCAGGTGACCACCGTATCAGGCCAGCTGCACCCCGATGACAGTTTGACCCAGAGGCAACCGGTGGCCAGAAACGGCAGCCCCTCAGGCAGATGGCAAGACCTCGCACGCCCACCCAGACCTTCACCTCTCAGCACACGAACGCCCGGCACTGCCTACTTGTACTCCTCATCGTCATCTTCCTGGTCTCATCCAGGTCACCTGGGCCTCCTGTGGAGGAGGGACGGGAGGTCAGAGACGTTTGTGAATGGTTTCGTGTTCTGGTTGGACACTGTGGAGATGGTGAGAGTGGCAGGAGAGCCGTCAGTCTTTTACTCGGCCTGGGTGTTCCCAATTTACATTGTGGCCTTCCTGTCAACTCTGCGTATGATCATCACGCCTAACAACCCCTTGTTGTCCTCTGCTGGAGTCGCTCTGCAGGACTTTCCGTTCTTTGTCATTCGGGTTGCCCTGATTGTTGTGTTCGGTTTTGTAACACCTCTGTTGTACCCGCTGAAAAATGTACTGGTGAGCCTGACTTTTATCTACTTTACATTCCTGACCAAGCTGAGGATTTTCAGAAGTCAGAGCATGTTTTGAGGAGGATTGTCGCAGTCTGTTGTTGATCAAAGAGCCACTTGGATCGTGGACGGCTGAACAGTTGGTATTCGTGTGTAGAGAGCAGCACCAAAGAAACTTCAGTACTGCCAGTACTGATGAAGAGGAGCAGCATGTTTTGAATTCTGCTGGCTTGTATTGAAAGGACATTCATCCATATCAAAGTGTAAAAAGGATTCTGGCTTTATAACGACGAAGGTGTGGAGGTTGGAGAACAGTGTAAGCAAACTCTTTTCCTTTTACTCTGACATATTTGAATCCAAAGAAAAAACATTTTCTTTTCAACAAAAAATTATAAAAATATTTTTCAACCATAACTATTTTAAATAAAAGCCCTTTGTTTTGACAATGTTGTAAATATTTTAATGCTATCAGTTCAAGCTCGGTTAATCAATATTTGATTGTACTAATATGTAAAAATAACTACATCTATCATGAAAATGATCACTCGCAGAGAATGATCACTGAGCTCTGCGGTTCCCATCAGACATGTTTTAGTATTTAAATATTTCGAGCCACAACTTCACTGTTTGGGTTTATTCTCCACTCTCAACCTAATTTTCCGCAGCAGTCGGTTATTTTTTTTTTGCTGAAGCTCTGATAAACCAGCTGTACGATAGCCTGGCTTCACCTGACTTTTGCTTACGGCTTCCGTCTTTGTTGTGATGAATGTCTAAAAACTCTGTTCGAAAGAAAGTTCTTTCCGCCACTCTGCGTTGCGGACCAATCGGTGACGAGTGCGGGTGGCTAAGTGTGGTGATGTTGAAGTCGGGCATTTGTTTCAAAATGTAGCTCCAGCAATGGCGACGCCAGCAAATATCAAGGAATTGAAGTCGGAGCAACAGCAATTCTCCTTGTATCCTTAAAATACTTGACAAAGTCTACAATGGTCATTAACCGACATGGTGTTGCACTCTGCTCACATTGGGGGAGGTTCTTTGTTGCTTAGTGCTTGGTGAGTTTCAGCGGGCAACATATGTCATATGGTGGTCAAAGCTGATTAGTTATAGGCTTTGGGTCAATGCCTATTAGGATGCGATGACTGGAAACAATCCCGAGTGGATTATGGTCCTCTTTGGAAAAGATCCTCAAAGTTGCTGAAACTCAGCCTGAAGAAAGAAACACCCATCTTCCAAAACATCTGCTCATATTTGTTTTTTTTCCAAAGGCTGCAGTGGATAGCACTACGCGGCTCACAGAAACAAAATGTCTTATGCACTAAGTGTTTCATATCTATAAATGTGATGACTGTGGAGACCACAGAATGAAATTATAATCATTTTCATACTCTTCAAACCCTTCAGTGACTCCTCATCCCCTGTGGATAACATCATTCCCATCTGGATAGAAATACCAACAGAGTAACTTTTTATTGATTTTGGTGAAGTGGATTCCAACTTCCCCAGACGCCTTCATGTAAAACACCTACATGAAGGCGTCTGCAATTGCTTTGTTTTTTTGTTGTTGCGCATATTCATTCAGTTTTTTTCCATGAATTTGTCACTGTTTACATATGCTATATGTTATTCTTAAGACCCAATAGGACATTACAACAGAGAGCAATTTTTAGACCTGATGTTTTTGTCATAATGGGGCCAACCATAGGCATCACACCAGCTACTCTGTGTAGATCTTAGTGAGGATAGGATTTCCGTTGCAAGCCCCTCCTTCAGCATAAAAAAACCCCAAAACAATAGAGAAAAAGATTTTCTTGATATGTTTCCGCTTCTAATTCCTTTCGTTGTCCTTGAATGTTGCAAATTAGTTTCTTACCCTTATCTGTCGCCTGTGGCTCAGCTACCGTGGAGGTTTATGTGATACTATGCCCATATAACTCACTGGAATGTAACCTTGGCGCGTGTGTGTGTGCGTGTGCGTGTGTGTGCATGTGTGTGTGTGTGTGTGTGTGTGTGTGTGTGTGTGTGTGTGTGTGTGTGTGTGTGAGAGAGAGGATACAGTGACACCACAGAGATATGTTGGTGTATTCTGTAATCGGCGCTGGTCCACCAGGACATGTCTGACAGAATTATACCCACGGTGCACTTGGTCTTTGTTGCTCTGATGGATGAGCCGGGGCTGCGGGACAAATCGTTTAAGGGAATTGCCAAACTAGTGACTCTTGTCTCTCGCAACAAAAGAAAATAAATGAAGGAATGTGGAAAAAATAAGCAGGAAACACATTGCTGCATTGCTGGTGATAAATTCAGACATAAATTTATATTGGCCTCAACTCCCTGTCCACACCGTAAAGGGGAGATTTGTTAAAGGTGTTGTTAATGATTTACATGGTGAGTGACAGGACTGACAAGCAACTGTAACTCAATGAGTTACCGGAGCTGGCCTGCTTTCATTTACTGGTATAAAAACTAAAATTAACTTCCCTTAATTTCCCCACAGCCATGATCATCCTATTCCTTAATGATTCATACTGTAATCTGCAAGAAGGCATTAGTGCAGCTTGAGTTATTGTGGCAAGTATGCAGTACGTCATGTTGGCAGGATGGAGAGCACTTCTTTTTTTTTTTTTTTGGACACAGACTGAATGCTCTGAATGATCAAAGGAAAACACAACAGCCTGCATCCATTCCTCTCTATCGGAGACTCCACAGGATTCACTGTGCAGACTTCTCTCAGGCACAGGCTTTCATTTCTTTTTTTTTTTTTTTCTCTTCAATTGAACCTTCCATGCATGCTGACACTTTTAAATTCACATTTAGCTTTTTCAATGGTAAAAAAAATAAAATAAATTCATCAACAAATTTTTGTCCTCAAATGAGGCTCTAAAGTCAAATTTTCTTAAAGCGTGTAAAGAAAATCTGCTTTCCGAAGGCATTCGTGGTCAAAATAGAGACTTTTTTTTCCCCTACTGCCTCTATGGAGGTGACATTGTTTTGGGGTGAAATAGGATGGTGAAAATATCTCAACAATCATTGGATAGACTGACATGTAATTTTATACAGGTATGGTGTCCCGATGATGAAACCCAATGGCTTCGGGGATCCCTCAACTTTTCCTCCATCGCAACCAGTGGTTTAAAATGTTCACTTATTTAGTGAATTATGAAATCAGTATTACCTGACTCAAATTCACTGCACCTCCGACTTCTTCCATAAGCCACCAGAAAGTGAAATAATAAGTATTGGACAGATTATCGTCAAATTTGATACAGACACCCACATCCCCCCTCAGGATGAGCTTACATCCCTGCTGGTCTCTTAATTTCTGGTACAGCAACAGCATATAAACCAAATTTCACTTTGTTGATCATTTTGCTGGAGACATCGGGCTCTTTTTGTACCCCATGTTTAGTGCTGATCAGCAATACTTATCATCTCAAACTATAACGGTAACATTACCAAACAACATCTTATAATTGCCATTGTGAGTATGTTAACATACCGATGTCAGCAGAGTGGCTGTTGACTCTTAGTTTTGCGAAAATCTTGTCAAAACGGAAAGATGGAAGTTGATTTCATTTAGGTCGACGTTTTCTTGCTGCACTTGCAGATTTTCTTCCCCGGAGTCGAGAGGTTTTTGGACTCAATTATAGAGGGAAATGACTTGAGAAAAAAAAAAAATTTTTTTTTTTTTCTTTGCGGCATTGAACAGAAGCAGAATAATCCCCAGCGCCTCCTCAGCCGACTCTCAAGGTAACGTGAAAAACAAGAGAGAGCGAGAGAGAGAGCATGACAGCAGAGAGGCAAAAAAAAAAAAAAATGACACAAAAGGAACCAACAGCAGAGGGACAGAGTGAAGACATTGTGGACAGAGATGAGGAGAATGAGATAGAGGGATAAAAAAAAAAAAAAGAGAGAGGACAGATAGAGAGATGACAGGGGGAGAGGAGGAGGAGGAGAGCTGAGGGAGGGGTGGAGAGGTGGAGGCTTTGTAAATCTGAGGGGCTGGAGGCGCATTTGAATTCAGGCTGTGTGTCTCCTGCGCTAGCCGAATGTTACCTGCTCCAGCATGGCAACAGAGAGGGTGAGCTTCAGCTGCAGCCTCCACACACACACACACACACACACACACATACACACACAGACGGTCAAACACACACACACACACACACACACACGTGTGCATACACAACCACAACATGAGGGCGAAGAGTGACTCAGGTAAGCAGGAACGCCCCTGATGAGACAAGGACCCTTGAGAGAGGGAGGCGGCATGCGGAGAGGAAGAGATACCGGAGGAGGAGCTACGGAGCTGGGATTTTTGTTTTTTGTTTTTTTTGTTTTTTTTGTTTGGAGGAAAAAAAAAAAAAAAAAAGGAATCGCACTGAACCTGAGCATCTCTGAATGTGGACTCCTCCGGTGGGCTTCACCAGGGAGGGATAGACAGCAAAAACACAAGATGGATATTGAGTGATGCGAGAGCTCTGATTGGATAAACCTGAAGCACCACAGACCACTGAGAGACTCGCAGAGAAGAAAATGACATTTAGTTTTTATAGCAAGACTGTTCGGGGGGCTTAAGCCGGGGGGGGGGGGGGAGGAGGAGGAGGAGGAGGGGGTGGGAGGCTGGAAGAGAGAGGTTTTTTTTTTTTTTTTTTTTCTTTTTCAAAGGGGTGAATCGAGACAGAGAGAGGGGTGAGGTGCGGTGATGGGAGGGTAAATACACACAGACTGGGAGGTGAACCACCTGTCCTTCTCAAGATAAGGTGAGCACATTAACAACAAGCACACACACAAAGCTCACACTCCTCTTGCACATCAGGCTGAGTCTTCAGGACAGGCGTTGGGTTCTCGATAGAGCGGATCCCGGCTCCCCACAGAGCTTGTGACTTCGAAGATGCTGCGAGACGTTTTTGCGTCAGGACCACCTGGACTCATCTGAGGACGGAACTTCTGAGAGGGAGCCATCCTCCGAAACTCCCAGGTGACCCTTCCCCTGCGACAACCTGTGGACGCAGTCGATCGGATTCTTTCTCATTCGCAGGATATCCAGAGTCCCGGACGAGCCGGCGATCAGGTGGATCACCTGTGCCATGGGGACCCCGTGTGTGAGGCGGTCCTGAAACGACCCAACCCCCGGAGGCTCTGTCGGCCTGTCCCCTCTTCACCCCACAACTAGATGTCTTGATGTATTGCTGTGGGCTGGGACACTGGCGGAGAGTGCAGTCCACCTATGTAAGTGACCATCGCATCACTCGCAGCATCCGTCCCTGCATCTTTCTTTGACCACATAGCGACAGCGGAGTGTTTTTGTTGTGGCGGTGGGATTGCGGTGTGTGTGTGTGCGTGTGTGTGTGCGTGCGTGCGTGTGTGTGTGTGTGTGTGTCTCGGGTGCATCTAAAATGGTACAACACAAGCAGCAGATAATTCTACATGAACCAGTCACTGCTGCTTAAACGATGCCGATGATTCATTCACATTTCATTTCGCATGCGGGCGTCTCTTTTAATCTTTAAGCGTGCTGAGTAACACATGCAGTCGACGAGCAGCTGCGAGTGTGACTCTTACAACCTGTTATTTTGCTGCTGAGGTGTTCACTGCTCAGTGACGGTCTGTGTGAGTTTTCAGCTGCAGTTTGTCAGGACTGACGGTGACATTTTTAAACAAGCTCTCTGTAATGATTCAAGTACAGGACTTCCTAAACATCACGATAACGGGGTCATGGATGTTTTTTTTCTGTTTGTGTTTTTTTTTCACCCGGAGGAACAATGTTTTCACCAAACAAGCGAAGCAAATTCATGACGTTTTTTTTTTTTTTAAATTGCGTACCAAAGATAAGATGATTTTAAGCAGCTGCTGAAAAGAGCTGTTTTCCGCACATCCATCTGTCCTGGCTGAGCCGTCTGAAGGAGGAAAAGAGCAACAGATAGGAGGACAGACAGGTGCTGCCATCTCATTACAGGCCAGATTTTCTGTCCTCTCAATGACAGAGATGACCTGGGAGGACAGACTTACTCCTCTTGAATCCCCTCGTCCACCTGTTTCTCTCTCTTTCCTCTTTTCTTTTTTCTTCTTCTCTTTCCTGCCTTCATCTCCGCCCTCCTCTCTTTCTCCTCCTCCTTTCTTCCAGTCTCTTTGCCACCTCATCACTATTTTCATTCTCGCTTTTTGCGTGTGTCTTTACGCATTTGCCGTAAAGTCCCATTGTAGCCGCTACTGTGGAGGTAAAGCTGTGCATTGTGCGATGGCGCTGACTGCAGAGGGACCCTATCATAACCACGTTCCTACATGAAATAGGCTTACTGTCAGCCCCTCCGCACTCAATAGGCTGTCAGCGCAGAGCCTCGCAGATTACCACATACTGTACTGCTCCATGAGATGTGTGCCCACCTCAGCAACAAGCCAGGAAAGGAGCTTAACAGAATCAAAAAGCCACAGACGGCTAAAAAGCAGTGACACACCAAGAAGTGGGACATTTAATGTAGTCTCATTTGATGTGTGTGTTTAGTTAAAGTAAAAATCTAGAGATGAGGAAGAAAAAAAAAATTGTTGTACCAAGTGTGTTCTGCCTAATGAGCTGCAAGCACATTTGTTGAAATTAGAAAAGATGGATCGGTCGGTGTCATCGCCCAACCTGGCGGCTGTGAGCCGCTGACAGGTTAAATTAAGTCAAAGTAATCATCAGATCACAAACTACATTGGAAAAAAAACCTAAATAAACATACTCTGCCACGTAATTTATGTTTCTTTTTTTTCATATTTATCTCTAATCCTGGATTCTTTTTGATGAAATCCGGAATAGTTTTATTTCTTCGTGCTAAAAAACAAAACAGTTATACAAACTGAGAGGGAAACACTGACCTTTGATTAAACTGCTTGCCACTCACATACCTGTCCAAGGACCCAGGCCAAGCGTCGTATATTACAGATATAGTGGATTTACCTAAAGGGTTACAAGCCATAAAGATTGTGATCCCCTGGCTCAGGATACATGTAACACTGATACACATCCAGATGCTCAGAGTTTTGCAGTTTTGAAACGTAATTTTACCACGAAGGATTTTTTTTTAAATTCCTATTTCTAAGTATGTTCCTCCAGGTGTGGCCCTCGCTGGCAGACAGCAGAGCTGGATTACCTTAAGTGCTCGCCTGGCTCTGAGAAGGAGCTTTTGACATCAAACTGTTTTCTGCTTAGTCGCTGCCGTTTTCATATAATGCTGAGTGTCAGGACAGCTCAGCCGACAGGTGAAGGGCGAGACTCAGTTATCACCATCCTGTAGGTGTGATAAAAGCTTAGACATTTCAGGACAAAGAAATAAAAAAAATCTTGGATATTTGCTCTGAACCTCACATTTGTCCCCGCTTCCTTTGAAATTGTTTGTTTTATTTAAAAAAAACATTTCCATAATCAGAGCATAAACACACACTAGTATTTTTACCTCTACATTGTAAGCATCATAATTTGTGATTTAGTTGTTGGTGTACTGTCCTTTTTTTGAGGGGGGGAGAGGGGGGTAAGTTGAACGAGACAACCATAAAAAAACTTCAGCCGAAAGTCATTAACATATATCTGCCATCACTTTGCTGTAAATGTAAGAAAATATATAATTCTAACCCTGTCTTGCAGCAAGCAATGAAGAATTATAGTTTTCATGATTACATTTGTTGATTTATGATGAAATGTAACCTTTTATTTTGCTTAAATCACAATTTGTAGGTAGAGGTTAGTAAGAAACCAAGACTGTGTATACTGTTAGTTAGTGACAGTGATGCATCGTATTCCATTAGATTGTTTGTGTTGTTCCTGTTCTGTTAGAACCGCATATCTCAAAAAAGTTAATAAGCTCAGAAAAACAATTATGCATTCTCCAGGGAACCCAACTGGGGTTTAAAATAGTTCATTTAGTTTAAAATGTAGGAGAATTTTTCTCAACCATTAAAAGAACTCGTAATCCTTCAGTTTATCAGAAAAATCTAAATTCAAAGTCACCAAATTTGTAGATGCATATATTTTACTGGATAGAAAGTTTTAAAAAAATTGTATTCTTAAAAGTAACTAAAGCTGTCAGACAAATGTAGAGAAGTAAAAAGTACAATATCGACCTCTGAGATGTATTCTAGTGGAAGTGTAAAGTTGCATAAAATGGAAATACTCAGGTAAAGTACAAGTATCTCAAACTTGTACTTGAGTACACGTTCTTAGTTACATTACACCACTGAACATAGCTTCTCATTCTTATCCACTTTCAGAATGAGTCACTTTATCTGAAAACTGAAGCCTTTGAAACGGGTATAATTTAATACTGAGGGTTGTGGCACTTAATATTTATGGTTTGATGTACTGGGGTTCGGGTTATCTATTTGTACATTAAATAAATGAGTGTAAACTTCACTTTGTGATAATTTAAACTGACTCTGATGGGTATTGATACTTAAAGCAGAAAGAATCTGAGAGAAGCGTTGGCAGCGTGTCAAAGCTTTGTAGGACGGAGGGAACAACTGTGCCTCCAAACCTGAATTCTCCTGCTGTGAACCTCAACATTCACTTTAATTAAGAGTCGCTTACGGTCACTTAATGTGAAAGAGGTTTAAAATGGAATCAAACGGGTAAAGTCAGTCACTGAAAGAAGTGTTTTCTATTGGTGACAGTGAACTTTCTCTCGTTAACTTGCACTTCAACTTTTACCTGTTTCTGCTGCAGTGCCTCTTGGTTTTGGAACATTTTTGCCTTCAGGACAGGATGCAGCATCAAACATGCTCTCTTGATTTTTTTTTCTTTTTTCAAATACAGCAGAGGTGAATCTATAAGGGCCACAAATCTATACGGAGCCAGGGTGGACATTGATTATAACGCTCAATCAAAATGTTGTGGATTTCGGTGAACAAGCTGCGATCTGAGGTCCGTATCGACTTGTTTCCACACTCGGCATTCACACTGCTATTTCCGACCTCACCGGAGGCGGTGGGATTGTGCATCACAGACGACTATCTCTCTCGGCCCCAAAAAACAAACTTCCGCGCTGCTCAGCCTCAGATATTTTTTTTTATTTATTCAGAGAAATATTGTTTTTAGGAGTAAAGGAGGGTTACATTATATTAACTACCTAAAGCCTATAGATAATTGGGACCCGCCATAGATGTAATTTTCTGGTAATACTTTTACAAACAAATATTTAACAACAATAGCAGTAATAATAGTTCAACATTTGTGAAATATTCTTCCTGCTTTTGTCTCAAAGATTCAGATGAGAACATTGACGCAGCTCTTTGTGAGCGAGGAATCAATCTTCTCACCTTACTCTTAAAAAAAAAAAAAAAAAAAAGTTTGTATGTTTTCCAACATTCTGAAATATCTTCTGAGTAGATTACATGTCAGACGTATCCCTGTTGAAAGTATCGCATTCATGTCATCGTGCCTCCAGAAGGAGCTCCTGTTAAAACAGAGATTTGGGACTTGAAGCTTGGCAGCGAGAGACAATCATCTATAATACCATCAATCTCGTTTTTCTGTCAATCCTTCTCTTTCTCCCTCCGACCAATCACCAGCCGGATTACGATCAGAAACATATAAACAAGATAACAGGAGCAGAAACACAGGCATACAAAATTACAGCTGTCGACGCGGTCGCTCGCTTCTCTGTCTTTGTGGGAAATTAAGGAGCAAGTTATGGTGAAAAATATTCTGTTTCACTGCAACCAATTTAATGTGACATCTTTTTTTCTCATGTTAGGGATCATTAACCTGCCCTCAAATCTGTGTCGGCCAGCCGTGCCCTCTCCTGACTGGCCCTCTCCAGTCGTTCATCCTCCCGCCTCCTCTTCATCACCTCATCCTTCACCTCTCTACCCCTCTCAAATCTATCACTTCTTTCCCTCTTTTCTCCACTGCTCTCCCTCCATTCTCTCCTTGTCAATGTCTTCTCTCCCAGATGTTAGGAGGGAAGGATTGGCCGTTTGCTGGCCCCAGCCCACAGCATCAGAGAGGAGGGGCATCAGCCAGATGTTGGGTTTCATATTTATAAAGGGTTCATGAATCTGAAGAGAGCAGACAATCACTGACAAGGAGGAGGAAGAGGAGGATTCAGGTGGAAGACTGAGGGAACTTTCTGCCTGCTCTATTTCTGCCTCCGATAGCCACTTTTGGAGCTACATCGTGTCTTTGCTTTCTTTCTCGCTCCCACTCCTCTTCCCCCTCCTCCCCCTCCTCCCCCTCCTCTTCCTTCTTGAGTGAGTTTTGGAGCATGTTGTAGCCAGGCGTGATTGGAGGGCGACGCTCCAGGCAGATGTAAATCTAGTGAGGGTTTGCTGGCAGACGGGGGGTGGGGGGAAAACGGGTGAAGGACGTCAAATGAGAAGCCCGTCTCTGTGTCCGAGTGCGCTGCTGCTGCCGTTTAAGGTGGTCTGGGATCTCTGGGAGTGTGATCAGTGTATCGGGAGCCGGGTTCTTGACCTTTCTGCCTTCGAGCCATGTCAAAAGTGCCCAAGACCAAAAATGTCTCCTGGGTGAGTACTGCCTTTCTGGCTTGGAGCTGGGAGGGGGGAGGGAGGGGGGGGCAAGAAGGGGGGGGGGACAGGAGGGGGGGGGGCTGTTGGTGGATTATAAGAGTTCAATTTGAGTGCTTTTCATTTCTGTCAGCCTTATCTGCTCGGAAATTTGTTATCTATGACTGTATATTACAAAATACTATGTAGAAAAAAATACAAATTTCAGCCGACAGTGGTTTTTGTCATTCTTATTCAAATCAAAGTACTCTGTAACTCTGATTTGGGCCAAAGGAGCTTGTCTTTTAAACTGAATTTCGGATTGAGGAAACAGAATAGATCAAATAATTGTCTTTGATGGCTCTTTTTGCACATCTGCCTTGAAGTGTCCAACAGCTGTGCGGTCAAATTTATCCTAAAGCCATCTCCGCTGTCCTCCAGCCTGCTTCACACCATCCTACCCAGCCGGTGGAAAACTGAAAGCATTGACAAATGACGTGTGCTGAGGCGGCATGACCGTAGTTTAAAGTTGAATGAAAATAATAACACATTTGGTTTGTGTCCACAATACTAAATTGTGGAGTTTAAAAAAAAAAAAAATGTTTAGGTCAGGACAGACGTGTGGTTTCTAGCTGTGGGGACACAGTGGAGGGCAGAGTGGAGGGTCGAGGTCTGGAGCTTTGCCTGAAATTGTGCGTGCCATCTATCTCTGGCCCAGCAGCCCGGTCCTGCACTATTGGCCCCAGCCTGACAACACACACACACACACACACACACACACACACACACACACACACACACACACACACACACACACACACACACACACACACACACACACACACACACACACACACTCCCCGGTTGTAAGAAGCTTAGAGACAGATGTTTGTTTATGTATGTGTGAGAGCACATGTGCACGTGAACACGTGTGGGGGGGAGTGGATGAGGAGCGACATGATAGGCATGTGCTTTATGCGGATGTGTGTTTATGGCTTTGGAAATAATGCAGTAGTAGCAGATATTCACATTAACAAGCCACTTTCAAGTCAAGGCCCATTTACTCCATTTATTTATTTTGGAGCTTTTGACATTGATATCAGTCGATTTGTAGTTAATGTTTAGGACTTTGACTTCCCTGATTGATATCGACTGGAAATTTTGAGCAAACATGGTTTGCCAATGAGGGCCGTGTGACATTCGGAGAAATAAGAAAACCTCCAGTGAGTTTTGCTTTTTCGTTGAAGAGTATCAAGCTAAAAAAAATATATATTTCTTCACGTAAATCAAATTTGTCTCAACGTGTTTGTACCAGGGATATGGCAGTTACAGAAATCCAATATAGAGTCAACTCTTTTTTGTTTTTGTTTTTTGCTTAAAAGTTTTTCTAAAAGCATCATCTATGTCCTTCATTTAGAAAAAAAAAAAATATATATTTTTTTTCTCTTAAAAACAAGTTAACAACCTTCTCTTGAACATTACAGAGAATAAATATTTATTGTTTATGGCTGCTCATGTTGCCCAATGGGTTTTCCCCCTTTACGGCCCAAATCTGGTCGGAAAGAAGAAATAACTTGGCTCAGGTTTAATATGAATGGCCTTAGTCCGGGTGCTGAAACTGAACCAGTATCTTGCCCACATTTAGGTCAGCACACATGGTCCTCAGTTGATGGCTAAATTTACCTAAACCCAAACTGGCCCAAATTAACACACCCAAAAACCGAGCCAGATCTGGCAACCATTACTGGGCCGGAGCTGGCCCACTAAAAGTGAGCCGCAGCCGGAACACAACAGAGTGTGCTGACATTTAGCCTCGATCAGCCTGATTCAGGCAGCTACCTGAGAGGTGCCACTTATTTCTAATACTGAAGGCAGAAATATTTTTGGTGTTGTTTTTGTGTACTTCTCCAACCACCAAACGGTGCGACTTTGTTTTTGGGTAATTTGGAGTGAAGACAAGGTTAAGGGTCGAGATCAGCGACATGTTTTACTGAATGGAAAGGAGGCAAACCATTTTGCCTTCTGTTTGTTTGTTTTGCACTTTTGCGGAAGACTTTCTGGACAGTAGACAAAGTTAAAAATAAGAAAATGGTGAGCTGGATTGAACCGCTGTGCTTAGAGGGAAGGATTGACTCTGTTTGCGTGTTTTGTTGGCACTTGAGGTGAGTTTCTTCTTGCTGGAGGAGATTTAAAGTGTCATGAATCAGAAGCCCTAAATCTGGTTCAATCCCAGATCAAAGGTTAAATGTTTGAACCTCAGCAAACTGTTTATCCTTCCTTCATTCTCTGACACAGCTGGTATAATCATAGCGGTCCGACCTCTGGCGCTGATGTCTGACCACAGATATTGATAAGGACATGCACAGAGTCTGTGTGCAGCCTGTGTGTGTGTGTGTGTGTGTGTGTGTGTGTGTGTGTGTGTGTGTGTGTGTGTGTGCACGCAGCTGTGCGTACTAAAGGTCCAGATGTGTGTCTGACCCAGAGATCAGAGGTCACAGCCCGGCCCAGCTGACCACAGCCCTGCGTTTTCTTTCCCATTCTCAGTTATGTAACCCTCTCATCTGTGTCCCTCGGCTCCCAAAGCTCTCCCTGGAGATTTTGGTACCTCATCGTATCTGCCCATCTGAAATGCTGAATGGTAAGAATTTGCATAGAACGTAATTATAAGTATGGACGTATTTTAAGCAAAACACTGAATAAGTATAACAACCACTAGGCGTAAAAGGCGTATTGTGCACAATGTCTCCTTTCAGAGTTGTTATGCGCCAGTAAGCACTATGTTTACGGGGCAGTTAACAAGTCACAGAAAACATTTTCTCTCCTCCCCTTCGTGGTAACATTGATTCATGTTATATTTGTCAAGTTTTGTGATATCGGCCCACAGACCTGTGTGATCAGTTTTCGTTTCTACTTTTTCCTCCAATTTCTTTGAGAATTTAATAATAATACTTTCGACAAATATTATGTCCTTACATTATGTTCTAAATATATTTTTTTCTATCCTGTCATGTAATTCTGATGGACAAGAAATCTAGCTCTTTTTTTTTAGCTAATAAAAAGACACATTTTAAGATACATGTAAGCTATTTATTCCACAACTAGCAAAATAAAGTTTAACGTATGCAATTTGTGTGTGTATAGATATAAAAAGTAAAGTCTGCATAGTTACAGATTAAAATATTTTTTGTTTTTAATTATATTGCTGATTATGTCAAGTCTATTGAAACTAACAGTCTGATATTGTCTGCTCTGGGGCCGTTAATGTATATCCATTGACTATATATATAACATTAGCGCTTGTTTAGCACATAAAAACTTGATCTTCAGAATAATAACAAAATATAAAAGCTATTAAAGGGACACAGAGGATGATATAATATTTCACTGTAATTAAAAGTGACACAAAGTCAAAATTTTTAGCTGTACCTCTTTAACTACAGTATTTGAGTACGTTTTCACCAATCTTGAGTCTTGCTTGTGACCCTTCATCAGATGTTTTTTTTTTTTTTTTTTAGGATTAGACGCCAGTAGAGGTGAAAGATTCCAGTATATCACAAAATATATAAAAAAAAATAATACGCCTTTAATTATCTTGTGACGTTTAACAATTATCCTGATACCCTTAGAAAAAAAAGACTGTCGTTAAATGATCCTTTGTGTTGTTGAGATCCACACGGTGTGGGGGTAACGTCAGGATACAAGAGGCAGCCTGTGTGTGGTTACTTCCTACGGTGTTTTCGAAGACACTGAACCAATGTGGTGAAAGAATCTGATGGTCACGCTCTCTGGATGATGAACGCTGAGTTGGTCTGTAATTCTGTGCTGTAAACCGGCCGCACAGAGGAATTATGAACTGCTCGCTTTTTAATTTCATCATTCTATTTTGGAGCCAGGCCATTATGATACTCCCATTTGTGCAGCCAAAACCCCAGGAAGTTGTTTGGATGCACGCACACGCACACGCACACACACACACACACACACACACACACACACACACACACACACACACACACACACACACACACACACACTAATCTGGCATCACACGCGCAGAGGACGGACTCTGGTTAACAACACAAATGAGACATTCCTCACGTTGCGTTATTTGGGACCAGTGGAGCGCGCGGGGCGGGTTGGACACCTCTTTGGTGTGGTCGGTGCTTGAGGTCAGACTGAGCGGTGTGCGGCGCAACAGATGCCGCACCGAGAAATAAGCCTTTAATACCCGCTAGGACTCGGGAAAGGGTGACTACACTCAACTCACATACGGACTTAAGTGAAACCCCTCACGCAACTCATCCTGTCTCCGGCGGATTCGCGGCTCCTCGGGAGAAATCTCACCTTTACGCACAAAACGGCGCTTAAAGTGCGGCATTTCTGTCGCACTTAACGGCAATCCTCGGACATATATCCACCTGAGGTTTTTAGAGGTAAACCGAGTCTCGTGGCATGCTTATCCATGCCTCATTTACCAGAGCCAGGTGAACGGTAATTTGAACTGGTCGTTACAGTCGTTGGATAACGCTCGTGGACACCCTTAACCACAATGCCGCCCAAAAAGAAGGTAAAATAGTCGATATTCTTGTGTTGTGTGTGTGTGTGTGTGTGTGTGTGTGTGTGTGTGTGTGTGTGTGTGTGTGTGTGTGTGTGTGTGTGTGTGTGTGTTTCTGCGCGCATGTGTGTGTGTTTGTACTGAACAGGAAGGGTATGAGAATACACCATCTGTTACACTGGGCGTTAATCCTTGTGAGGCCTTTCCACATCATTGCACTCCCTATAACAGTCACAATGCGCAGGGCAGATAGAGATGCATATCTACATGCTTGTATCATGTCATGTGTCCTGCTGAATAACAGCCTTCAGAGAGGGTTGCATAACCAGTGGGCTGTGATTATCAGATGGATTAAATCTCTTTTTTTGCTGTTGCTTTTTTTACTCTCACTTCTGACTCTTAGAATGGCAGTAAATTCTGTGTGATATTGCAGACGACCTGAATTTTACATATCTGGTTATATTTCCACTTTATATGTAATATAAAGTGGAGATTAACAGTAGTGTATGTAGTTTTGTTTGCACATGCTGTGCTGTTGATAGGCATGGTGTCTGATTTCCTGATGACACTTGTTTTTTTTTGTAGTGTTTTAGTAACCTACATTCACATCATCTGCTTTGAAAAAGAATTTCACATACAGCTGGAAACCCAATATTTAAGCTACAGGCAGTAACTCTGAGAACAGTTTTCTGTCAGTGAGGAAACCAAACCCCAGTTTGGACTGTTTAGGTACCATTATATTCAAGTCACAGAGCTAAACATCCACCTGTCAATCTTTATAAAAAGCCAGAGGATGATGTAACAGTACTTACTACTGTTATGGAGGTATTCCCAGAAGAATCATCTTTGAACAAACTGGATGAAAGAAACAATTAAGTTCTTAATCCACACAAAGAACTTCTGGAAATAAACAAATACCCTTTCTAAAATTTGGATATGAACCAAAATTTGAAGGTTTCATCATCCCTCGTATCTGTTATGTGGTATTGTCGTATATTTTCATGAAGCGATGTGCTGTTATTTTTCTTGTGTGAATCCAAACAAGCAAGGACTTGGAAAAGAATTTAAAAAAAAAACAATCTTGCGCTATTGACAGTTTTCACTCTAAATATGTTTTAAAGCAGCCGTAAGAACTTTTTTTTAATTTATTTTGAAGTCTTTCAGCTCATTGCTTCCAGCCCATGCAACTTCACTATTTTGGTTTATTCTCACCGCTTTTGGTGAAAAGGCTCTAAAGTTGCACTGTGTTGCTACCTGGCCAGCGTCAAAGTTAGAGAGAAGGTAGTGGGCATAGAGACAGAGAGAGAGAAAGATATTTCTCTCAGGAGTTGGTGGACTCAAAACAGCTAAAGTGAATATTTGATTACATTCACCAAGCTGAATAGAAATAGAGCTTCAAATGAGAACTACTTTTGCTCTGTACCTGCAGGATTTGTAAATAAGCAATGGTTGCTAACACTTAGCCATAGTAACTAAAGGTCATATGTTTATAGCTTTTGTCAGCTGCTTGCAAGTGACCAAACATTTTTTAATTGCATGTTTAGGGATTCTTGAACTTCAGAACAGAACAGTGTTAAATGGTGTTAAATCATTCTTCTGATGATCTTCAAAGATGATCTATTATTTAGAAAAACAATCCACTAAGTCTGTGACTGATATATAACGATAGCACATCAGAGGCAGAAACAGAGGTAGAGGAATCCTGACAGTCTTTGGATGGCCTACTGTCTTGGATTGCAGTGTGCTGGCTAGTGCTGCCCCACTACTTGTTACCTAGAATAGGAAAAGCCTCTTAGTAGTTGTTACTGGGGCATTACATGCAGATACCTGCTCCCCTTTCCGGCAGGAAGGTAGGTAGGTAGGTAGGTATATACTTTATTAATCCCCGAGGGGAATTTTTTTTTATTTTATTTTAAAAAAAAAATGTTTTTAAAGGAAGTGGAGCAATAAGGCATTGGCGCTGTCTGGAAAGTTCCAGAGGAACTCTCGGCATCGGTTTCCTTTGCGATTACGACTGTTTCCAAGTTTACAATCACATTTTTTCCCCCCCCACTCTGTATCCGTCTTTTTTTTTTTGTATTTATCCTGACAACATGCTTCTCTTCTCACACAGCAGAAGAGTGACAGGCCGTTCCAGTGATAGCGGTGTTTCAATAATTGTGTAATAAGTGAGAAATGATCGTAACAGCAATGGCTGGCAAAAGGATTTTTCATAATCCCCACACACGCACACATCCCTCCTTATACAAATTCTAATCACGTTGCATCATAACCCTGTACAGCGCCGAAGACCAGGGAGATTTCTATAGATGAAATGTATCTATTACAGGAGCCAAGCAAGGCAGGCATTAAGTCAGATAGATCAAATTAATGCAGCTATTGTATCGCTATCTGATGACTGTCGGGGAGTGTGAGCACATGCAGGCCAAGCAGCAGTGTTGGCGGTCTGTGAGGAGTTTGCGTTTGTCTCTCTGTCTCTAAATCCTGGATTGACGCATGCTATCTTAATCTCTTTACTCAGAGACAATCATGACCCAGAGAGAGAGAGGGAGAGAGAGAAGGATCCAAATACACATTGGTTTTTCCCTCTGCACAGATTTTTTCCTATTTAGTTTTTGGTGCATTGATTTTCTTTGAGGGAAATGTCTCCCCCCCCCTCTTTGTGATATTCCTTCACAAATGAGTAGTTAACTGAAAAATGAAGATGAAATGGGAATGTAATGTGAAGGAATTGATGTTACTCTTGTGTCATTACGTCAACATTCAGGTTATAAATGAAGTAAGGAATCAAAGAGGAGTTTTTTTTTTTTTTCTAGTTGCCTAGTCATATTTTAGAAACCATAACTAAGCACAGTGGACCAATGAAACTGTTGATTTTGAGACAAATCATTTGACTATCTATTATGACTTCAATCTTTGTTTGAATATTTTGCTAATAATACAGTAGTTTGGGGCGATGTCAGAATACCAATACCCTACCAAGCTACAACCCCTCCATCATAAGTCAGATAAACCAGTGTATTTTGTAAGTTTTTAAGTGTTGACCTTGAAATTCATTCTGTGTTGGACTTTTTCTTTGTTTATGTCCTGTTACAATTACCTACTTCCACATTTCATCTCAAATTATAATTTCCAATTCCCTTTTCTCTTTGTTGTCCAATAACTCATAGACTCAGCTTTGTACGGTTGTTCAAGGTTGTTGTTGTGCGTTCAGGCAGCTGCGAATTGGGAAAGTTCCGATTTAAGAACATCAGGCTTCCAAGCTGAGACCGTTCACAAACAGGCAACATGACCGACCCCAGAAAATCTGCTCTGTTTCTTCTGTAAGAATACTAAAAAGTGTCAAACTACCTCGTCATCATGCGTATAATCCAACACACAGAGAGGAAATGGAGCTTAGAGTGTCGATATTATTTGTACACTTGATTTCTACACTTTCCACGCGATTTACTGAGGTTTTTAACAGGTAACACAGCTGGCAAACAAAGAAGGCCAGGTGAACCATCTGGCTGTTTTACCAACCGAGTAGCCTGCAATCCTACTTTTCACAATAAATGCTGACGATGTCAAACGACTTCAAACTTTCTTCTCGGAGCTCTCAAAAACCTCCCACTTTCCGATTGGTATTCTCCCAGTTCAACAGGCGTTCGTGTTCGTGCATCCAAACAATTAGGTAAATCTAACCTTGTTTCACCAAGTATGTAAACTAAGAAGCTAAAAAAGAACAAAATCATCCTAGCCTACTTTTTGTTGTCTTATCACACTCAAAATACTAGGAGGAACAAGGTCTGCATGGCAGTACAAGAAAAACCTTTCTTTGTTCCCATGTCCTCTACGTGGACATCAACAGATTGCCTGGGAACTGTTAGCTTTTGCACGTTTTAGTACAATATGTAGCCTCCAAGTGCATTTTTAAATTTCCTTGTATGGGGTTCCCGATTCATATAATTCAGCTTGAAACCTGAAAAAGTCAGCTAGACATGCCATAACTAGCACATGAAGCTATAGCTGTGTAAATTATGTAGCAATAGATAGTTTACGCAATTGACAGCTGGAAATAAGAACTCTGTTTTTGTCTTCCTGTCTAAAATCAAGGAATCATTGATTCAAAAATGACTAATAACTTTAAGTGGTACATGTACCACAGTTATCAATGTTGAACCGCAAATGTGTGTGTATTGGAGAGTGGGAGGTGTAGCAACAGTAACAAAGGGGGACGTTGGTCATCGACCTGTCGGTGAATTGAAGCAGTTTCCACCTTAAACACTAAGTGGTGACATCAGTAATAATCATAAAACACATATTATTATACTGTAAAACCAAAATTACATTTAGTTGGGTAGCGATTCGCTGCCTCTTTGGATCTATAATTGGAGCTCTAAAGGGTTGTGATGCAGCCTCAAACTCGTGCCAAAGTAAAGGTGGCGATGCCAGCCCGGCCATATCTGCTCTATGGTGGCATCGGGCAGAGGGCATGGAGCCAGTCTCCTTCAGACAGATGATGCAAAGCAGCTGATTAGACAGGGCTGGGAGAAAACTGGATTGGAACACACGCTGCATGCAGATGAACTGTTAATGACCAAGAGACAGAGCAGCGAAGAAATCCTCCCAATATACACAGAATAACACATCAAATTACATGACCAGCAGATTAACTGCAAGGTTTGGTGTCTTCAGATAAAATGTCCCAATTCCTCAGCTGCAGAAGGAACCAATAAAAGAAAATATTTATGGGTGAGAGATGAGAAATGTTTGTCTGAGTACCTGGGCTCGGTGCCAGCTGCTCATCTATGGGCCGACAGGAAATTAGTCGCAATTAGATTAGTGACCTGCTCCACAGACAACAATGAACCTCGGTGAAGGGTGTTTGGAGAAGCAGTCTCTGTTTTTGGTTCATGGCTCTCAATTCATCAGCAAGGGTTTTAATGAGTCACCAGTTTGCTCCCCAACAATGGATCTACACATGTCCAGATATGAGTAAACACATTATATTTTGTATCTTTGGTTTTCAAGATAAAAAATGATGACATCTGTCAAAGAGGACAAACTTACCAACAGGTTCTACTTTCATATTCTGTCAGCCAAAAGCAGCAGATCTGCTTTGAACTGCTGCAGTAAAAATAAATGTTTGTTCCAGCTCTCAAACTCAGATTCAGATCCATGTCAGCGGGTAGAGCAGCAGTACTTGTGATCAAAATTGCGGAAACTAACATTGGCTGCTAAGTCTATTAGACTTGTGAAAGGAAGAAGTGATTTTGGTGTAGATGGTTCTTGAAATAAAAGTTATGCTCATTACTGCATGAAGGTGGAGGCTGGCTGAATCTCTTCTCTGTATGTCCCTGGGAGCATTTATGCAGGATTTATGGTGTTTTCCTGTGTGAGCACAGAGCAACAGCAAACCCACTATCGACTCGTACAAACACTGCGCAGACAGGATGGGTATGTGATAGTATTTGAAACGTGACACATCTGTAATGACATGCTGAATAGAATAAGTAGTAATCAGCCCTTACTTGTAGATTTCCTGTGTTGTCAGATCTTTTTTTTTTTTTTTTTTAAAGCAGACTTTGTTGTAATTCTAAAAGTGCTTGATCGTTTGTATTAGATTTATCCTGAACTACTGTAATTATTTACACCCTGATTTCAAGTTTAAGTTTCAACGTTTCACAGTGTAATATTTGTTTCTTGTAAACATCTTTATATCCCTACATTTGGATTTATGTACTTACCAACCTGAGACCAAAGTTACCCCTAAAATCCTGGCAGATTAACCTGTTTGGCAGGGCAGTAGATGGTGATGGTGTTTCAGCATAATCAATTGCCGGCCTTTTAAGGTCGCTGCAGTTTGGTTCAATTACAAGATACTTAACGGCCACTGAGTGCATCACTGACCTGCTTGAGCTGCTGTGTGTTGATGTGGAAAGTTTTAACCCCAGATCTCTTTTTGTTGGTACAAAAAGATACGTACTGTAGATACCGGCAGCACCCGGGAGCAGTCGACAAGACGCAGTAAAATGCACGGAATAGTAGCAAGGATGCATATATTCATACACATTATGACAGAATAGGTAATAGGTCTTACCGATGACTTCCAGACCAAAGAGTGTTTCAGCGCCCTCTATTGGACCAGCACGTCCTTATACCGAAACGACAGTAGTAGGACAGTATTAGCGACTAGTGTACCGGACTTTCGGCATCATGGTAACAATAATAAACACGTGATTAACGTTGTGAAATGCTCACAGTTTGGTCAAAATTAAAAAAAAAATTTTACAATGAGCTCACGTACATTATGACGTTTTCACACTGGACACAAACACCAGTGTTCTCGGTGAAATGCTACATGAATTAATTTGCGTCCAAAAGTTAAAACACTGCTCACCCTTTCACGGACTTTGTCACTACTTATTCTATGTAACCCGACATGCTCTTTTGCTCCCGTGACAATTACTACGGCCACCGGAGGTCACAATGAACATAAATGTGGGTCATATTAAGCTGGCTGCAGGACCACGGCCGTGTTTTTAGGAAAGGACGATCTGCCATCTCTGAATGCAAACAGAATGGCACTGCCCCCTCAAGCAGACACGCACACATCCACTTCCTGTGGTCTGCTCACCCTTCATCTAGACCCCTGGCCATTTACGCATGCACGTGTTTACTTGTGAATGTGTACACACTTTGTATGCCTACTACTTTATGTTCCCGACCACCGGCATGAATGAAATGACAGTTTTACCGTTGGACGTTTGATGTTTTCAGCTGTGAGACATACAGTAGCAGTCGTGTGCCGTCTGCGCTTCGAAGCTGACCTAATTATACTGACATCTTGTATGGAGGTCCGTCAGTTCAGAGGCTCCGCTATGGATCTCCCATTGATTTTAATGCACTGCTCTATTACTACAAATGTCTTTATTTAGCCTGTGAGGATGTAGTGGATTTGTAGTCGTACTGGAGGTGTGGAGGAGGAGGATTTTTTTTTCTTTTTTTCTTATGTCTATGTCTCTGAGGAACATGGCATACAAATAATAGAGGTAGAACTATTTTCCTCAGTGGGAGTCATTTATGCTTAGGTGGCATATTTCTCCCGATGGTTGCCATGGCAACGTCCCCCATTTTTGTGAATGAGTGTGCAGCGGGGGTGGTATATTTAGAGACGCTGTCTGTTACAAGGGGATAATTGGTGCTAAGCCAACCATATTGTGAAGAGCAGGGGATGGAAGGAATCTTAAATTTACATGGATAGGGTTATTTATTTTTCTTTGAGGTCACAGAAACTGTGTACCATTTTTTTACTCCTGTGAGGAGGCATTTTGTGATTCATCACTGTCCCAGCTTCACTGTTTTTTTTTTATTATTGAGGCT
Organism: Brachyistius frenatus; assembly: GCF_029030835.1. Taxonomy (NCBI): domain Eukaryota; kingdom Metazoa; phylum Chordata; class Actinopteri; family Embiotocidae; genus Brachyistius; species Brachyistius frenatus. The sequence goes on from NW_027210611.1 coordinate 4,477,860, forward strand.
ATTAAACGATCAAATTCATGTTTTTTTTACAACACAAGTCTGATATTTTTGCAATTTTTGACTGCAAACTGATTCCTGTTTATGATATTTTATTTTACAGAGCTGATTACTGTGATCATTGAATTAATCAAGGTACGCTGCCTTATAATGGAGACCTATTGGACAAGTGGTCTAACTCTCAGCCACACAGGTTGTAAACAAATAGCTGAGCTTAACCACCGGAACACTTTTTTTGTGTTTGTTTTGAGCATAAATCTCACTTTTACTTTAAGGATTGTTCAGATCAGCTGTATAGTCTGAAATTTATCAGTAAAAGTTTTCTTTGTTTCATGTTTGCACTCAACAGTCTTCTGTATTGTTCAGGCCCACTCACGTAAAGCATTTGGACAGCTGCTATATGTATCTTATTTGATAAGACTTAGTAAGCTATCATTGCACTCAATTGGAGTTTTGAATCAGGGGTTAACGTAAATTCACTTCTCTCCCGGTGATTTTAGTCCAGTGTGAAGACCTGCTTGCTTACGTTGGTAAGTTTACCTGTGTAGAGTTCATATCAGGTACAGCAGCTGAAGATATATTTGAATGAAAACCTCAGTAAACAGCAATTTGTCCTCACATCATTTTGTCATGCAAGGCTTCCTAAGCAGGAGTCGCTCATTATTTTGCACCCATGATAACCACAACAATCACAAACTGTAGCCCTGTGATAGTGGTCTATTTATGGCTACAAACAGACTTGATTTTCACTTCCCCCCCCTAATTGATACTTAAAATGAAGAAAGATCCATGCAGATGTATTTCTTTCTCAAATCTATTTATGAATTAGGTTGGAAACACTTGAATGAACCACTTGCAGTATCTTTAATGTTGATGTGAGACTGTATCTCAGCTTTACTTTTAAGACTTGGTCCAGAGTTCGGTTTGTCCTCTGGGGAATCGCAGTGCTCCAGGCCGGCCAGCTGGCTCCTGGTGACTCGATGGCTTTGATTATTTCAGTTTACGGATGGACTCCATCTCCCCAATCAGGTGCTCCATTCCTAATGTACTCCCCTGGCGCATGTCGAAAGAGCTGTGTAAACGCTTTTGAACGGGAAAGGAGTCACCTTCAGGTAGCCCACGAGAGAACGTTGCTTTACTTGTTTGCATCATCCTTGTCCTCTACCTTCCTTTGCTCACCATATAAGACATGTAATCACGGTAATGGGCCGGGATGGCTCACCAACACGGAGAGAAAGAGGGAAGAAAACAGAAGGAGGAAGGAAGTGGGGTTGATGAAGAGATGGAGGGATCAATGATGAAAAGGTGAAGAGAGTTAACATCAAAGAATTAATTAAAGAAATTCAATTTAGAGGGGCTGTATTAGACGGTTTTAAAAAGGAATTGAGAGCGCAGTTTCATGTAACTGTTCTGAGATTTAAATTTAACAAAAGATGCTCTGTTGAAAGGGATGCAAGTCTCGCAAGTCCTTTCTACATTACATGTCATAGGAGGGCGGGCTGCCCCGCCAACTGGACCCCTATATTTACATGTAGGGAGGCGAGTCCTGACATTAAAGTGGCTATATTTCACTAAAGACTGAAAAACAAAAACAAAAACAAGCCTGCCTTATTACATGATCCAAATCTGCATCAAAACGGGATATTTTCAGCGTGTAGGTGGCCAGCTCAAAGATTGTTGTTTTTGTTTCCCTCAGCAATGGGGAGTTTGAAAACAGAAACCCACACGTAGCAGAAAAGTGGGAGAATGTCGCCTGAAATAATCAGACACTGTCGGGTTTATACCAATGTTCTACATCCAGGGAATCAGACTTGGGAGGAACTAATTAATATTCCAAGTATCTTTAAATCTGCCAATTTTTTTGGTACTTGACTGATCATCTTGTCTATAAATTGTCTGTAGAATAATGTGGAATTTCCATACTAAGTTCAAAATGCTTGTTTTTTTCAAGCCTTCAGTGCAAAGCTCAAAAAAATTTTTTTATGTACCACAAATACAACTTTAGGTTTGGGAGTCTAAACCAGATCATATTTACAGGTAATTAGTATTTACATGTTAATTGCTTAATCTTTAAAATCTGAGAAAAGAAAGATTAAGATAATGAACAAAACCCTGTTCTATAAACTAGGGTATCATTATTTTAAAGGTATTTATATAAATGGCTTTACTGCACAAGCGAGGTAAAAAGATCCACAGTCTGGATCCATACATCATTGTGCCACAGACCATAGACATAGCTATCAACTTTGCCTACTCTTAAGCAATAATTTCAAATATGTAAATCATGGCTTTTTCATAATATACAGTAAAATAAGACATGACTGTTAAATTCATGACAGTTAAATTCCCGTCAATAATTCATGTAATTTCCCACTTTTTTTTCTCGTCTTCTCCCTGAAGTCACCTGCAGTAGCTCAGCATTCTTTGATAATTCAGCGGGGGCGTTTTGTACTGTTGGCTGGGTGACATTGGCTCGCAGGAGAGGCGGGTGCTGTGCGAACAGATGTCTACACCAGGCATGGGTAAACAAAAACCCATGCCTTGGCATAATTGTGCCCCGGGGAGATTTATTTCCTCCTTCTCTGATTCATCATGTTGAATTCTCTATCTTGACATTGTCCCCTCTGCATCCAACTACCTTTCTACACTGTATTCTCTAATTACTGGCACTCTCGCACCTTGTTAATACATCATGTCCTCGGACTTCTTCGGTCACATTATTTTAGGCCTTTATATCCTGTAAAAGTTTTCTACTTTTTTTAATATGTCTCTCCTTTTTAAAGACATAGTTTTTTTTTAAATTTTATTTTAGCTTAACTTTCTGAGCTGTAGTCAATTTCTATTTTGCTTTTGTTCCTTACTTATTTTAATTATTTTTACTTGTAACTCATTTTACCATTGTTTCCCTTTGAATTTTGTTTCCCGTGTTTCACTTGTGCTTTTTGAATATGATATGGATATTGGTAAGCTGTACAACATTTCTTTTTTTCTGCTTTTTTCTCTCACTATAGCACCATTTTCCTTACTTGTGTTGTACGAGATATTAACAGCTTTTTATTCCTCTTGAGTAGAAATGCACTTTCCTGTCGGATGGGTTTCTTCCAGTTCAAGTCTGTGAACATGGCTGCAGGAAGACACGTAGTGTTGGTACATTAAGGCTGGTGGGGATCGCAATGTCTGGCCTTCTATCTGATGAATGTCCATGAAACTTTATAAGATTAATATTTCCCAAACAATCACTTCTCATGACTCTGGTGCTCCTATCATGTTTCCACCATGTGGTTTACATCTTTGTTTTTGTGTGAAGATATTTTAATAACTGATGGTCAGGAGACCATTACATTTGATACAACATCCATGGCCCGTTCAGCATGATTTAATAATAACTTTGACTTTTCTTCAAGTGCCATCATCAGGTCACCATAATAATTGATTCAGTATTTTGGTTTATGACCCAGTGCAAGTGAACATTCCCATCAACCAGCTGATTTTTAAGATTGTGAAATTTGCAAACATCAGCTAATATTTAACAGTTTGTTGTATTCAGATAGAAAGCAAAGTACATTTTGGCCTCTTGTTATTCTCACAAATTTCACCTCAGGTTATTTCATTCAGTCTGTGTTGAGTCACTCCAAACAGCCAATGCTCCCACTGTGCAGACTTTACCTGTAACCAAGCCGGCAACGGATGTACCAACTGTGCCAGGCTGTTTGTGTTCAGCTCATCTTCTGACTGAACTCATGAACTCATCAGAAGCTCTTGCTCTTTTTAATTCCCTCCGGCCTCTCTCCTTTGTCCTTTTGGTTCCACGCTGCCTGTAGGTGCAGATTTTTCACTTAAATTTAAACTCTTTCAACTTGTGAAAAGGCATCTTTGTGTCATTTTGTGCTACCACAGAATTTCAGTCTGTCTGAAGACAAAGTTAGTCTTGTTTCGCTTCTCTTCTCTCTTAACATGTGTCTTCACTCTCTACTGGTTCACTTGTTATCTCAATCCCCTCCTTCATCTCGTACCCCATATTTCCTCCCTGCTTCCCTTCCACCAGCCCTCCCTTAGTCTGCCCTCTTAATTTCATTACACAAGCTATTCGTTTTTTTGGAGTTGAAGATAGGTCCATCGTAACAATTGGCCTATACAATAATGATGCTGAATAATCCATCATTGTCACTGGTGTCAGGCAGGAATAGAACCTCTAAACATTAATCATGGTTTTGTTGCCAGCAGGAGATACATCAGGAAAGACAAATGGAAACATTAAGTTTGTAGGGTCAAAATCATAATTTCCTTGCTATGTTGTCTTGGATCAGCTGCATAAGAGCAGCTGACTCTGAAATGCTTTACGAGTATCTGATATAACAGGATGTCAGGTTATCAAAAGTCTGTTCAACAAGAGATCCACTATTCAGTTAATGTGACTTATTTTCTGCACTGTGAACCAAAATAGATCATTTTCAATACTCCAGCATAATAAGCTCATATTATTTATAATGTATCAACACAAATCATATAATCGGTCCTTTAATCTTCTTTGACTTTCCATGTCCTAAAGAGGACTGTTTATACAATCTGTCCAATGAATATATGAGGCAGCCAATCTAAGATGCTTTGCGCAGAAGTATGTGGCAAATGAATGCAATGTAATGTAGGTACAATTAGGAGGAGCGAAAATTGTCCAAATGTAACGTGGCATGAAACGTTGAAGCTGTTCTTAAAGTTCCAAGTCACTGATCTGCCCTGAACACGAACATCACCATGTGTGCAAACAATTCAAGGTTAGATTTGAGAAAGTGGACTTCGACACACCAGGGACTAACTGCTGTTAAAATGCATCAGACTGAGAAGAATGTCGACAACTGATGAGCTGATTTGTGACTTTGTGATGCAAGTGTGTATCTTGAGTGCCAGACTGACGCAGGGGGGGCTGTGCCACCTCCTGGCTGTGACACAGAGGGCATTAATTAGCATGTCTTTGAGGGGACAATCTAATCTCAGGGACACATGCACATAAACCTGAGCGTCCCAGGAGAGATCTGCTGCAATGCCTCCTGACAATTAAAGGCAGGAGGTTTCTGGGAAAGGGAACAGTCAATGAGAAAACCTATCAAGAAAACATTATTAAATTGAAAGCTTAACAATAAAGTGTTCAATCAGTTTCAGATGTCTTGGAATCTGGTTGGGATTATAAGAAAATGTGAGGAACTGATAGACAATTAGATTCATTCGTTTCAACTGTGCTACATCCACAGACCGTTTTGATCTTTGGTGAAAGTAGTGGGACAATTCTTTACTACAGCTCTCATAATACATTCTGGACCCCAACCCAGTATTGCAGTAAAGCATGTAATGCACTCGCAAGTCCACTAGAAGGAAGCATATCAATGTTAATTCTTTGCCTCGTGATCCGTATTAGTGAAGCGAGCTTTAGGAAAACAAAACGTGTTTGGGAAAGGTTTACGACTGAAATACCTCAGTTAGGGTTTGGGAAAAACCACATGCCAACGGTTTGGGAAAAAAAACACCTCAGAAAATGTTGGCACATCCAAACTCCAACCATCATTACAAATACTTCAGCATCTTTTGTACTTTTGTATGTGACCTGCCTTTGTTTACATACATGTTCTTATTATGTCTACATGATGCTAGGCGTGTTAAAGACACGCTACTCTTTTGTGGACGGGCGGGTGTATTACACACTTTGCCGTAATTTGTGCTGATTAGGTAAAAGAGCTTTTTTTTTTCATTGGTTCTGCCTGAAACCTTCTGCAATTACATCGATTTTTGTTTCACTCTTTCTGTGAGCTTAAGGGAACACGCCACCAATTTTACATTTTAGTCACATGGGAGCAAAACAGCCAGTAAAAGCAGTTGTATAATTTCTTGTGTCCCGATTTGTCGGAGAAAATGATCCCAATTACATCACTTCAGTTAATCTTGTATTTAGCTTGGAGGCTCCAAAATGTTAAAAGATAGCCTGTGTTACAGACGTGGGGAGATGTGGGCGCTTATCAGGCGGAGAGGGGCGAATTGAGGATGCTGTTTAGTTGCAATGTGTTGTAGAATTCACCGTTTTTGAATCATGGATCATATTAGGGACCATATCCCTGCATGGGTTGCATTGACCTTGACAATTAGTTTTGTGTCTCTCTCACGCCCAACTTTGAGGAAGTGCAACACTAAATTGTCGGAGTTCTGTTTTGAAATAATTGCCGCAGAAACTCATTCTTCTGTCTTTCTTGTCTTTCTTCTGATGTTTCGGTGTCAGAATTTGAACCACAAAGTGTTGTCGTCATTCATTTTGTTGTTTTTAATTGCATAGAAAGAATAGTTCCCATTTTTATGGCCATTTTGAATAACAATTAAGCCTTCTTAAAAAGGGAAAATGGGGTTGTTTAAAAAAAAAAAAAAATCAAAAAAAAAATCAAAAATGTGATCATGTTACATCAATTTGTGTTTCAAACATATTTACTGTTAAGGGAAAGCAGTGATACAGAATTATAGAGTGGACTTGATGCTTCATTTCAAATGTATAACAGCAAAAAGGAGAGAGGACAAGATGAAAAGCAAGCCCAGAATAAAGTATCTACCCCCCAGTTTAGTCTGTTTAAATTCCTCCTGTCTGTCACTGAGCATATATTCAGTCTTTTTCTATTTCAGTTACATATAGGAGTGTTCTTTAAAGATGTGTGTTTCTACGCAATGTCTGCAGTAAGCAGCTGCAATAAAGGTTTTTTTGGTGTCCTTCAGTCAGGTCACTCCTTCTCGTTTTCTGGTGGTTCATCTGAAAATAATCCTGTCATTATTTAGACATTCATCCTCAAAAAGCGGTATGTTTAGGGGTGTGTCTAGTTTAAGTAACAGGCACCAGGTGCTGTCGGTCCTCAGGTACCTAATTGGATCGAGTCAGCTCCACTACTCGTTCCTCCTCAGCTCGTCCAAAGATGGCACCAGCGGAAATCCGAACTCTTAAGCTTCAGACTGGAATTTCACAAACCAGTGGGTTGCCGCTTGGTCAACACACACGTGGCCAAATAAAAGAATATCGAATCTTGAATCGGATTCTTTCCAGGTGGAGGGGGTCAGTCTGTGTTGTTATTTATTTTTTCAGAAATCTTTAACATAATTTTGCAAGTGAGACCAAATCAATACGTCATCAACACAACCCTAGCCTGACTGAATCAATCATCACATTTTGGGGAAATGTGGGGATCATTTCTGTCTTAGTCTGATGAGTTTGTACGTCTTCATATACGATGCAGTGATTTGAAGAAACGTTTTGTTGTTCCTGTCCTGCAGGGAGAGCGTCAGGATTTGGACTTCGTTGAGGAAAGGAACGCCCAGGTGCAGCTGGAGAAGGCTAAGGTACTTTCACTCTGTTGCATCACGGTTATCACCCGACCCGACATGCCGTGGCCCCTCGCAGACTCATTTTTCAGAGAGGCTCCTCTCAAGGACGCGATTACATCACAGACAGGAAACGCAGACATCAGGACATCACATTAGGGGAGCAATATTCTGCTCTTAAAATGAGTCATAGCCGTCTTCATCCTTGACATCCCTTTGTGTGCTCAATATCTGGAGTAGGATAATAATGAAGTATGTTGATTATTGCTGAATCAACTCAAATGAATTATTTTTCACCGTCTTCAATTGAGTGCACTCCAGCAATATCAATATGATATTCTTTCACTGGAAGAAACCAGAGTCGAATACAACAACATTTAAATTGTCTAATTTATAACATTTTAAGTGTGGTAAATGTTTTTTCTCTACCAACAATGATGATATATGAGGACACTAATCTATAATCCAGTGAGCATATGGGTCGAGGGAAATCACTTAATCTAATTTTTCTGCTGTGTGTCCCTCCACAATTTTATTTCGGTTATCTTACACGTTTGTTTACATGCCCTTCAAGGTTATGAAAGAAGACCTCTTAAAGTTTTATTTTCTTTACATTACGAACTTATTGATCAGGACAGAGCGTGCCATTTGCTTTTTGACTGGTGACCTTTTATAACCAAAGCTACTCGTGATCCCTAATCACTGCCTCTGTATGTTTGCGTATCAGAAATATTATTTCTTCTTCATTCCTAGCACATTGATATATTTGCTTGCTTGGTTGTGTACACTGTTACTCTTCCTTCATAAAAAAAAATAAAAAATATGACCACAAAATTAATGACCCCATCTAACTTGTAGGAACTCTAGAATTGCAAATCTAGAAGTGTCACTGCACTAAAATCTGCTTTTGTGTCAAATTTGAGTGCAGGGTAAAGTATTTATGTTATTTTGTCTTTTTTGGTTTTGTTTGGTTCTATTTCTCAAAATTACCAAAAGCAATGTGCTCATTTGAAAAACCCGTTGTGGAGCTCAATTTTGAGAAATAAAAGTCCCGATTCTGCTTAAATTTCAAAGCAATTTGAAAGTTGAGCAGATTGTAACCTTACCTGAGCTTATTGTGCCTTACATATATACAAAAAGTGGAGTATTCACTTTCTCTGTGGGATAATGACAATAATACAAAAATATACAAAGCTTTGCCTTTTAAACAGCCCCTACTGATCTACATCTTGTTGAATATTGAATAAAATCCCCCCCCCCCCCCGGATTTCATGGTCTCCCACTGGTGCTCTGTAATTAAGGCATCAGACATAGTCGGCCTGTCCCCTGCTGACCCCGCAGTCTCTCCCCCAGCCTCATCTTTCCAAAGTGGAGTAATTAGCAGCTTGATCGGCATGCCACTGACATTTGACTCTGATAGGATTACAGCACCAACAGGCATTCAATCAGGAGGAAGCATACAGTAGCTGCTGCGTACCAAAGAGGAAGATGCAATTTTTTTTTTTTTTTCACAGCAGATATGTTCATTTGTTGTAGTGGGAGAAAAAAAACAAAAAAATAGGAGTTACTAATAACATAAACAATGACTCTTCTGTCCCAGTAAGCTATGTAAATGGAATTCAGGTATCATTCAATGTATTATTTACACTTATACCTTTCCTTCTGCAACATGTCTGTGAATGCAGATTGTGTGTTGTAAATGTACAATTATGTTTAAGGAATGTCAAGTATTACATTCCACATATTTCCAACTCGTTAGATATGCTTTCATGTAATTCCTGTCAAAATCTTGATTTTAACCTTTAACCATTATGCTTTATTATGTGCACATGACAGCAGAAAGCTGTGCTGCTGACAAACTCTCTAACTTAGTTACACAACCCCATAAAAAAAAGAATACAATGGACAAGTACATCTGCTGAATATTACGGTGTGATGCTAATACATAATTCAATATCTGTTGACACTTCAATTTTGAAATGGTTACAGTCAGCTAAAACTGTAACACTCCTCTCTAACTGACCAGAGGACAACAGTCTGTAACTTTGGTTTCTACTGCTACAGTAATTTGACATTAAGTGTTAGGACGAGGATAACATAGTCTAAATGTGCAGTTTTGATTAAGTGCAGTTTTGTTTTAATTTTGAAAGGAGATTTGTGGATATTCTGGAGAATGTTCTATCATTTATATCCATTCAATTAAATAAATGTATCCATTAAATTAGATTAGTTATAAAAAAAAATTACATCTGAAAAAGAATCTGTTCACTTAATCAAACAGCATAATTCACTGATTTCTAGGTACAAAAATACAATATATAAAGATATTTATGTTATACATAGATATCTGCTGGATGTGACGCACAGAGCATATAAGCACGACATGTATAGAGTTTTTGTCTCTACACTATACTGTTATAATGGTGTCACAAGATTTGAAAATAATTTGAACACCTCTCCTGTGTCCCCAGTCCAAACCCGTGGCATTTGCTGTACGTTGCAACTTCTCTTACACGCCAGCAGACGACGACAACGTGCCTGTACCGGGCCAGGCCGTTACGTTTGAGGCCAGAGACTTCCTGCATGTCAAAGAGGTTTGAAACAAACACACACACACACTTCATTAAAAGTCACAGACAGGTGGAGTTATTAAAGATTTGGCTGCAGCAGGGCTTCTCAGGTGGCATGACTAAAATTAACATAAACACATGCAAAATAACGATAGAGGCTCAAAGGGCCGAGAGGATGACTTGCAAAAGATGCCACAGCCTGCCTCACGTTTAAACCTTTCTAAACCCACCCCTGCTTCGCTGGTAAGACTTGTGGATCAATAGGTAACGATAACATCAAAAGCAATCATGCATTTGCTGAATTTCTCATCATCTGATTAAACAACTGTGAGCCACATCAGTGAAACAAGACTTACATTTGCACTGTATTTGTTGTCCTCTTCTCCAATGACCAGAAGTTTAACAATGAGTGGTGGATCGGACGGCCGGTGAAGGAGGATGGTGTGGTGGGCTTCATCCCCAGTCCAGTCAGCCTGGAGACCATTCTCATCAAAAGAGAAGTCCAAGCAAGGAAAGCTGCCAAGGCCTTAGCCAAGTATATACCTCATGCTCCTCTTTACTCTCACTCCAATACAGCAGGATGTTACAAATATATTTGTTTGCAAAAATTGATTTTTGAAGTACCACCCCCAAATAATTTTTTTTTTATTTTTTTTTTAAATGTTATTGCATTGTTACTTTATTTTATGAACTTTAAAAAAAAAAAAAAACTGAAACAGTACTTGTGGGCTGCTCAAAAGCTCCTATTACATTAATTTAATAGGCCTTAATTGACTCGTAAGGAGCCCATTATAAAGAAGCAGGTCAAAAACTGTCAGCTGGTGATTATTACAGTTTGATAAACTGTCTGACTCTTCAAACACCTGACTGATAAAGAAGCTGCAGAAGGCTTTAGCTGCCACAGGAGGGGTGGGTAACTGTTCTGCTGTGCAGCGTTCAAGCACAAACAGGGTCTACATGGAAGAGTCATCAAGAAGCAATCCCGAAATCAACATCTGAAAAGCTGAATTCAACATCTGAAAACCTGAAATCAATATCTGAAAACCTGAATTCAATGGCCACAATCAGTAAATATAAATCTGGAGATAAAAAGGAGCAGCATTTGATGAAAAGAACACCTTGCCAAGTGTTAATTCTTTGGGGTTTTGTGGCAGCCAAGAGACACAGAACATTTTTTTATGGACAAAGGGAAGAATGGATTCCACTAAATATCAGCAGATGTTCAATGCAAACGTCGTGCAGCCAGTAAAGAAAGTGAAACTGAAGAGAACGGCTTGTGTCACAGCACAATGATCCACAGGAGACTTCAAGTACTTCAAGAAACACAAGCTGAAGCCAAAGCACGGTTCGCTGCTTTGACTATCATTAAAGAATCTGTGGGGAGATCCTGTGTGTGCAAGGCACCATTTGCAAGCTGTCTGGATACTGAATACTGACTTAGTAGGTTGCCCAAACTGCTACACATGCCGCAACTCCTGTAGGGGTGTTTTTCTTTTGTTCAGTCAGTAGGTTGTTTTAACTCCAATCAGCCCTGCAGGCAGGAAGATCCACAGAAACACATCTAGAGTATCTCAGACACTTGGCCACTGTCTGTGCTGAATCACTTAAAAGGATTTACCCTCTAAGCTTCATATAGCTGTATTATGCAAGTAGATATACAGTCTCCAAGCACAGCATCTTGTATTGCCTAGACACATGCTGATCTATTTTTATCGTGACTATAGCACTGACATTTTAAGTTTAATAAAAATCCATGTTTATCAGTAGGGAAAATGAGACGTGAGCTAATTCTGAACTTTTCTTTCATTTCAGCAAAGCTCAAGTGGCTCAAGATATGAACACAAAGAAATATACTCCTCCATCACAAGGTCTGTACATGTGTGTAAGATTGTGTAAAACATTTTTAATTTGTTTTATTTATGATGACTGGTGAGTTAATATAGGTACTTCTCTTGTCTCTCTCCATGAACAGCCAATCAGCAGGTGAAAAAGAAACCGGTAAGTGACTGAAGGTTTGCTGGTCTGTTGACATCTGTCTCAACCCATTCTTCATCGTCATAAAAAAAAAAGCCGTCCTCAGAAACAGTATTTCCCATGTTTCTTACTAGTCTACTTTACTATATGCTTAGCCTGTGTTTGCACTGCATGCAATATGTGCACAAGCTTTGGTATTTCCTTGTGTACCATTTTTCCATGTTTAAATTAAACCTCCTCTCTTTTACTGTGCTGTATTTGTTGAAAAATATTCGATAGCACACATAAATTTCTGACAGATTTGGGGGTCCTGGATAAATGTGGATTTTTCATGAATCTCATTGTGTCAAACACGGGTCAAAGAACTGAAATTGGCTTTGTGAACCTGCTGTTCACCTGTTCATACTTGTCGCACGACAGGGAGAACCAGATAATAAAATATTGACTAAATAAATTGTGAAAATAGGAAAAAGAAAAAAAAAATCACCCTGTGCCCAGATGTTGAAATAAAATTCCTTGTTTATAACATTTAAGTTACCATTTTACAAGCGAGAACTAAAATATTTGTGGTATTTTTGCTCGAAAAATGTCAGAAATTATTAATCAATAAGCAGTGATAATAACAAACTCAGTCTCTGTTTCGTGATTTATCAGCATTTCATTTCAGGTCTAATATTCATACAAGGACAGTTAGAATATATTTTCATGGACTGCAGTGACGTGGATAGAGCCACAGGTCTGCACATGTGTCTTGAGTGAATGACCAAAAATCGGGCCGTGACAACAATCCAATATAAAACACAGTTGAATTTCATCATCCAGCAGCAAACACGGAGCTAAAGATAATTTAACCTGCTAAATGATACCTGCAGCTGTGCTTCTATTCAAAATTCCTGTTTAAAATCACATTGGCGATGAAACAAAGAAGTGCAGAAGGACAATTTTAAAGTTGCTTTATTTTGACTGGCAAGCTTTTTTTTTTTCCACAACCTATCTTACATTTAACCATCTTAAATTTTTAAAAAAAGGATGCATGTGGTGCTAATTTGTTGCCTGCAGTGTAAAGATATATTTACAGTCAGACATTCAGCTTTCCCCGATAAAAGCACAACATATACTCTCTGTCATACACTGAATTACTGTTTTGTTTCTTTGTGGCTGCAGGGGGAGCAGGTGGCTATGTATGATGTAGTGCCTACAATGCGTCCTGTGGTTCTAATGGGACCATCACTGAAGGGCTTAGAGGTGGGTTTCCTGTAACTTGTGAAGGGCTTAAGAGGCTGTTAAAATAGGATTTAAAACACTTGTATAATTTGAACGAACTATGGTCTTTATTTAAAATCTGTTTTTTGTTAAATTTCAGGTTACAGATATGATGCAAAAAGCACTATTTGACTTTTTAAAACATCGATTTGAAGGCAGGTAAGTTCTGATTGAATGCTTTGGCGTCACACCATTTGTTTGGCAATAAAACATGATGGAAATCAAGACTGTGTGATGATGTCTGTTATTTTGTTTTGCTCTCCAGAATTACTATTACGCGGGTCACAGCAGACATCTCTCTAGCTAAACGGTCCATCCTCAACAACCCTGGCAAAAAGGCCTTAATGGATCGGTCCAACACACGCTCCAACTTGGGTACGTGGTTCATCATACCGTGGCAAATTCTAACTGACGTTTCTTTTGTCTGTTTGGAGAGCAAGACGGTTGGAGATCACTGCATCAGGACAACTCAAATAGTACCATTCACAGAAAAGAACACGTAGCCAATTTCTAAAATAACTGCTTTAATTGCTTTAGCTTTCATTGTGCTGTCCCTGGGGGAACAAACCTCGCCCACCCAGAACCCTAATTAGGTTAAAACAAGCATCTGATACTAACTGACCCAGGTCTGAAATTAATGTGTCAGACTTGTAGTGTTCTTTACCTCATTAAAACACTGCGGTTTATCCTCTCGAGGTTTTGTTGTATGTCTCGTGGATTAACAGGATAATAATGTTTGATATTATTAGGCACTATAGTGACGACAAATACAGATGGTAAAAGGAATTGTTTGCCATTTTTTTTGTGTTTTGACATTTTGGATGATCGCCTTTCTTAAGTCAAATTAGAGGATTTATATTGGGCTCATGTCTGTGCATGAAGCCAACAGCCTTTTAGTAGCCTTAGCTTTAGCCTCAGCTTTGCATGGAGACGTGGAAGCAACCACGATCTCAGCACTCCAATACTTTGTCTAAGCGCTGTCATCAGAACACTAACGTGCTCACAGACAAAGCTGGCATGCTTTAGCTGGTAGTGTTTACCATGTATATCTTAGTTTAGTGTGTCAGCATACTAAGATTTGCTTAGTAGCACAAAACACAAAGTAAAGCTGAGGCTAATGGAAATGCATGTGTTTTTTTTTTAAGCAAATGGTCAAAACTATTGGACAATATTTTTTTTTTAAATTGATGATTGTGACTGCAGAGTTCACCTTAAACTAAGAATCATTGTGTTTTCATTACCTTGGAATACACCCTTCATATCTACTTAGGAAGCGGGTCCCCCTCCACAGAGAAGGAACAAACCAAATACCTGCTATAGGGAGGGCAATTTGCATTTTTGGGGAGTTTCGCGGCCTCCGTGATCGGTTCTTGCAAAGAGAGGGTGAGGCGAAGGTTGTTTAGTTGGTTGCAATCTGCAACCTCACCGCTAGATGCTGCTAAATTCTACACACTGCTCCTTTACCATAATAACAAATAATTTCCACCACACGGTGGACTCTGAGGAAAAGTCAAGAGATCACCAAATTTTGTAGGCCTCATCCTTTTAAAACCATGAATGTCTTAATCAAATTTCTTGGTAGTTATTGAGATATTTCACTCTGGGCCAAAGTGGGGAACGGATTGACCAACTAACATCCCCAGAAGTGCAGTAAGCATGACCAAAAATCTGCCTATGAGCAGCAGTAGCTCACTAGTTCACACGTTATATCTCTGTTCGGAACAGTGTTTCCCCAGTTTCCAGTCTTTATGCGTCGAGGGAAGTTAATGTATTGCCTGAAACCACTGCCGATTTAGAAAAAAGGTTGGCTTCCTTACACATATTCACTGTATCTTGGTGAATGTGATATATTTACTGGGAATTTACTGTCTGTGCCGCAGTGACATTGTAGAGTCAGAGTGTCAAAATCCCCACTTGGTTAGAGGAGGAAAGATTTGGTATGAAACAGAAGTAGGATAAAAATTTATGTGGTTTTCTCTACTCTTGTCTTTCCCATTGCTGTCTCATCCCAGATGCTGCCGGTATGTATGACTGAAAGCACTGGTAGTCCTTGTGTCTTTGAAGTCTCCACCTCCCTTCTTTTCTTCCTTTCATTACCTCATATCTGTACCAACAACTCTTCCCACAGTCTTTATGTATAAGCTATACACAGCCATTGACTTATGGCCTTTACAATTGTTAAATTAAACTGAGCCCCTCTTTACTGTCTCCCTCTAGTGGCCAATCTTTAAATTACTCCTCCCATGAGTGTAACTAATCTCCACTCACCTAATAGGTTAGTGACGCAAAAAAAAAAAAATACATCATTTTATTAGGTAGCCTCATTTGGCAAGCAGAGGCCACTTAGAGCCATTAATCTGTAGAGAGGTTTTGTAAGGCATTTTCCATTTGTCTTGTGAGTTGCTGCCAGGTCTCTGTATCTTGTGTTCATTTGTTGTCTGTATTTGGTACAGCAGAGACAAGAATATGAAAAACTGCAAAGGTCCATGTGTTAGCATTTCTTGGACATTGGATGAGATATAGGCCATGAAATGTGCTTGAAAGTTCCATAAAGGCTCGTGATAAGTTAAGATTTTTTTCTTCTTTTAAAACAGTGTCAATAATAATATTCACATTTATCAACAGGATGGCCTTTTTTCATTTGTTTGAGATGCAGAATCAAGAATACATTTTTAAATGTCCGTGTTTGTATTTATAGTTACAAAACCAAAATATCCCTGAATAATTTATTTCCAACCAAGTCTGTTGTGTGGGAGAGACAGGCGATGTTTATCTTTAAAAAAAAGAAAAAAGATTTCAGCTCCACAAATTACTTATATAAATCTTATTTATATATGTAATTTCTGCTACTTTAATACTCATCAAAATAAATAAAGATGAATCTACTAATCCCCCTATACCTGCTCTGACAACTTTTAAATCAGAGCAAGATTTCTGATATCACTTAAAATTACATACTTCTCATCAGGCATAATGTGGGTGTTTGAAATGAGTCATTGGTAAATGTTGAATATATACCTGTGAAATGTAGTGTCTTGTTCGTAGTGTTAAAAATAAAATTATTAGTGATGAAATTTCCTCGATCTTAGATGTCAAAGTTTAGATTTTGCTGTTTGCAGCCCAGATCCAGGGGGAGGTGGAGCGTATCTTTGAGCTCGCCCGCAGCCTGCAGCTGGTGGTTTTAGATGCAGACACAATCAACCATCCTCTGCAGGTATCCAAGACCTCATTGGCGCCGATACTTGTGTATGTCAAGATCTCCTCACCAAAAGTAAGCCTCATCAGATCTAATAAAAAAAAAAAAAAACACAAATTTTCCTGAAACTGAGCTCTGAACTGACTTCTTTTAATAAGACGATCCTTTGAAATGCCAACAGCTTCTATATTGTTTTTAAAATACCTTTCTCTGCTTCTTTTCTTTTCATCCTACTCTTCACTCCTGTTGTGTAGGTGTTGACGAGACTGATCAAGACCAGAGGGAAGTCTCAGACCAAACATCTCAATGTTCAGCTTGTGGCAGCAGACAAGCTTGCCCAGTGTCTGCCGGTGAGTGCCCTCTAGTGGCGAATGTGAGAGATTGGTGCAGTGGCAGCTCCTGTTCAGTAAAACTTTAACAGAGAAATAAATAGATTATAATCATGCCACATTTTAATGTTAGATATTTCAGTTCTATAAAATTATTGTTAGTTGAAACTGGTAATGACTGACTTTTCCACAGGCACCGCTGAGGAATGTGAAGTCCGTATTTGAGTATTTTTAGAACCATCATGATTGACTTTTATGATTTTTAAGTCACTAAAACATAAATGTAGAGGGTAGTGGGGCTTTGAATGTTTATGCTGGAGAGACATTTTAATTAAACAGTGACTGGAATTAATAAAACATTAGAAATCTAAATCACTAAGAGGCTGATGTAACTGTGCACATGGGTGTCCATTTTTGAGATGCTGGTATTTCCCTACTTCTTCTTGTTTTTATCTGAATATCCCAAACTCTTAATCACAGATTTATCCTATTACCACCCCTCTGCCGAGCTTTCAGTGGTGTCACAGACAGCCTTTCATCTGTTGTCATGGTTACAGCCCATCGTTTGTTTCCTGTCAGACTTTTACTTGTTCTTGCCCTTATTTTAAATTTCCTGTAGGAAATGTTTGATGTCATCTTGGATGAGAACCAGCTGACAGACGCCTGCGAGCACATTGCTGATTACCTAGAGTCCTACTGGAGAGCCACTCATCCACCAGAGATGGAGCCTGCCAACGCACTGGTGGCCCAGCTGGCTGAAAATACACTGCCCGCCAGTCCCACAGCAATACCGGTACATAAAGCACACACACACACACACACATGAAAACACGATAGGATGTGAAGTCACCCTCTCATCTCATCTCATCATCCCACTCATCTCATGTGTGGACAGACAGGTGAATGTGGTAAAACTGTTTATATTGAAAATGATCACCTCAGCAGGAATGTTGTTGTTTAATAGAGGTACTTCATAATGTGCTGCATTCGTGTGTCTTTCCATTAATAACATTTTCATTTCATGTCTGACCATCCTAGTCCACAGGAAAGTTGAAGAAATGAGACAGGCCTTCCTCTGGTGAGTGAGAGAGATTCAAACTCTACTGTAGCTCTGTTTTCATCATTTTACCATGATACGCATGAGTTACAGTAGCAGTTTCTGTAGCGGTTAGCTTTTAATGACCTGTATGTATCATGTCTACAAAACAGATGAATATAAGGTAATATATACGTAGAATATAGAAACAGGAGTCGATGTGCAGCCCTTCCCAATCTCAAAAACATTTCAAGAATGCTGATTGGTTGATTCAACTTCTGTCAGGTGTGAAAGAGGTGAACAGAGATGTATGCGAGTCACCGCATGGAAACGTCTAATTGTATTTTAACAATGGGAGCTGTCTTACTTTAAAACCAGCTTCACCCCATCACATTTATCTTTGAAGCGCTGTCCGTCAACTTATTTGCATCAACGTCTCTGACGAGATCACTGCAGACAAGCTGGTAATTCTGCACTAAAATGGAGTTTCCCTGCCGTGTATATTGAACATTTCCATCCTTTACCTTTGTAGTTTTGTACAATTTAGGGCATAAAATAAACTTTTGATCTCACCACAAGTTCCATAAACTCTCTAAATTTGAACACATTTAGATTTTTGTTTTGTTTCTAGTGCATTGTATAACCAGTCAGATGACATCACGTTGTTTCTTTCTGTCCCAGGACGAGCAGAAAAGCAAGAAGTCAGCGGCCCCCAAGCGAAAGGGCCCCCGTGAGAACCACCTCGACAAGGAGCCACCTTCAGCCCCAGCTCAGGAGCAGAGGGCTGAGGAGGGCCAAAAAGAGGAGGAGGAGCGGCTCCTGAGGACCGAACCAAAGAGACCCCAGCACACTCACCACCACCACCACCGCCGGATGGAGCACCACAGCCACCCCCAGCACAGCCAAACTTCTGGTGCCGCGGATACTCAGACGAGCAGGGATTATAGCCAGAGGCTCCCACGAAGGCACCTGCCTGACGACAGGGAGGACGAGGTGGAGGAGGTGGAGGAGGTGGGCGAGGTGGAGGAGGAGGTGGTGGAGGAGGACGAGGAGGAGGAGTCTCACTATAACCACCGGGGCCATAACCACCACCACCACAACAGCAACCACCACCATCACCACCACCACCACCAACATCACCGTGGTAACAGCCAGCCACACGTCGGGGAAGACTATGAGCAGGAGCACAACGAGCGCAACCGGCAGCACAGGCATCACCAGCCAATGCCACCACGGACACAGCACACGGCTCACCACCCTGTACACAACCATCACAACTACCACCACTACCATGGCAGAGACAGAGGCAGAGGCAGAGACAGAGACAGAGACAGGGACAGAGACAGAGACAGAGACAGGGACAGAGACAGAGACAGAGATAAAGATAGAGAAGGACACAAAGACAGGGAAAGGGACAGAGATAGAGATCGAGGTCGAGACAGAGATGCAAGACAGTGGCAGAGAGATTCCTATATACACTCGTGACTGTTGTTTCTACGGTGCATGGTTTTTATGCTGCTCATTTTATAATGCACTAATGGGCGGGGCAGGGTGTACTATGTTTGTTGACAGTGTTTCTCCTCGTGTTGTTTGCCATTTTTCTAATTTCTACCCTCTGCCACATGAACACACCTCTTTCTTCTTTCCTCTTCTTTACCAAAAGGCATTTTAGCACTTGTAGGACACATTTTGTCTGTCTTATTTCCCCTTAATTCTTATAGCTGATGGCACAGTGTTCAAGATCAAACTCCATTGGTTGGTTCATGTAGCAAGGTTGTGCTGCATTTAACAGTTGTTTTTATTATCAGTTCAACTGTAAAAAAAAAAAAAAAAATTCATTATAAAATATTTGCCAGTAAAATGTCAGAATTTTGTTTTATAGCTTCCCACAGCCCAAGATGACATCCTCGTATGTCACCTCGGACAAAGGCTTGGTTCGAACAACAGTCTTAAATCCAAAGATAATTAATTTACGCTAATACAAAGTGACAAAACTAAGAAAATTCCCTAAACATTAAATGTGAGGTGTAAATACATTATCCAATATCTGAGATAAAAATGTTTTATTGTGATAATAGTTACCTAATACAACTATAGGACATGTCAAACAATAGGTATTCTTTATTGAGTTCAAATGCTTGATTGATTAGTTGATTGACAGAAAAAATATACTAAACTAAAGCAACTAAAATATCAAACGTTTTCTTTCAGCTTTTCAGATGTGAGGATTTGGCACTTCATCGTTGGTTGTTAGACTGGCGGCTGAACAAAACAAGTGTGAACATGTCTTGACCTCTCAGAAACTGTATCTTTGACTTTTCCGAAACAATTAATTGACTAATCTAGAGAGTAATCAGCTGTTAAATCTATAATCAAAAATAATAATAATCATTAGTTGTAGCCCAAAACAGCTTATATCTGTTGTCAACACAAATATCTCAAATCTGGAGATAACGGGATGAAATTAAATAACTGTGGCATTATATGATTTCTCCAGAGATGCACAAAGTGATGTTATGTCTGATCAAATAACTGACTCGTGTTTTAGTGTCACATCTTCCTCCGCCCCTTTGTGTTTAAGTCTGTGCATCTTCATAAGCCAACAGTTTGTTTCAAACATTGGTATGAAAAGTCAAACTATTTTTCTACATGATTCTAGAGTTTTCTTCCTACTTTTTAAAATGGTGTTCAGGCATATTTACTGACTTGCATTTGCTCTGTCTGGAAGCATGAATAATCTTTTGGTGACACTGACCTGTGCTATATGCTGGATACTCTATGCATCTTCTTGTGATAAAATATATTGCTTGAATACAATCTCTATGCATTTGTACATACTTCATAATTGCCTTGTTAGGTACATGTAAGGAGAACCAGAGAGCCTGTTGCACTGTTTGGTAGAACTTGACCTGGATGTGTATGATTATTTTTGATTTGACAAAACTGAATTGACTCTGTTCCTTTGAAAGTTTGTTTTGGTTATATTTGTTTTGTACAGCGTTCAGAAGTTCATTTTGACAAATATGCATTTTATTGTTCAGAATCATTAAAATATCAAATGTGTAAAGTGACATTAAAGCATTTCCCTTTTCCCTTTTCCATTTATTACTAAAGAGAAAGATATGGGAATTATTTAAATAGGCTATGGAATCAAAACAGGTTTAATTTCGATACTATAACTTCTACAAAAAGTCATGATGTTACAACACTGCTGCCGTTAAAATCACCCCCATCATTAAATAAGGCCTGATTTCTATCTATTATATTTATTTTCTCTCTATAGTTCAATATAATTGTCTCAAAAGTATTAGATGCTGGGATGAACATAAACAAAGGTGCCTTTTCTTTTAGTAGGAAATAGTAGGGGGTGCATTTCCTGGCAGACTGGCTTGCCATAAAAATGATGATAATAATAGCATCTTTTAATTTCTGAATCAGATATTTTTTTTTAGAGTACAGTATAGTTAAAGGACTGACATATGCTGATAATTGGAGTAAATTTCATGGATGTGACGCTTTCATGGGGGGAGATAACAGCCATGAAAAGCACCCCCTTATCAAATGCAGTAATATTTATGTACGTTTTATGGTTCCCACGAGCGGGGAGGTTCATACGGTCGAACACCGTTACAGCAGGTGGCGGCATTCACTTTTAACGTTAGTTTATCGTCCGCCAGTAAATAAATAAATGATCAAACTACTGTAATTATGCAGTCTCTCCGTTTCAGAGATTATCTTTGTCAAAGATTGTCTTTCTTCCTTCCTTATGTCCAAAGTGTAAATGGCAAGTCACCTGTTAACAACTATGCTAACAGTTTAACCAGTAATGATTCTGAATCTGTCAGGACACCCTCCTTTCCTTCTTCACTGCAGGCAGACCCATCGCTGTAACGTTACATGGACCAGGTCTCGGTTTTCTTTTCTTTTTTTATTTAATTGGCAATTAAAGTACAGATTTTGATGAATGGGCAAAGTAAAAATATCATATGACAATTTGCTAGGCAGATCATTTTTTGACCCATAGTCTGGACTGTTGGTATGACCAAGCGTGACATATGAAGATTGTTCTAATTATAATGACCATTTTTCACTGTTATCTCACTCTTATTTTTCACTGTTATGTGGCATTGCCTAGAAAAAGTGATTCATACATTAATCAAAATTGACATATTACTTAATTATGAAATCAAGCATAACTTTCAGCCCTCCTTTGAATATAAGAATGTTAGCTTACCAACATTTCAAAGACAGACATATCCATTGAAATCGTTGCAAGATTTATGGGCCCATTTCCCGATGCCAATGTCAGGATCAGTCGTCATCCCAGTGCACCATAGTTGGTGATGAACAATACAAAATTGTGAGATAAAGAGGAAATTATGGTAAGAGCCATAAAGGTCTAATATTGAGCAGAAATATTGCTTTGTTTCTCCCAGTTTTGCTTGGATTTATACATTACATATTGATATATTCACTTCAAAAGACAACATAATTTCAGGCAAACCTAAAAATAAAAACCAATCTAAGTTTCAGGATTTAGAAACGATGAATCCAAAATTCATACACATCCATATACATCTAAAATGGTATAAAAAGATTTTTTTTTTTTTTAACATTCCGCACTATTTCCAAGTAAGCGCTCTAATTTATTTTTTTGATACTTAATATTGTATTAAGGTATTTTTACAGCAACGAGAAACAAATCCCTTACACATAACAACAAAATAAAAATAATAATTAACCATGCAACTGTCAAAGAAAGACCAAAAAAAAAAAAAAACAACAGATTAAACAAATAAATAAGTACAAAAATAAAAAGCAAAAAACAAAAAAATTCAACAAAACAACCATACAACACACCAACAATGCTGTCAGACAATCCTGTCAACCATAAATTCAGCCCAACAAACAGATATCAAAAAAATATATTCAGAGGGTTTCTATACACAGCATTTCTTAAACTTGGATCTAACCTTAAATACATGGAGCATCTTGTTTGGGGAGAGTACTTGTCTTTTTAAAAGATAATGAGGATCTGGAGTCAGCTCTTCCTTAAAGATCTTATACCATTCAGCTGGAAAACCATCACTTCCTGGTGTCTTATTGTTTTTTTTAAAATTTATTTATTCACTGCAGTCTCCAATTCTTTTTTGGTAATCTGTAAAGTCAAGTAATCATTCTGATGTTCTCCAATTGAGGGCAGGTCTATAGATTTCAAGAATGATTTTATATTCTCTTTGGTTTCCTGTTTTGGTTGTGAGTATAGGGTTTTGTAATATGTCTGGAACGCAATGTCGATCTCGTCTAAGTTATTGCTTATTTGTCCTGATTCAGGGTGAAGTATTTTATATATTGAGTGTGTTTGCAAGATGGCGACGTAGATCGAAAACTCTCCTGGTCAAATTAAGGGGAAAAAGACCTCACCAACTCAAGAGAACAGCTGTTTAAAAAAAAAAAAAAACCAAAAAAAAGATCCAGGGTGAGTGGGGCTAGAAGCGAGAAAGCAGCAACGAGAAAAAGTAAGAAAAGCGAGGGAAGAGGAAAGAAAACGACGAAAACCTCCGGATGACACCGTGTCCAGATCTATTCTGGTTAACTTCCAGAGATTTTTGACGTTAAAGACAAAATACTTGAAACAGCTTGGGCTAAAGAGATCACCTACGAAGGGAAAGTGGTGGCTTTTGCACGGGATCATCCTACTGACGTGAACAACACAACTTAAGGAGTACAAAGACATAAAGAAGATCCTTAAGGAGGAACAAATACGCTTCCAGACACCATACCCTGCCAAGATGAGGATCCGCTGGGGGAAACGGCCCCTGCGTCTGCAATGAGAGACTCATCAGGTATGGACGGACTAATCTCACACGCCGCTAAAGAGGTATTACAAATATGAAATACTTCCCAGCCGGTAATATGCCCAAAAGACGGCAGACACGCACACATAATTTGTATACCCCCCCCCCACCCCCGCCTCCCTTCCGCATTGATCATCATAATTATTAATTATTTAATAATAAATAATTTATTTTTTTTGACCTCGTTGCTTGTTCTCGGCCTCCTCGATATATGGACGGAGCACAAATGGCCGGGAGAGGTTTAAATGACTGTTTGGCGCAAGAGGGAAAAGAGACTTTGATTTTGTGCAGAGAGGGAGCCCCTACTTGAAGTAGGATTAATTCTCCACTTGTGAAGATGACAGGGCAGTGTAAGACCCTGAGGTTGGAAGTCAATTTTATATATATTTTTTTATTATTATTATTAACGGTTTTGTTATTCGTTATTGTCACAACACGCGTGTTTATGTTGCCAATGAAAACCGGAAAAGGAGGAGTCGCTATATTATTACATAATTCTATTAATTTGGACTTGGTTAGGGAGATCAGGGACAGTGAAGGGAGATATGTCCTGGTGCAAGGAAAGATTGAAAACAAACTGACCACACTTATCTGTGTTTATTTACCCCCACAAAGTGATCAAAGTATTATGAAAAAAAAATACTCGAAATGATTTCCTCAGAATCACAAGGCATACTAATATGTGCAGGAGACTTTAACACAGTAATAAGTAATAAATGGGATACATCTAATAATACGAGAAAAGTGACCCTGCAGTCTAAATTGCTGAGAAGAGGATTGGATGAGACGGGCTTACTTGACTTTTGGAGGGACCTACATCCATCTGAAAAATATTATACTTTTTACTCTGCGCCCCATGCAGTCTTTTCAAGAATAGACTATATTTTTGATGTTTCAGAATGATAGACATAGGATTCGAAACTGTGATATAGGAACTAGAGATAGCTCTGACCATTCACCAATATATTTAACACTACATTTGGATAGTAGGCCAAAGAAAACAATCTGTAGACTTAATACAAGTGTACTTAATAATAAAACAGCAAGTGAAATCCGAAATTAAAACTTTTCTTGACCTCAATGACAATGGGGAAGTGAACCCAAATGTATTATGGGACACCTTAAAAGCAGCTATCAGGGGTACATTAATATCTCTCACCTCAGCTCTCAAAAAAGGAAAAGAAAAGAAACTCAAACACCTGGAAAATAATCTAAAACAACTGGGAAAAACAACATGCCGAGACTCAGGACTCCCAAATGTTGACCAAAGTTAAGGAAATCAAAAATCAGATCTTGGATATTTATAAAGAAGAAACAGAGAAAAAAAATAAATAAATTTACGCGTGTTCCTCGTCCTGTCTTACAAGGTTATTTCTTCAGTACTTTGTAAACATTGTCTTCTTTAAAAGGTATCACAAATTCAGCAGATTTATAGATGTTAAAATTTTTTATTTTTCATTTAAAACCAAGGAATTAGCAGTTATTACAACCAGCAGAAGGATATGAATTACAGTATTTTTTGCCAGTGGTTGACGAAAACTGTAAATGCTCAAAATCCTAACAAAAACTTTTCTTTTTTGGCAAACGTGGAACATAGCATTCAATGGAGATTCCTGTGGTGTGATATTTACTTTAATTTGAAAAGCATATCATATAAGACAAAAAAAAAACACATCCCTCCCCCGTACACTCGGTTTGTCTGTAAATTTGTAGTTGTCAATAAAAAGGAAATCAAAATAATTTGAAATTGTCATAGACATTTACATGTGAAATGTAAATTGATTCATGTACTGTTTCACGGACACTGACTGCAAACTGCCAAATGTCCTCTTTCACATGTGGTACCAATTTATTGATTTACACCAGACGTGCGTGAGACCGGTCATTGCTAAAGAAGCGTGGGTTGTCAACAGAAGTTAACCCGCATGGGATAGATGGGCCAATGCCAGACTTCTTGAAGAGAAAAAAAAGATGATGATTGTTCCTGTGGCAACCGCAATAATGACCAGCACCACTGTCAAAATTACACGGCCACCGGTCTGAGGATCCGTTGTAGTTGGACTTACTCTACAGATTCAGGACATAGAAGATGAGAAATTAGACAAATATAATTTCATTTCCATTTATATTAAGTTCAGGAGCATTGTTGTTTAGATGCTGCAGAGTTTTCATCATTTTTTTATTTTCTTCAGTAATATGAAGTTATTCATTCACCCAATTTTGAAAGTGTTCTTTCTGACTTAGCTTATAACTAAAATACAGTGGAACACGTGTTACATTTTTATTATCACTTGATATCACCACTGTGAAATATTGATTACAAAACAAAAAACACACAACAAATCATCAGTTACTTCAATAGGATTGGTAGTTTAAAGAGGTATAATTACCCAACCAAATTTGATAATGCATGCATTAAAATGCTTGAATATAAAAATGTTAGCTCACCAACATTTCGAGTACAGATATATCCATTGGTCAGATAGCAAAACGTGTGGGCCCATTTCCCGATGCCAATGTCACGATTAATAGTCATTGCAGCACAATGTGTCTGGTGGGTCACAAAGAAAAACTCATAAAGCAAAGAGGAAACATCAAGGTCTCTTGCAGGGGTTATGATCTATCTGATTTTGCAGATAGAGTAGATGAAATTGTGCAAAAGCATCATTTGAAGCTTGTTGTTCTTGTGCCAGTCATGTGAATCATTATTTTACCTTTTACAGTGCTAACAGTGATACATTTTTGACAGACTGTGTGTGGTTATCACATAAATTCCCAGTAATAGCAACTGAAGTGTGTGTGTGTAAAGGATGTATTACCGATGGAAAAGGGAGTTTAAAATCGTTTTGCTGTAAAAAAAAAAAAAAAAATCCAGATGTCAGAAATGTTTGTCAATGCACAAGCCGAAAATATATTAAAAATATATCAAGAACAATATGGATTACTGGATATAACTCTAAACATAGCTTGTAGTCAAAGTGTGATGTATTTTGCTCCAGGTCAATAAAAACTGAGTGCGCATTACAATCAAATGATCATAAGGGTTTTACCTCGTCAGGCAACATTGCTTGTAAATCGTAAAAGTACTGCAATGGAAAATGAGCATGTCAGAGATATTGAGCAATACACCAAAATGTATTATAAACAATACAGATGTGTATAATTGATCATGAAACCAAATTAATATTGTGTGTACTTGAGGTAAAACCTCTGTTGTTCAGACTAACTGATACAGTTATGCCCCTAGTACACAAAAGTTTGAGCATGTTACCCCATGCAAAATGTCCTCGTACTCCTCCTACAAGAGAAAGACAGATTGTTATAAAAAAAACACAAACATATCGTTTCACATAATTTGCATACTTAACATTGTAACCCAAAAATAACAGTGCCCACTTACTTCAGTGCCCCAGTTCCTGTATCGTACTGGTCGCCCTTCAGTCCAGTAATATGAATTACTACCTTTATTAGTAAAACCAATCCACAGGTCTGTAACTGGTTCCTTGGCCATTTTAGATGTCAGAAACGCTGCAAATGTAGCAAATATTGAAGAATTAAGTTTTTTTTCAGGTTTTTGTCCCCAGTTTCGTTTGATTCAGATACACAGTTGGGCCCAAAAGTCTGAGACAACACCAAAACTCTGTCATATTTTCAGGTAAACCTGAAAGATTTTAGGATTTAGAAACATTTAACACAAGGTGCTATGACATGAAGGTTAAGAAGAATTTTTGAACATTTGGCACAATAGCCAAGTCGGCATTAAAATTCAAGCAAATGTGTGGCACTGATGATGTTAAGTCCTTTGTACAAAAGGTCAGATTTCGTTGAGTTGAGTATCCCCTTCCATTGAAGCAGAGCAGACTTGGGTGCCCCGGACTTAAGTTTCTCCTAATAGTCGTCAAGCTAGGAGTTGACTAGTTGTCACAGGTTTAACAATTTCATTATTTAAATGTATACATCAGAATCAGAAAACAGTTTGAGTTCTAGGGCTGACAAAGAATGTAATAATAATAATATTGTTATGACTGTTAAAACTGTATACAAAATATGTAAAACAGACCTTGCTCAGCAGGCGAGAGGATTGATGCCAGATTTCCTCCCATGTTTCTACACTGTTGTCTCGCTCCTTGCCATGTTTCCTTCGGGCTGTTGATGATCCTGTAACACTGTAGGATAAGAATCACCAACTTTGTACGATGTTTCAAAAGCGCGGTTGCTCATCTTTACCCACAAATCCATATTTATGAAGCAGTACTATCAGGCACTAGTAATCCCAATCTGTTTAATTCAATTGTATCTCAACAAGGCTACATAAGAGTGTCCTCAGACCTTTGAATTGAAATTGTTCCAGTTCTGGGGGCAACTGCCTTTCGGAGGAAAGGTTGATGCTACGGTTGCTTTGGCAGGTGGTGATCCACTGCGTTTACAAATGACATTGTGCTCAAACCCACAGTTGTAAGCATCCCAGAATCCTGCGGGTCAATCCAAAATAAATATATTTCATCAAAAACTATTAACATTTTTACATTTAAATTTAATCTCAGATTTTTTTTTTTTTTTTTTTGTCATTACTGTCATTGTGTGAAAGTATGCTATTAACCCACCCATAGAGGGAGTCATGGCAGCACAATTCTCATCATTGTTTGGGAAGGCAGGTTGATTTCGATTCCACCTTTGGAACACGAGTGGAGAGCCATCCATCCACCTTTTTGGAAAACCAGAAGAGTTCATTTAAAAAGACACGTTCATTGTACCTTCACTTTTATTTTCAGATTATCTTTTTTCAGTTAGTCTTTTTTTCCTGTAATTTTTTTTCAATTTTTATTTGCAGTAAATTACACACAGCATAATACATTATTCAAGCAATCAAATCAGCAATATGTCACGTATTATTGAAACTTTATGTTCACTTTTTTGTATATGTTATTATTCAAAATACTCACTTAGCAGTTCCATTAAGATGTACGTTCAGGCCTATCCAGGTAGGCCAGATGTTGTCTACTATCTACACAGAGAAGAAGGGATACGGTCAGCAATACATGAATTTCAGTATGCTTGGATATGTGAGTTTAAATGCAGTGACGAATGACTGTCAGCAATGTTACAGGTTGCTGCTTACATGTTTCCATAGAAAGACACCTTCAGCTTCACTGTTGATAGTTACCAGGTCGCCATGCCTCTGTTGACAGTAGTAACGAGCATCTTCCATGACCTTTTTTTTTCTGTTGATGTGATACTGATTCCCTTTCCATTCCATCCACCCATCTGTGGTCCAATTGTATTCTGAAACATGTTAATATACCTCCAGTATAAGTGAAGATTTGAAGTACCAGTTGCCTTTTTTCATGGTCCCTCGTGGTTGAATCTAATAGGCTTCGGTGATTCTTAGGGCCTGATTTACTAAGATCTCAAATAACGGGTACTAAATTGTACTAAAGTTTGCACTTTTTTTGTTTTTTTTGCATCCGTTTTGCGGGTGATTTATGAAGAGTAATTGCATCATTCAAATCAGGCGCAAATCGTTGTATTTAAATGAGGGGTTTGCGTGTGTTAAAGAGATTCCAGCAATGAAAAACACAGAACGACCGCAAAACGAAATCTGATCCCATTGAAGTTAAGAAATATAACAAGAATAAAACGCTTCGTAGGAAATTATCGGCAAAAATATGTCTGAATAATCTTTCCCGTCGTCATCTCAAAAAATGTTTCCACGGGTGTAAAACCACTTTCTCGACGTATTCTTTAGTTTCTCCTGCGTCTCCTTCTCGCCACAATAAAAGCGGCCGTCTCTCCAGATTTGCGCACCTGATTAATACATGCCTTTCAGCCGTACTAAAATACACAACAATCACTTCTCCTGTTTCTTACTTTCAGGTTTAGTAAATATCGTTGCGGGTGCTAAGTTGTTCTGTTTGCATGTTCCCTCCCAGTATTTTGCACCTTCAATCAGAAACGCCCAATATTACATATGCATTCAGGCAAACTCGCAAAATGGACAACGTGTGTTAAATTGCACATTTGAAAGACTCAATCCTCGCTGCACGTCGTTAGAAAATCTGCTTGGATATTTTTTTTGCGGGTGGAGTGGCGTTTGCACGTGATTTTACGCACAGAAACCTTTAGTAAATCAGGCCCTTATACTTTTTTTCTCCAGTGCCATCAGCAGGGCAAAAGTTGTAGCAATAGGTTGTGAAATATTTTTTGGGCAGGCCTAACTAAATGCTATTGTTGGCTAATTTAGTGCAACACCTGACAATAACATGGAATCACTGATCTAAACTGAATATTTTACTTGTTTCTTTTTTTTCTTTTTCTTTTTTTACTTCAGCTAATTACATAGGGCCTGAATCTTACTGCAGGACTGCAGGTATTACGCATAATTTCATCAATTCTATCAAGCTCTAATAATGCAGGAAATTCCCAAACACATTTAAGCGATGTCTCATACAATTTATCCAATAATTGCAAAGTGGCAGTCACTGGCCTGTTTGGGTGCTAAGATCTCTCTGCTTTGCCTTAGTTCTTGACACGCACAGTTTATAATTAAGTTTATTACTATAAAGAGTAAAGAGATAAAGCAGAGGAGACAGAGTACTGGGAAAAAAATAGAGGACGTAGAAAAGAGTGAAGAGGGAAACATCAAAACAAAAACAAAGCACACTAATGTAGCTCAGAGGGATGGCCACTAATAAATGATGGAATTTGACAGCAAATTCAAAGCATGCAGTAGAATAAAAGGTTTTGCGCTAAAAGTGAATTTTGACATTTTCTCTGTGGTTGCAATGGAGAATGGGCCCACTCACCAGGAGGGGAAGGGCTTGGAGGAGGATTTGGGGTCACTCCTGCATAGGCAAAAGATAATTAAACTCAGAACACGGAAAAGACCAATGGAGTGGTAGACATTGTAAAGTTAGGCTCGTTCACTTAACCTCCAAGAAATGTTGCAAAAGAGTTACACGTTTTTGTTTGGTGTTAAAATGTGTCCGTCATTTTACCTATACCAATCTGGCACAGCCAACCACGCTTGTTCTCACAGTGCACATCATTCCAAGACCCACTCATGTATCGGCGGTAAGTTTTAAATTCCACACAAGATTCCACATTATTTGCATTGTCTGGCTGTCTAGGCTGCCAGTGTTTGAAATGCAGCTGTGAACAGAAGCAAACATTAAAACTACTAGTAACTTATAATTGAATTGTCTATTTGATTGTGTCTCCTAAACTAAGTAGATGTAGAAAAGTATTTACTTACTAGAGATCCATCGCTCCATACATAACCGGCATCTGGGTCAGGAGCACTAAGTCCAATCCATACATTATCTATGCTATAATGGACAAACTCAAATTGATTATTTGAAATTAAAAACAGTTGGTAAAGCTTTTCCAAACTAATTAGTTGTCTCCACTCTCATTGTGCTACAAAGTCTGTTGCAACCTGTTTTGTATTTTCAGAAATTGAATAATTTGCCAGTTCACACTGTACCTCTCTGGGAGTAAATGTTTTTCAGCAATACTGTGGATGCTGAGCAGGTCTCCTCCGATAGCCCTGCAGTAATCTCTGGCCTCATACCAGGTCTTCCTTCCGAAAAAGCGCTCAAACAACTTAAGACCAAACAAGACAAAGAGGGTCAACATTAAGCATTTAAAGGCAAAGCTTTGGTATGTGTGCATGTATGTATTTATTTGTGAGTATTGGAGTGGTTTCAACCGTGTGTAATTTATAGCACAGTCATATATCCATTTTCCCATATCTC
This sequence comes from Brachyistius frenatus, assembly GCF_029030835.1. Lineage (NCBI taxonomy): Eukaryota > Metazoa > Chordata > Actinopteri > Embiotocidae > Brachyistius > Brachyistius frenatus. The sequence goes on from NW_027210611.1 coordinate 4,509,178, forward strand.
AATCATGGTACATGTAGTATATTTTGCATATTGTTCAAAATATTAAATATTGGATTCATAGTCAATTAGTTCTGGCCAATTTTCAAATAGAATTTTTGCTTGAAATCCCTAATATGTTTGTCTGTGAGTGAGGAAAACCCGATCAAGTTAAAGGTGTCCTGTAAGCTGAGGTGGGCTGTCTGTACCTTAAAACACTGATTTCTTTCCCCGACTTGGGTCCAGTCGTTTGCGCATTTGGGAGGAGGAAGAGTGGTTAGGGCTGGGGTTAAAACTGGCTCCTGTGGCTGCTTACAAATGTATTTCTCTTTATTGTTGCAGGGAAGCACATCCCAGAGGCCAGCAAAAGTCCCGTTAATGGCAACACAGCCCTGTCGAGGACCTTGCATTGTTGAGGGAGAAATTGTGAAATGTTAATTATGAGGCTACTTTTTGCAACATTTTACCGTTGGAGTTAAATATTTATAAAAACCTGGCATTTCAGCATTCCAGTGTGTGAATCTCACTGAGTCTTCATTTGTCCATACAAATTCATCAATGTTGTTTTGATTTGAAAGCCCTAACCAGAAGTATTTCTCTGGTCTCTTCCCCACCAAGCTCACAAGAAATGTGTTATCCACGCTGGAAATATTTTCAAGAACAGGACCAAATACATATCTGGTGTTATCACCCAGTTGTTTACATTCTGTTTTAAATCATATTTTTAAATCTACATTTTTACACAAGTTCTAAAGTAGACAAAAGAGAACCCAATTAAACAAATCAGGCAAAAATATAATGGATGCACAGGAACTAAGTAAAGAAATAGCAGTTACTGGATGTAACTGCAGTAGTAGGATATTTGTGTCTCATTTCTTTGAATGAATTCTCATTATCTTATGCTGAGGACTTGTCTGAACATATGATGATATTTTAGGTGGTATTTATGCAGAAATATAACAAATTCAAAAGTGTTCACAAACTTTCACCCACCACTGAAGTGTGCCCATAACATTTTTTTGAAAAAAAGAAAAGAAGTTCTTACCTAGTTGAAACATCAGCCAAGTAAGAATCTGAACTCTTGCAATCATCTTTAGCTTCATCAAATGTTTTGGTCTCTTCTCCTATAAAGAAGCAGAAAGAGCTGTGTCTTCTCCAACCCTGGGTTGATAGACAAAAAAAAAGAAGTAAAGAAAGCCTTACTGTGATTAATTATTTTTTTTAGAATGACAAAAGAAATTTTCCTTCATATACAGTATGTGTCACTTTTCAAAATGCGAAAACAGCTTTAACCACAGAACTATTCTGTAGCTTTAAAGTTTCTGTAAACAGTATTCCAGAGTCTAAAGTTCTGTTTAAAGTTCAATTAATGGATTTTTTTGACCACTTGACGGGAAGTCTAAAACAAGCTGAAAAATACAAACCCAACATATCACCTGTATTAAACAGCATTTATTTAATACTATGTTACTGTCCACAAATAAATATAGAATTCAGTGCTTTTTGTTAAGCAAGCTGTTTGTTTTGGTCTTTGTAAACTGCTTGGAGCACTGACGTCTTCGCCAGCTTCAAAACATCGTGTCACAAAAGCCCTGATAAGCTTATGAGTGAGTAATATGCCCGGAAGTTCAGGCACTACAGCCAGGTTAAGCTTTAGAGATTCAAAATAGTTAAGACTAAGTAAATTCAACACACCTTTTTGCAGCCTTTGTCCTGCTCCGCATCATCCCCAATGGGTAGTGAAACACTCGTCTTCATACAAATGAAGCCATGTCTCTCATCACACACACGATCAGTCCAGTTCCCCTTCTGCAACAAAGTACCAGATTCATTGGAGTTTATTACGGTCAGTGTGTTAATGTATCAAATGTCCATAAATTCCATAGTTTAACAACAGTACAAATTTAATCTCATGCTGTAAATGTATACATATGCACAACATAGACTCTATATTGTGTATGTTGTGTGCATATGAATATAAATAGTACTGTATGTACACCAAATCCTTATGATGCACCTCTCCACTGATGAGAACACAATCTTCTGTATTATTGGAGACAGTTGGATTCTCAGACTCCCAGCTTGTGAAGTTGACAGCGGAGGAGTCAATCCAATCAAAAAGCCCCTCTGTCCTCCTGTCATTCAGGCCAATCCAAAGCTCATCAGTGGATGCTACCGACATGGAGAAAAGAAGATTAAGTTCACGTGAACAATTTGCAATATCTTAATCTGTCATGAATAGCAAACATTTGCACTTTGTATTCTTGTGTTTTCTTTCTTGTGGAGCTCTGAACTGGTTATATCTTGTCTGTTTTATATTGTGTGAGTCATGCAGTGGGGTCACAGGGGTGCCCAGGTATTGTTTTAACAATGTCAGAAAGAACCGATGGATGAAAAGTCCAAGGGCTTGTTGATCTCTATTGTCAGCACTTCTTCCTTAAAAGCAATTTTCTTTTATTGTATTGTTCTCATACCATATCCAAGTTGAGAAATGATAAAGCGTTGGTCCTCCACATTGTGGATGCTCACAAGGTCCCCTCCTTCAGTACGGCAAGCTACCTGAGCATCAGACCATGCTTTCTGCGTCCGATTAAGAAGAAAGCAGTGGCCATTGTAGGGTAACCATGGTTCCGAACATAATCCTATCCCAACAGCTGATCATGAAAAACAAAAAGATAAAAGCAGTGAGTGACAGACAGATGTAAAGTAACCTGAAACCAAATGACAAAATAGTTTTTCTATGTCATTAGTTACGTTTCTGATTAATTATCAATTCACATAGCGCCTTTAAGATATTTAAGGATCCATTTCAGTATTTCCCTTTGGCAGGCAGCCTAACAATGTTCGGGGAAACGCTACATTTAGTTCTAATTGAGAAAAATTATTATTAGAAAATTAAGCAATGGCAGTAGCCATATGTTTTAACCAAAGAAAAACCTGCAGCCTTGTAAATTAGTTGAAATGTTTAATATATAGAACACTTTTTTTTTTAATATAAACTCACTTGCACACTAATCATTCTAATATGATTTTATATTACCTTGACAAAAGTACTGACAATTATTAATTGAATAAACTGAAACCTAACAAGCAGATTAGACTGTACATCAACTCATCTCACAAAAACTTAAAATGAAAAGTTGGAATAGATTACCATCTGAAGCCAAACAATGGAATGTTTGGATGACGAGCACAAAGGCTGCACAAGTTATCTTCATGGTTAGGACTCTTCTGTCGTAGAGCTGAAGACTTTAGCCAAGCATGCCTTGCAGCGGATTTAGGAGTTGTGTTAATGATTTTGCAACAGCAGTCTAAATAGGACTGGCACATCCCGTCTCGTCATGTCGTCATGACATTTTGTTTGCCTTGTCTCAAAAGAGCAAGGAGGGGCTTTTTTTTTTCTCTCTTTTTTTTTAATGGGTTCCAGCTTTTTGATATTTACACACTTGGTTGTTTCGTTGTAATTCATGCTGCATTCTCAGAAGAAAATTACTATGTGCATATATTCCACTTCAAAACAAACAGCCCAATGTGGGAAGCAGCAAATGCTTTTATTTGGATCGTAAGTGACCTCTAAAGAGACAGTCAGTCTATACAGATACCAAATATATTAACTAGTGCAAAAGATTTTTGATTTGTCATTGTGATTGTTTTATTTTATCTTTTACATTCTTCATTAACAACCCCACTGGTTTACATTAAAGTAATTACAAGTGATTCTATATCTACAATCATATACAGTGTATTCTCTAAATGCTTTCAACAGCAGCAGACCACCACAGCTAAATGAGGAACGCCATCTCAGAAATTTCACATTGTACAAAATAGTCACTCCCAGAGTATAGCTGGATCTATACATAAAAAACAGTTAACTTAATCCAGGCAACAATGTGATTTGTCTCTCGTATTTATTTGGCTAATTAATGTACTTGCAGGATGTAATCTTTAAGACTGGGTTTCACAGGCTAAAGCCATGCAGACAAGCAGTTTGTCATTTCTGTGTAAAACCTTTCCTGATGAAACAACATGGTTATAGCTGCTGCTTTGGAGGCTAATGCAGTGTCAGTTGATCTAGGAGATTTGGATAAGACCAGGGATTCATAAAACAGGAGACCAGCTAGTGATAGGATTTCTGAGTATCTGTTCTCCTTGGCCCATACCTTTAACTTTTGGCTTGCAAAAACAGCAGAGGAGTTAGGCTAGTGTGCATAGCCCAAAGGGAGAGAAGTGTTTTATTGAAGTAGTAATTTGATTTTGAAACTTCAATCTTAGGCACGCATACCTGATGACAATTACAGACTAAAGTATACTTTGTGTGCTAAAATGAGGTAGTTGATTGTACCTAATCATGGTACTGTGCGATTTTATCCAACGTGCTAACTGACGCTACAATCACAGTTGGTTTTGTCCCGTGACAGTTTCAATAAAGTTCATTCAAACAAGATGGCTCAGTGTTGACGACTGATAACTGTTGAGGGTGGCACCATTATTTAGTGCACTTCTAAAGCTGAAATTGAAAATGTTTTCTTAATGAACATTTTCTATTCCATTTATTTTAAACTTGGGAGTGTAGTAGTCAGAGTTTTGCCGTGCATTTGAGCATAAATGACAATGTTATTCTATAAAAAAAATTTTTATTTGTTTTTTGCCTACTACAAAAAATTTATCAAAATATGACCCCAAATCTGAGTTACATACCAAACTGAATTGGGTGTACCATTACACTCCTGCTTTATACAGGTGCAAATATAAACACACACTCAGTTACAACAATAAAGTAAAAACAAAAAAAGATTTCACTGTACATTCAATCAGTTTCTTCTTAGTAATTATAAAATATGCAGTTAAAAATGATTTCATAATATTGGGCCCTAAATAGAGAATATTTCCAGTTAGACTCTTTTGTTTCTTTAATTTACAGAGTCATCACAGATTCAGTGTTTTCTTCCTCTGCATTCTCCAGCAGTTGTTTAGTGTCGATAAGCTCAGGTGGGGACCTCTTAATGCTGAAGAGTGGGTTGTCGAAGGTGGTTAACTCATCCGGGATGGGTAAGTGATGACCAAACTTCTTGTAGAGGAAGAAGACTGCCACCACTGCAATCCCAGCAATGACGAGCAGAACCACCAAACTTATGAAGCCAGGATGATCGTGAGGTAATCCAGCTTTTGCACAGATAAAGAAAATAGATGATGATCAGCCAAAAGAATTTTTTCACAATTTGGAATGAAATAAAAAAGATTAGGTGTTACTTACGAGCTGATGGTGATGGCTTTGGTGGTAATACTAAAGGGATAAAAAGGGAAATATGATCAGTCAACGCACTTTAATAAAAGATACAATTGTTCTCCAAAATTACACTTCACAAAATCCTCTGAGGGGAACAAAAATTAGCACTGAGCAAGCTTATTTTTTTGCTTGACAAGTATGTTTGTTTAGTTTGTTGAGTTAAGTGTGTCAACATTGAAGAGAACCACTCATGCACCAAATGTCACCATTTGCACACATGCCGCTCGCCTACACACTCATCCTTTTTGTACAAACTGGGTGGTGAGGAGGGTTCCCCTTCCTTCATAAAACATTATATAAATCTTATATAAAACATAGTAAACATTTGTTGCTCGTTGTTGTTTATGAATTGGAACAGTGAAGTCAGTCCCTGGCACTTTACGATTACTTACAAGGTACATCCTTCTGGCAAGTAATAAAAGAGAAACAACTGTAATTCGTCAGTTCCAAACATATAGTCTACCCTGTCTCTCAGCCAACACAGTCTCTTGAGCATCAAACATTAAATATGTATCTTGCTCAGCAGCTGGAGTGTAAAAATATCCTTCTGGGGTGACCGATAGCTAGGTGGTAAGGGCACGTCCCACATGGTTGCAAATACCGTCAGCAGGTAGTCCCTGGTTTGATTTCAGGCCAGCCAGACTTTTATTACATGTCATTCTACACATTTCCTTTTTCTATGTGATGCTCACCTCTTCATAAAGGCAAAATGCCAAAAAGTAACATCTTTTTGCTTTTAGGGTGTTTATATTGAGTAAAACACGAGTATTGACTCAAATACAGTAAAGCCTATACTGCTTGTGATAGTTCTTCACATTATCTGTTAATTGTCTTTTTATATTTAGATTCAGTCTTGTGACCCCACATTACTGACAGTGAAGTTTTCAGTTTGTCACTCTACGATCGCCAAATCCGACAGTCAGACATCTTATGAGACAAAAATTCTGCAGTCTCATCTCAGCATTGCGAAAAACGTCATTAGAGTTCAAATTGAGTTCGTATGAGGATTACTTTACCTTTGGGTGTTTTGCAAATGTATGGTCTATAATACTCCTTATTGTCTGACTTCCAGATCCCATTTGATGTACTAATCGCTCCAAAGCTGTCGTCGTCATGTTCACCTTCACCCCAGTTAGTGTAATCCATGACTGTTTTGTCCAACCATAGCCACTCCGCTGGAGACAAAGAGACAAATAAGTGATGTGTTTGTGCTATAATATAAAAAGTAGCCATGCCTTGTGAACAACTAAAATAGATTTAGAAAGAAAAAAATAGTGAAAAACGAATTATTTTAAACCCAAAGCATTATTTCCAAAAATATCTATCTTCATCAGTTCATATTTCTTTTCATTATAAGAACCGAAAATGTGCTAGTACCTTTGTGAGTTTTATACAGGCCCATCCAGAAAGACGTGTACGTGTCTTGAAATGTTTTCACTTGATTTTGTATAAATTCTTGTTCTGACGGCTCTTCAATACTGGCAAGCATTCCACCTTCACAAAACAAAAAAGCCTTTCTTATGAAAACCGTATGCATTTTATTGCCATCAAGTATCGCTCAGAGAAAACACTTACCATGTCTCACACAGCTAGCAGATGCATCTGCCCACTGTCTCTCATTTGTGAAAAATATATAACAGTAACCCTTAAATGGTAACCAGAAATAATTCTGCCTTCCGTTTGTTTCATCTGGGTCTTCGGGGCAAATTCCTGGAAAAGCAGTTGCCTGTGGTGGTGGCGGCACATCTGTGAAGGAAAGAGACAATGATGACGATAGGATGAACTAATTACATATTCTGATACTTCAAAATCCAGTGCATGTAAGTACTTGTGAGTTATTGAGTACAACCATGTAACATCGAAAAGTATACAAACATAAATGCATGCTATCAATACAGTTTACATTTGGGAACAATTCAAGTGCAAAGTGGACTTAAAACCATCTTATATTAAAACAATGTTCATTGCGGGAGATGTTTCATTGTTTACAAGTAAATAACTTGAAGTTGAGACATGGCGGCATTTAGGATGAGATATTTATTTGAATTAACATTTGCCTAATTTTGGTTGTACCTGTAGACTTCATGCAGATACTGCTGATGGTCTGATTGCAGTAGGCGGTCTTCCATTTTCCATCCACATCCACATAGACACAAGTTTGGTTCTTGCTTGGCTCATCTTCACCCCAGTGAGTAAATGTCATGTGCCAGCCATCAATAAAACTGAAATAACCATTGGTCTAAAAGCAAAGATTAAATCAAAGTGCATTCAGTTTCATTCGTCAACTTTTTGTCCTAGAAAATCTGTAAAAATGATTATGGGTTATATTCAATTCCTTGCCAAACTTGAATGGGGATAGAATAATCCAATCGCATACTCATACATGTTATCGCACCAAATGGATCAAACCCTGACTGTTGAACAAGTCATGTCGCATGGGTTGTGATGCTCAAAAAATTCATCCACTGTTTTACAGCTGAAAGAGTTCTCGTGGGAAAAACAATTTAACACGTAAAATTCCAGCACTATAGCTTTAATGCTTCATCACATAGTAATATATTTTGTAATTACAAAATTATATTGTGTGGGGTAAAATTTTTTCCTTGGAACAAGTCAGTAGGTAGCCAACAGGGATTAGCCATCCCATTTTTTACATGTTAATTTTTAGAGACTTTCAGTACTGTACCTGCTCTTTGTTGAGTCCAAGCCATAGAGGAGCCTTGAGATTCAAAGCCAGCAGCTCAACATAAGCCTGCGTCCACTCATTTCGCAGGCTAGCCAGGTTGGCACCATCACTTTCACAGTGTTTCTTCGCTGCATCCCAGTTCATTTGTTGAGGAACAACTTTGATGGAGTCATTAAGTATTTGGAGGTAGTTAGGAGTTGTTGGTTCAGGGGAGTCTGGGAGGGATGGGTCTATTTAGGATGAGAATGGAAAAATAATTATGTTTCTGGTTTCAAAATACTGTACAGCAATTCTGAAAATAGAATACTTAAAACCTGATTACAGGACTAAAAATTGTGTTTTAGTACAAATTGTGCCATGGATAGTATTAGTTTAAAACTATGAAAATGTATTTTTTTGTATTCACTTTATACAGTAGCTAACATATTTTTGAGAGGTTTTTCATATTTTGGGAAAGGAGAAAGCAAGCAGGTCAAAAAGAGTCTGATTAAGCCCTGATGAAAGATGGTTGTTAACAGATATAGTAGCACAGCAAATATTTGCTGTTCCACAAACTGCCCTGGGTAGAAATGGGCTCACCAACATCTCGAAGACAAACAAATCCGTTGGTGTCATTGCAGGACTTGGTTGTCCATTTACCAATACCAAATATAGGACTGGTATTGATCACAGCACAATTGTTCTGCAGAGACAGAGACTGAGATTAATGAGGAAAAGACACTGCTAGTGATTAAGAACATTGAGGATTCTTCTAATGACTATAATACTATGATCTTTTTGACTGAAGACCTCTTATCCTTTGGAGAAAAATTAATGGAAAATGTTGTGACAGCATTGATGGTCTGCGAATGTAAATTGATTTAAGAAATATCTGTAATAATACAATAGTTTTGATGATCGGTGTGAGGGTCTGCGACAAGTTTCTGTCTTTGTACTTCACTTAATGAGGAGCGTATATTATTTTAAATTCACATGCTTAGAGCATTGCCACAGTGTGGAACCTCTGTCACAAAACTTGAATTTCAATTAAATTTTTACTCCATTTTTTTTTTTTTTTTTTTTCAACATTTGGAGCTGTTGTTGCAGTTTAATGAAAAATATAGCTGTCACTAAAGCAAACTGTGATTTGAGTGATTACAAAATAAAGATACTATTTATGGGCAGCATTTTTCACCACCCATTCAGTGCATTTACAAAGTAATAACAGTTAAGTTTTCAGAACTGATGATGTAATTTCATCATGTTATTGAAAAACTGTCACTCTAATAGAATGGCATACCGACACTTGAGGAACAAAGTGTCTCAGTTTTGCACACACACACACACACACACACACACACACACACACACACACACACACACACACACACACACACACACACACACACACACACACACACACACACACACACACACACACACACACACACACATTATTAGAAATGCTACACAATATACTGTAATTTCACATTTTAAAACAGAATTCAGATTATGTCCACTTACGTTCACATTAAAGTTGACCTGTCTTTGAGTATGGTATCTCTCTATCATCCACCTTCTGAAATTCCACAGCTGAGCCTATCGAAATGTTTATAAATACAAAGAAATTGGATCATCAAGAATACCAATGCATTTGACTCTTAAAAATAATGAATATAGACTGTATAGTTGATGCATGTTACACTTTTGTGCAAGTGTAATTTCATCATGTTATTGAAAAACTGTCACTCTAATAGAATGGCATACCGACACTTGAGGAACAAAGTGTCTCAGTTTTACACACACACACACACACACACACACACACACACACACACACACACACACACACACACACACACACACACACACACACACACACACACACACACACACACACACACACACATTATTAGAAATGCTACACAATATACTGTAATTTCACATTTTAAAACAGAATTCAGATTATGTCCACTTACGTTCACATTAAAGTTGACATATTGCCTGGGTTGCCCGTCAGTCCAGTAAAACTCAAGACCATGTACACGATACAAACCAATCCACATGTCTCTAGTAGGTGCATCCACCATTTGAGACATCAAAAACACTGAAAATTTAAACAGCGGTTATTTCCATCATGTGGGTTTACCATAAACTGCACAATAACAGAAATTAGTAACATTCACGGTTAACCTCATTAGTAAGAGGATATAACGCTGGCAAATGATGGCAACAATTGGCTTGTTCAAATCAGTTTACTGATTTAAATCTAAAGCTCTGATAATAGCATATTTTTGGTTTTATAGTTAAACATTAGTCATTTAAGTGTTGTATTCCTGATAAAGCTGTTTTGTAATTAAGTATTTATTGAATTTCCAGCTGAACAACCATTAAAAGCCCTCCATTTAAAACAATCACATCAGAAATAAAAGCCAATGAAGGCTTTGTTTCATTTTTGTCACCTAATAAAATCCAGCAACGACATCTAACAAACCTTCCACGTGTCTTGAGGAAATAGAGGCCAAGTTTGCACCCATTTGTCTGCATTTTTGCCTTGCTCCATTCCACGTTAAATTCTGGTTGTTGATGATGCTGTAACACTAGAGTTGAGACATAACAAGTTGATTTAGTGCTCCTAAAAATATACTAAATCCAGGTATCCCAACCTCACACCACAAAATAGCTTAAAATAAAATCTGACATCACAGAGCATTGGGCAAAAAATTATACCCTAAAAAGATCTGACCTTAGAGTTAAATTTTTTCCAGGGGAGTTGGCAGCCACCTTTAAGAGGCTCTGTAGGGGCCACAGTGGTGTTAGCAGGTGGTGAGCCATTGCGCTTACAAATGGAGCCGACCTCATATCCACAGTTATAATCATGCCAGAACCCTGTGAAACAATTCAGGATATTAAAGTCAACACACACATTACCATTAATACCAAAAATATATTAAATATGATCTTTGATACTACCAATTTTTGATAGTATTTATTGACAGCATTTTGTTTTTGCCATTTTACGTATTTACATTCTTTACTGTATTTAGCCTTTTAATTTTTAGTAGAGATTTAGATTGCTGACGCACAATTGATTCACAGGAATAAATGCATGCATGCGATCCAGTGTAACTTGTATATTAAGGTTATATCATTGATAACCTTAATATTAACTGTTCACTGTCTTTACACCCGATCAGAATTGCTAGCTGCTGTTCTGTTTGTATTTCTGACTAAGTAGCTGCTGAACAAGTGTTTGCTGTATTATTAAACCACACTAGCTGCTACCACGATAAACACGTGTTTTACCAATCTACCAGGTCTGTTGAATGTATATTTTATATGTATATCAGATAAAGTGAATTATATTTGTTTACTCACCACCAGAAGACCTCATGAGAGCACAGCTCTCATCATACTTGGAATCCGGCTGACCTTCATCCCACCTTTGAAACACCACTTGGGAACCATCCATCCACCTTAATGTAACATTAGTTGAAAATTTCTCAAAAACAACCCATTGTGAAAATACCATCAACGCAATGACACACTAATTAACTCAACAGGCTGAAACTGTATTTTGTTTGTCCTTTCAGGTTGAAATCTCAACTTGTTTAACTGTGATGCAGCCCTATTTCTCACCAAAAAAAAGTATTATTGAGTTTCTAATCACGTGATACTTGAATAACCACCAACTATAGAAAATAGTTTAGATTTGCACCATGGTACAACAATCAGGCCAACCTTTTAACATTACCTAATTGAAAATGAAACCATTAAATTACAGTGAGGTTACACTCAATTGCAAATTTTTGACATGACTTATACCGCTTGAAATAATGTAGCTTTGAAATGTTTTTTTCCCCAAGAAGTCTTTCGTATTTAGTTCATACTCACTGAAATGTTCCGTCAAGATCTACAGTCAGTCCTATCCAGTAAGACCCATACATTTGAGATATCTGCACACAGACAAAGGTAAATGTTAAAATCAGCAGTGTGTTTCACTTTGTATTGAATGGAAATGCCATGGTTATTGTTCTTCAAACGTTTATATAGTATGTCACTGCTTACCTGTTTCCATAAAAAAACACTTTCAGCTTCACTGTTGACAGTTACCAGGTCACCATGCCGCTGCTGGCAGAAGTGGCGAGCTTTTCCCATGGCCAACTCATTTCTGTTAATGTAATACTGATTTCCATTCCATTCTAGCCACCCATCAGATGTCTTATTATACTCTGAAAACGTGTTCGAAAAATGTCATACATCCCCCGTATATGTGCAGCAATCATGTAAGAATACTATCTGTGTGTGGTCACATACTTGGATGCATTGGTCCACTTACCTGGGGTGACAGGGTGTGGAGTCGGCTTTGGCGTGACCCCTGTAACAATATAGAAATAATTCATATCCAGTGGTATTATCAGAATGTAGTATTAAAGTGATAGTGATAACCTCTAGTTGTGAGTTGTGAGCACTTAAACACACACGAAGAAGACACTATTGTCAAAAGTGACCTTGGGCAATTCCTGCATAACTTGTTGCGGTAACACAAGAATCATTCTTTTAGAGCAATAAAGTTTTGTATCTATCTACCTATTTACGTCTATACTTTACCTGCACGGATCTGACAAATCCAGTTATTGTACTTGTCACAGTGCACATCATTCCATGACCCACTTCTGTACCACTTATATGGATTGAATTCAGCACAAGATTCCACATTATTTTTATTGTTTGGTTCTCCATCTTCCCAGTGTTGGAAGTTTACCTATAAACAAAAACAAACAACAAAACATGCAATGATCCATAGATTTATACAGTTATACAATTACACTACTATATCACCCGCTGCAGAGAAAGAAAACTGAACTTACTGGGGATCCATCACTCCATATATAACTGTTGACTGGATCAGAGGCACTGAGTCCAATCCAGACGGTAATATGCCTAGAGGACAGATTTAGTCATGGTTTAAATGTTAATCTGTGTAAAAAGCTTTAGAAGAATGATTTGTTGTTAAAGCATTGTATTAAATCTGTTGAATCTCATTTGGATAATTTACCATTGACCATACACTACCAAGATTTTCTGCCAAGGTTCGTGCTTATTACTCATTATTTATTTAAAACAATGATTGATGATTTGAGGATTGATTGATCTTAAAAGAATGAGATTTATCTTGGAATGGTGCTAATGTGTGATTTAGACTGGAACAAGGTGCATTTTACAGATGATAGTGTCTCATATATCTGAATTGTAGACCAGGTCATACTGTACCAGTTTGGTTGAATTCGTAGCTCAATATCACTGTGGATGCTGACCAGGTCTCCTCCGATTGCTCTGCAGTAATCTCTGGCCTCATACCAGGTCTTCTTGTTTGAATGCTCTGAATACAACTTTGAACACAGTTGAAGAAGTTCAATTGTGAGTTAAGGTTTGATGGTTTCAGCTTGATACAATATTGAGATGTTTGAATGCCTCAAAAGATAAAACTATGGGCTTATCTTGGGCAATGTTTTTTCATTGTCTACTTATTGGGAATAGCAGTCACTTGTGAAAATGACTGATTTAAAAATAACTAAAACTGAGCATCTTCAGTCATTGATAGTTGATTTTGTGGCAAAATTGGCACAACTCTACCACACACTATAAACAGTTTTTTATTATTATTATTTTATTTAGTAGCATTGTTACTTTAAAGCACTGCATTTTCACAAATAAAACAACGTGTTTGTCAGTTTGCTACATAATAGTGAAAATGGGGTCATCTTTAAGCTAATGCCGCTACTGACTGTTTACGGTTTACATTTTCTTTGGGTTACCCAAACATCAACGGCCTAAATTTGTTCAAGGCACTTGCTGTTGTAAATTAAATATCTTTAATATGGCTTCAGTTAGTACCTTCACAAATGAGGAGTTTGGAGCCCGTGTGCTTTGTCAATGTTTAACTGCTAATGCTAGTGGTGCCACAGGTAGACTGCTGGTCTTGGTAACTTTACTGCGAGCATCCAAACATTTTTAATATGAGCTGAGGTATTTGTGGTGGGCCACCAGTACATTTTTATACGATTGTACATTTTAATGACTGCAAGCGTAGTGTTCAGTTAGCACTAAATGTGGTAAAAACAGTTGACCCGCATTGGATTTTACCTTAAAGCAGAATTTTGTTGAACCAATGTTGTTAGTCCAGCCGTCTGCACACTTCGGGGAGGGAACAGTTGGCGGGACAGGGGTTAAAACTGTCCCTGCTGCAAGGTGTTTGCAGATATACTTCTCCTTATTGCTACAAGGCAGCACATCCCAGAGGCCAGCAGAAATCCCAGTTGCCATTGCAACACACCCCTGTTCGTGGCCTTTTGTTGTCGAAGGAGAAATAGTCAGCTGTCATTTGTAAAACAACTTTCAGACACATCTTAGAGTGAAAGCTCATCATTTTCAATACCTGGCATTTGAGCGTTCCAGTGAGTGAATCTCACAGAGTCTGTGTTAGTCCACACAAAAACATCAATGTGTTTCTGGTTTGAGAGCCCGAGCCAGAAGTGTTTCTCTGATCTCAGCCCCACCAAGCTGACAAGGAAGGCATTATCCACCCTGGAAATGAGATCACAGGATTTCACAATGACTGGTATACAAAGGTGAATTTATTTCTTTGTTTGAGTTACACCTGGACCTCTAGAAATATAACATGCTCATGTTTGGGGTCATGATAAATGTTTTTACCCAGTTGAAACATCAGCCAAGTAGGAGTCTGAGCTCTTGCAGTCGTTTTTCGCTTCATCAAACGTCTTGGTCTCGGTCCCCACAAAGTAGCAGTAGGAGCCATGTCTTTTCCAACCCTGGATTGTAGAAAACAAAATGGGAAAACATCTTTAGCTTGTTTTGATGTAGTGTCTGTGTTTGTGACTGACGATGATGTGGTTGCAAGAAGTAAAACCTCACAATATACTGAATCACCAGACCTTTGATATGGTTGCTTACTGATGTCAGGTGACTATAGCTTGTTTTCACTTTTCAGCCTGTAATTTGTTTTAACAGTTGTCCTTACCTGCCTATTCACTAAAATAATTATATTCAATTCAATATAGTGTGTGCAAATATATATACACACGTTATCTTGAAATTGTGTCCCATTTGTACTACATGTGTATGATCAAACATTAGTGTTTAAGTTTAGTGAATAATACATTTCTAACCAGAGACAGGCTTTTTTTTCTTTTTTTTTTAATAAATAATTTAAATGCGAAAGTTACACACAGTTTCGCAGCCTATATTCTGGTCCTCTTCATCTCCAGATGGTTCAGAAGCACTCGTCTTCATACAGATGAAACCATGTTTTTCCTCACAGACACAGTCAGCCCAGTTCCCATTCTGCAAGAAAGAAATACCATAAAATGTTTATTCATGAGTAACTGGATGCAGCAACAGACAGGCAAACTATAATGTATATTAAAAGAATGAAAGCCAATAGCTTTTGATATATCCAATTTTATGATCATATATAGTAGATTACATAGCCTAAAATATGTAGAAACCCAAACATTACTCCTATTTCTGATTATCTCAATTCAGACCCTTGTCTATTCTAGGCTATCTACAAGATTAATTTGAATCGGCTGGTTTTGTTCCTGTTAAGCCACACAGACATTATATGAGGTTGACTGCTGTTTTCAGATGATAAAGTTTGCCTTGTATTTTGCAATCCAGTTGAGTGCAGCTGAGGTCAGTTAACTAAAAAAAAACCTTGCCTTTTCAACCTTGCTTTGCACGCTGGGGGGGTTGTTGTGTTGTAACAGGAAAGGAACTAGCCCAGACTGTTGCCACATGGTGTGAAAGCACACTAAAACATCATAACATGCTGTACCATCAAGTTTACCTTCATGGGGACAAAACGTCCTGGGCCTAGCTAGGCGAACTTGTTTAATTTTTATCATTGGACAAATAATAGATTTCACCAGAAGCTTGCAAGTGCACCATTCCCACTAGAGGCTCCTTACCTCTCCCCTGATGAGAACACAGTCTTCTTGGTCAGTGGCGACAGCGGGTCTCCCAAACTCCCAGCTAGTGAAGCTGACAGTGGAGTGATCACTCCAGTCGAACAGTCTCTCTGTCTTCCTGTCATTCAGTCCAATCCACAGCTCATCAGTGGAGGCTACAGACAGAAAAAAAAAAAAAAGCATTTCCATCAACCTATTGTGGCACTCTAACTTGTGATGGTTGTCAAGAGTATTTTGAGTGTGCTTTAGACACAAAATCGAGGGTCAGTGGCTTTTATGAAAGTGCTGGTTGGTTGTGCATTAAAAGCAATAAATGGCTTTTTTAAGAGATAAGATAGCTCACATTAACATTTATCAGGCTCTGTGCGGCGTGTGTTTAGAGTTTTGGTGTGACATTTGGTGACAGCAGGCTTTGGGTGGAAGTCAGACATCTGACATTTGAAATTGTTTCCTATCAAGAGAACTTGAGTGAATGTAATCAGTTATATTTCACTACTGAGCAAGTTTTTCAACAGTTGGGACAAGTGTAAAGATCTTAATCAGTCACTAGCAGGTGTGGGATATGTAAGGAGACTACTGAAAAAGACGTTTATATAAAGTGTTGCCTGAGGATGGTGCCAGAGAAAAGGTGAGAGAATTGTTTGTTAGTATCACACCATATCCAAGTTGAGAGATGATGAAGCTTTGTTCCTCCACATTGCGGATGCTCACTAGTTCCCCTCCTTCTTTACGGCAAGCTAACTGAGCATCAGACCATGTCTTCTTCGTACGGTAAAGGTGGAAGCAGTGGCTGCTGTATGGTATCCAGGGACTTGGGCAATATCCCGTCTCAACAGCTGTTTACAGTACGAGAAGAACAGAGTCACCAATATCTTAGTTTGTAAAAAAAAAAAAAATACTGCTTGTGAGAAGAGACGAGACAAGACTTTTTACCTTGGGTCGGAGGAGCCAAAACCCCGTCATTGTAGCAGATGTAGCCCAGTTTCTTGTTGCATTTTGAGCTTTGCCAGGAGAACTGTATGGCCCCATCAATGATTCCACAGTTATGGCCTGGATCAGAGAGTGGATGTCCTAAAACAAGATGATGGTTAGAATGAGATATGATGACACAAATTCATGTTGCAGAATCTTCGTCTTCTCAAAAACAGTGGGGTTTTTTTGTGTAGTTTGCTGAGCTAAAATTTTAAACACAGTTAGTTCCACAGGTAATATGATAAAACACTGATTTGTTCCAAAGGGTGATAAGATTTGAATGCAAACAGCAGAGGCGCCAGCGCAGTGACAAATTAATTTACTGTAGTGTTTGTTGAGAATCAAAATTGCTGAACAGTCAGAAGTCCTCAGCTTCCAGAAACATCTGCAGCATAACAGGGGCCCCTGCTGGGGCTTTTAAGTAGCTATTAATAAAACTGATAACAGTTTCTCTTAATACCGTCTGACTGTTAACACAAACTCCTGAAGTGGAAAGAAAACTACCTGAGTCCCAATTCAGGTAACGGTAAGGCTTCTTATTTGACCACTGCCAGCCATGTTCTGGATCCCGGGTCATCCCAGTCCAAAGCTTGTACCCTTGTCTTCCACTATCAGCCCCGAGTAGTGCTGCAAGTGGCACGGGAAACGAAAAGTGACAGGGTGTGAGACTCAAACCATAATCCAAACCATCATTGGTGCACCAAAAAATGGAATTATCATCAATCATTTACAACAGAAAATTAATAAATGACGAGTATTTTTTTAATGCCTTTTCTTCAAAAGCTTCTGTCATCAGTACATGAAATATAGAGTCAGTGTTGCCGTACCTGCGACATAAGCCTGCTGGTGAGGATCGGTGATACTGAGCAGGGAGGCACTCTGCTGTCTGCAGCTGGCCTCAGCCTCAGACCACGTCAGAGCTGACTGTGTGTTGAGCTGGTAATATGCTCCTGTTGTGATGTGTTTGTTCCAGTCTTCTTTTGCTGTGAAATATTGAAAGGCATGTAGAAATTGAATATATTTTTTGTGACTTCAAGTTGCTGCTTATGCATCCTTGTCAATATTTCTTTTTAGAGGCCAATATGAATGTAAAGGGATGGGTGTAAATCAAATGATGCTTTGTCTTTAGGAGTATTATTTTCAGAATTTGTATTTTTGCATTATTGTACATCAATGTATGTGAAAAAAAACATGCATTCTCTATTTGAATAATGACAAAACTATGGGTCTTGCAGCCAGTTCTCACAATTAGTTGGGCAGTAGCCCCAGAGTCCATGTTCATATTTTGTTTCAACCGAACACCATTGACGTTTGTTTGGAGGTTCAAATGTAGTGCACTCTGAGTACCAGTTGTTGTTGTACAGGAAAGGAAACATGCAGGGCCTTCCAGCTGCATTTCCTTCAATGGTGTAAAATTCTGCAAACAAGGACAAATGAACAAAACAAATAATTACTTGATTAGTTTGAGAACACCAGCAAAAATTACTACATATTATACCAAATTCCTCCCCCCAAAATTCTTAATCATAATTTAACCTAAAATATAACAAACAGACATTAAGTAATTTGACAGTAAACACAAATTTGCAATGCATAAGTATGCATGCAAGTATGCCCCTCTGTTGGCTAAAGCTAGCGTATAGCGTAAATCTTCTAAATTATTGTATGTATTTGATATATAGCCTTTCACCTTAGAAACATCATCACAAAATCTATCAACTTTGCTTTTCCAGCTTTGAACTGTAAATTCCTTAAAAATAACCAGATGTTACTACAGACAAACAACAATACCTCTATGTGTTACTGTGCAAGCACCACGGTTTGTCCCAACAATTGTGAAGTGGTTGTTAGGTCCAATTGTTTTGGAGAGAACAGCTTCGTTAGATGCAGTGAGCTTAATGTAAAACTCTTGGCCTTTGAGGGCGATCACTGTTTCATTTTTGCATTCCCACTTTTGGAGTTCGCTGGTTTCATCACAGTCGTAAAAGCTCACACTACTCCCCACACTTTTCCCCTCGACTCCCAGGCACTTCTTGTTCCAGGGATCCAGAAGTCGTGCAGCAGATGTCCAACGTAAGTATTGGCAGAAGTGATAAGTTTGGACCAAACAAACACCAGTGGCCCTGTTAGTTAGTTGAAAAAATGAATCTGCAGAGAAAAGATTGTTCAAATACACACTCCTGTTTGTGATGAAATGCAGAAGAATTTGGAAATATCCTTCAATCAATCATTTGGTCAGACTCATCATTGTCATTATTGATGTTTCAGCTGTGTCTTATTCAATTTTATATTATATGGACAATACTTACCAAGATTTATTTACACAATAAACAGAAATGTAGTAAGAAAACAAAATTCTTATGATTAGATATCTCCAGTTACCTCTAGGTTAAGCTGTAGCAAGTCTACATAAATAGGGTAAGACAGACACACAGTTAAGGACACAACAGTCTCACATATAGATAGGTATATCATGGAATATGAATGACCTGCTCAGAAGAAGCTTTAAATGTAAAAGTTGGAATACGTTACCATCTAAAGCCAAATATCGTAATGTTTGAAAGAGGAGCATAAAGGATGTCCACGTGATCCTCATTTTTAGGATGCGTCTGAATTTTCCTGTTGCCAAAGACTTTATCCATGCATCGTTTGCAGATACTAACGGAGTTGTGTTCACGATTGTGGAGCGATGAGACTTTTATAGTATTGACATATCCTGCCACATCATATCACCACAACCTTTTCACATACATCAGCATCATGTCTCGAGACCTTTGTTTTTGCATTTGACTTCTGATGAACAGGAAGAGGCTATTTCCTTGAATTTAATTCCTAACATTTACACACTCATCTGTTTTACTGTAATATACTGCGGGATGCAAGACCCTCCCATCCAGGCACATAGTCTATGATTGAGTGATCCTTTGTATTTTCATATTATCATTATCACATATCGCAGACAGACCGACCTCAACAGACCAAAGTCTAATTGAGGGTGATTTCCTAAAACTTCGCTGGAAATTCAGCATCTTGTAGCTTTGCTGCAGTTGAGGACAAACGTTCGGTTCTCCTCCATACCAGCCCTCCCGTTTTCACTTATAGCTCCCATAATTTAAACAGGCCTTAAACTTTATTTGATAACCATCATGCACAGCAAAACATTTTGTATGTTTGTGTGACTTTACCCAAGTTGCAACACCAAAAATATTGTGTCACTTCTCTGATTATTTTTGTAGTTCTAAAGAGATCGTTACCTTCATCACTATGATTTACCCGTCAAACTGATGGGTCGACAGAAACCAATGTGACGCAAATTACGGTTTATAAATCTAAGCATGATTCACATGGATTTCAGAGGAAAAAGCAGTTGGGCCTGTTAACTCTGAAAAGTTTTGTGCAATAGTTATAAGGAAGTCTTCAGACTGCTGACAGCTTGTGGTTGTCTTTGCCTCTGTCCGCAAATGTGTACGGATACCCATGAACGTCATGTCGTCTGTCATCTTCTGTAAATCAGTTTTCAGATTTTTACGCTGGTTCTCTCTTTGTTGAAGAATTGACTATTATATCACATATTTGGTCTTTAGACCCCGATGTTATGAATAATCTACAGCAGGGATGGAGCAACTTTAATCAGTCCTGATACCAATATGATACCTTGGCTTTGGGCATAGGCCTTATTGGAGTAGCGATCCTAGATCAGTATTTAATGGCAGTATTTTTTTTTTACTTTTTTAAATGAGACTTGATATTCAAGTAGTTTTTTTTTTTTTTCCCATAGATACTTCTTTACTTTATTTTTGATGTATTTCCCTTTTCTACAAAGCAACACTACATTTACTTGAGTACAGTTTTGGCTTTTCTACACACATCTGACTAAGTGAATTCTTGTATACCCTGTCAGTCATCAGTGCAGACAGTAAGTGGTATGATTTGGCCTGATAAATAATCATCATACAAAAAGAGGAAGAGGCCCCTTTCCAACCGTTGGTGGATTATTTTTGTCTTCACTGGTGGGAGAAAAAAGGTCAACACAACTGTGGTAGGACAGATGGCTTCATAGGCAAAACAATTGTGCAACATTAAGTATGGGTAGATGAAAAGATCAGTTCACATAAAAGAGTACGATTGTTTTATACAATTCTGAATGTATTCACAAATGAAAAAGTTTATTTTTTAATAATCATGTTGCGTGCAGAGAAAGCGGCAATCAACTATGACATTACCCATTGGTTTGTGAATTGCCGTTTTGAAGCCTCTTGTTTTCGGCCTTTTAGTCGTTGCCATCTTGGTTTTTTGGGAGCCAGAAGTGACCATATGACATAT
Source organism: Brachyistius frenatus (assembly GCF_029030835.1). Lineage (NCBI taxonomy): Eukaryota > Metazoa > Chordata > Actinopteri > Embiotocidae > Brachyistius > Brachyistius frenatus. The sequence continues at coordinate 4,530,392 of NW_027210611.1, forward strand.
GGAAGAACTGGGGAGAAGCAAGAGGTGAATCTGACTCATTCTGATTTGGAACCTGAGGACACTAAACACTGGCTTTTGGGAGCCAACCCTTCGTGGCCCTCGGTGGTATTGCAGCTTACGGCACTTCCACATTGGCTTCAGTCTTCAGACCCACAAGCTATGGTTCACTTTTATATACAGTCCCAGGGGGTAGAGCAAAGCTTGCAAGCTCGTTAAGGGAACCCAATTTTATGTGGCAGCTACACTCGCATGAAGTAACATAATTCTCCTTTTTAATCTTGGACATATAGCCCGCCTTAATTTGTTTTGTATATATTTCGTCCAAAGAGGCTGTACTTAAGGCTGGTTCTTATCGTACTGCAATCAGGCCAGAGGTCATGACAGTGGAGCCCTCTTTCTCCAGTTCTTTTTGCTTTGAAATTGGAACCTTTTCTGATATTTGTCCGAACTCAGATATATCAGAAATTACAATTGTCTTAACTACTTATAAATCAATTATACTTCATGAAATGCTTCCTTAAATGCACTCTAACACTTCATTAGAGATAATATGTTAATTTGCATACATTAATGTTTTATATTGATGACCTATTCTTTCTATCTTCATATAAGACCCTTAATTGTCAATAGAATCTCTTTGCATCTATCCTTTCCCTCTATAAGTGAGTAACGTACAGAGAGGCCCCAACCTTTGACATTAAAACTCTCAAAAAACACTCCTGTCCTTCAATAGGCTTTCAATGCGATGTGAATCTATGGAAATTATAATTTGTTGTTTCTGCTAGACTACAAATTGTGCTTGAAAGAAACTAGCATTATGTAATTATGTAATTACAACATACACAATAGCACTAAGAAGTCTTTTATTCTTTCAACTACTAAAAAGAGAGGATGATGAGAAATATATGTTTTATATATGAAACTTACTAAATGAAAACAAACCACTTCGTGCCAAGTTTAATGTTTATTCAAAAGTGACAGGCAGAGAGATTTTTACACATTCCAAGAGTACAAGCAATGAACAGCATCTAGTGGGTATAAGCACCACATGCAACAATTATATACATTCAAGCATAGTTAAAAAGAAAAAAATCATATACGAATCATTCCATTGAGACATCCTAGAGCCTAGATTGTTCTGTTCCATAAGGTTAGACATTGCCAACTCCACTGAAACTCACATTTAGTGACAAACTGTTAAATAAGTGAATATATACTGTATACAGTAAATAATGAAGCATAAAAATGTAATACATCAATCTGGGATACAGTGAAGTTTATTTCCCACTAGATTCTGCTGTTTCATGGATCACAGAGTTAATATAGGCTCAGGATTTTCAGCATTCTCTATCAGTTTATTGGTATCAACCACGTCAGGCTTAGTGTGTTCCCTGTTGAAGTAGAGTGGATTTTCAAAGGTGGGTAAGGGACGAGGAGACTTCTTGTAGAGGAATACCGCAACGGCTATCAGTGTGGACGTAATAGTAATGACCAGCACCACTACCAAACTTGTGTGGATGCGACTGCGAGTATCATGTTTGTCATTAGGCTCTGCAGGTTCAACAAGAAGACGATGATCAGTTTAAACAATTGAGCTTTATATATAAAGGACTTGACAGTAAATGTTGCATTATATAAAACATTATTATTAGATCATTTAAAACTTACCAGGTTTTGAGTCTGGATCCTTGGACAACACTGTGGGAGAGAATGGAAAAATAATCAGATGATTCATCTCTTTTAAGAAATATAACTGTCATTTTAGAACCCTCACTTCTACTACTTTATCCAGGTCTAACATGTAACCTATTAGACTCTGGTAATGACTTTTCAGTAGTACACACATAAAATAAATTGTAAAAAAAGAGATACAGCAGATGATAACCTTAACCTTAAAAGTGTCCCCGTGTAGAGGAGCCACATATGTGAAATATGCTCATGAAAAGATTGCATTTAAATGACGTGGGTAGAATGATGTTACCTTTAGGTGTTTTACAGATGTATGGTCTGTCGTGCCATCTGTGACCTGAGCTCCAACCCCCATCTGAGGATCTGATCGCTCCATAGTCCGAATCAGGCTCATCTGGAGCCCAGTTAGCATAGTCCATGACTGTTTTGTCCAACCACATCCATGTCCCTAGGGCCAGACACAAACTCAGTGTATTACTGCATTCACTTTGATAGCAGTGGTTAACAAGGGAACAAAAAATGAAAAGAGAAACCTGTCGTGAACAACATTTTAAAATGGTAAACTTTTGGTTTGGTTTGGGTTGGTTTTATGAGCAGGAAATTTGATTTAAAGATGTGTTTCAATGACTTCTTTAAATTGTTTTGATTTAATGGTTTCTCTTTAAAGTTCAAAGATTGCGACACAGTTTGTGCTCATACCTTTATAGGTTTTATATGTGCCGATCCAGAAAGAGGTGTGGCTGTCTTCAAATATTTCCACGTTGCTTTTGATGAATTGTTGCTCAGAAGGATCTTGTATGCTGGCCAGGATTCCACCTTCACAACGAAAAACACTCTGTAACAATTACTAAACAAGGGGCTGTTTAACTGACCTAAATTGTACCACATGCACTCAAATCTAACAGAGTCTAGTTTCCAAAGGGCCTCTTACCGTGCCTTGCACAGCTGCTAGCTGCATCTGCCCATTCAATTTCATCTGTGATAAACATATAACAGTGACCCTTAAATGGCAGCCAGGTGTAACTTTGGTGGTAATCTACATTTGTATCGTCAGGGCAGTGTCCGGGGAATATGGTGGACTCTGTCGGTGCCAGATCTGTGGAAGACAGAGACAGTGATGAGCAGTCACATTTTTGGACTCTAATCATTGTGATCCTCTAATTAAAATCCTAAATGAGGTTACATTGACAAATTCAGTGCTGATTAATATCTGTTATAAAAAAACAAATTAAATTTTACTTGAACATGGTTATAAGGTCAGAAAAACAAATCTTGCACAAAAAGAGTGCAGGCAGGACAGTAAAACAACACTGATGTACCAGCATACTGTAGTTTTCTCTCCACTGAAAACCCTGTACGTCTAATACAGCTCGACAAATATTGTTTCTTTACGTTGATACTAATATCAATGTTTAGGTATTACAAATACATATACTAAATAATAATAACTTTTTTTTTAAGTTATGAAAAGTTTTGGAAAACAACTTTTCTACTGTAGACTCCGCTAGAGTACCTTTCCATGATTAACAGTACAAAAACATATTTTGTAACTTGTACTGGCTTTTTATGCTGCCCCTAAATTCATCCTGCCTGAAACAAGCCATTTTGTGTCTTTAAGGCCCTCCTTCCTAAAAGCCCAATATCTTCTCATTGACCAACTTCCAGGAACCCTTAAACTCAACAGGCTTGTTGCTTGTTAACACTGTACCTGTCGACTGCATGCAAACACTGTTCATTGTCTGGTTGCAGAAAGTAGTCCTCCATTTTCCATTCACATCCGTGTACACGCAGGGTCTGTTGCTGCTTGGTTCAGATTCAGCCCAGCTGGCGAAGTTCAGGTGCCAGCCATCGATGTACCTGAAATAACCTCCGGTCTGAAAGCGAGATGGGATATACATGCTGTCATGTGGAAACAGTTATTTTGGCCGTTGGATACGCCTTTTTTTTTAAACTGTATACTTCAATATAAAAAAAAAACTATTGTAAACATTTATGTTATAGAAAGTATTAATTCAACAACTTCAGAATATCCTGTTTAACATATTGCTAAATGATTCTTTTAAGATACAATCTTTCCTCAAAGTAGGCCTTAGGAAGTTATAGATTTTTGTGAGACATTATATTAATTTTGTATGTTTCAGCCTCGTACCTGGTCTTTGTTAAGTCCAATCCAAAGAGGAGTGTTGAGAGTCAAAGCAAGCAGCTCTATATAGGCCCGTGTCCACTCATTTCGTACGCTAGCCAGCGTGGCCTTATCACCTTCACAACGTTTCTTGCCATCATCCCATGTCAGATTTTGAGTCACAACCTTAATGCTGTCATTTCCCAGACGTACATAGATTTTAGGATCTAATGTTTCAGGTTTAGCTGGGCTGTTTGGGTCTGTTGAGAGCAAGACGAATGTCAAAAAAGAATAATGAATAATTACAGACATCATTATTATCACAGGGATTTTACGTTGATTTTATAGCCCAATAAATATTAATTATTTCTTTATATTACTGCTGTAAACCAAGAACACCCTTTTACATGGGCTGCAACTGGAATTCTCACTAATGTCTGGGCACAGTGGTGCTGTAAACTAATGTAATATATAGATTACTGTACCTAAATAAAATATGTTAGGATTCCCATTTAAGATTTAAACAATTTCTAATAAATAAAATGGATGAACTCACCAAGATTTTTATGACAGATAAATCCATTGGTGTCATTGCAAGACTTAATCAGCCATTTACCGATCCCAGAAGCAGAACTGCTGCTTATCAGAACACAGTCTTCCTGGTTACGAATGGTAACAGGGATTAGGAATTAAAAACCTTGATAGCTTGACATTAAAATTTAAAATGAACAAAATAACTTTTGCCTGCTCTAAACTATGACCAAGATTCAGATTTCACTTTAAATACAATCTTGAAAAACTTTACCTCATTCCATCTTTGATAAAAGCCCCCGGGACGGTGTTTGTGCCTCTAAAGAGTATTTGAAAACAAAATATTAGCAAAAATAAAACGTGTGCATCACTGCAAGGTGAGACATTACATCACTATAGGTCAGCAAAAACAGGATTTATAATTGGTGACAGCTTTGCAATGAATTGGCTTCTCATTACAGCTGCACATGAGATGTACTTACAGAATAACCCCAGTTTGTGTACTGCCGTGCTTTTCCATCAGTCCAGTAAAATCCATCTTTACTAAGACTACTCAAACCTATCCACAGGTCTATAGTTGGCATATCAGCCATTTTGGTGACCAAAAATGCTGAAAAATTCAAAGATAGAAATCAATTAGTAGATTTCAATTTTCCATTTTTTTCCCCCTAATTTTGGCATATCCTCCAATATAGAAAAAAATTCCAGGGATAACACATTTAAACAACTAAATACAACAAGGACAATTTGGTGGCTGAAGTAAAAAATTTAACGGAAAGCATAATATTTATAATGATAAATCAATCAGTTTTACAGGATGATTGAAGGTTAAAAACTTTCACACTCTTTACACTGTATACACAAGTGTGCATAATTATGACCTCCATAAAAAAACAAAGGAAAAAAATAACAAACCTTGCACACTTCTCGAAGGAATAGAGACTAAATTGCCTCGCATCATAATGCATTGTTTCCTTGCCTCTTCCCAGGTGGCCTTCCGGTCACTGATGATATTATAGCACTACGGATAAGAAATTAAATTATAGAATAAGTCAACATAAAATAAAGTGAGACAGAGCAAGCCTAATAATGTCACTAAACCTGGTCCTGAGGTTTGATTTTTGCCCCCTTCTCTTTGCACTTTGTTGAGCTGCTAACACAGACACCACTCCACAACATGACAAAACCAGTACACATACACCAGCAGCAGAGAAGAGAGGCTGTATTTTGCTTTAGTCAGGGGTGACAATGCTCATTAACCATACATGCAACAAAATCCACCTGTAGTAGAGACATAAAAATTTATTTTAATTTAACACTTGCTGAAAAAGCAGAACACACAATGAATTATCTATCTATTATCTATCATCAGACAATCACGTGGCAGCAGTCCATTGCAGTGAATACTTGATTTTGAGAGACCGAGCTACCACTGGTCACAACCAGCTGCTAGATTCTAGTATTCCATTTGTTAACTGTGAAATCAGTGTTTTCGTATCTCATGTCAAATATTTTACCTCCTAAACATCTTAAAATAACAAGTCCATCTGTATGGATTTATATCATTTGAAATGATGGTCCACATTTTTGTGTTTACATTTTACATTTACTCTATATATGACATTTTATTAAAGTACTTTTATGATCAATTATATTTTTAAAGATGTATCAACTTCATATTTGAAGCAAAAGTCTAAAATATAATTAGAAAGTACAAAGTATTATTCAATGATGAGATTGCAGTAATTTCAAATGCTGATATAAACTGAAGGTCTTTTAGGTTCAAAACTTGACTATGATTTCTGACCTTGGTGTCAAATTTAGTCCATGTAAGTCCACAGTCACCTCTAGGAGGAACTGTTGGGGCTGCAGTGGTGTTGACAGGTGATGAACCCCTTCGTTTACAAATGGACGGAAGCTCTTTTCCACAATTACAAGTACGCCAGAAGCCTGTGAGAGCAGCAAAGGTTCAATGAGCAACATTTTCATTTTAGAACAGCGTTAATTTCTTTAATGCGTATCGTTCCTCCTCACCCATGTGAGAAGCCAGTGAAGCACAGTTCTCATCAAAGGCATTAGAATTAGGTTGATTTTCATCCCATCTTTCAAATGACATTGGAGTCCCATCCATCCACCTTGAAGCACACACAGTTAATTTGAAATTCCGTGTCTAATTCTGTAAAATATTATCACTTGACTTTTTATTATATTGATTCTTTTGGGGGAATTTTAAATGAACAGAAGACCTATATATAGGGGTGACAGTATCTGAAGCATAAAAGGGGTTTGCATATGTTCATGAGCAGAGTGAGTTGGGTTAACACTTGTGAGCCAGACTACAGAAAAATCACAGTTAAGTTTCATGTTTAAATAAAAATGTTTATCTGGAAAAAAAAATAAAACGCATTGCACTACAGAATCACCAGTACACATAATGTTTAAAAAAATATATCCAGTTGGCCAAATATCTCCGACTTCCCTCCTTAAAATCAACAGCACACTGTGTGTTATATTTATGGTATCCATTGGTACTCACCGATATGAGCCATCAAGATCCACGGACATAGCAATATAAAACATCCCATAGTTTCTGGATACCTGTAAACACACAGAAAAACACACAAGCTTTAAGACGTGCTGTAATAGTTAGTAAACTATCTTTCTTGATGTTCCAAATTTGAATTTGAACCAAAAAAACTACCTGTTTCCATATGAAGGAGTTTTCATCTTTGCTCTTGATAGATACCAAGTCACCATGCCTCTGCTGACAGTAGTGACGAGCTTCTTCCATTGGCTTTGACCTTCTGTTAATGTAATACTGATTCCCTCTCCAAACCAGCCAACCATCTGAAGTGGTATTATAATCTAAAAGGTTAAGAAATATACTGCATTAATATTTGTTTAAGAAACTAACCCATTGCACACTTTGTTCAGATTAATTCTCATATAATCTTTTTAGTTTTTCATTCCAGCTTCTTAGATGTGGGATTTTTAAACTTTTCTTGGTCCTACGCGCTGAATGTATTTTTTGGACTGTAAATTGAACACAACATTTGAACATGTCACCATGGGAAATTAAAAAAGGCATTTTTCAGTATTGTATGATAATATAGACAAAATTATTTATTGGTTAATGTAAGAGATAATCAACAGAAGAACCTATCAAAAATAACTGTTGGCTGCACCCCTAAACAGCCAATTGTAAGATCTCAGTAACAATTTTGATATGGATTCATCAATGCAGGGATTTTAGCTTTGGGAAATTTGGAGCTATAAACAAGAGCTATTAAAAAAGGATTAAATGTAAATGAAGTTATACTTTTGGTTGTCAACTTACCAACTACAGTATTATTCGGTGGTGGATTTGGAGTCACTCCTGAAAGACCACAAACCAAAAGTGTAATTTTCATTCAAAGGAAAGAAAGGCTATAACATCAAACAATTTGCCAATGTTCTCACTCTGTACTCTGCTGTGAGTCTGGTCTCGGACTGTGGCGTTATATAGTTCAAGTGGCGTCTTTTTAGTCCAAAATTCCCTTTTTGTGTTATCCATGAAAGTTATCCTTTAAAGGTTTGACCTGGTTATTGGCCAAATGCAAAATATATATTTTTGTAATTATTAAAGTTGCATCAAATCTTAACCCATCGTCCGGAACTTTTTGTCAGAGATGTGTTTTTGATAAAGACATGTCTTGTGGGAAGTTTTGCAGCATGAGAGAGGCCACTTGAAACACTAAAGTATGGAAGGTGTAAAGTCAGTCTAAAAATAATGTATCTTACAAAGCAACCAAAAGTCAGCATGCAGCACATATTTTCTCAACTGTACCTGCACGGATCTGACACAGCCAGTCATTATAACTCTCACAGTTCACATCCTTCCAAGACCCGCTCTCATCCCAGTTATGTATCGCAAATTCAGCACATGATTCTGCATTGTTGTAATTGTTTGGTTCTCCTTCCTCCCAGTGTTGAAAGTTAAGCTGTGAACAAAAACAAACAACATCATAAATCATATTGTGATTTTGTAAATATATCAACAAGATTGAATGATCAATTTGTTATTAAATTAGCTTCAATAAGTAGAGTGCAATTAACTAACCGGGGATCCGTCACTCCATACATAACCAATGTTTGGATCAGCAACATGAAGTCCAATCCAGGCTCTTCCCCCTCTAGTGTGGCAAAAAATAGTATCGTCACACAAAATATTATTTTTGGTGCCGTTCAATCCGTCATGGAAAAGAAGAGGTCCCATTTAAGCAAATGTGACATTCCTTGCTGGATTAATGTTCAATATTTCAGTGTGTTAAAATACAAACATGGTGTGAAACATGTCTGCTAGCATGTTGGATCCATTTTGAACAGAACTGATTGTTACTGACCATAACGACAGTACTTGATATACAAATATACTTAAATCATTGTCTTAAATCTATTATGAATGCCTGTCTGTAACAGTTTTTGTGGTATGTCTTACCTACAGCTGGATCTTATTACAGGATATATTGATGGGTACTGTCATGCTTCAAAAAGTATGAATGTTTTTTACAGATGTCTAGTGCTTCAGCTTTAGGTTAAAATCATATTTAACCAGCTCATACCGTCCCATAAGCAGCTCAGCAGCACTGTGGATGCTTAGCAGATCTCCTCCAATGGCCTTGCAGTAATCCCTGGCCTCAAACCAGGTCTTCTCATTTGAACGAGGCCCTGTAAAAAACTTAACAAAGACAGGACGTCTAGACTGAATTAAAGTGCAGATATGTAAAGCAGAAGAAGAGGTGATTTTAATAGATTTTGATTTGTTTCCTTAAAGGACAGCTACCTCAGAGCCATTTTTAAAACTGCAACAATTCTGATTTGAAACCTAGGACACACAGGAACAGCAACGGTGGACCAGCTAACTTCTGTGTTGTGCGATGTAAGATTACTGTTTTTGTCAAAGGAGTTGGTGGCTTTGAAGAGAGCACATGTGTTTGCAATGACTTCAGTTCCCTGTCAGACAGCAACGTAAAGCGGTGCAAATATTCTAAATATAGCTTCCACTAAAACTGATGTCAGTTTGTTTGTGCTGGTTTTCTTTTCGGTGGCTAAAATATATTTTGTCACTGACCACAGCACATCAGCTTTCCACCTTGTTTTGTTGGCATTAGCAGGTAGCATGTTTGAATTATGTTTAGCTAAGGTGGACTTCTGGTTGTACCTTCGAGCAGATGTTTCTCGTTGCCACTTTCATCCAACCATCCGCACACTTAGGAGGAGTTTGAGTCGGTGGTGGAACAGTTACAACTGCCCCCTCTGCCAGGTGCTTGCAGATGTATTTCTCCTTATTAGTGCAGGGCAGCAGATCCCAGAGTCCAGCCAAAATCCCGCTTGTCATGGCAACACAGCCTTGTTGGTAACCTTGAGTCATTTAAATACACAAGAGTGGAATGTAAATTGAGGTTGCCGTTTATCCCTAATGTCTGCGGATTGAATTTCATATATTTCCATACCTGGCATTTCAGCGTTCCAGTGAGTGAATCTCACCAAGTCGGTGTTAGTCCAGACAAAAAGGTCAATATTATTATGATTTGAAAGCCCGAGCCAGAAGTGTTTCTCTGGTCTCAACCCCACCAAGCTGACAAGGAAGGAATTATCCACCCTGGAAATGTTACACAAATTTATAGATTTCTTGTCTTGTTGAACGACATGCAAGTGTGAGGATTTTATACCCGAAGTGTCCTAAAGAAATGTTTATGCGACTTATAAAAACAAAATGTTCTTACCCATTTGAAACATCAGCTAAGTACGAGCCTGAGCTCTTGCAGTCTTCTTTAGCCTCATCAAAAGTCTTTGTTTCAGTTCCAACAAAGTAGCAATAGGAGCCATGTCTTTTCCAACCCTGTAGGAAATTGAGCACTGATTAGAACAGAAGAGTTAGGCATACCCATTTTGCAAATTACAGTTATTCATCTGCAACAAGCATTTTGTTTCCTATTCATTTGCTGTTTTTCAGAAGAAAAAAAAAACATCGTTCTTTGACAATTTCACTCACAGCTTTGCAGCCAACATCCATATCTACTTCCTCTCCGGTGCTTTCAGTGGTACTTTGCTTCATGCAGATAAAGCCATGTTTGTCATCACACGAGCGATCTGCCCAGTTCCCAATCTGCAAGGAAAAAGCACCGGAAAACACGTGCATATTTTTGGATTGATGTACTGCAAATATTTACACTTCATTAATGTATTCAGTTTTTGAAACATTGTTCATGGTCCCCAGAGGACACAGGCAACTTTGATAATCCCCTGAATTTTCCTGTAGAGCTGTCAGTAGGTCAACATTTTTGCTCATTCAGTGAGATATAGGAACATCTGATTCATGGTTTGGCACAAGCTTTTGTTGAGGCATTCATGGTTCCCTGAAAATACAACATGTTGTAATGATGATCCCCTGTCTTTTCCTCTGGTGTTATCATGAGGTTGATATGTTTGCTTTTTACTAACAAGCTGACAGCTTTTAGATGGATTGCCATTAAATGAGGAACTAACATTCATGATCCCCAGAGGATAAATTGTTCTAACTTTGAACCCGTGACCTTTCATTGAGCGCCATGCTCAGGGCAAAATTTAATTTATCCCATATTTTGGATTGTGGCCAAACCCCAGGAAATAACCCCATTCCATTCCTTAGTCTTAGCCTTAGTTGTAGTTTATTGTGTGCATGTTAGCAATCAGCTTTTTGGGTTAGTAAAGCAGTTCAGGATTTGTTACTCAAGGCTTTTCTTGTGATTGGACACAATCAGGATGGTCGAGACTAGCCACTTCTCACATGTATATGTCCAGATACACATACATGTACTGTAATGAAGAAGCATAAATGTGCGCAGTCAAGCCCTAAGGAGGCTGCTTACCTCCCCCCTGATGAGAACACAGTCTTCACTGTCAGTGGAGACAGTTGGCATCCCAAATTCCCAGCTTGTGAAGCTAACAGTGGAGTGGTCGCTCCAGTCAAACAGTCCCTCCACCTGCCTGTCGTTCAGTCCAATCCAAAGCTCATCAGAGGAGGCTGCAGACGTGGAGAGTGAAAAATTTACCTCATATGAGTCAGTTTCATCGTTACATTGAAATTATTAGAGTTATTGGTGACATTTCTACATTGGTAAACATGGACAAAGGCACAGCTCATTAAAGCCATCAAAACAGACATGGACTATATGGAAAAACATTTTATGAATATAATGGAAAGGACATGTATCTGTTTACTGTTTTTATCATGTATTAACAATGTCTTTATAAAGACTCCTAAGCATGCTTTGAACATAATTACAGAATCTTATATGTGCAAATAAACATAAAGTGTCCAAAATTAGTGTGTGCTCGTTCTGGATTAAACAGAATCAAAACATTTCCCTAACCTCAACTATGTGCTGCCATATCAATGAAAGGTTTATTAAGGTTGTAGTCACCACGAGTGAATGCTGTGCTGGAAAACTGTAAAAATACATGCTCCTCAGTAACCCACATTACTTGAATTCTTTACAACTTGACAAATGTGTAAATTAATGTTTCCATATTACACTGATAGCAAATGTAATCTGGTTGCAATTACATTTCCTTCAACACATATTTGCTGTTGGAAATTTGTTGTGTACAAACATAATTTTCAAGGAGACATGGCTGTCACGTACCATATCCAAGTTGAGAGATGAGAAAGCTTTGATCCTCCACATTGCGGATGGTCACGAGGTCCCCTCCTTCCTTTCGACACCCTCTCTGAGCATCAGACCATGTTTGAAGAGTACGGTGGAGGTGGAAACAGTGGCTGTTGTAAGGAATCCATGGGCTTGAACAAAATCCTTGTTCAACTGATAATGAAAAGAACAAATATTAAGGGTCTGACTGATATGAGTGTGCAATCTGAAGAAACAAATGAGGTTAGACTAGAGCCTAGTGGAATATTTGTCTGTACTTTGTGGAGGAATGGGCGGGGCCCCGTCTTTGTAGCAGATGTAAGCCAGTTTCTTGGCGCAGGATGAACTTTGCCAAGAGAACTGCCCAGGAGAGTCAAGAAGTGCACAGTTGTGTCCCGGATTAGGAAGTGGATTTCCTAAAAGAATACAATGACATAATTAGAAAATTGCTTTACTAGATGTCCCTGTAAATAATTTTCCATATGCAGAAAGACCACCGCTGAATCCAGCTCTGAGGTGCTGGTTTGTTAGTTTTAAGCGAATGTCTGTAGGGCTCAGATGTTAAAGGATTATTGCTCAGGTTTGTTTTTTTTCTTACCAGTATCCCATCTCAGATAACGGTAAGGCTTCCCATTGGACCACTGCCAGCCATGATCTGGGTCCAAAACTAACCCAATCCAAAGTCTATTCCTCCCTCCTCCCAGAAGTGCTGCGTGTTTGTATGACAGAAAAGCAAAAGCAGAGATTGAAGACTTTGTTCCTCTTTTTGATTGCTTAGTAACAAGTCTGCAAAAAAACAAATCAAAGTCAGACAAGCACAAAGAAGCAAATCTGAAAGGTAACTAGTAACTAAAGCTGGCACACAAATGTAGTTGAGTAAAAACTATCACACTTGCTTCCCAATATTTGTGGGGTAAAAGCATAAAGTAACATCAAATGGAAATATTCAAGTGAAGTTCCTAGAATTTGTACTGAAGTACAGTGTTTCAAATTCAAGTAAACTAAGCTCAATTTTATTTAAAAAAAAAATTAAAAGAATATTTTTATAATTTTCAATACATATATTATAAATTCTTTAACATGTATAACGGTACTGTGAACTTTCCAAACAATTTAAAAGAATTTTGCCACTGTTAAAATTTTGTAATGGAAAATTCTGTCCTTTAACAGAATAATTTCACTTCTTTATGGGTAAATTAAAAGAGCAATTAATCAAAAAACACAGTATTACTGAGTGTAATGGAAATGTAATGAAAATATAATAAAAAGTAATGAAAGGAATATTTGTACCATAATGTGATGATACATGAAGGAGCCTTTAAATTATGAAGACATTTAAGTTTACAGCAGCAAAAATTGTCTCAACTTTTTTTTAATGTAATCCACATGATGTAAGTGATTCTGATTGATTTCTGTAGAAACAAACTACTCTATTGGTCATTATCCATCTGTTTCATTAGCAGCAAACTTCCAATAGGTGGCACCTTACCTGATATGAATGCCTGCTCGTTGGCATCGTAGATACTGAGCAGGGAGGAAGTCTGCTGTTTGCAGCTGGCGTCCGCCTCCGGCCAAGTCAGAGCTGACTGTTTGTTAACCTGGTAATACGCTCCTGTTATGAGGTTCTTGGCCCAGTTTTGTGGGGCTGTGCATAGATACAAAAATAGTAAAAACTTAAATCTAAACTAATGCAAGCATTTTTAATCTAGCACTGTAACCGAACAATGTGTTGTTATACTGTGTACATCAGTGATGTTGTGTAAACTTGTGTAAGGTCTGGTGTAGGACAACAACTTTAGATCTAGTCTAACATGTGCTCAGAAATCTGCTGTATCTACAAGATTTAGTTTTTAATCAAATTTAATCGAAACATGCTTCCTACTCACTGCTGTGAGATATTAAATTTGACAAACTCACAAGACGTCGGGCAGTATCCCCACTGTTCATGTTCATATTTTGTTTCAACTGCACACCAAAGACGCTTCGTTGAGGAGTCGAATATAGTGCAGTCTCCATACCATCGGTCCTTGTACATGAAGGGAAACATGCAGACCTTTCCAAATGCATTTCCCTCAATGGTATAAAGCTCTAGAGGAGAAAAAAAGATTGATCAAGTTAATCTAAAACTGAAATTTAAGTTAATACTTGACCTGATGTTTGGAATAAATAAGTTCCGTGATTAGTAAAAATCAAGAGAAGCTTGATGACAACCTGCCCACGTGCAGTAGCCAAACAGTATTTGTTGTGAACCAATTTAATGAAAAAGAGCTCTTAGGACAGTGAAACTAACTTTCAAAGCAGATGTTTATACTTTACCTCTATATGTTCGTGTACACGCACCACTCGATGTCCCAGTGATTGTCAGGTGGTTATTTGGCCCGACAGTTCTGGAGAGAGCAATCGATTCATCAGCTTTGACTTCAATGTAGAACTGTTGGTCCTTGAGGGCAAGAAGTGTTTCATTTCTGCATTCCCACTTTTGGAGGACGCTCTTGTTGTCACAATCATAGAGGTTCACTTCACTCCCCACACTTTTGCCCTGTGCTCCCAGGCACTTTTTGGTGGAGGTAACAAAAAGCCGGTTACCGGTCGTCCAGCGTACGTCAAGGCAGCGGTTAAGTTTTTTCAGCAAACAAAAACCAGTGGCCTTGTTAGTGAGTGTGAATGGGGAATCTGCAGAGAGAAATGTCAAAAGAAAAGTTAAAATATGCTAGTATAAAGTACGTTTTGTTTTGCTTTGCAGGTTTATTTACAATATGTGTTACCACAAGACCATGAAAGGCACTATTAAGTCTGATGTCTCAGGGGTGCAATAACTTTGTTTTCAATAGTTTTCCCAAATGCAAATTATTGACAGCATTAACAGCTCGAAATGTTTTTTTATAATAATTATTTCAGGCATCTATTTTTTGAGGTTACATTTTTCTGCTAATCTTTATAGTTTCAATTGAAGCTCCTGTCCCTTCAAACCAAGACAGACCACAGGTGTACTCAAAACATCCTTGAAACTGCCATTAATACAATCTGTTAGTTCATTGTTTACACTTTTTGAAAATATTCTTAAGGCCTGTAGGGTCAAGATTAAAATCAGTTTATCATGGGTTTATAATTTATAATTAGCATTTTTTTTTTCCATAATACAATTTGCATCCATGGAAGAAGTAGTTTTTAATACCTTCAGTCAAATAAATGGGAGAATTTGAATTTTCTTCATGCCAGTTCAGAAAATGTGCAGTAAAACTAATAAGGATTGTTGGCACCAATCAGTATTAAGATATATTGGCAGACGAGAAACTTTTTGAAGGCAGACCTACAAATTACAATGAAAAAAAAAAAGAAAAATTACACAGAATATGTTAAACAAAAACTTGAGTTTATACTGTACCATTTGCTGTTGAACATTGAGATGCTGGGATGAAGAGCACAAAGGCCGCCACAGTTATCCTTGAGGCCAGCATTCTTCTGATAAGTGTCAGAGCAGCAGACATTGTCCATGCATTGCAAGCAGAGGACTTATGAGCATGAACATGAAAAGGAGGTAATCTTAAATGCACTGACATAGTCATTTTTTTTTTCTCCTATTCATTGAGAAAGTGTCATGTTTCAGATTGGCACATTTCAACATTTTGCTACTGGGAAAAAGGGCGGGGGTTGGAAGGAAGTAGCAGCAACATACACACAAACACATGCTTTCTTGCTCGCACGGATGTCACACTCCAGAAATGGCAAAGAGTGTCTTCATTCACTTCTTGTCCATTGAAAAAAATAATGTGTAAGAGATTTTTGCTAAACCTGATTCATGAATCAGCATCAGTAATCCAGTCTAGCATTTACCATCACAGGCTTTGATGCACCATGAACATAGATTTACATATACTGATATTATCAGTACACCCAGTAAATGAACAAGAACAGTTAAAGAGATGGATGGATGGATGGATGGATGGATGGATGGATGGATGGATGGATGGATGGATGGATGGATGGATGGATGGATGGATGGATGGATGGATGGATGGATGGATGGATGGATGGATGAATGGATATGTGTGAAACTCATTAAATGCTCAACTCTGTGCAAATGTTGTCTGACCTGGCAACTTCTTTATGATGCAACTATGCCTATATGTCAATGAGGCATTAGAAAGAATCCTCAAACCCACTACCTTTTTGTAACCAACATCTTCATTTGCCCGAACAGCCCCTGAACCACCCAGTAAACCCCAAACTACCACTGAATTCTACTTTGCAACACCCTACCAACCTTTCAGAAGTCCAAACACAAGCTAAAAACCTGGCAAGTTAGCAATTAGCAAGTGGGTTTTACTTTGTCAGCGAACCTATACAAATTTTACACTTTTTTTGTCTTTATATTTAATTTTCTTGATATGTTTTTTCCCTTTTATAAAAAAATAATCTGTCATTATCCTGCCTGAGTTTCTGTACAACACTAAAATACACATCCACATACATTAACAACGCTATTCTGTTATAAGACCTTTGTGAACAACCTACCATTTCAAAAAGGGGTTAACAGTCACACAGTCACTGTCACTATACACTAGAGATACCATGATTGATGCAAGGAGGGACAAAATATTTTGTGAGGATATCAGAAAGAAGTGAAATTGCAATGTTACTGATGAAAAGAGCAATATGTGCATCCTGAATGTAGCAACACAATATCCTGTTTTGTGGCAGAGGTATTCAGATGTTGAGGTTTGTTCTCCAACTCTTCCTTAACATCTATCATAGCATTTTGTATTTTCACTTCCCCTTTGTTTATTCTCCTTTTTTGGCTGAGGCACTGTGCTGAAATATAAACCATTGTGACTGTAGTGATTGTTTTTATAAGGCTAATACACTAATAAATCTCAACGTTGCATAAAATAAAGAAAGACTCTACTTATTTCAAATAACTACAAGCTAAATTACACCATTAACTATCCAAATGCTACCAAACTAACCAAAACTGGGAAAACCTGGGAGGGAGTCCAGACTTCTGCTCAGAAAGGTCACCACCAAGAGTCCCAAAAGAGAGGTTTGGTTGAGAAAAAAAAAAGACCATAATGTTCAGAAAATCCATTGTGGGGTCAAGGCCGAACTGTACCGATTTGTACCTGCTGGGGATGGTATCCAATCTATTTCAATCAGACATCCACCTCATGCTGACTTGAATTGATGACTGTTTATGGCAGGTGAGCAAAATACGAAGTGTACTAGATCGAAATGTCTCTTTCAACTCTTGAAAGCTGTGAAAAATTATAATTAAAGTGGTTTATGGCAATAGAAGAACCTGTTACTGTTGGATTAGCAGCTGACAGAGAGTCAGTACCTGCTACCCCCTCATGCATTTACTCTATAGCCACTGCCTTTCTGTCAGGGAACTTATAATTGATTTAGATTTAATGGTTCCTGAAATCATATAAACCTTTGCCCTGGCATTTTGATAACATGCTGCTGTTCTCAGGAGGATGTCACTGTCAGTTTTATTACCCAGGCACCTGCATATATACCAGATGTAATCTGATACCCTTTGAGAGAGGTCAGTTTATACCCCATCCAGGCAAAAGTGGTTCAGGAAAGAAATGGTTATTGGATGGAGAAGAGAATAGAAGCCATTGCCATATGTTTGAGTAGCTTGGTAAACTCATTGTACCAACTTTATGGTATAGTAAAATTGTTAACCCAAACAGTTACAACACTTTCATGTTGGCTTGTATTGTTTTGGGATTTAGGGTATTGTATGAGGAGGGTTAGACCCAATTACAAGTCCTTATTGTAGTATTTCTGTACTTGCTAACAAAATTAAAATGAAAGACTTTTTATTTTTCTGTTTTGCAAAATACTTGTTGACCTCACACACTGAAACTAGAACATGGCGTATCTAAATATCTAATTTTCTAGGTATTTTTATCTCCTTGTCAGAAAGTCAGATAAGATTGAGTAACACTTGGTCGTAACAACAGACGCTTCACAGAAAGAGCTGACCTTGATTTTACTACAACAAGAGAGAGGGTTTCCACTCTTAAATGGTAAATATTTGTGGACAATTCATATGATATATTAGATTATGTAACACATGTCTGATTTGATGAAGAATTAAATCTAAATCAACAATTCATCATTAACCATATTCTCAATTCATCTTCATCATTTTCAGGCTGTCAAGATTGATCCACATTGCTTGCACTTACAACACGAGTACGTGAAATTCTGGACTGGTGCTATCTTAAGGATTTATAAGACATTTGATAGCTGTAATCTGGAGCTCTGCTTTGCTAAAATAAAAGGCACACACTGAGAGCCATAAAGACAACTGGTGGAAATGTAACAGTTCACAGAGTACGCTGGACTTTAAGCTGCTGTTTGCCAATAAGGACTCACAGCTGCAGCTGCTGTAGTAAAAGTTGCATTCCAATAATTCATTCACGAACTGTTAATCACAGTGTTAGCTTGTCATTTTGGTTTAAGGATTTCCTTTTGATTCCCTGCTTTGTGTCATGATTCTCCAGACATGAAGCATTTATTTGTTCTGCTGTCAGGTAAGAGTCTTTAACGCTAAATATCACACACAGTTCTGTGTCATTCTATTTACTGATCAAATTAGCGGAATAAAGATGACGGAGAAGTCTCTACAGTCATATATACAACAGGATGACAAGTTGTGCGATGTCTTTTTTTTAGTTGAAAAACAGATTTTGAAACGTTTTGTAGTTGTATCTAGTGTTGATCTTGAAACAATAAAGAAATAAAGATTGTTATATTTTGTATTTAAAAGCATGAGGAAATATCCTCCTAAGATTCTTTTATTGGTGTTTCTTTATAGTTTTACTGTCATTCCAGGTTTGGCTGTCATCGTGTCCTCCACTCCTGATGGGCAGTTCGACTGTACATCAGGAGAAAGTCTTCCCGCTGGACTCGTCTGTGACTTTAAGAAGGACTGTGAAGATGGCTCGGATGAGATGTTTTGTGGTACACTGACTCTTCTACAAAATTTCAAAAGCATGTTTTCTTTTCCCAACTTAGTCTCACCAGTTTTGCTTTAGCTACTTTGGTGTTCTGCCTGGTCAACTAAACACAAAAAGGAACACACAAAAAAAATGACACGTGTCTATAAAAATTTGTAAATCTTTAACATAAACTCTCAAAATATATGTATGGAACAGTTCTAGCTTGTAAGAAATATTGTTTCACTATTGATATACATATATACAGCACAAATATAGTGAATATGATTATAGTGCAGTCTTGATACATTTAAAGTGTTTTTTTAATTGAATGTATGTATAATAATGTATATCAGTGAAAATCACAGTTTAAAAAGTTCTTTGTGAGATGCTGTGTGAAGCACTTCTGACTAGCTCTCTTAGCTTGTCTCTTCACAATGTATGAATAAAGTTATATGTCATTGTTAAGGCTCATGCAGCTTTGAGGATCACTTGTGCGGTTGGAAAAACACCAGTGATACGTCCTTCTCCTGGAGAAGACAGATGGCCAACATCACCTCAGTACCTGGAATGGACCATTCAACAGCAACTCCTTGGGGTAATTATTAGTATTATTTTTGTCATCACTTTGTTGAAATGGATGCAGTCTCATTTCAAATCAATGCTTTTTTTTATTTCAAGATCTTTGATGATGATATTATTACTGCATATTTGCTTGCTGAACACAGGACATGTCCTGCATGTAAATGGTAAAGAAGGAGGTCTCTCAAAAAAGGCTAATGTGGAGTATTCTGTCGACCACCGGGGAGCTCTGGGATGCCGGATCAGGTACTAAAAGCAGGTATTTAAGGTATTTGTTTCACAACGTACTATGCTAGCAATCACCTTTTTTGGGATTTGTCTGTTCATATGTTTCAGCTTTTGGTACCATATTTATGATAATAATTCATTTCCATCATCACCGTCCCTTGAAGTAAAAATTGTCAGAGGCAACACTGTGGAGGGCTTGCTGCACATTAACAGGAATACAAACGATTGGGAGAATGCCACAGCTTTGATTGGTAATCAGGCAGGAGGATACAAGGTGGGTAAAACATCTTGTGTGCCTTTAACCTCTACACAGATCATAATAATCTGAAGTTCCTTTATTGAGAGGAAGAGATAAGGTCTGACTTTCTTAATATCTCTACTAGTGTATGTATTTTATGTCTTTATATAACCTTTATTTAATTTAGTTCCACAGTGTGTCCTCGAGGTTATTGATCTTTATCTGGTCATTATCTCGTTTCCTGTGCTTCAATAACACCTCATTTCCACCTGGTAGATTAATAAAACATCTTGGGTTTTATCATTTTAGTTCACATGTCAGTAACAACTCTTACTAGCATTTACTTATGTCCAAACATATAGCACTGAACATGCTTTTGGTTATTTATTTCAAATGGATACACAATTTTGGATGATAACATATAAATTGTTTTGAACAAAAGTGTCAGCCAGATGAATATAATGTAATTCTTATGTTGTATCATAATACTCAGGAGACTTGTGTTCCCACAAATTTACAGACACAGAAAACCTGGGCCACATGGCAACTTTTTGGAGAAATTGAATGCCATGGTTTATTTTGAATTCAAAGCAAAATGAAGCAGACATTTCTTTGTACTTTAACTGTACTGAAAGGCAGCAGTGTGGCTACACAGTACACAGAGAGGGGAAGGAACAGGGTGTTATAGGGATCATTTTTTATTCACTCCCAAACAGTTTGTTAATCTGACCTTGAATGTAAGTAAATTGTTTTCATTATTGTCATGCCTTTCAATAAAAAAATGAAAAATAAAGCACTTTCTCTTTGTACAGCTGCTGTTTTCGTACGATCCTCCATTTATGGACACCAAGGATGTTATGCTGGATGATATCATCTTTGAAAACTGTGGAGAGGAGGACATCCCAGCTGGATCAGATCGCCTCTCATGTGATTTTGAAAAGGATACCTGTTCATGGTACCATGACTACACAGCCAGTCTTTTGTGGAAACGTACTAATGGGATATTTCATGAACCAGTTGGGAATGGTGAGTATCCCAGTGACTGGAAACAAGATTTTAGGGGATAAAATATACCTTACAAATACAATTTAAACTGCAATAAGGTAGGTAGGTAGGTATATACTTTATTAATCCCCGAAGCCTTAAAACTCCAGTTTATTGTAGTGTCGCTCTATAAGACTCCAGATTATGTAATAATGCAGGTACTGCTTTAAGGCTTTATAATTTAAATTCATCATGTGCATTAGTTGTGAGTATAGTATTGAATTACCACAACCAAGGGGACGAGGGTACTTACCTCCTTTTCCCTTCAGATTGGTAATCCAGTCTTGGAAACATCTTGGCACTCACTGTAGCTCTTGTTACACACCTGTATGAGCATGTTCTGCTCAGATGGGTTTGTGTTTTTGGTTCCCCATTTGCTCCTGCAGTAGCATTGCTAATCTTCCTTTTCATACACACATTAAAGGATCAAGTTTAAAATATAATATTCATAAAATCATGAATACAAGCACAAAAATCAAATTAGCTACATTTACAAACAAAAGCATCCCAAAAATGTACAAAAACTTAGACAGCACCTGACAGAAAAAGTCATATAAGATAGAGTTTGTTTAGCATTTGTTTTAGAGTAGTGCAGTGATCTTCTTTAATATCTGCTCAAATATAAGCAGTATCAGGAGGCTTGCAGTCTCAGAATATTAAATTGAACTTAATCGACACCTTGATTTTTTTTCCTGCTCACACTCAGACTAAAAACAGCACTTGATGAGTCTTTACAAAAATGTATACATTATTTTAACACCTGTTTGCTCCTCCTTTGCAGGCACCTACATGGTTATAAAAGCTCAAAACAAACTAAATATCTCATCAGCAGCCAGACTCGTCAGCTTCCCTCAACCTGCTTATCAAGTCATATGTGTGAGCTTCTGGTACCACATATTTGGCAACAGCATTGGTACGTACCTCACTGTCCACAGCTGCACCTCCAGACAAAATTTAATCCAGAGGTGTGCACAGAAAGAAAAGCAATTGCGTAGCATTGTCCACTATCCGTACAATTTCTATGAATTCTAACCAGCTTTAGCATGACTGTTTTTTTCTCGATCCTTTCTCTATGATGCAAATGAAAAAGTTCTACTATTGATTAACTGATATCGTCTAATTATCAGGTTCATTGAAGTTTATTGCAAAGCGCCCTGGTGAATCAGAGATGGTTGTGTGGATGAGAAGTGGCACTCAGGGAAACAAATGGCGATATGCAGATCTTACCTTCAGTGACAAACCAATACAGGTATTCTTATTGTTCTGATTTCTGTGTATTTGTCGTTTGCTGCCAGCAAGATTATTTTAAAGAATGATTTTAGAGACTTATTTTGAAAGGTAGGATATTTATTTCCTTTGAAGAGCTGTATAATCAAGATTTGTTTGAAGACAGGCACAAATCAACAACATGTCTCTTGTGTTTGTTTCTTTCTCACT
Source organism: Brachyistius frenatus (assembly GCF_029030835.1). Classification (NCBI taxonomy): domain Eukaryota; kingdom Metazoa; phylum Chordata; class Actinopteri; family Embiotocidae; genus Brachyistius; species Brachyistius frenatus. The sequence continues at coordinate 4,552,883 of NW_027210611.1, forward strand.
GTTCTTTGTTAGTTTATATCGCAGTTATTCTGCAAAGTTGTTCTTGAAGTTTAACAAGAGGTTAGGACAATGAGAGTTGTTGTTGTTTTTTTTCTCCCCATTGACTTCCATAGCATTTTTTTTACTTCAAATATTTCGAACTGTTCTCCAGTTTATTATAGAAGCGGTGGTGGGTGGTGACCAGGGGAGCATAGCCATTGATGACATAGTGGTGTCCAGCAGTGCGGATGGCTCTTGTCCGGCTGAGAGAGAGTGCACGTTCCAGGGCTCCCTCTGTGGCCTGCTGCCCCAACAGTCTGCAAACTTCAGCTGGAAACGGGTCACGGGATCATCCCAACCAACTAACTCCTCGGGCCCCGCCACAGATCACACTCTGGGGACAGAACAAGGTTTGTAACTCCATAAGATACGAGTCTGCAGCCAGACTAGTAGCACTGTGAGGCTTTATATTTTTTGGCTCAGCTGCTGACAATGAGAGGCTGAGGTTCAGTCAGATAATGTTTGCCATGTTTTTAATCTTGGCCGAGCATGTTGGCATACTAACATCAGAAGTTAGCTCAAAACACAGAGCACATTTCAGGTTGACGTAAATGATATTAGTTTTTTAGGTCATGCATCAAAGTATTGGACAAACTGAGATTCAGACCTGATGATGGTGCCTCCTGAAAAGTTAGAATTCACCAAAACTCATACGGTTCCTCCAGGAGAGAACATGAATACCTAATGACATTTAACTCAAAACCCCAAAAAATGATTAACTTCATGGGTTGGTCTCTCTCTTAAGTGTGACATCAGGCACCATCAGTGTTGAGTTTTAAACCTGGAAAAGAGACACATTTCAAATATGAAACATGTTATCGACTATATATTTGTAAAGATCTGTATTTTTCATTAAAATGTGATGTCACTGGAGAGGAGACACCTTTGCTTTTTAACCAGTTGGATCTTGTATTTTTTTTATTATTGAAATAAGGCTGAGGGATGTCCAACTTTGAGTAAATTCCTCTTGTTTGTGATTTCCTGCAATATTCCTTGAGGTTGCCTTGCAAATATTGATACATTTAAACTTCATAGATACATTTGTGTTGTCCCACGGCGTGACGCTATACACACTCCCAAAGAAAAATAGTGTATATATACTGTGCCATCACTCCACTTTATGTGTAGGTTATTACCTGAGTGCCCAGTTGTGGAGTCACCCTGCGGGGTCCAGAGGCGCCATGATGACTGCTGTGATGGAGCCCACTCCTCCTGATGGGGAATGCCTGATGTTCTGGTACTACATGGAGGGAAGTGATGTGGGTGAACTCTGTCTTTACTTTCAAACACATGACAGTGGCAAAAACCCTAAGCAGTTGTGGACCAGAAGAGGAGATCAGGGGAAGCACTGGAGGCACGGAAGAGCGACACTTTTGAGCCCTGACGCCCCATATCAGGTAGGCGGACAGCCCAGCTGGTACAAAGTTATCAGACAATGATTTCTTAAAAAATATCAAATAAGCTTTAAAGAGCATCGTAATACTCACTTCAGTTCCAACTTCAATATCATTTTATAACTTTACATTTTTGGTTTGTCTGTCTGTTTACTTTCTTCCGGTCTTAAAAAAGTGCTTCAAAAGTTAGTTAAAGGAGATTACAAATGCCTGCACGGTCTAAAAAGTTGGAGTGTTTCCAAAATTTTGGGGGCACTTTTAAAAAAACAGTAGCTGAAGTAGTGTAAGTAAAGTTTCTGTTGTTAATGTGAACTGATCCCATTTAAAGGAGATATCTGTGTAGATTTAGCACAGGTCTTCGAAGTTAAAATCAATCTGTAATTCTGTGTGACAGGTGATTTTTGAGGCAGCGGTAGGAGATGGGCCAAGGAGAGATATCGCCATCGACGACCTTATTGTCCTGAACGGTGTCTGTCCCCTGACAGGTCAGTGACCTCTGTAAACTTCAAACTTTAAAGTTAAGAATGGATGAAAGAAGTTCATGAGTGTGTATGTGTTTGTTTGGTTGTTCAGTGTGTGTTTATGACTCTTTTTTATTCCTTGAAGGTTTTTGTGACTTTGAGATGGACTTCTGTGGTTGGGTGAACAATCCTCCCCCAGGGTCCGGAGTGGACTGGGACTGGTTCTCAGGCGATAGTGAGGATTACATTGGTCCCTCTGTGGACCACTCCACAGAATCATCTTTGGGCAAGTTACCACACACATACTTTAAGTATCGGATCACCTCAACTTCACTGTTTCAACATTTACGAAATATTTTAAGCTATACTTCAAAGTCATAAACCAGGCAGGAATGTATCAGTGGGATAACTGACTGAGCTCATTTTTTTATCCACTGAGGTACCTTTTTCAGTAAAGCAAGTAAAGCTATTGATTAATGAAGCTAAATAAACTTGAAGTGACCCGATTGGAAATATTAAATTTAGCAGCTCTGTGCATTCACAAAGAAAATAACTTTATGTTGTTTTTTATTTCTATAGGCCACTTTGCTTTATTCACGAACTATAAGTCTAACAACGAAACAATTGCCCAACTGGAGAGTGAATCTATGGAGGCTGTAGACCGAGCTTGCCTGGAGATCTGGCTCCATGCTTCTGCCTGGTCTGGAATTAGTGAGTTTCTTTTTTCAACTTTTATTTTAAACAACATTTCATGTTTACCATGCAAACAGGAGGAGCAGGGAACATGAGGTCCTGCTTAGTGTCAGAAAACATCAGAGATAGGTGGACAGGTACATTTCATTATGCAGTGATTTGAGCTGTACAGTTGTATACATGGACACAACTAAAATATATTGGCATGGTCTGCTTGTATTGATCCACACTCCCTCCTGAAAAGGTGCTGGGTTTGGTGTTGTTAATCTAATTCTTCCAACAAAATAAAAAAAGACTGAAACTTCTGCAATTGAATACTTTTTTCACCCAGTTAAGACAAACCAAAACCGACAGTATTAGTGTATCCATTTAAAACAACATCAATAAACACAGCTTCTCTTCTCTTGCTGATTAATTTTTGCTGCTTACAGTGTCAGGAATCACACTGACAGTGTTTATCAACGAGACTGCTGAGCTGCGTCCTGTGTGGAATACAAGTGAATTTAAGGTTAACAAGTGGATCGAAAGCCGGGTGGATTACAGTGCATCAGGTCCTCACCAGGTAGTGCATCTATCATTTATTAATATACCCTGATGCTTGATTGAAAAAAATTAAAAAAAATTAAAAAAAAAGTCAATGTAAAGTTTTAAACAAACTGTCATCCTTTTATCACAGATTATTTTACAAGCTCGGAGTCTTGCTTCAAAGGAAGGAAGTTTAGCCCTGGATGACATCCACATCATAAGGGACAAGACTTGTAATGACATCATCCAAACCACCACACCAAACCCGATCACCACGACCACCACCACTCCTGTGTCCGACATGGACTGCACTTTTGAAGAAGGTGAAACTGGGGAAAATTTCCGTTGCGACTGTGAAATATTAGTGAATTTGTTTTTCCGTTTTAAAGACATTATACTTGCTTGTTACAAAATTAAATGTCAACCAACTGAAAACGATTTTATGATGGCTGGTGTACAAACTTAGCCTGGTGTTACCAGATTGTTGCACACCAGGTTGATGAGAACTGACAAGTCAGGGCTCATTATTTCGGTCATCATGAGAGCTTCAGACTCCGAAATCTGTTTTAGGAGCTTTCTTAAGACCGGAAAGCTCCATAATTTGTCCTTGTGTATTTTGTTTGAATCCTTTGTGTTTTTGAAATATCCCCGATGTACATTAGATCTAAGATATGTTTACAGCTCAGCCTGTGTGCCTCAATAACACAGAGACTAAACAAACTGAAGGGAAGGGATTTTATGACAATGATTGTGAGGTCTTTTTGATGCCAGTTGAGTAGTATTTGTATTTGAATAGTTGCATCATTTTGAGAATTCTATTGTATATTTTTTCCCCCACATTACAAGTACATTACACAATTAATATTTATCTCTCCGAAAATAGGCCTGTGTGACTGGGTCCAGGAGGTCAGTGATGATTTGAACTGGACTCTCAGCAGTGGACTTCAAGTGGACCAGCAATGGGATGGACCTCGGTACGATCATACTCTTGGGAATAATCAAGGTATTGACTGATGACTGTAATACAAACATAAATAGGGATACATTTAAAACGAGATCTCGTGAAAAACGTGACCTGATATGTTTCTATGGAAAATGAATTGACAAGATTGATAACCAATTGATTGTAATTTTTTTTAAAGCTGCCTTCAAGTTCTCAAATAAAAAAATAAAAAAAATGGTCTCTCTTTTTAATATAATGTAAAGTAAATATATTTGGACTGTATGTAGGATTAAAAAAAAAGTTATTTGAAGATCTTTGGGGAAATTTTTTTTTAGTTTTAAATTTTTGACATTTTATAGGCTAAACAATTAACCAATTAAGTGAAAGAGTAGTTGACACAGTAATGGATACTGAATCATGGTAGTTGGAGCTGCATAAATTGTCACATTTGTCTTGCTATTGTTATTTTAAGCCTATAAAGTTTTAAGTCATTAAAGAACAAACAGGTGTTGGTTTGTATTCAGCGATCATAGTCTGGTCTTTTCTTTTCCTACCAAGGTGTGTTTTTACTGCTGAACGGATCTGGATCTAAGGATGGCGAGAGAGCAGTTGTCTCTGTCCCTGTAATCAGTCCTGCATCACAAATCTGTGTTGGGTTCTGGTATTACATGCTTGGGTCTTCAGTGTCTGCCCTGGATCTGCTGGTTCAGACCGTATGTAGCCTGGTTAATACTACAAACCTTCTGTTTCCTACTTTGTTTACAGCCTTTGTTGACTTAAGAGCTCTAATGAATGCATTTTTTTCTAGAAATCATCTGAACTGTTAGTCTGGACTCGTCGGGCGACGCAGAACTCAGAGTGGATGAATGCACAAGTAACCATCAGCATGAACGAGACAGTTCGGGTGAATTTTAACTCAAGCAAATATTCATTTCTCCAACAATGAACAATAATTTGACTGGTGCTGGATTTTTTTTTTTTTTAGATTTATACTGATATTGTTATTTGAAGAGGATCTTTTATTCCATATATATATATATATACATATATAAATAGCATAATCGTGAGAACAACTAAGCAGAACATCTGACAGGTCAAAAATAAACTCTTGTGGAAAAACATTGAAGGGGTAGCAATGTTTTCTCAAACTCCGAAATATCGCTAACCCTTTTTTGTGTATTTTGTACTGCAGTTTCATGTCAATTATTGCCTCACATACACATTTATACCAATATATATTCAATAAGTTAATATCCTCCAATTTATCATGTGCCTTAAATCTATACATATGCAGATGTTTATGCATTTCATGTGATTTGTTGGAATGCCAATAAGTTTCATTAAAATAGAATACCGAAAGAATTTTCCAGAAACATAAAAAAGTGCACAAACCTTTGGAAATATTTTCCCTTTAATTAAAAAAAAAAAAATGTGTGGGTTTTTTTCTGTATTAAATTTTGTGTCCTCCGTCCACAGATAAAGTTCAGCGGCAATAGAGACACCAGCAGCCAAGGGTTCATAGCCGTTGATGACGTTGCTGTGAGAGAGGGAATTTGTAGTGATGAGTGTATGTAGACATTGACCCAGCACGGCCTGATGTAAACAGGAAGTCAAAACATACTGGAGTTTAATCCCATTTTTTTTTTTTTTAAACTCCATTTCAGATGCGTGCGGGTTTGATTCCAGCTGGTGTGGCTTTGAGAACGATGTCAGTTACGAGGGCCGCTGGGGTCGCAGACAGGGAACAAAACATCACGTGGATCACACCTATGGAACTGAAAATGGTGAGCGCAAAACTGCAAAACTGTGGCACAGTGCAACTGCAGGATGTGAACTATGTGACTGAAAGAGCAACGCGATTGTGCTCTCACCGTGGCTAGATGAAGGCTGAGAGATTGAGTTCCTGGTTAAACCTATAATCTCAGTTGTTATACATCAATTCAAAATATGTCATTTTTGTTTGTATACAAATACCAGAAAAACTAATGAGATTCTCTTCAACCTCCTCTGCACTTTGTGTTTTGTCTGAATTAACAAATGTTAACATGCTAAAGGGCTAAACTAAGACGATGTTGACAAGTGTCTTTGCTAGTTTTACCATCCAGCACCCACATTGTTTAAATAGCAACTGTACTTACGCTCACCTTAGTGCTCATGGGCGTGTTGGTCTTAAAGTGAGGTGTGGTTAGCCGTGTTGTTGGTGCATTGCTATCTGGAATCAGTGGAAAGGGATTTCACAACTGAGCAACAGAAACCTGATCATAAGTCAATTTCACAGAATTTTACTGTTATTTTAAAGACGGGTTATTAAGATCAAAATAAGCGCCTACGCAGGCAGGTGCACAACGCACTTAAGCCCTGCTTGTTATGCACACAGTGACATTTAGCAGCTCACAAATCGCAAAATATTAAAAATAAAAAGATTACAATGTGAAAGATTGATATTGTGTACATTAATCTGTTCAATCTGCACAAAAGCAGATCTGTTTGCTCTGTAAAGAAGCATTCTTTCCTACTACTTACCATAATAACAGCAATCCACCAAGGTGCAAGCGCACCTGCATCTTAAAGGTAATGGGAGATGACGATTACCTTGGTTTTGGACATTCCTTTGCACATTATGCAACATTTTCTCCTACGTTGTTGTCACAATTTCTGTGAAGGTATTCGCTCTACACTACATGTGCTGTCGGGTTTGACAGACTGTTGAGGGGAAGCGGAAAGTGCAGTCTACAGAGAAAAGAATGAGCAAAACACTCAGTCGTGCTGTACCTGAAAAAGAAAACTGGCCTGCATTTATAAACCAGCTTTCCTTTTTGTAGGTTTCTACATGACTCTGATGACGAATTCTATAAAGCCTGAGATCGCTCAGCTGTTTACACCGGAGCTCCACTCAGCCACAGAGATGTGTGTTCGCTTCTGGTGAGTCCAGTGCAATAAAACACATTTATACACTGTAATCTGATGCACACTTTAATGTTAGCAAATCTAATGTATTTTCTTTAGGTACTGGTTACCTGCAAATTCTTCTAACCTTCTTGCCATCCATGTGCGGCGAAGTGAAGAGTTGGGCACAGCCCTTTGGGAGCAGCACGAGGCGGCGTCTACAGGCTGGGAGGTGGCAGAGGTCACCGTGTCCTCACCTGCAAAATTCCAAGTAAACTATTCTTTATGATTATTTCTTTTCTCTGCACATCAAACTGTCTCTTTCATAGCATACCACTAAAAAGCATACTATATTTTCCTCTAAATCCTCCAAAGCTGCGACCTAAAACCATTCTTTTCCTTCACCAGGTTGTGTTTAAGGCCCACCATGTGCCTGGCACGAGTTCTACAGTGAAAATAGATGATTTTTCCATGAAGGATGGGGCCTGCAGTCCTCCAGGCAGCTGTGACTTTGAGTCTGGACAGTGCACCTGGGTCAACATCCCCAGAGAAGGGGGGCATGACTGGGTTCTGGCCAGCGGAGGCTCCCTGGGTCCACCAACAGACCACACCACTCAGACCCCAGATGGTACAACCTTAGATATACAGAACTGTGCAAAACGTGTTGGTACTAAAAGTAAAGTGAAGATGCTTAAAAAGAATACAAAGAATATTTTATTCCTTAGTTAGCTTCAAACAAAGTGCAGTAAATAGAACCAGTTCAATCAGTTTTTCAAGGTGTCCGTCAGGCAGGTTGTTTCAAGCATCTTGGAGAACTTGCCACAAGTTCTCCTGTGGATTCAGTCTGTTTCTTAATGTAATGCTAGACTGACTCTGTGATGTTGGGATTGGTACTCTGTTGGGACCAAACCATCTGTTGCAGGACTCCTTGTTCTTCTTTTTGCTGAAGATAGTTATTCAAGACTCTGGCTCTGTGTTCAAGGTTGTTGTCATGCTCTAGGGTGTATTGGAGGTATCCTATGCATTAGAATCAAAACATCGAAGTGTGTGAAACTTGTGTTCAGCTGTGTTTGTCACATTAAAGAAGTATTTTAAAAAACAAATAAACCAAGAAGCTAGTTTTTATATTGTATCCAAAAAAAAAATCTCCGGAGTAAATGTATTTGTTGAATTTTATTTAACCTCTTGTGGGTATTTGTTTGATGGTTCAAAATGTGACTAATTGTGTAAAACAACTGAAAGTTTGTTGATTAATCATTTAACAACTGTCAGTTGCAACCTATGATTCAGTCTGTTTTTAACTGACTTAGCATGTTACTTATTTACTTCTCTCTTTACCTCTGACTTATATCCTGTTACTGGGATTACCTCCTCCATGCCCTTGTCCATGTCTGGACATGCCCATGTCACTGGCAGTGAATCATTAGAAAATATTTTCTTTTTCAACTAACTTTGATCTTACAGCACTGAGAAATTTTAACAGCTGATAATTTACACTTAAAACAAGTCCTTCATGAGCCACATGTTTGTCTGTCTTTAAATATTTCAGTGGCTGACTTCTGGTATTGCAATAGGCAACTACAGCATTGCAAGAAAAGTGTGAGTTAGTATTTTTATTCATGTCACTCTCAACATTTTATTTCCTTTTTGCATGCAGGTTGGTTCCTGTTAAGCTCATCACGGCAAAATCCCAGCAGTGTTGCACAGGTAGTGTCTGAATGGATCCAACTGAAAGACACCACCTCCTGCTTCAGCTTCTGGTACTATATGGACAACAGGTCAGCAGAAAAACAATCACTGCTCTATTCACTACATACAGTATGTGAAGATGCAGTATGCGGAGGCAACTTTATCCTGTGTAGTTTCCTCATCAACTTCCTCAGGAAGTGTGGACAAATGTCATGTAGTCATGAATCACCTCCTTCATTTTGTGCAAGACAAATTCTTTGTGGCAGAGTTCACTTTTTACGCAAGACTTACTATTAGTTTTCAAACAATAGTAACAACCTGCATTTGGGATCAGATTGAAATATGATGTAACATTTTAGGCTCCATTGTAACACCAAATAAAAACAAGAAAAGGTGTAATTTTACCTTGTTTTTATAATATTTAAAATTTTGAATACAGCTAACTTTTCCCAGATAGCCAGATAGTTTTGATACAAGTGTAACATCTTTTGCAAAATTCAGTAACAAAAAATCTAAACTAAGTACTTGTTTTACAAAAAATTTTGTGTGAACAAATGATTTCTGGTTAAACTAACCTGATTACTGAAGCTGTTTTCACATGAGACAAAAACATGACATTTGTCTGTTTGTCAGTGACTCCGGGACCGTGCGGGTGTTTAATCGTTCAGCGCTGTCGGAGCAGGTTCTGATGTTTCACAGTAACAGCAGTGGGAGCGGCTGGAGCAAAGTCTCTCAGTCTGTCGAGACGTCCAAACCTTTCCAGGTACACCAAACCTGATGTATAGTCGTTAGATAATGATGGAAGGAAAACATATTTCATTCATGATATTTACATACTCTATACAACAGCTACTGATCCAGGCAGAGGCTAGCAACAGAGGATTTATTGCTATCGATGACATCAGTCTCACGCCAGGCCTTTGTCAAGGTACTATTATCATTTTTATTTTTTCATACTTATACATTTTTGTATGTTTCATAATTAAAAGAAATGAATGAATCTGTTTTCTTTTTCTTATAGTGAATGAAACAAGTTTAGGATTTGTAGGTTGCTCATTTGAAAATGGTACATGTGATTGGGAGGATATCAGTGTTGGCCAGTTTCACTGGGAGAGAGGAAGGAATGCTACCGGGAACACTGGACCCTCAACGGACAACACACTGGGCACTGAACTCGGTACAGCCACACACAAATCCCTCTTATACCAACTTTATAAACAGTGGCACAGGTTACCTGCATCTGGACTGCGTTACAGTTATACAGAAGCCACGGAAGAAACGGACTGTCTCAGATTCAACGCCTTTTTCTACGCTTTAAAGATTAAAGATACAAAAAGCTATGAAGACAAAGCAAAGTTTTCTCTAAGTCAGTGCAAAAGCCAACATAAACTATCTGCCCAAATGTGGACTCTTGCATAATTTCAATCCACCAAAGAGGGAATCAGCAATCTTTATCTTTTAGCTGTTTTGATGACACAAAACAGGTTCTGCGTATTGCGATGAGAGGTTTGTTACAAGAGAAAAAGAAGCTGAATTAGGAAAGTCAGAGTCCACTTGTGTTTCCTCTTTTACATTGTGTATGTTAACAGCGTTGCCTATGGTGGCATAGTGTTAGCCACAGTTTCCCCATCCTCGTGTTACTCTAGTTTAGGTTGAGTTTCCTCGATTTTAATGCTTCTGCTAAGCATGAAATCTACACTTATTTGATGTAGTTCTGAATATTTTGACTAAATCCACAATGCATTTCCAGCTCCGAAAAATATAACACACATTTTAATTCATATCTCATGATGCCTTCCCTCCAAAAATGTTTAGAAAAATGGTACCACTGAACAAAAACATTAGCAGATGATTAATATTTAATGGGCCACTACTTGGCCACCCCATGTCAACTTGATAGCTCTGCTAGTATTTTCTACAGCCGTTGCAGCTGTTGCACTGATGTTGTTTTACACAGCCTAATGTGTTTATGTGAGAACATTGAGCAGAGTTCTGATCTGATTCTTCCAGGTTGGTACATGGCAGTGGAGCCTCACCGGGGTTACCAAATGAGCCCTGCTGCCCTGCAAAGTCCCACCATGAAACAGGCCAGCACCACCTGCATGCTACACTTTTATTACAACATGTATGGAGAGGGTATGTTGTGCATCTGTGCAGCGATTACAAAAATTCACGTTCTTGCTTCATATATACACGAGTCAGCATGTATGTTTCACATTCAGTTTTGAACTCTGTAACTGTTACAGTCGTAGAAGAGCTCAATGTGCTGCTAAAGGTGGGCTCCAGGACCACCCCACTGTCACGGCTGCCTGGTAACCATGGAGATTCGTGGCACCATGGTGAGGTAACGGTTGGCCGAATCCCTCATGACTTCACCATCCTGTTCGAAGCCTCCAGGACCTTCAACAAACCCGGACACATTGCCATTGATGATGTAGACTTCACCAACTGCACCCTGCCTGGTACGCTACCTGCTCTACACGCACACTCCCTCTTTCAAATAGACTTACATTCATAAAATATGTTTTGGTGTCCTTTTTTAGAGCCCCAGCCAGGGTGTCCTGACAGTATGTTCATGTGCAACAACAAGGTGTGTGTGGATCCTAAACATTTGTGTGACTTCAGCGATGATTGTGGCGACGGGTCTGATGAGAACAACTGTGGTGAGATATCACAAATGATGAATGGTAGATTAAGTACCAGAATAGTAAATTCCCCTTAGAGCCGGCACACTATTATATCTACGGTAGGTTCCCCTTTGTGCTGTAAAGATTCATTGATGTAAAATAACATTAAAAAAAAAACTTGGCATGTAGTTTTTATATCAGTAATTCTGATGCAACAACAGAGCAGTGTTTGGTGAAAAAGTATTCATGGGTATTTTCCCTGGTCGTGAACATTTTGTTATTTCAGTTTTCCTGAAAATACTTAAAAGTTGAGTAAATTATAACATTTTCATATGAAGTAAGAGATGTATACATTGAATAATTTGATTTCAGTTAACTTTCATTTAAATTCATTTCAGGGAAAATGTAATAATATTTTATCTGAGTCTGACTTGTTGTTCAATATTTTTCAACCTCCCTTTTTGCTAATAAGGTGTAGGGGAGCGTTGCAGCTTTGAACAAGGCCTGTGCTCCTGGGCGGGGATTGATGTGGACACACATGGAGCAGAATGGACACGTCATACAGGACAGGAAGCTTGGCCAGACAACGGGCCTCCCAGGGATCACACCAAAAACTCTGCAGCCGGTATGAGACTCTCTGAGCTGCTCTCCAGTTGGATAATCCTTAAACATCCTAAACTCTAAATAATTAATATTGTCACAATTTCTTATTCTGCATCAGGAATGCTGTATTTAACTTTCAGCTGTACTGTTTGATGTTATTATAAAGGTCACTATGTTATACCGGGGGCTCACCTGACTGTGAAGGGTGAGACATCAGAGATTCTCTCCAAAACATTACTACCCAGCTCAAACTGCACTGTGAGTTTACTGTATGTTGATCAAATTCCACTGTTCTGTGATACGCAAATCCACATCCACATCCATTATATGTATCTGGATATCTTTACAATTATGGCAATGTTGCAATTGCATCAGTTCTCCTTTATTACGCACCCTCCCCAAGTGCTCCACAACTTGAATGTAGATTGTGACATGGAGACATTGCATTTCTAGAATGGTATGTTTTATCACTGTTGAACTTTACTACCATTTTATGATGTGTGGCATTTCATTGGCCAAAATGTCCTCCTGTTTCTCCCAGTGTAAATGAAAGTTGAAAAATACTTAGTGGATCTGCCCTGTGATTTGCATCCACTCCAAATTTATGAAAATTGGGGTAAAATATTTTCTGTAACTTTGCTGACAGACAAACAAACAAGCCAAAAACATAACCTTCTTGGCTAAGGTAAAACATTAATTAGAACAGCCAACTATTAACCATTTATTGTGATGCTATGATGAGTATGAAACAGACATTTGGAAATGACTTTACATGTAAAAATATTATTGATAATGTATAAAGATGAAAGATGGAGTTTGAAATGCTGTGTTACTCAACGTCTTCGTAACCCAAAATGAGTCCCAACAGTGGGGTGATTAGGTTAAAAAATCAATCTCACGATAAAGGATAATGCCACATATATGGTGACTCTGCAGCAGCTCCTATATCAGCTCTTAGATGTTAGTCATTATTTTGATACTTTGGAGGTCTCCTTAGAGAGTAACTGAATGTGTTTGAGTCCATATCACTAGCATCTTGACAGGTCTACAAAATGCGATATTCTTGCAGTAATATAGTAATGACATTTCTTTGTTTTAATTATAAAGGCCTCTGATAATTTTACAGTACCATCTTGCAGCATATGTCTACGTGTGTACCTTTTATTGCCTCTCTTTTGCTTATCTCTGCTTTATAAAGTTGCAGTTCATTATTTACTATGCCCGCATGTTAATCACAGTTTAAAACACGAGTCCAACGGATGCTATTGCTTCATTTTCTCTTTTCATTTTACTGGTACAACACTTGTAGGTGAGATTCTTCTACTTCAGCCTGAATGATGCTGCAGCCAGAGTGACAGCGCGGTCCAGGACACTCCGGTCTGGTAGTGACGACAGAGTATTATGGCTCAGGGAAACCTCACAGGGCTACAGCTGGCAGAGAGCAGAGGTCACGTTCTCCTCCGCAGCCAACACCAAGGTTAGTGAGGACACAGATGGCTAATTAAAAGGCAGCCATGGCCACATTGATTGATATATTGTCAGACTGTTAACGCTGTTGCATAAGACAAGAATCAATAAGCAATAAATAAATGAATACATTTTTTTTTAAATTAAGAAATTATGTAATCTTAAGAACAAAAAGACTGTGGAGACCCTCAACTGAAATTAAAGTATGTGTAGGGCTGTAGTCATTTGCCAACACTTTGTCTTGTCTGTATTGTAGTCACTTAATTATGGTGTGTTTTATCTCTGCTGTTTCATAGTAGTAATTATAAGCAGAAACAAGTTCAGAGTGTAGTAGTTTTTAGCTTGTCTCCTCCTCAGATCGTCTTCAGATATGAGCTTGGGGAACGTCCCAGAGGCCTGGTTGCACTGGACGACATCTCTTTCTCCATGGAGTGTGTGTTTGACCCCGACAACAGCAAACTCCCCGGCACATCACCCACTTCTTCCCCACCTACACCCTCGACTGCACCGACGAACCCCTGTCAGGTAAGCTCCAGTATTTGACATAACAAACTCATGGCTGCAAATTCTCCAACATTAAATATTTCACAAAATATAAACACTCCTTTAGCTATTTCTCTTTGTTTTTTGTCGCAGGAAAATGAGTTTTTTTGCTGGCGTTCAGCTGGAAAAAAGTGTATTGTGGCGACCTTACGATGTGATTATCATCCAGACTGCCCCCAGGGGGAGGACGAGGCTGGCTGTGGTGAGAGCTGCATGATGCACTCGCTGTATCTGTTCAAACAGGTTGGAGAGTCCCTTCCACCATTTCGTCAGCAGTTTACAGATTTTTAAAATTAAGTTTTTAAAATTAAACAAAAATTTGACTCAGGTGGTCTCTTTAATATACATTACCAGGTCAATTTGTGGGTGGGAAATTTTGCAAAACAGCAGGGTGAGGTAAAATTAATGAATGAAGTTTGACAAATAATTATATTTCGTGTGCAAAATATTACATTGTTTTGAAGATAAATAGGAATTTCTTACTCCTTTATTAAAGGAAGCTTTTGCTGCGTTGCTGAGGCTTGATTTTCAGAACAGACAGGAAGTAGAGACAGGTGGTCTCTTCCTGCATCAAAATATTTAAAAAGTGGCACATTTCTCCACTCAGAGGTCAACCTGCCTCATAACAAGGGCTTCTTTTTTTATGGAATATACAAGTCCTGTTTTAGCAACAGTAAATTATTTTGGTTCACAACAACCTACGGACTCAAAACTGCATTTCCTTTGCAGCACCGTTTTATGAAAAAAAAGTTTGTTTTGACCCCTTTTCTGAACCCTAGTTCACGTCCCTTATCTCTGCAACAGTTTCATTCACGTCTTGACTTGACGTTTTAGGTCCGTGCACATTTGAAAGTGATGAGTGTCAGTGGAACAACACCGGTGATGGACAGAGCATGTGGCAGCGACAGAAAGCCAGTAACATCACTCAACCATCCACGGATCACACTGCAGGCACAGGTGACTCGAATAGTTTATCGACTGATAAACAGTAAATTGATATCAAGGACCTCAGGGATCAAATGTAAATGTGATCACAGCTTCTGTTCTCCCTCTTAATTAGCATGTTTAATGGAGCTTTGTTGTCCTTTGTTCTCAGGCTACTACATTAGAGTGAATTTCATTCAGGCGTCCACACAGGCTGAAGCCCAACTACAGAGTCCCTCACTGCCTCCTTCATCCCCCTACTGCCAGCTTCTGTAAGTGATAACCACAGTGATTCATAACTAAATATCTCTGATTATCATCCCTAATGTCTGTAAAATGTTTTTTTTATGATCGAGAGTTGAATATTTCAATGTATGAATTGCTCAATGTTCCCCCACCGCCCCCGTCTTTCTACCATGCAACTCTTCTCCCAATCCAACACTCTCCCCCTTCTTCCTTCCTTCTTTCCTTAACCCAGGTTTCACTTCCACATCAGCGCACAGAGTGCTGGGTCACTCAGAGTGCTTATGCAGCAAGCTGAGGGGAGTGAAGCAATCCTTTGGTCACGCAGTCACAACACTGTCTCCCCCTGGACCCCAGAGCATCTGCCTCTCGGCCTGCACCAAAGGCCTTATAAGGTGTTTGCTCGTGGTGCCACTCAATAGTTACAGTTAAAACATTTAATGCAGGGGACTTTGAGAAATGTGCATTTTCTAAGAAATAATCAGAATAAATGAGCAAAGAAACATAATGAATGAAAAAAAAACTTCCTGCCGGATCACTGTAAATTATATGAGAATGGCCTTCATAGTACTTAATCTCTTTCCAGATGAATGTCTAGAGGACGTGTTTCATCAGTCTGGCAGCTAAAAAAAGACATATTTTCCATGTACTGCAGAATATACTAAGTAATGCTGCCTTTATTATAATAGAGATAATGTCATCATATATTGTCCATATAGTATATCTTTCATATGTAGCATGTGATTAAAAACATTTACTGTTATATTAAGAACAACCAGGCTGGCGAAAGAGAGTGAGAGACACACACTGTTTTTAAAAGTCAAATGAAGCTATTTATCGACTAAAAGGAGCTGCAGAAAATGCATAACAAAACCGAAGTGTGAATGTTGAAAACTGCATCACAATTTTCCCATATGTCTGCAGACAGGGTGTATGTTCCATAAGCGCAGTACGATGCAGTGCACTCCTTTACAAGTATCTCTAACAATTTGTTTTCTCAGGTTTGGTTCAGCAGCATTAATAAAGCAACTCAGGGAGCCGTTGTCGCTGTGGATGATATCTCCTTTCTAAACTGTGAAAAATCCTACAAACCACCAGGTAAATAAAGTTTCATCAAAACAAGTTTTTTTGGAATGAGAGGCAGTGGTGTGGTACATGTTTTGTACTTTGTACTGTGTTCAAACTGACACTGTTTAAAATGGGAAGGAAAGTTGTCTTATTGTGACATTTTTTTGTCCCTCCTCAGCTTTGTCCTCCTTGGGCTGTTCTTTCGAAGATGGTCTGTGTTCTTGGGTTCAGGGGGCCAAAGATGAGCTGGACTGGCTCAACAGGTCGGGTCCCACTGAGACCCCCAACACTGGGCCTGCAGGAGACCACACCACCAGCAAAGGTCCTTACTGTGCTAAACCATCTTTATCCAACCAGTTTCCTCAAAATTATACAAATCAGTAAATGAGGGTGTGCATTTATGAATTGCCTGCACTGAGAACTCTCCTTTAGGGCAAGCTTTTGTAACTGCAGACACTGTGGCCACAAGTGACTATTACTGGGAAATTATTGCCACATCAGCACAAAAAGAGTCATAAAGACAGAACACAGAGTCAGCAATGTCAGTTCAACAGTCACAATGTGGCCATTCAAAAAGGCTGTAACAGCAAGGTGACTAGAGCTCTCGTGAATTTCTAAATCAAAATGTTACTGTTTCATTTTCAACAGATATTGTAAAAAAGTGGAAGTTTCATAAATTATTATAAGCACCAGCTCGGCTTTTGCAGTGTAATTTAAAAATGCACCAAAGAGTAACAGATTTATCCAGCCTCGGTGCAGTGGAGAACACCATAATAAATCTTAAGAGTTGTAAAAAGTCTAAGGGGGTCAGAAAGGAGACAAATCTGAATTCTTCCTCCAAAGTTTTGCTGTTTCTGTCATTCTGGCTTTTTTATGTGTGGTTTCTCTTCAGGCCTCTAAAATTGTTCAAATGAAACAATCTGTGAGAGGAAAACCACAGGTCACATATACAACATGTCAAAAGCCAGAAAGTTTCTTGTATGTCTTTCACAGGGAAATATCTCTACATCAAGAGTTCCCTGCCAAGTGTAAAGCAGAATATGGCCCAGCTGAAATCTTTACTGCTGCCGCCTGCTGGGGAAAGAGGATACTGTTTCACGGTTTGGTACCACATGTTTGGAGCTACTGTGGGTTCCCTGAAGTTGCTTCTACAAACAGCCGATCCCTTGAAGAAAACACTGGTAAACTTTGCAGTAAATAAGTTTATTTTATATCTGATCAAATTGATAGAGGTCAGAGAAGGCCTTTTTTTTTTCATCTGTTCAGTTTAAGTCACATTACTTCCCGTTGCTGCAGTGTTTGAAAAACGGCTGTGATTGAGAAATATTAGTGCTGTTCCACTGCATTTTCACTCTGTTATTATACTTTTCACATCGTTGTGAAATGCCGATTGCAAAACAGCATTCATGCATGGTATAATGAGTGCAAGTTGCACAGTTTCAGAGCACACCACTGTGTTGCAAAAACCTCCTCACATCCTCATTGTGACGAGTGAATCAGCCTCCTGTCTTTCCTGTAGATGTGGCAAAAATCAGGAAACCAAGGGGATGAGTGGCTGCCAGTTCACAGTCATGTGACCGTGCAGGAAGTCCACCAAGTGATTCTGGAGGCTACCGTGGGAGGAGAGGCAGGAGACATAGCCATAGATGACATCTCACTCACCCCTGGACCATGTCCTCTCTCTGGTAATAAGACTGAAGCTGAAGAAAATCAGAAAGACATGTTTTGTCCATTTCATATTCTTGCCCATTTGTAATTTTGTAATTCGTTGTTGATAAATCTTTAGGTGATCATGAATACACAACATATCTTTATTTACTATACTCTATCAAGTGAATCATTTCGGATTTTCATATGAAAGTGATGTATTGAATGGAATAACTAAAGCAAGACAGAGTTGGGGCCAATAATATTTATAAGAACTACAATCTCATCTCACTGAATCCTCGTTTTTCCCCGTGGGAAAACCCTTGCATGCCAGGGTCTGTTGAAAACATCTTTTTTTTTAAGGAATTTATTTGTAGATGTCATTATTTTCAAATGCAGTGCAGGACTTAATGAAAACGGCTACCAGAGAAGAGGAAATACAGTGTGAAAGCAAGCAAAGTATCCATTATTTGCCAAAGCTATACATTCTCTAATGTTATATTTTCTCGTAGACTTGTGTGACTTTGAGGAGGGGAGCTGCGAATGGCAGCAGCAGACAACCGATGACTTTGACTGGGTCAGACAGTGGGGCGACACTCCCAACCCCAACACAGGACCAGACAGTGACCACACCACCAACACACCTGTGGGTCATTACTACTGCCTGCCTTCCTCTGCTGCCGACCGAGCAGGACAGACAGCTGCGATGTCTTCACCACTGTACCCTGCAGGTGAGACGATATATTCATTGAAACTTTTTAAAACGTTTTTTTTTTTTTAGGTCTGCCTGACAGCAGACAGCGAGCCTTTACAGATGCTAGTTACATTCAGACAAGACCAAAAAGTTCAGAAAGATCCGTTAAATGCTAAACAGGAAAAACACCTGATTTCTCCCATATATCTCTCATTATAATGAGGTGATTTTAGGATTGGGTTTACCAGTTCCAAACATCTCGCAAATGGTTTAGTATCTCCTTCCTGTGACTAATAAACTGTCAGATTGTTGATTTGATTCTCAGAGACTGACCTGACCAACTCTACTTTTCTCGACAAACACAAACAACTTGACGTCTTAGCAGTTAACTGATGCTGCTGTGGATGATTCTGGTGGTGTTTGAGTCGGGAAATCACATTTGATGTGGTTTTCTTTCCTCAGGCAAAGGATCTTGCGTGCAGCTGTGGTACCACATGTACGGCGAAGGAATGGGGACGCTGAATGTTTACCAGCAGAGTGAGGAGGGGAAGGAAGCTCTGATTTTCTCTCAGACAGGAGACCAAGGCCGCCTGTGGAGGTTCGCTCAGGCTTCTCTTCTGCCCAGGGTTCAACCGTACAGAGTGAGTCACAAAGATTCACCCAAAGCAGGCAGTGCAGTGTCGTTTGGGGGAAACCATATAATCACAGACAATAAGTCAGCAAGCAAGTAAAAGTTATCTGCGTAAGAACATTTTGAGTGACTTACACTTCAGTAAAATTTCACTTTCAGCGAGAAATATTGCATTTTTATTTCACTACATTTGTCTGACGGCTGTAGTAATTTTACAGATTAATCTTTTCAAACAATGTCGGAGTCAATGAAGTATGCATTGTTATATGTGACCTTTGGCTGAGAGGAATTATCATTTTACACTATTCTTTTCACATTTTATAAACAAAATCCAGATTAAGTGAGAGAATAATCTGTGGATTAATCAGTATTGAAAATAATTGTTAGTTGTAGCCTCCAACAGTCTTTGAGTCTATAACAGCAACATCTAATGATCATCCCATATGAATGGAAGGGCTTGTAACTATGTACTCATATTTCCAGTCAGCAGTTCAACACTTTGTGTCTCAGATTGTGGTGGAAGGGGTGAAGGCTGGTCCCACCCAGGAGGGAGACATGGCTTTTGATGACGTTCAGCTGACGGACGCTCAGTGCCCTCCTCATGGATATTGTGACTTTGAGGGCAACATGTGTAGCTGGAGCAACCTGGGAGGAGAGGTGCGCCAGGGAGACTGGCTCCGCGGCCAAGGAGCCTCCCCGAACCCTAACACGGGCCCCAGTGTTGATCACACCACCAACTCTACACATGGTAACAATACACTACACAACTCTGTGGTTCTGGTTTTGAATGGGATGGTGATCGTGTCGTGTTTCCTCCAGGTCACTATGTTTACGTGGACAGCTCAGTGGGTGAGTGGGGAGACATGTCCTTCCTCATCAGTGATGTGTACCATCCGTCCACTAGAGGGCACTGTCTTACATTCTGGTACCACATGTACGGCAACCACGTGGGGACTCTCAAAGTATATATAAATGACAGGTAACTAACTGTTCATGTCTAAAGGTCATCAAGATTAAACATGAGCTTCATATTCATTAGGATTTGGAGTACATTAATTTAAATTGGTCTTACAGGAAAATGCACGCTGGTGACTATGAGGAAGGACTTCTGAAGTGGATTGAAACAGGAGACAAGGGAGACACGTGGCAGGAGGCCAGACTCCCTGTTAAACATAAAGAGGCATTCTGGGTAATGATGAGCAAATGCATAAAGGAGGACAAAATTAGTTTTTGTTTTAGTTTGACCTTTCACCTGAGTCACTTTGCCCCCGATAAGGAGGTTCACCTTTTCGTTTAGACATTTATGACAAGTAGAGGATTTGCGACTTCTTTATTATACTACATATTTGACACACAATTTGATTTCCAGTTTCTGCTTAAGTTTCGTATCCATAGTGAAATCGCAAATGCGCACAGACCAGTGGTCACAAGAGTTTTTGTTACTCGGGTGCTAATGAGCAGAGCAGAGAGCAGAGACAGAAAAGAACAGCACAGAAAGACACCAAGCATTATACTGTTGTTAGGTTTGTGGGACGGATTAGAGACGTGCTGCTCCAGAGCCAGAGATACCTGCAGGAAAAGCACAAAAAACACAAAACTATAGGAGATAGTCACTGCAGATGCAAACATCTGGATTTATAGCTAGGTATCCCAGGTATTATATTGCACTTAAAGTAGCATCAAGGAGGATCAAACTAAAACGAGAAGAAAACTTGAACATCTAATAAAATACAGTCAGAGCAAATGTCAGTCACATGAAACATTTTCTGAGTATTAAATAACTTTTTGGAAACACATTTTCTAATAACAGGAATGTTATTAGCAAATAAAGGATCGCTGTGCTAACTTTAAACATCTCTCTGTTTCTCCTGCCACAGTTTGTGTTTGTGTATCAGAGGGGGAAGAATACAGGAGGAGACGTTGCTCTTGATGACATCACCATCCTCCCCAGAGACTGCTACCCAGATCCTCCCGTTGACCCCTCTGATAATAACAGTAACCTGAAACTTTCCTTAGATACTTCAGCTGAGCATCTATCTTATGTACCTGGACAATTTCCTTTCCGCTCACATTTTCTGCAGACAACTCGAAAAAAAAAACGCATAAAGTCCTGTTTTGAAGCATTATGCTTTTCTTTTTTTCTGGCAGTGTACATATTATCCAGAAATTATTGTACCTCTTGCTCATCTCTAAACACCTACACCTATTAATGCAAACACTACTTGCATAAAGTATTTGGAACAGATGTAGCTTTTACTTTGTGCTTTATAATGATGTCTGCCGAGTTTCGATGGACAAAGCTGGTGTTATTCTTCCCGGTCTGTTGCACTCCGCTCCATGCTCATTTTTCTAACTGAGGAATATAAAAAATGGGTCACATTTATATATATTTAGATTTTTAAATAGCTCAGTAATTTCCCAAAGCAGCTGAGAACTGTAGGGTTTTTAAAAAAAAAAAAAAAAAAAAAAAACATGAACCAAACAGGAGTAAACAAAGGATTTGTTCAAGAAATACAGGTGGGTGTTAGTTATCTACCTCTTCAGGACAGTGTTTGTGGGATCAACTGACAGGTGCAACAGTGTGGCTCATTTGTGTTTTTATAATAAAAAAAATTCTCAACATTGAAGGTCCATGGCACAGAGAAACAAAATCTGTCAGGATTTGGCTGCACAGGCGTTAAGAAAAATGTGTCATCTTTTTAGAAAAGTTATTACCAGAACAACCAGTCAGTATATTCCTTTTATGAATGCTTGAAGGACGTCCTCAGATTTTGATGTTCAATGTGAACTCATCGTGTATCTCCATGTCTACAGAAACGTTGTCCATCGGCCTAGCAGTCGGTCTGACTCTACTGGCTGGAGTCATCCTCTCCATCTTCCTCTTTATGATGAACTGGAAGTGGCGTACCATGTAAACCTGGATTTAAATCCATAAATAATTAACATAATCTACCTAATACAAATAACGATTTATCATTTATGCTGACATTTGTGTTTGTGTGTCTCAGGAACCAGGCAATAATTGTGGGAAATGACATGACTAACCAGAGCTCTGTGAGCAACCTCACAACAGACGTGAGTAAACAAACACGATTTGGTAACAGAACATTTTCTCCTGGCTTCACAGAGGTCACATGATTACAGACTTTGTTTGGTTGTAGGGCGCACAAAATGGAGCCGAATTGGACTTTTCCTTCTCCAACAATCTTTATGACGCATCAGCGCATGGAAGGGATTCAAACATGGCATCTTCTATTTAACATATTTAGCCTTATCATATTTCTCCTTCAAATTTACAGTAAAGCAAGTAAGCCATAACTAATTTGTAAATGATTTCGTTTTACATGAAAATATTTTAATTCCATTAAAACCAGAAAATGAAATTTCAATATGTGTGTGTTGTTTTGTTCAAGAATATAATGGCGGGTCAACGGGTGGGGATTCTGAAAATTGCCTGTAGGTGTGAGTGAAAGCGTGAATGGTCCATGTTTCTGTCCGTCTCTGTGTGTTGGCCCTGTGATGGAGTCACCACTACATGTCCAGGGTGCAACTCTGTGGGACTTGTTATCACAATTATACTTTTCAAGATGGGATGTTGAAAACCGAGCAAAATCATAAAATATAAAATCATTTAAAAAAAAAAAAAAAAAAAATTGTTTTACACTGCTGGTGTTTTCCTCAATATAAAACTGGACATAAAAGCTACAGCGGTAACATACTCCCGACCAGCTGGTGGCGGTAATGAGCCGGTTGGATACCAGCCAAGCGAGCACAAAAAAAAAAAAGAAGCGAAGAAGACTGAACACCCAGGAATCTTAAAACAGGGAAGACTGCTTGAACAATGGGAGTAGACGTCGAAACTATTAAACCGGGAGACGGTAAAGAATATGTTTTTATTCCAGGTACACCGTCGCTTTAATATTGTATTTCCTGAGCTAACTCCGGTTTTGCTCCCTTCAGGAACGACATTTCCGCAAAGGGGAAAGACCGTCTCCGTGCACTACGTCGGTAAGACCCATCGCATTTCCCGCTAGGAAACGTCGTTTAAAAAAAATAAATAAAAAAAAACACAATCAAATGTAACTGGAAGCTGGCAAAAATATGTTGTTGTTTTTTTTTTTTTCTCACATCCGGCAAACAAAGCCGAGAGTCAGTTGGAAAAATCGATGGTACGAAGCTAACGTCACCGCTAGCATTAGCTTAGCTTAGCTTAGCATAGAGCAGGGAAACAAGGGAGTGTGTCGGCTGGTTCTGTCCAAAAAATAGTCATAAATCGGCACACCTACACTTCTAAAAAAAAAAAAAACACCCCTCGACACGTTCACAAACGGAAATGTTAAAACGGCAAACCTGAAACGTCTTGCCGTTATTATTATTTTTTTTTAAATTTATTTCCTGTTGTTGTGCTAAGCTAAACCATGCTAATGGGATCCCGGCAGCGGCTTCGTGACACGTGACTCTCCCGCTATGTCGAACGTGGTGGAATTAAACTAATTAAACTACATTAAACTACGTTTACAAATCCGAAGTGCTTGTACTTTAGATAAATATTTAAAAAAATGTGATGTTACTTTTTTTTTAACTCCACTACATTTGTCTGACAGCTTCCTGTCCAGTGAAGTCCATTATATCCACATTTTCCGCATTTGATTTAGATTTTGTTGTTGTTGTTGTTGTGATAAATGATGTATGAGAATGAGTAAATGTTCCTTTTCGAGTTGAGGGGAGGAAAATAAAAAAAAAATCGTCCTACTTTCTTTTTTTTTAGAGCTACATAAATTATTTAAAAAGCCCACTTGGATTCGCTGGAAGATGTCAATAAGCTGAAAACAGGGTTGTTATTCTGAGCTTGATGACTTTTCACAGATGTGGATCTCACAGGACACCGCAAACATCCCATTTGGTTTATTAATTATAAATTTGGTTTTTATTAGTATTATTATTATTATTACTTTTGTTCTCCCAACATGACAACATATTGAAAATGCACGAGGGTCTCACCTGCACCAACACAACGGGTGCTCCCCAAAACCTCCCCTCTCTGGGTCGGACTCCCTGCGTAGTCCTTGATACTCCTTGTAGTGGCTCCAGCGTGGTATTAGTACTTTTGCTTCAGTAAGTAAACCGGATTCTGGCTTCTTTCTGGCTGCTGTTGAACAGGCACGCTGACAAATGGAAAAAAGTTTGACTCCTCCAGGGACCGCGGAGAGCCATTCAAGTTCAAGCTGGGAGCTGGCCAAGTAATTCGTGGTTGGGATGAAGGTGTTGCTCAGGTAAGGAGAGAAACTATACTGGGAGATCCTCTGATTTTACATGAATGTCGTACTATAGATGAAGATCAGTTCTTGTGTCATTGTGCTCCGCTTGTGAAATAGGTCTTTATAAGTTAAGGGGCAAAAATAATTACTTTTTCCAAACTTGGGCAATTAATGGCTTTAGGATTTTTCATGCAACATGTTTAAGGAAAAAGGCCTGAATAAAGCTTTTTTTTTAATTTTTTTTTTTTCAAAATGAGTAATCAATTGTAAAAAAAAAAAAAGTTGACAATAATTTTTTTGTCCATTTAAAATTAGCAATTTATCAAATAAGCGTTGCAGATTTGAACATTTCTTGTCCTTTTCAAGGTGGACATGAAATGCATTGTTCTCCTGCTAACAAGCCTTGCAACCAAAACACAGCTACTACAACACCGTGTTGACTCTGTCTGTAGGCTACAGCACAAAGCAGGAAGTGACAACAGTAAACACAAAGCGGACAAAAACAGAACCGTTTAACAAGGGACGCCAAAGGCTAGAAGCACAACAATGAAAAACGACCGAATCCGGAAACGTACAGGATCCGGCAGACAAAAGGTTTCACTGCCGAAACAGTCCCGGTGGGAAATGAAAGCCGTGCAGATTACTACATCTCTCAAAAGTGTCACGCCTGTGACGTGGCGAACGTTTGCCCTGTGGAATCCCCTGGATAGAGAAACCTCAAGCAAGTCCGGTCACCTTTGGATAACATGCTGAGTCCGTTTATTTCACCATAATCACTTTTATTGCAGAAAAATGTGCTTTTCAAGCAGACAGAAATTTCCATACTTGCTGTCCCATGTACCAATAACATTTTGTCACACAAAATGTTGGAGTAGTATTCTGTATCGACTTTTCCTTCCCACCATCCCTAATTAAGATTGATCTTTTTTTTTCTTCTTTTTTTTTTTTTATTTTATATTGCTGTAGTAATGGGTAAAAAAAAAAAAAAAACGATTTAGCCACTTTTTATTTCGGCTAACGTGCTCTTCACTGCCCCCACAGATGAGCCTGGGCCAAGTGGCCAAGTTGACTTGCTCGCCGGACTACGCGTACGGCAGCAAAGGATACCTGCCCATCATCCCCGGAAATTCCACTCTCATCTTTGAAGTGGAGCTTCTGGGTTGCTGAGTCTTTTAAACTGAAAGTTTCTATTCTGGGTCTTTTTTTTATGTTTTTTTTTTCCATTCCACCCACATCTCTGACATAAATGTTTTAATTAAAAGGTGCTGTCAGAAGCATTTATAAACATGAATTAATCATTGTGGAAAATAATTCTGATATTACGTAGTCATTGAGAATTCCAGTCGATTCGTTGGTGCTAAGATGACGCTCAGGCAGATGAACTTTAAAGGAATAGTACAACATTTTAAGGGAAATGCATGCTACTTTCTTTTTGAGAGTCGGATAAGAACAATCAATATGAAACAGCCAGCATAGCCCCAGAGGTGGGTCAAATTCAACTAACAGCACCTCACAAATACATTTTGGTTTTGCTTGGACCACAACAACACAACACGGTGTTTCCCCTGTGCGCGTTTCAGCAGCAGCTCACCCGCGCCACCAACAATTATTTTTTATTTATTTATTTTTTGAGGAGAGGAGGAGCCGACTTCGTCTCGCCTCTTTAAAAACCAACGTCAGATTATTTTTGCGCAGCGGTTGCGTCATATTCAGGTCAGTGAGTATAGGGAGGGAAAAAAAATATAGCCTCCTTAAAAACGATTTAATAACTTCAGCCTTATTGAGAGTAGTGTCACCAAAATCACTGTGCACATCGATGAGCTCCCGTTGATAAAAATGACAAGATTTAGTTTGGAGAAATAAGGTTTTGCATAATTTTTGAAGTATTTTTTTTTAGTATTGCACAAAACCTGTTTTAACATGTGCGCTTAATTTTTTTTTTTTTTTTTAAATGTACATCGCGTGCACACGCACTGAATTTATTTTCCACGTCCACGCGTGCTTCACCACCGCGGCAAACGACTCCATCCTCGGGGAAACACTGCAACGGTTCTTATCATCTCACTTTCGATAAGAAATATTCCCAAAATCTTGGAATTATTCCTGTAAAAAATCCTGCATATATCATAGGTTGAAATGGCAGAATGTACGCTCTGCCAGTTAGGGGGGAAAAAAAACAACAACTTTGAACCTGGTTTGGTTGTTCAGTAAACTTTGAAAAAGTATTTTT
This sequence comes from Brachyistius frenatus, assembly GCF_029030835.1. NCBI lineage: Eukaryota > Metazoa > Chordata > Actinopteri > Embiotocidae > Brachyistius > Brachyistius frenatus. Next base: position 4,579,448 of record NW_027210611.1, read on the forward strand.
TTGCCTTCACTCACTTGCCTGTTAAAATCTTCACTTACACTTGAATTCTTAGATGGCAAAAAAAAAAAAAAAAAAAAAAGGCACATAATATTGTAGTAAAAGCAAGGAAAAGGAACTTTAGAAAGACCTGAATCAGTGGCACTAAATGCATGTTGGATGCCAGTATTTGTAATTCCAGCGGGGGGTTTTTTGTGTTTTTTTTTTTTTTAAATAGTGTAAAAATGCACATGTAACACCTTTTAAATGAAAACAATGCTTAAGGCAATGACACAATGTAAACAAATTATTTTTATGGTTGGAAACAATCGCTCGCGATTTAATTCATTGCTCAATCCTTATTGTGTTGCCATTTATTTAGCGTTAGCACCAGCTTGTGAGACCTGTTTTTCTTAAAACTCTACTCTCAGGTCTTTTGGTTAAGGTATAGGCCTGAAGTGTGCTTGCGTTTCGTCACAATGCAAACATTTTCTTCAGTGTATCATTCGTTAGAAATTGTTATATCTGTGGGTATTGGATTCTTGCATTAAAAAAGAACACTGTAGAAATGTTTCGG